>NC_141695.1:1777045550-1777645550 GCF_964263255.1 Lissotriton vulgaris | reverse complement strand
TCAGACGTAAAGAGGCACAGTCAGACAGGTGGAAGGAAGCCGAACTGGAATATATTCAGACGTAAAGAGGCACAGTCAGACAGGTGGAAGGAAGCCGAACTGGAATATATTCAGACGTAAAGAGGCACAGTCAGACAGGTGGAAGGAAGCCGAACTGGAATATATACAGACGTAAAGAGGCACAGTCAGACAGGTGGAAGGAAGCCGAACTGGAATATATTCAGACGTAAAGAGGCACAGTCAGACAGGTGGAAGGTAGCCGAACTGGAATATATTCAGACGTAAAGAGGCAAAGTCAGACAGGTGGAAGGTAGCCGAACTGGAATATATTCAGACGTAAAGAGGCACAGTCAGACAGGTGGAAGGAAGCCGAACTGGAATATATTCAGACGTAAAGAGGCACAGTCAGACAGGTGGAAGGTAGCCGAACTGGAATATATTCAGACGTAAAGAGGCACAGTCAGACAGGTGGAAGGAAGCCGAACTGGAATATATTCAGACGTAAAGAGGCACAGTCAGACAGGTGGAAGGAAGCCGAACTGGAATATATTCAGACGTAAAGAGGCACAGTCAGACAGGTGGAAGGTAGCCGAACTGGAATATATTCAGACGTAAAGAGGTAGCCGAACTGGAATATATTCAGACGTAAGGAGGCACAGTCAGACAGGTGGAAGGTAGCCGAACTGGAATATATTCAGACGTAAAGAGGCACAGTCAGACAGGTGGAAGGAAGCCGAACTGGAATATATTCAGACGTAAAGAGGCACAGTCAGACAGGTGGAAGGAAGCCGAACTGGAATATATTCAGACGTAAAGAGGCACAGTCAGACAGGTGGAAGGAAGCCGAACTGGAATATATTCAGACGTAAAGAGGCACAGTCAGACAGGTGGAAGGAAGCCGAACTGGAATATATTCAGACGTAAAGAGGCACAGTCAGACAGGTGGAAGGTAGCTGAACTGGAATATATTCAGACGTAAAGAGGTAGCCGAACTGGAATATATTCAGACGTAAAGAGGCACAGTCAGACAGGTGGAAGGTAGCCGAACTGGAATATATCCAGACGTAAAGAGGCACAGTCAGACAGGTGGAAGGAAGCCGAACTGGAATATATTCAGACGAAAAGGGGCACAGTCAGACAGGTGGAAGGAAGCCGAACTGGAACATATTCAGACGTAAAGAGGCACAGTCAGACAGGTGGAAGGAAGTCGAACTGGAACATATTCAGACGAAAAGAGGCACAGTCAGACAGGTGGAAGGAAGCAGAACTGGAATATATTCAGACGTAAAGAGGCACAGTCAGACAGGTGGAAGGAAGCCGAACTGGAATATATTCAGACGTAAAGAGGCACAGTCAAACATGTGGAAGGAAGCCGAACTGGAATATATTCAGACGTAAAGAGGCACAGTCAGACAAGTGGAAGGAAGCCGAACTGGAATATATTCAGACGTAAAGAGGCACAGTCAGACAGGTGGAAGGAAGCTGAACTGGAATATATACAGACGTAAAGAGGCACAGTCAGACAGGTGGAAGGAAGCCGAACTGGAATATATTCAGACGTAAAGAGGAACAGTCAGACAGGTGGAAGGTAGCAAAACTGGAATATATTCAGACGTAAAGAGGTAGCCGAACTGGAATATATTCAGACGTAAAGAGGCACAGTCACACAGGTGGAAGGTAGCCGAACTGGAATATATTCAGACGTAAAGAGGCACAGTCAGACAGTTGGAAGGTAGCCGAACTGGAATATATTCATACGTAAAGAGGCACAGTCAGACAAGTGGAAGGAAGCCGAACTGGAATATATTCAGACGTAAAGAGGCACAGTCAGACAGGTGGAAGGAAGCCGAACTGGAATATATTCAGACGTAAAGAGGTAGCCAAACTGGAATATATTCAGACGTAAAGAGTCACAGTCAGACAGGTGGAAGGTAGCCGAACTGGAATATATTCAGACGAAAAGAGGCACAGTCAGACAGGAGGAAGGAAGCCGAACTGGAATATATTCAGACGTAAAGAGGCACAGTCAGACAGGTGGAAGAAAGCCGAACTGGAATATATTCAGACGTAAAGAGGCACAGTCAGACAGGTGGAAGGAAGCCGAACTGGAATATATTCAGACGTAAAGAGGCACAGTCAGACAGGTGGAAGGTAGCCGAACTGGAATATATTCAGACGTAAAGAGGCACAGTCAGACAGGTGGAAGGAAGCCGAACTGGAATATATTCAGACGTAAAGAGGCACAGTCAGACAGGTGGAAGGTAGCCGAACTGGAATATATTCAGACGTAAAGAGGCACAGTCAGACAGGTGGAAGGAAGCCGAACTGGAATATATTCAGACGTAAAGAGGCACAGTCAGACAGGTGGAAGGAAGCCGAACTGGAATCGATTCAGACGTAAAGAGACACAGTCAGACAGGTGGAAGGAAGCCGAACTGGAATCTATTCAGACGTAAAGAGGCACAGTCAGACAGGTGGAAGGAAGCCGAACTGGAATATATTCAGACGTAAAGAGGCACAGTCAGACAGGTGGAAGGAAGCCGAACTGGAATATATTCAGACGTAAAGAGGCACAGTCAGACAGGTGGAAGGAAGCCGAACTGGAATATATTCAGACGTAAAGAGGCACAGTCAGACAGGTGGAAGGAAGCCGAACTGGAATATATTCAGACGTAAAGAGGCACAGTCAGACAGGTGGAAGGAAGCCGAACTGGAATATATTCAGACGTAAAGAGGCACAGTCAGACAGGTGGAAGGAAGCCGAACTGGAATATATTCAGACGTAAAGAGGCACAGTCAGACAGGTGGAAGGTAGCCGAACTGGAATATATTCAGACGTAAAGAGGCAAAGTCAGACAGGTGGAAGGTAGCCGAACTGGAATATATTCAGACGTAAAGAGGCACAGTCAGACAGGTGGAAGGAAGCCGAACTGGAATATATTCAGACGTAAAGAGGCACAGTCAGACAGGTGGAAGGTAGCCGAACTGGAATATATTCAGACGTAAAGAGGCACAGTCAGACAGGTGGAAGGAAGCCGAACTGGAATATATTCAGACGTAAAGAGGCACAGTCAGACAGGTGGAAGGAAGCCGAACTGGAATATATTCAGACGTAAAGAGGCACAGTCAGACAGGTGGAAGGTAGCCGAACTGGAATATATTCAGACGTAAAGAGGTAGCCGAACTGGAATATATTCAGACGTAAGGAGGCACAGTCAGACAGGTGGAAGGTAGCCGAACTGGAATATATTCAGACGTAAAGAGGCACAGTCAGACAGGTGGAAGGAAGCCGAACTGGAATATATTCAGACGTAAAGAGGCACAGTCAGACAGGTGGAAGGAAGCCGAACTGGAATATATTCAGACGTAAAGAGGCACAGTCAGACAGGTGGAAGGAAGCCGAACTGGAATATATTCAGACGTAAAGAGGCACAGTCAGACAGGTGGAAGGAAGCCGAACTGGAATATATTCAGACGTAAAGAGGCACAGTCAGACAGGTGGAAGGTAGCTGAACTGGAATATATTCAGACGTAAAGAGGTAGCCGAACTGGAATATATTCAGACGTAAAGAGGCACAGTCAGACAGGTGGAAGGTAGCCGAACTGGAATATATCCAGACGTAAAGAGGCACAGTCAGACAGGTGGAAGGAAGCCGAACTGGAATATATTCAGACGAAAAGGGGCACAGTCAGACAGGTGGAAGGAAGCCGAACTGGAACATATTCAGACGTAAAGAGGCACAGTCAGACAGGTGGAAGGAAGTCGAACTGGAACATATTCAGATGAAAAGAGGCACAGTCAGACAGGTGGAAGGAAGCAGAACTGGAATATATTCAGACGTAAAGAGGCACAGTCAGACAGGTGGAAGGAAGCCGAACTGGAATATATTCAGACGTAAAGAGGCACAGTCAGACAGGTGGAAGGAAGCCGAACTGGAATATATTCAGATGTAAAGAAGCACAGTCAGACAGGTGGAAGGAAGCCGAACTGGAATATATTCAGACGTAAAGAGGCACAGTCAGACAGGTGGAAGGAAGCCGAACTGGAACATATTCAGACGTAAAGAGGCACAGTCAGACAGGTGGAAGGAAGCCGAACTGGAACATATTCAGACGTAAAGAGGCACAGTCAGACAGGTGGAAGGAAGCCGAACTGGAATATATTCAGACGTAAAGAGGCACAGTCAGACAGGTGGAAGGAAGCCAAACTAGAATATATTCAGACGTAAAGAGGCACAGTCAGGCAGGTGGAAGGAAGCCGAACTGGAATATATTCAGACGTAAAGAGGCACAGTCATCAGACGTCAAGAGGCACAGTCAGACAGGTGGAAGGTAGCCGAACTGGAATATATTCAGACGTAAAGAGGTAGCCGAACTGGAATATATTCAGACGTAAAGAGGCACAGTCAGACAGGTGGAAGGTAGCCGAACTGGAATATATTCAGACGTAAAGAGGCACAGTCAGACAGGTGGAATATATTCAGACGTAAAGAGGCACAGTCAGACAGGTGGAAGGTAGCCGAACTGCAATATATTCAGACGTAAAGAGGCACAGTCAGACAGGTGGAAGGTAGCCCAACTGGAATATATTCAGACGTACAGAGGCACAGTCAGACAGGTCGAAGGAAGCCGAACTGGAATATATTCAGACGTAAAGAGGCACAGTCAGACAAGTGGAAGGAAGCCGAACTGGAATATATTCAGACATGAAGAGGCACAGTCAGACAGGTGGAAGGAAGCCGAACTGGAATATATTCAGACGTAAAGAGGCACAGTCAGACAAGTGGAAGGAAGCCGAACTGGAATATATTCAGACGTAAAGAGGCACAGTCAGACAGGTGGAAGGAAGCCGAACTGGAATATATTCAGACATAAAGAGGCACAGTCAGACAGGTGGAAGGAAGCCGAACTGGAATATATTCAGACGTAAAGAGGCACAGTCAGACAGGTGGAAGGAAGCCGAACTGGAATATATTCAGACGTAAAGAGGCACAGTCAGAAAGGTGGAAGGAAGCCGAACTGGAATATATTCAGACATAAAGAGGCACAGTCAGACAGGTGGAAGGAAGCCGAACTGGAATATATTCAGACGTAAAGAGGCACAGTCAGACAAGTGGAAGGAAGCCGAACTGGAATATATTCAGACGTAAAGAGGCACAGTCAGACAGGTGGAAGGAAGCCGAACTGGAATATATTCAGACGTAAAGAGGCACAGTCAGACAGGTGGAAGGAAGCCGAACTGGAATATATTCAGACGTAAAGAGGCACAGTCAGACAGGTGGAAGGTAGCCGAACTGGAATATATTCAGACGTAAAGAGGCACAGTCAGACAGGTGGAAGGTAGCCGAACTGGAATATATTCAGACGTAAAGAGGCACAGTCAGACAGGTGGAAGGAAGCCGAACTGGAATATATTCAGACGTAAAGAGGCACAGTCAGACAGGTGGAAGGAAGCCGAACTGGAATATATTCAGACGTAAAGAGGCACAGTCAGACGGGTGGAAGGAAGCCGAACTGGAATATATTCAGACGTAAAGAGGCACAGTCAGACAGGTGGAAGGTAGCCAAACTGGAATATATTCAGACGTAAAGAGGCACAGTCAGACAGGTGGAAGGAAGCCGAACTGGAACATATTCAGACGTAAAGAGGCACAGTCAGACAGGTGAAAGGAAGCCGAACTGGAACATATTCAGACGTAATGAGGCACAGTCAGACAGGTGGAAGGAAGCCGAACTAGAATATATTCAGACGTAAAGAGGCACAGTCAGGCAGGTGGAAGGAAGCCGAACTGGAATATATTCAGACGTAAAGAGGCACAGTCAGACAGGTGGAAGGAAGCCGAACTGGAATATATTCAGACGTAAAGAGGTAGCCAAACTGGAATATATTCAGACGTAAAGAGTCACAGTCAGACAGGTGGAAGGTAGCCGAACTGGAATATATTCAGACGTAAAGAGGCACAGTCAGACAGGTGGAAGGTAGCCGAACTGGAATAAATTCAGACGTAAAGAGGCACAGTCAGACAGGTGGAAGGAAGCCGAACTGGAATATATTCAGACGTAAAGAGGCACAGTCAGACAAGTGGAAGGAAGCCGAACTGGAATATATTCAGACGTAAAGAGGCACAGTCAGACAGGTGGAAGGAAGCCGAACTGGAATATATTCAGACGTAAAGAGGCACAGTCAGACAGGTGGAAGGAAGCCGAACATGAATATATTCAGACGAAAAGAGGCACAGTCAGACAGGAGGAAGGAAGCCGAACTGGAATATATTCAGACGTAAAGAGGCACAGTCAGGCAGGTGGAAGGAAGCCGAACATGAATATATTCAGACGAAAAGAGGCACAGTCAGACAGGAGGAAGGAAGCCGAACTGGAATATATTCAGACGTAAAGAGGCACAGTCAGACAGGTGGAAGGAAGCCGAACTGGAATATATTCAGACGTAAAGAGGCACAGTCAGACAGGTGGAAGGAAGCCGAACTGGAATATATTCAGACGTAAAGAGGCACAGTCAGACAGGTGGAAGGAAGCCGAACTGGAATATATTCAGACGTAAAGAGGCACAGTCAGACAGGTGGAAGGAAGCCGAACTGGAATATATTCAGACGTAAAGAGGCACAGTCAGACAGGTGGAAGGTAGCCGAACTGGAATATATTCAGACGTAAAGAGGCACAGTCAGACAGGTGGAAGGAAGCCGAACTGGAATATATTCAGACGTAAAGAGGCACAGTCAGACAGGTGGAAGGTAGCCGAACTGGAATATATTCAGACGTAAAGAGGCACAGTCAGACAGGTGGAAGGAAGCCGAACTGGAATATATTCAGACGTAAAGAGGCACAGTCAGACAGGTGGAAGGAAGCCGAACTGGAATCGATTCAGACGTAAAGAGGCACAGTCAGACAGGTGGAAGGAAGCCGAACTGGAATCTATTCAGACGTAAAGAGGCACAGTCAGACAGGTGGAAGGAAGCCGAACTGGAATATATTCAGACGTAAAGAGGCACAGTCAGACAGGTGGAAGGAAGCCGAACTGGAATATATTCAGACGTAAAGAGGCACAGTCAGACAGGTGGAAGGAAGCCGAACTGGAATATATTCAGACGTAAAGAGGCACAGTCAGACAGGTGGAAGGAAGCCGAACTGGAATATATTCAGACGTAAAGAGGCACAGTCAGACAGGTGGAAGGAAGCCGAACTGGAATATATTCAGACGTAAAGAGGCACAGTCAGACAGGTGGAAGGTAGCCGAACTGGAATATATTCAGACGTAAAGAGGCAAAGTCAGACAGGTGGAAGGTAGCCGAACTGGAATATATTCAGACGTAAAGAGGCACAGTCAGACAGGTGGAAGGAAGCCGAACTGGAATATATTCAGACGTAAAGAGGCACAGTCAGACAGGTGGAAGGTAGCCGAACTGGAATATATTCAGACGTAAAGAGGCATAGTCAGACAGGTGGAAGGAAGCCGAACTGGAATATATTCAGACGTAAAGAGGCACAGTCAGACAGGTGGAAGGAAGCCGAACTGGAATATATTCAGACGTAAAGAGGCACAGTCAGACAGGTGGAAGGTAGCCGAACTGGAATATATTCAGACGTAAAGAGGTAGCCGAACTGGAATATATTCAGACGTAAGGAGGCACAGTCAGACAGGTGGAAGGTAGCCGAACTGGAATATATTCAGACGTAAAGAGGCACAGTCAGACAGGTGGAAGGAAGCCGAACTGGAATATATTCAGACGTAAAGAGGCACAGTCAGACAGGTGGAAGGAAGCCGAACTGGAATATATTCAGACGTAAAGAGGCACAGTCAGACAGGTGGAAGGAAGCCGAACTGGAATATATTCAGACGTAAAGAGGCACAGTCAGACAGGTGGAAGGTAGCTGAACTGGAATATATTCAGACGTAAAGAGGTAGCCGAACTGGAATATATTCAGACGTAAAGAGGCACAGTCAGACAGGTGGAAGGAAGCCGAACTGGAATATATTCAGACGTAAAGAGGCACAGTCAGACAGGTGGAAGGAAGCCGAACTGGAATATATTCAGATGTAAAGAGGCACAGTCAGACAGGTGGAAGGAAGCCGAACTGGAATATATTCAGACGTAAAGAGGCACAGTCAGACAGGTGGAAGGAAGCCGAACTGGAACATATTCAGACGTAAAGAGGCACAGTCAGACAGGTGGAAGGAAGCCGAACTGGAACATATTCAGACGTAAAGAGGCACAGTCAGACAGGTGGAAGGAAGCCGAACTGGAACATATTCAGACGTAAAGAGGCACAGTCAGACAGGTGGAAGGAAGCCGAACTGGAATATATTCAGACGTAAAGAGGCACAGTCAGACAGGTGGAAGGAAGCCAAACTAGAATATATTCAGACGTAAAGAGGCACAGTCAGGCAGGTGGAAGGAAGCCGAACTGGAATATATTCAGACGTAAAGAGGCACAGTCAGACAGGTGGAAGGAAGCCGAACTGGAATATATTCAGACGTCAAGAGGCACAGTCAGACAGGTGGAAGGTAGCCGAACTGGAATATATTCAGACGTAAAGAGGTAGCCGAACTGGAATATATTCAGACGTAAAGAGGCACAGTCAGACAGGTGGAAGGTAGCCGAACTGGAATATATTCAGACGTAAAGAGGCACAGTCAGACAGGTGGAATATATTCAGACGTAAAGAGGCACAGTCAGACAGGTGGAAGGTAGCCGAACTGCAATATATTCAGACGTAAAGAGGCACAGTCAGACAGGTGGAAGGTAGCCCAACTGGAATATATTCAGACGTACAGAGGCACAGTCAGACAGGTCGAAGGAAGCCGAACTGGAATATATTCAGACGTAAAGAGGCACAGTCAGACAAGTGGAAGGAAGCCGAACTGGAATATATTCAGACATGAAGAGGCACAGTCAGACAGGTGGAAGGAAGCCGAACTGGAATATATTCAGACGTAAAGAGGCACAGTCAGACAAGTGGAAGGAAGCCGAACTGGAATATATTCAGACGTAAAGAGGCACAGTCAGACAGGTGGAAGGAAGCCGAACTGGAATATATTCAGACATAAAGAGGCACAGTCAGACAGGTGGAAGGAAGCCGAACTGGAATATATTCAGACGTAAAGAGGCACAGTCAGACAGGTGGAAGGAAGCCGAACTGGAATATATTCAGACGTAAAGAGGCACAGTCAGAAAGGTGGAAGGAAGCCGAACTGGAATATATTCAGACATAAAGAGGCACAGTCAGACAGGTGGAAGGAAGCCGAACTGGAATATATTCAGACGTAAAGAGGCACAGTCAGACAAGTGGAAGGAAGCCGAACTGGAATATATTCAGACGTAAAGAGGCACAGTCAGACAGGTGGAAGGAAGCCGAACTGGAATATATTCAGACGTAAAGAGGCACAGTCAGACAGGTGGAAGGAAGCCGAACTGGAATATATTCAGACGTAAAGAGGCACAGTCAGACAGGTGGAAGGTAGCCGAACTGGAATATATTCAGACGTAAAGAGGCACAGTCAGACAGGTGGAAGGTAGCCGAACTGGAATATATTCAGACGTAAAGAGGCACAGTCAGACAGGTGGAAGGAAGCCGAACTGGAATATATTCAGACGTAAAGAGGCACAGTCAGACAGGTGGAAGGAAGCCGAACTGGAATATATTCAGACGTAAAGAGGCACAGTCAGACGGGTGGAAGGAAGCCGAACTGGAATATATTCAGACGTAAAGAGGCACAGTCAGACAGGTGGAAGGTAGCCAAACTGGAATATATTCAGACGTAAAGAGGCACAGTCAGACAGGTGGAAGGAAGCCGAACTGGAACATATTCAGACGTAAAGAGGCACAGTCAGACAGGTGAAAGGAAGCCGAACTGGAACATATTCAGACGTAATGAGGCACAGTCAGACAGGTGGAAGGAAGCCGAACTAGAATATATTCAGACGTAAAGAGGCACAGTCAGGCAGGTGGAAGGAAGCCGAACTGGAATATATTCAGACGTAAAGAGGCACAGTCAGACAGGTGGAAGGAAGCCGAACTGGAATATATTCAGACGTAAAGAGGTAGCCAAACTGGAATATATTCAGACGTAAAGAGTCACAGTCAGACAGGTGGAAGGTAGCCGAACTGGAATATATTCAGACGTAAAGAGGCACAGTCAGACAGGTGGAAGGTAGCCGAACTGGAATAAATTCAGACGTAAAGAGGCACAGTCAGACAGGTGGAAGGAAGCCGAACTGGAATATATTCAGACGTAAAGAGGCACAGTCAGACAAGTGGAAGGAAGCCGAACTGGAATATATTCAGACGTAAAGAGGCACAGTCAGACAGGTGGAAGGAAGCCGAACTGGAATATATTCAGACGTAAAGAGGCACAGTCAGACAGGTGGAAGGAAGCCGAACATGAATATATTCAGACGAAAAGAGGCACAGTCAGACAGGAGGAAGGAAGCCGAACTGGAATATATTCAGACGTAAAGAGGCACAGTCAGGCAGGTGGAAGGAAGCCGAACATGAATATATTCAGACGAAAAGAGGCACAGTCAGACAGGAGGAAGGAAGCCGAACTGGAATATATTCAGACGTAAAGAGGCACAGTCAGACAGGTGGAAGGAAGCCGAACTGGAATATATTCAGACGTAAAGAGGCACAGTCAGACAGGTGGAAGGAAGCCGAACTGGAATATATTCAGACGTAAAGAGGCACAGTCAGACAGGTGGAAGGTAGCCGAACTGGAATATATTCAGACGTAAAGAGGCACAGTCAGACAGGTGGAAGGAAGCCGAACTGGAATATATTCAGACGTAAAGAGGCACAGTCAGACAGGTGGAAGGAAGCCGAACTGGAATATATTCAGACGTAAAGAGGCACAGTCAGACAGGTGGAAGGTAGCCGAACTGGAATATATTCAGACGTAAAGAGGCACAGTCAGACAGGTGGAAGGAAGCCGAACTGGAATATATTCAGACGTAAAGAGGCACAGTCAGACAGGTGGAAGGTAGCCGAACTGGAATCTATTCAGACGTAAAGAGGCACAGTCAGACAGGTGGAAGGAAGCCGAACTGGAATATATTCAGACGTAAAGAGGCACAGTCAGACAGGTGGAAGGAAGCCGAACTGGAATCTATTCAGACGTAAAGAGGCACAGTCAGACAGGTGGAAGGAAGCCGAACTGGAATATATTCAGACGTAAAGAGGCACAGTCAGACAGGTGGAAGGAAGCCGAACTGGAATATATTCAGACGTAAAGAGGCACAGTCAGACAGGTGGAAGGAAGCCGAACTGGAATATATTCAGACGTAAAGAGGCACAGTCAGACAGGTGGAAGGAAGCCGAACTGGAATATATTCAGACGTAAAGAGGCACAGTCAGACAGGTGGAAGGAAGCCGAACTGGAATATATTCAGACGTAAAGAGGCACAGTCAGACAGGTGGAAGGTAGCCGAACTGGAATATATTCAGACGTAAAGAGGCAAAGTCAGACAGGTGGAAGGTAGCCGAACTGGAATATATTCAGACGTAAAGAGGCACAGTCAGACAGGTGGAAGGAAGCCGAACTGGAATATATTCAGACGTAAAGAGGCACAGTCAGACAGGTGGAAGGTAGCCGAACTGGAATATATTCAGACGTAAAGAGGCATAGTCAGACAGGTGGAAGGAAGCCGAACTGGAATATATTCAGACGTAAAGAGGCACAGTCAGACAGGTGGAAGGAAGCCGAACTGGAATATATTCAGACGTAAAGAGGCACAGTCAGACAGGTGGAAGGTAGCCGAACTGGAATATATTCAGACGTAAAGAGGTAGCCGAACTGGAATATATTCAGACGTAAGGAGGCACAGTCAGACAGGTGGAAGGTAGCCGAACTGGAATATATTCAGACGTAAAGAGGCACAGTCAGACAGGTGGAAGGAAGCCGAACTGGAATATATTCAGACGTAAAGAGGCACAGTCAGACAGGTGGAAGGAAGCCGAACTGGAATATATTCAGACGTAAAGAGGCACAGTCAGACAAGTGGAAGGAAGCCGAACTGGAATATATTCAGACGTAAAGAGGCACAGTCAGACAGGTGGAAGGAAGCCGAACTGGAATATATTCAGACGTAAAGAGGCACAGTCAGACAGGTGGAAGGAAGCCGAACTGGAATATATTCAGACGTAAAGAGGCACAGTCAGACAGGTGGAAGGTAGCCGAACTGGAATATATTCAGACGTAAAGAGGCACAGTCAGACAGGTGGAAGGTAGCCGAACTGGAATATATTCAGACGTAAAGAGGCACAGTCAGACAGGTGGAAGGTAGCCGAACTGGAATATATTCAGACGTAAAGAGGCACAGTCAGACAGGTGGAAGGAAGCCGAACTGGAATATATTCAGACGTAAAGAGGCACAGTCAGACAGGTGGAAGGAAGCCGAACTGGAATATATTCAGACGTAAAGAGGCACAGTCAGACAGGTGGAAGGAAGCTGAACTGGAATATATACAGACGTAAAGAGGCACAGTCAGACAGGTGGAAGGAAGCCGAACTGGAATATATTCAGACGTAAAGAGGAACAGTCAGACAGGTGGAAGGTAGCAAAACTGGAATATATTCAGACGTAAAGAGGTAGCCGAACTGGAATATATTCAGACGTAAAGAGGCACAGTCACACAGGTGGAAGGTAGCCGAACTGGAATATATTCAGACGTAAAGAGGCACAGTCAGACAGGTGGAAGGTAGCCGATTTGGAATATATTCAGACGTAAAGAGGCACAGTCAGACAAGTGGAAGGAAGCCGAACTGGAATATATTCAGACGTAAAGAGGCACAGTCAGACAGGTGGAAGGAAGCCGAACTGGAATATATTCAGACGTAAAGAGGTAGCCAAACTGGAATATATTCAGACGTAAAGAGTCACAGTCAGACAGGTGGAAGGTAGCCGAACTGGAATATATTCAGACGAAAAGAGGCACAGTCAGACAGGAGGAAGGAAGCCGAACTGGAATATATTCAGACGTAAAGAGGCACAGTCAGACAGGTGGAAGAAAGCCGAACTGGAATATATTCAGACGTAAAGAGGCACAGTCAGACAGGTGGAAGGAAGCCGAACTGGAATATATTCAGACGTAAAGAGGCACAGTCAGACAGGTGGAAGGTAGCCGAACTGGAATATATTCAGACGTAAAGAGGCACAGTCAGACAGGTGGAAGGAAGCCGAACTGGAATATATTCAGACGTAAAGAGGCACAGTCAGACAGGTGGAAGGTAGCCGAACTGGAATATATTCAGACGTAAAGAGGCACAGTCAGACAGGTGGAAGGAAGCCGAACTGGAATATATTCAGACGTAAAGAGGCACAGTCAGACAGGTGGAAGGAAGCCGAACTGGAATCGATTCAGACGTAAAGAGACACAGTCAGACAGGTGGAAGGAAGCCGAACTGGAATCTATTCAGACGTAAAGAGGCACAGTCAGACAGGTGGAAGGAAGCCGAACTGGAATATATTCAGACGTAAAGAGGCACAGTCAGACAGGTGGAAGGAAGCCGAACTGGAATATATTCAGACGTAAAGAGGCACAGTCAGACAGGTGGAAGGAAGCCGAACTGGAATATATTCAGACGTAAAGAGGCACAGTCAGACAGGTGGAAGGAAGCCGAACTGGAATATATTCAGACGTAAAGAGGCACAGTCAGACAGGTGGAAGGAAGCCGAACTGGAATATATTCAGACGTAAAGAGGCACAGTCAGACAGGTGGAAGGAAGCCGAACTGGAATATATTCAGACGTAAAAAGGCACAGTCAGACAGGTGGAAGGTAGCCGAACTGGAATATATTCAGACGTAAAGAGGCAAAGTCAGACAGGTGGAAGGTAGCCGAACTGGAATATATTCAGACGTAAAGAGGCACAGTCAGACAGGTGGAAGGAAGCCGAACTGGAATATATTCAGACGTAAAGAGGCACAGTCAGACAGGTGGAAGGTAGCCGAACTGGAATATATTCAGACGTAAAGAGGCACAGTCAGACAGGTGGAAGGAAGCCGAACTGGAATATATTCAGACGTAAAGAGGCACAGTCAGACAGGTGGAAGGAAGCCGAACTGGAATATATTCAGACGTAAAGAGGCACAGTCAGACAGGTGGAAGGTAGCCGAACTGGAATATATTCAGACGTAATGAGGTAGCCGAACTGGAATATATTCAGACGTAAGGAGGCACAGTCAGACAGGTGGAAGGTAGCCGAACTGGAATATATTCAGACGTAAAGAGGCACAGTCAGACAGGTGGAAGGAAGCCGAACTGGAATATATTCAGACGTAAAGAGGCACAGTCAGACAGGTGGAAGGAAGCCGAACTGGAATATATTCAGACGTAAAGAGGCACAGTCAGACAGGTGGAAGGAAGCCGAACTGGAATATATTCAGACGTAAAGAGGCACAGTCAGACAGGTGGAAGGAAGCCGAACTGGAATATATTCAGACGTAAAGAGGCACAGTCAGACAGGTGGAAGGTAGCTGAACTGGAATATATTCAGACGTAAAGAGGTAGCCGAACTGGAATATATTCAGACGTAAAGAGGCACAGTCAGACAGGTGGAAGGTAGCCGAACTGGAATATATCCAGACGTAAAGAGGCACAGTCAGACAGGTGGAAGGAAGCCGAACTGGAATATATTCAGACGAAAAGGGGCACAGTCAGACAGGTGGAAGGAAGCCGAACTGGAACATATTCAGAAGTAAAGAGGCACAGTCAGACAGGTGGAAGGAAGTCGAACTGGAACATATTCAGACGAAAAGAGGCACAGTCAGACAGGTGGAAGGAAGCAGAACTGGAATATATTCAGACGTAAAGAGGCACAGTCAGACAGGTGGAAGGAAGCCGAACTGGAATATATTCAGACGTAAAGAGGCACAGTCAGACAGGTGGAAGGAAGCCGAACTGGAATATATTCAGACGTAAAGAGGCACAGTCAGGCAGGTGGAAGGAAGCCGAACTGGAATATATTCAGACGTAAAGAGGCACAGTCAGACAGGTGGAAGGAAGCCGAACTGGAATATATTCAGACGTCAAGAGGCACAGTCAGACAGGTGGAAGGTAGCCGAACTGGAATATATTCAGACGTAAAGAGGTAGCCGAACTGGAATATATTCAGACGTAAAGAGGCACAGTCAGACAGGTGGAAGGTAGCCGAACTGGAATATATTCAGACGTAAAGAGGCACAGTCAGACAGGTGGAATATATTCAGACGTAAAGAGGCACAGTCAGACAGGTGGAAGGTAGCCCAACTGGAATATATTCAGACGTACAGAGGCACAGTCAGACAGGTGGAAGGAAGCCGAACTGGAATATATTCAGACGTAAAGAGGCACAGTCAGACAAGTGGAAGGAAGCCGAACTGGAATATATTCAGACATGAAGAGGCACAGTCAGACAGGTGGAAGGAAGCCGAACTGGAATATATTCAGACGTAAAGAGGCACAGTCAGACAAGTGGAAGGAAGCCGAACTGGAATATATTCAGACGTAAAGAGGCACAGTCAGACAGGTGGAAGGAAGCCGAACTGGAATATATTCAGACATAAAGAGGCACAGTCAGACAGGTGGAAGGAAGCCGAACTGGAATATATTCAGACGTAAAGAGGCACAGTCAGACAGGTGGAAGGAAGCCGAACTGGAATATATTCAGACATAAAGAGGCACAGTCAGAAAGGTGGAAGGAAGCCGAACTGGAATATATTCAGACGTAAAGAGGCACAGTCAGACAGGTGGAAGGAAGCCGAACTGGAATATATTCAGACGTAAAGAGGCACAGTCAGACAAGTGGAAGGAAGCCGAACTGGAATATATTCAGACGTAAAGAGGCACAGTCAGACAGGTGGAAGGAAGCCGAACTGGAATATATTCAGACGTAAAGAGGCACAGTCAGACAGGTGGAAGGTAGCCGAACTGGAATATATTCAGACGTAAAGAGGCACAGTCAGACAGGTGGAAGGAAGCCGAACTGGAATATATTCAGACGTAAAGAGGCACAGTCAGACAGGTGGAAGGTAGCCGAACTGGAATATATTCAGAAGTAAAGAGGCACAGTCAGACAGGTGGAAGGAAGCCGAACTGGAATATATTCAGACGTAAAGAGGCACAGTCAGACAGGTGGAAGGAAGCCGAACTGGAATCGATTCAGACGTGAAGAGACACAGTCAGACAGGTGGAAGGAAGCCGAACTGGAATCTATTCAGACGTAAAGAGGCACAGTCAGACAGGTGGAAGGAAGCCGAACCGGAATATATTCAGACGTAAAGAGGCACAGTCAGACAGGTGGAAGGAAGCCGAACTGGAATATATTCAGACGTAAAGAGGCACAGTCAGACAGGTGGAAGGAAGCCGAACTGGAATATATTCAGACGTAAAGAGGCACAGTCAGACAGGTGGAAGGAAGCCGAACTGGAATATATTCAGACGTAAAGAGGCACAGTCAGACAGGTGGAAGGAAGCCGAACTGGAATATATTCAGACGTAAAGAGGCACAGTCAGACAGGTGGAAGGTAGCCGAACTGGAATATATTCAGACGTAAAGAGGCAAAGTCAGACAGGTGGAAGGTAGCCGAACTGGAATATATTCAGACGTAAAGAGGCACAGTCAGACAGGTGGAAGGAAGCCGAACTGGAATATATTCAGACGTAAAGAGGCACAGTCAGACAGGTGGAAGGTAGCCGAACTGGAATATATTCAGACGTAAAGAGGCATAGTCAGACAGGTGGAAGGAAGCCGAACTGGAATATATTCAGACGTAAAGAGGCACAGTAAGACAGGTGGAAGGAAGCCGAACTGGAATATATTCAGACGTAAAGAGGCACAGTCAGACAGGTGGAAGGTAGCCGAACTGGAATATATTCAGACGTAAAGAGGTAGCCGAACTGGAATATATTCAGACGTAAGGAGGCACAGTCAGACAGGTGGAAGGAAGCCGAACTGGAATATATTCAGACGTAAAGAGGCACAGTCAGACAGGTGGAAGGAAGCCGAACTGGAATATATTCAGACGTAAAGAGGCACAGTCAGACAGGTGGAAGGAAGCCGAACTGGAATATATTCAGACGTAAAGAGGCACAGTCAGACAGGTGGAAGGAAGCCGAACTGGAATATATTCAGACGTAAAGAGGCACAGTCAGACAGGTGGAAGGTAGCTGAACTGGAATATATTCAGACGTAAAGAGGTAGCCGAACTGGAATATATTCAGACGTAAAGAGGCACAGTCAGACAGGTGGAAGGTAGCCGAACTGGAATATATCCAGACGTAAAGAGGCACAGTCAGACAGGTCGAAGGAAGCCGAACTGGAAGATATTCAGACGAAAAGGGGCACAGTCAGACAGGTGGAAGGAAGCCGAACTGGAACATATTCAGACGTAAAGAGGCACAGTCAGACAGGTGGAAGGAAGCCGAACTGGAACATATTCAGACGAAAAGAGGCACAGTCAGACAGGTGGAAGGAAGCAGAACTGGAATATATTCAGACGTAAAGAGGCACAGTCAGACAGGTGGAAGGAAGCCGAACTGGAATATATTCAGACGTAAAGAGGCACAGTCAGACAGGTGGAAGGAAGCCGAACTGGAATATATTCAGACGTAAAGAGGCACAGTCAGACAAGTGGAAGGAAGCCGAACTGGAATATATTCAGACGTAAAGAGGCACAGTCAGACAGGTGGAAGGAAGCCGAACTGGAATATATTCAGACGTAAAGAGGCACAGTCAGACAGGTGGAAGGAAGCCGAACTGGAATATATTCAGACGTAAAGAGGCACAGTCAGACAGGTGGAAGGTAGCCGAACTGGAATATATTCAGACGTAAAGAGGCACAGTCAGACAGGTGGAAGGTAGCCGAACTGGAATATATTCAGACGTAAAGAGGCACAGTCAGACAGGTGGAAGGTAGCCGAACTGGAATATATTCAGACGTGAAGAGGCACAGTCAGACAGGTGGAAGGAAGCCGAACTGGAATATATTCAGACGTAAAGAGGCACAGTCAGACAGGTGGAAGGAAGCCGAACTGGAATATATTCAGACGTAAAGAGGCACAGTCAGACAGGTGGAAGGAAGCCGAACTGGAATATATACAGACGTAAAGAGGCACAGTCAGACAGGTGGAAGGAAGCCGAACTGGAATATATTCAGACGTAAAGAGGAACAGTCAGACAGGTGGAAGGTAGCAAAACTGGAATATATTCAGACGTAAAGAGGTAGCCGAACTGGAATATATTCAGACGTAAAGAGGCACAGTCACACAGGTGGAAGGTAGCCGAACTGGAATATATTCAGACGTAAAGAGGCACAGTCAGACAGGTGGAAGGTAGCCGAACTGGAATATATTCAGACGTAAAGAGGCACAGTCAGACAAGTGGAAGGAAGCCGAACTGGAATATATTCAGACGTAAAGAGGCACAGTCAGACAGGTGGAAGGAAGCCGAACTGGAATATATTCAGACGTAAAGAGGTAGCCAAACTGGAATATATTCAGACGTAAAGAGTCACAGTCAGACAGGTGGAAGGTAGCCGAACTGGAATATATTCAGACGTAAAGAGGCACAGTCAGACAGGTGGAAGGTAGCCGAACTGGAATAAATTCAAACGTAAAGAGGCACAGTCAGACAGGTGGAAGGAAGCCGAACTGGAATATATTCAGACGTAAAGAGGCACAGTCAGACAAGTGGAAGGAAGCCGAACCGGAATATATTCAGACGTAAAGAGGCACAGTCAGACAGGTGGAAGGAAGCCGAACTGGAATATATTCAGACGTAAAGAGGCACAGTCAGACAGGTGGAAGGAAGCCGAACTGGAATATATTCAGACGTAAAGAGGCACAGTCAGACAGGTGGAAGGAAGCCGAACTGGAATATATTCAGACGTAAAGAGGCACAGTCAGGCAGGTGGAAGGAAGCCGAACATGAATATATTCAGACGAAAAGAGGCACAGTCAGACAGGAGGAAGGAAGCCGAACTGGAATATATTCAGACGTAAAGAGGCACAGTCAGACAGGTGGAAGGAAGCCGAACTGGAATATATTCAGACGTAAAGAGGCACAGTCAGACAGGTGGAAGGAAGCCGAACTGGAATATATTCAGATGTAAAGAGGCACAGTCAGACAGGTGGAAGGTAGCCGAACTGGAATATATTCAGACGTAAAGAGGCACAGTCAGACAGGTGGAAGGAAGCCGAACTGGAATATATTCAGACGTAAAGAGGCACAGTCAGACAGGTGGAAGGTAGCCGAACTGGAATATATTCAGACGTAAAGAGGCACAGTCAGACAGGTGGAAGGAAGCCGAACTGGAATATATTCAGACGTAAAGAGGCACAGTCAGACAGGTGGAAGGAAGCCGAACTGGAATATATTCAGACGTAAAGAGGCACAGTCAGACAGGTGGAAGGAAGCCGAACTGGAATATATTCAGACGTAAAGAGGCACAGTCAGACAGGTGGAAGGAAGCCGAACTGGAATATATTCAGACGCAAAGAGGCACAGTCAGACAGGTGGAAGGAAGCCGAACTGGAATATATTCAGACGTAAAGAGGCACAGTCAGACAGGTGGAAGGTAGCCGAACTGGAATATATTCAGACGTAAAGAGGCAAAGTCAGACAGGTGGAAGGTAGCCGAACTGGAATATATTCAGACGTAAAGAGGCACAGTCAGACAGGTGAAAGGAAGCCGAACTGGAATATATTCAGACGTAAAGAGGCACAGTCAGACAGGTGGAAGGTAGCCGAACTGGAATATATTCAGACGTAAAGAGGCACAGTCAGACAGGTGGAAGGAAGCCGAACTGGAATATATTCAGACGTAAAGAGGCACAGTCAGACAGGTGGAAGGAAGCCGAACTGGAATATATTCAGACGTAAAGAGGCACAGTCAGACAGGTGGAAGGTAGCCGAACTGGAATATATTCAGACGTAAAGAGGTAGCCGAACTGGAATATATTCAGACGTAAGGAGGCACAGTCAGACAGGTGGAAGGTAGCCGAACTGGAATATATTCAGACGTAAAGAGGCACAGTCAGACAGGTGGAAGGAAGCCGAACTGGAATATATTCAGACGTAAAGAGGCACAGTCAGACAGGTGGAAGGAAGCCGAACTGGAATATATTCAGACGTAAAGAGGCACAGTCAGACAGGTGGAAGGAAGCCGAACTGGAATATATTCAGACGTAAAAAGGCACAGTCAGACAGGTGGAAGGTAGCCGAACTGGAATATATTCAGACGTAAAGAGGCAAAGTCAGACAGGTGGAAGGTAGCCGAACTGGAATATATTCAGACGTAAAGAGGCACAGTCAGACAGGTGGAAGGAAGCCGAACTGGAATATATTCAGACGTAAAGAGGCACAGTCAGACAGGTGGAAGGTAGCCGAACTGGAATATATTCAGACGTAAAGAGGCACAGTCAGACAGGTGGAAGGAAGCCGAACTGGAATATATTCAGACGTAAAGAGGCACAGTCAGACAGGTGGAAGGAAGCCGAACTGGAATATATTCAGACGTAAAGAGGCACAGTCAGACAGGTGGAAGGTAGCCGAACTGGAATATATTCAGACGTAAAGAGGTAGCCGAACTGGAATATATTCAGACGTAAGGAGGCACAGTCAGACAGGTGGAAGGTAGCCGAACTGGAATATATTCAGACGTAAAGAGGCACAGTCAGACAGGTGGAAGGAAGCCGAACTGGAATATATTCAGACGTAAAGAGGCACAGTCAGACAGGTGGAAGGAAGCCGAACTGGAATATATTCAGACGTAAAGAGGCACAGTCAGACAGGTGGAAGGAAGCCGAACTGGAATATATTCAGACGTAAAGAGGCACAGTCAGACAGGTGGAAGGAAGCCGAACTGGAATATATTCAGACGTAAAGAGGCACAGTCAGACAGGTGGAAGGTAGCTGAACTGGAATATATTCAGACGTAAAGAGGTAGCCGAACTGGAATATATTCAGACGTAAAGAGGCACAGTCAGACAGGTGGAAGGTAGCCGAACTGGAATATATCCAGACGTAAAGAGGCACAGTCAGACAGGTGGAAGGAAGCCGAACTGGAATATATTCAGACGAAAAGGGGCACAGTCAGACAGGTGGAAGGAAGCCGAACTGGAACATATTCAGAAGTAAAGAGGCACAGTCAGACAGGTGGAAGGAAGTCGAACTGGAACATATTCAGACGAAAAGAGGCACAGTCAGACAGGTGGAAGGAAGCAGAACTGGAATATATTCAGACGTAAAGAGGCACAGTCAGACAGGTGGAAGGAAGCCGAACTGGAATATATTCAGACGTAAAGAGGCACAGTCAGACAGGTGGAAGGAAGCCGAACTGGAATATATTCAGACGTAAAGAGGCACAGTCAGGCAGGTGGAAGGAAGCCGAACTGGAATATATTCAGACGTAAAGAGGCACAGTCAGACAGGTGGAAGGAAGCCGAACTGGAATATATTCAGACGTCAAGAGGCACAGTCAGACAGGTGGAAGGTAGCCGAACTGGAATATATTCAGACGTAAAGAGGTAGCCGAACTGGAATATATTCAGACGTAAAGAGGCACAGTCAGACAGGTGGAAGGTAGCCGAACTGGAATATATTCAGACGTAAAGAGGCACAGTCAGACAGGTGGAATATATTCAGACGTAAAGAAGCACAGTCAGACAGGTGGAAGGTAGCCCAACTGGAATATATTCAGACGTACAGAGGCACAGTCAGACAGGTGGAAGGAAGCCGAACTGGAATATATTCAGACGTAAAGAGGCACAGTCAGACAAGTGGAAGGAAGCCGAACTGGAATATATTCAGACATGAAGAGGCACAGTCAGACAGGTGGAAGGAAGCCGAACTGGAATATATTCAGACGTAAAGAGGCACAGTCAGACAAGTGGAAGGAAGCCGAACTGGAATATATTCAGACGTAAAGAGGCACAGTCAGACAGGTGGAAGGAAGCCGAACTGGAATATATTCAGACATAAAGAGGCACAGTCAGACAGGTGGAAGGAAGCCGAACTGGAATATATTCAGACGTAAAGAGGCACAGTCAGACAGGTGGAAGGAAGCCGAACTGGAATATATTCAGACATAAAGAGGCACAGTCAGAAAGGTGGAAGGAAGCCGAACTGGAATATATTCAGACGTAAAGAGGCACAGTCAGACAGGTGGAAGGAAGCCGAACTGGAATATATTCAGACGTAAAGAGGCACAGTCAGACAAGTGGAAGGAAGCCGAACTGGAATATATTCAGACGTAAAGAGGCACAGTCAGACAGGTGGAAGGAAGCCGAACTGGAATATATTCAGACGTAAAGAGGCACAGTCAGACAGGTGGAAGGTAGCCGAACTGGAATATATTCAGACGTAAAGAGGCACAGTCAGACAGGTGGAAGGAAGCCGAACTGGAATATATTCAGACGTAAAGAGGCACAGTCAGACAGGTGGAAGGTAGCCGAACTGGAATATATTCAGAAGTAAAGAGGCACAGTCAGACAGGTGGAAGGAAGCCGAACTGGAATATATTCAGACGTAAAGAGGCACAGTCAGACAGGTGGAAGGAAGCCGAACTGGAATCGATTCAGACGTGAAGAGACACAGTCAGACAGGTGGAAGGAAGCCGAACTGGAATCTATTCAGACGTAAAGAGGCACAGTCAGACAGGTGGAAGGAAGCCGAACCGGAATATATTCAGACGTAAAGAGGCACAGTCAGACAGGTGGAAGGAAGCCGAACTGGAATATATTCAGACGTAAAGAGGCACAGTCAGACAGGTGGAAGGAAGCCGAACTGGAATATATTCAGACGTAAAGAGGCACAGTCAGACAGGTGGAAGGAAGCCGAACTGGAATATATTCAGACGTAAAGAGGCACAGTCAGACAGGTGGAAGGAAGCCGAACTGGAATATATTCAGACGTAAAGAGGCACAGTCAGACAGGTGGAAGGAAGCCGAACTGGAATATATTCAGACGTAAAGAGGCACAGTCAGACAGGTGGAAGGTAGCCGAACTGGAATATATTCAGACGTAAAGAGGCAAAGTCAGACAGGTGGAAGGTAGCCGAACTGGAATATATTCAGACGTAAAGAGGCACAGTCAGACAGGTGGAAGGAAGCCGAACTGGAATATATTCAGACGTAAAGAGGCACAGTCAGACAGGTGGAAGGTAGCCGAACTGGAATATATTCAGACGTAAAGAGGCATAGTCAGACAGGTGGAAGGAAGCCGAACTGGAATATATTCAGACGTAAAGAGGCACAGTAAGACAGGTGGAAGGAAGCCGAACTGGAATATATTCAGACGTAAAGAGGCACAGTCAGACAGGTGGAAGGTAGCCGAACTGGAATATATTCAGACGTAAAGAGGTAGCCGAACTGGAATATATTCAGACGTAAGGAGGCACAGTCAGACAGGTGGAAGGAAGCCGAACTGGAATATATTCAGACGTAAAGAGGCACAGTCAGACAGGTGGAAGGAAGCCGAACTGGAATATATTCAGACGTAAAGAGGCACAGTCAGACAGGTGGAAGGAAGCCGAACTGGAATATATTCAGACGTAAAGAGGCACAGTCAGACAGGTGGAAGGAAGCCGAACTGGAATATATTCAGACGTAAAGAGGCACAGTCAGACAGGTGGAAGGTAGCTGAACTGGAATATATTCAGACGTAAAGAGGTAGCCGAACTGGAATATATTCAGACGTAAAGAGGCACAGTCAGACAGGTGGAAGGTAGCCGAACTGGAATATATCCAGACGTAAAGAGGCACAGTCAGACAGGTCGAAGGAAGCCGAACTGGAAGATATTCAGACGAAAAGGGGCACAGTCAGACAGGTGGAAGGTAGCCGAACTGGAACATATTCAGACGTAAAGAGGCACAGTCAGACAGGTGGAAGGTAGCCGAACTGGAATATATTCAGACGTAAAGAGGTAGCCGAACTGGAATATATTCAGACGTAAGGAGGCACAGTCAGACAGGTGGAAGGTAGCCGAACTGGAATATATTCAGACGTAAAGAGGCACAGTCAGACAGGTGGAAGGAAGCCGAACTGGAATATATTCAGACGTAAAGAGGCACAGTCAGACAGGTGGAAGGAAGCCGAACTGGAATATATTCAGACGTAAAGAGGCACAGTCAGACAAGTGGAAGGAAGCCGAACTGGAATATATTCAGACGTAAAGAGGCACAGTCAGACAGGTGGAAGGAAGCCGAACTGGAATATATTCAGACGTAAAGAGGCACAGTCAGACAGGTGGAAGGAAGCCGAACTGGAATATATTCAGACGTAAAGAGGCACAGTCAGACAGGTGGAAGGTAGCCGAACTGGAATATATTCAGACGTAAAGAGGCACAGTCAGACAGGTGGAAGGTAGCCGAACTGGAATATATTCAGACGTAAAGAGGCACAGTCAGACAGGTGGAAGGTAGCCGAACTGGAATATATTCAGACGTAAAGAGGCACAGTCAGACAGGTGGAAGGAAGCCGAACTGGAATATATTCAGACGTAAAGAGGCACAGTCAGACAGGTGGAAGGAAGCCGAACTGGAATATATTCAGACGTAAAGAGGCACAGTCAGACAGGTGGAAGGAAGCTGAACTGGAATATATACAGACGTAAAGAGGCACAGTCAGACAGGTGGAAGGAAGCCGAACTGGAATATATTCAGACGTAAAGAGGAACAGTCAGACAGGTGGAAGGTAGCAAAACTGGAATATATTCAGACGTAAAGAGGTAGCCGAACTGGAATATATTCAGACGTAAAGAGGCACAGTCACACAGGTGGAAGGTAGCCGAACTGGAATATATTCAGACGTAAAGAGGCACAGTCAGACAGGTGGAAGGTAGCCGATTTGGAATATATTCAGACGTAAAGAGGCACAGTCAGACAAGTGGAAGGAAGCCGAACTGGAATATATTCAGACGTAAAGAGGCACAGTCAGACAGGTGGAAGGAAGCCGAACTGGAATATATTCAGACGTAAAGAGGTAGCCAAACTGGAATATATTCAGACGTAAAGAGTCACAGTCAGACAGGTGGAAGGTAGCCGAACTGGAATATATTCAGACGAAAAGAGGCACAGTCAGACAGGAGGAAGGAAGCCGAACTGGAATATATTCAGACGTAAAGAGGCACAGTCAGACAGGTGGAAGAAAGCCGAACTGGAATATATTCAGACGTAAAGAGGCACAGTCAGACAGGTGGAAGGAAGCCGAACTGGAATATATTCAGACGTAAAGAGGCACAGTCAGACAGGTGGAAGGTAGCCGAACTGGAATATATTCAGACGTAAAGAGGCACAGTCAGACAGGTGGAAGGAAGCCGAACTGGAATATATTCAGACGTAAAGAGGCACAGTCAGACAGGTGGAAGGTAGCCGAACTGGAATATATTCAGACGTAAAGAGGCACAGTCAGACAGGTGGAAGGAAGCCGAACTGGAATATATTCAGACGTAAAGAGGCACAGTCAGACAGGTGGAAGGAAGCCGAACTGGAATCGATTCAGACGTAAAGAGACACAGTCAGACAGGTGGAAGGAAGCCGAACTGGAATCTATTCAGACGTAAAGAGGCACAGTCAGACAGGTGGAAGGAAGCCGAACTGGAATATATTCAGACGTAAAGAGGCACAGTCAGACAGGTGGAAGGAAGCCGAACTGGAATATATTCAGACGTAAAGAGGCACAGTCAGACAGGTGGAAGGAAGCCGAACTGGAATATATTCAGACGTAAAGAGGCACAGTCAGACAGGTGGAAGGAAGCCGAACTGGAATATATTCAGACGTAAAGAGGCACAGTCAGACAGGTGGAAGGAAGCCGAACTGGAATATATTCAGACGTAAAGAGGCACAGTCAGACAGGTGGAAGGAAGCCGAACTGGAATATATTCAGACGTAAAAAGGCACAGTCAGACAGGTGGAAGGTAGCCGAACTGGAATATATTCAGACGTAAAGAGGCAAAGTCAGACAGGTGGAAGGTAGCCGAACTGGAATATATTCAGACGTAAAGAGGCACAGTCAGACAGGTGGAAGGAAGCCGAACTGGAATATATTCAGACGTAAAGAGGCACAGTCAGACAGGTGGAAGGTAGCCGAACTGGAATATATTCAGACGTAAAGAGGCACAGTCAGACAGGTGGAAGGAAGCCGAACTGGAATATATTCAGACGTAAAGAGGCACAGTCAGACAGGTGGAAGGAAGCCGAACTGGAATATATTCAGACGTAAAGAGGCACAGTCAGACAGGTGGAAGGTAGCCGAACTGGAATATATTCAGACGTAATGAGGTAGCCGAACTGGAATATATTCAGACGTAAGGAGGCACAGTCAGACAGGTGGAAGGTAGCCGAACTGGAATATATTCAGACGTAAAGAGGCACAGTCAGACAGGTGGAAGGAAGCCGAACTGGAATATATTCAGACGTAAAGAGGCACAGTCAGACAGGTGGAAGGAAGCCGAACTGGAATATATTCAGACGTAAAGAGGCACAGTCAGACAGGTGGAAGGAAGCCGAACTGGAATATATTCAGACGTAAAGAGGCACAGTCAGACAGGTGGAAGGAAGCCGAACTGGAATATATTCAGACGTAAAGAGGCACAGTCAGACAGGTGGAAGGTAGCTGAACTGGAATATATTCAGACGTAAAGAGGTAGCCGAACTGGAATATATTCAGACGTAAAGAGGCACAGTCAGACAGGTGGAAGGTAGCCGAACTGGAATATATCCAGACGTAAAGAGGCACAGTCAGACAGGTGGAAGGAAGCCGAACTGGAATATATTCAGACGAAAAGGGGCACAGTCAGACAGGTGGAAGGAAGCCGAACTGGAACATATTCAGAAGTAAAGAGGCACAGTCAGACAGGTGGAAGGAAGTCGAACTGGAACATATTCAGACGAAAAGAGGCACAGTCAGACAGGTGGAAGGAAGCAGAACTGGAATATATTCAGACGTAAAGAGGCACAGTCAGACAGGTGGAAGGAAGCCGAACTGGAATATATTCAGACGTAAAGAGGCACAGTCAGACAGGTGGAAGGAAGCCGAACTGGAATATATTCAGACGTAAAGAGGCACAGTCAGGCAGGTGGAAGGAAGCCGAACTGGAATATATTCAGACGTAAAGAGGCACAGTCAGACAGGTGGAAGGAAGCCGAACTGGAATATATTCAGACGTCAAGAGGCACAGTCAGACAGGTGGAAGGTAGCCGAACTGGAATATATTCAGACGTAAAGAGGTAGCCGAACTGGAATATATTCAGACGTAAAGAGGCACAGTCAGACAGGTGGAAGGTAGCCGAACTGGAATATATTCAGACGTAAAGAGGCACAGTCAGACAGGTGGAATATATTCAGACGTAAAGAGGCACAGTCAGACAGGTGGAAGGTAGCTCAACTGGAATATATTCAGACGTACAGAGGCACAGTCAGACAGGTGGAAGGAAGCCGAACTGGAATATATTCAGACGTAAAGAGGCACAGTCAGACAAGTGGAAGGAAGCCGAACTGGAATATATTCAGACATGAAGAGGCACAGTCAGACAGGTGGAAGGAAGCCGAACTGGAATATATTCAGACGTAAAGAGGCACAGTCAGACAAGTGGAAGGAAGCCGAACTGGAATATATTCAGACGTAAAGAGGCACAGTCAGACAGGTGGAAGGAAGCCGAACTGGAATATATTCAGACATAAAGAGGCACAGTCAGACAGGTGGAAGGAAGCCGAACTGGAATATATTCAGACGTAAAGAGGCACAGTCAGACAGGTGGAAGGAAGCCGAACTGGAATATATTCAGACATAAAGAGGCACAGTCAGAAAGGTGGAAGGAAGCCGAACTGGAATATATTCAGACGTAAAGAGGCACAGTCAGACAGGTGGAAGGAAGCCGAACTGGAATATATTCAGACGTAAAGAGGCACAGTCAGACAAGTGGAAGGAAGCCGAACTGGAATATATTCAGACGTAAAGAGGCACAGTCAGACAGGTGGAAGGAAGCCGAACTGGAATATATTCAGACGTAAAGAGGCACAGTCAGACAGGTGGAAGGTAGCCGAACTGGAATATATTCAGACGTAAAGAGGCACAGTCAGACAGGTGGAAGGAAGCCGAACTGGAATATATTCAGACGTAAAGAGGCACAGTCAGACAGGTGGAAGGTAGCCGAACTGGAATATATTCAGAAGTAAAGAGGCACAGTCAGACAGGTGGAAGGAAGCCGAACTGGAATATATTCAGACGTAAAGAGGCACAGTCAGACAGGTGGAAGGAAGCCGAACTGGAATCGATTCAGACGTGAAGAGACACAGTCAGACAGGTGGAAGGAAGCCGAACTGGAATCTATTCAGACGTAAAGAGGCACAGTCAGACAGGTGGAAGGAAGCCGAACCGGAATATATTCAGACGTAAAGAGGCACAGTCAGACAGGTGGAAGGAAGCCGAACTGGAATATATTCAGACGTAAAGAGGCACAGTCAGACAGGTGGAAGGAAGCCGAACTGGAATATATTCAGACGTAAAGAGGCACAGTCAGACAGGTGGAAGGAAGCCGAACTGGAATATATTCAGACGTAAAGAGGCACAGTCAGACAGGTGGAAGGAAGCCGAACTGGAATATATTCAGACGTAAAGAGGCACAGTCAGACAGGTGGAAGGTAGCCGAACTGGAATATATTCAGACGTAAAGAGGCAAAGTCAGACAGGTGGAAGGTAGCCGAACTGGAATATATTCAGACGTAAAGAGGCACAGTCAGACAGGTGGAAGGAAGCCGAACTGGAATATATTCAGACGTAAAGAGGCACAGTCAGACAGGTGGAAGGTAGCCGAACTGGAATATATTCAGACGTAAAGAGGCATAGTCAGACAGGTGGAAGGAAGCCGAACTGGAATATATTCAGACGTAAAGAGGCACAGTAAGACAGGTGGAAGGAAGCCGAACTGGAATATATTCAGACGTAAAGAGGCACAGTCAGACAGGTGGAAGGTAGCCGAACTGGAATATATTCAGACGTAAAGAGGTAGCCGAACTGGAATATATTCAGACGTAAGGAGGCACAGTCAGACAGGTGGAAGGAAGCCGAACTGGAATATATTCAGACGTAAAGAGGCACAGTCAGACAGGTGGAAGGAAGCCGAACTGGAATATATTCAGACGTAAAGAGGCACAGTCAGACAGGTGGAAGGAAGCCGAACTGGAATATATTCAGACGTAAAGAGGCACAGTCAGACAGGTGGAAGGAAGCCGAACTGGAATATATTCAGACGTAAAGAGGCACAGTCAGACAGGTGGAAGGTAGCTGAACTGGAATATATTCAGACGTAAAGAGGTAGCCGAACTGGAATATATTCAGACGTAAAGAGGCACAGTCAGACAGGTGGAAGGTAGCCGAACTGGAATATATCCAGACGTAAAGAGGCACAGTCAGACAGGTCGAAGGAAGCCGAACTGGAAGATATTCAGACGAAAAGGGGCACAGTCAGACAGGTGGAAGGAAGCCGAACTGGAACATATTCAGACGTAAAGAGGCACAGTCAGACAGGTGGAAGGAAGCCGAACTGGAACATATTCAGACGAAAAGAGGCACAGTCAGACAGGTGGAAGGAAGCAGAACTGGAATATATTCAGACGTAAAGAGGCACAGTCAGACAGGTGGAAGGAAGCCGAACTGGAATATATTCAGACGTAAAGAGGCACAGTCAGACAGGTGGAAGGAAGCCGAACTGGAATATATTCAGACGTAAAGAGGCACAGTCAGACAAGTGGAAGGAAGCCGAACTGGAATATATTCAGACGTAAAGAGGCACAGTCAGACAGGTGGAAGGAAGCCGAACTGGAATATATTCAGACGTAAAGAGGCACAGTCAGACAGGTGGAAGGAAGCCGAACTGGAATATATTCAGACGTAAAGAGGCACAGTCAGACAGGTGGAAGGTAGCCGAACTGGAATATATTCAGACGTAAAGAGGCACAGTCAGACAGGTGGAAGGTAGCCGAACTGGAATATATTCAGACGTAAAGAGGCACAGTCAGACAGGTGGAAGGTAGCCGAACTGGAATATATTCAGACGTGAAGAGGCACAGTCAGACAGGTGGAAGGAAGCCGAACTGGAATATATTCAGACGTAAAGAGGCACAGTCAGACAGGTGGAAGGAAGCCGAACTGGAATATATTCAGACGTAAAGAGGCACAGTCAGACAGGTGGAAGGAAGCCGAACTGGAATATATACAGACGTAAAGAGGCACAGTCAGACAGGTGGAAGGAAGCCGAACTGGAATATATTCAGACGTAAAGAGGAACAGTCAGACAGGTGGAAGGTAGCAAAACTGGAATATATTCAGACGTAAAGAGGTAGCCGAACTGGAATATATTCAGACGTAAAGAGGCACAGTCACACAGGTGGAAGGTAGCCGAACTGGAATATATTCAGACGTAAAGAGGCACAGTCAGACAGGTGGAAGGTAGCCGAACTGGAATATATTCAGACGTAAAGAGGCACAGTCAGACAAGTGGAAGGAAGCCGAACTGGAATATATTCAGACGTAAAGAGGCACAGTCAGACAGGTGGAAGGAAGCCGAACTGGAATATATTCAGACGTAAAGAGGTAGCCAAACTGGAATATATTCAGACGTAAAGAGTCACAGTCAGACAGGTGGAAGGTAGCCGAACTGGAATATATTCAGACGTAAAGAGGCACAGTCAGACAGGTGGAAGGTAGCCGAACTGGAATAAATTCAAACGTAAAGAGGCACAGTCAGACAGGTGGAAGGAAGCCGAACTGGAATATATTCAGACGTAAAGAGGCACAGTCAGACAAGTGGAAGGAAGCCGAACCGGAATATATTCAGACGTAAAGAGGCACAGTCAGACAGGTGGAAGGAAGCCGAACTGGAATATATTCAGACGTAAAGAGGCACAGTCAGACAGGTGGAAGGAAGCCGAACTGGAATATATTCAGACGTAAAGAGGCACAGTCAGACAGGTGGAAGGAAGCCGAACTGGAATATATTCAGACGTAAAGAGGCACAGTCAGGCAGGTGGAAGGAAGCCGAACATGAATATATTCAGACGAAAAGAGGCACAGTCAGACAGGAGGAAGGAAGCCGAACTGGAATATATTCAGACGTAAAGAGGCACAGTCAGACAGGTGGAAGGAAGCCGAACTGGAATATATTCAGACGTAAAGAGGCACAGTCAGACAGGTGGAAGGAAGCCGAACTGGAATATATTCAGATGTAAAGAGGCACAGTCAGACAGGTGGAAGGTAGCCGAACTGGAATATATTCAGACGTAAAGAGGCACAGTCAGACAGGTGGAAGGAAGCCGAACTGGAATATATTCAGACGTAAAGAGGCACAGTCAGACAGGTGGAAGGTAGCCGAACTGGAATATATTCAGACGTAAAGAGGCACAGTCAGACAGGTGGAAGGAAGCCGAACTGGAATATATTCAGACGTAAAGAGGCACAGTCAGACAGGTGGAAGGAAGCCGAACTGGAATATATTCAGACGTAAAGAGGCACAGTCAGACAGGTGGAAGGAAGCCGAACTGGAATATATTCAGACGTAAAGAGGCACAGTCAGACAGGTGGAAGGAAGCCGAACTGGAATATATTCAGACGCAAAGAGGCACAGTCAGACAGGTGGAAGGAAGCCGAACTGGAATATATTCAGACGTAAAGAGGCACAGTCAGACAGGTGGAAGGTAGCCGAACTGGAATATATTCAGACGTAAAGAGGCAAAGTCAGACAGGTGGAAGGTAGCCGAACTGGAATATATTCAGACGTAAAGAGGCACAGTCAGACAGGTGAAAGGAAGCCGAACTGGAATATATTCAGACGTAAAGAGGCACAGTCAGACAGGTGGAAGGTAGCCGAACTGGAATATATTCAGACGTAAAGAGGCACAGTCAGACAGGTGGAAGGAAGCCGAACTGGAATATATTCAGACGTAAAGAGGCACAGTCAGACAGGTGGAAGGAAGCCGAACTGGAATATATTCAGACGTAAAGAGGCACAGTCAGACAGGTGGAAGGTAGCCGAACTGGAATATATTCAGACGTAAAGAGGTAGCCGAACTGGAATATATTCAGACGTAAGGAGGCACAGTCAGACAGGTGGAAGGTAGCCGAACTGGAATATATTCAGACGTAAAGAGGCACAGTCAGACAGGTGGAAGGAAGCCGAACTGGAATATATTCAGACGTAAAGAGGCACAGTCAGACAGGTGGAAGGAAGCCGAACTGGAATATATTCAGACGTAAAGAGGCACAGTCAGACAGGTGGAAGGAAGCCGAACTGGAATATATTCAGACGTAAAAAGGCACAGTCAGACAGGTGGAAGGTAGCCGAACTGGAATATATTCAGACGTAAAGAGGCAAAGTCAGACAGGTGGAAGGTAGCCGAACTGGAATATATTCAGACGTAAAGAGGCACAGTCAGACAGGTGGAAGGAAGCCGAACTGGAATATATTCAGACGTAAAGAGGCACAGTCAGACAGGTGGAAGGTAGCCGAACTGGAATATATTCAGACGTAAAGAGGCACAGTCAGACAGGTGGAAGGAAGCCGAACTGGAATATATTCAGACGTAAAGAGGCACAGTCAGACAGGTGGAAGGAAGCCGAACTGGAATATATTCAGACGTAAAGAGGCACAGTCAGACAGGTGGAAGGTAGCCGAACTGGAATATATTCAGACGTAAAGAGGTAGCCGAACTGGAATATATTCAGACGTAAGGAGGCACAGTCAGACAGGTGGAAGGTAGCCGAACTGGAATATATTCAGACGTAAAGAGGCACAGTCAGACAGGTGGAAGGAAGCCGAACTGGAATATATTCAGACGTAAAGAGGCACAGTCAGACAGGTGGAAGGAAGCCGAACTGGAATATATTCAGACGTAAAGAGGCACAGTCAGACAGGTGGAAGGAAGCCGAACTGGAATATATTCAGACGTAAAGAGGCACAGTCAGACAGGTGGAAGGAAGCCGAACTGGAATATATTCAGACGTAAAGAGGCACAGTCAGACAGGTGGAAGGTAGCTGAACTGGAATATATTCAGACGTAAAGAGGTAGCCGAACTGGAATATATTCAGACGTAAAGAGGCACAGTCAGACAGGTGGAAGGTAGCCGAACTGGAATATATCCAGACGTAAAGAGGCACAGTCAGACAGGTGGAAGGAAGCCGAACTGGAATATATTCAGACGAAAAGGGGCACAGTCAGACAGGTGGAAGGAAGCCGAACTGGAACATATTCAGAAGTAAAGAGGCACAGTCAGACAGGTGGAAGGAAGTCGAACTGGAACATATTCAGACGAAAAGAGGCACAGTCAGACAGGTGGAAGGAAGCAGAACTGGAATATATTCAGACGTAAAGAGGCACAGTCAGACAGGTGGAAGGAAGCCGAACTGGAATATATTCAGACGTAAAGAGGCACAGTCAGACAGGTGGAAGGAAGCCGAACTGGAATATATTCAGACGTAAAGAGGCACAGTCAGGCAGGTGGAAGGAAGCCGAACTGGAATATATTCAGACGTAAAGAGGCACAGTCAGACAGGTGGAAGGAAGCCGAACTGGAATATATTCAGACGTCAAGAGGCACAGTCAGACAGGTGGAAGGTAGCCGAACTGGAATATATTCAGACGTAAAGAGGTAGCCGAACTGGAATATATTCAGACGTAAAGAGGCACAGTCAGACAGGTGGAAGGTAGCCGAACTGGAATATATTCAGACGTAAAGAGGCACAGTCAGACAGGTGGAATATATTCAGACGTAAAGAGGCACAGTCAGACAGGTGGAAGGTAGCCCAACTGGAATATATTCAGACGTACAGAGGCACAGTCAGACAGGTGGAAGGAAGCCGAACTGGAATATATTCAGACGTAAAGAGGCACAGTCAGACAAGTGGAAGGAAGCCGAACTGGAATATATTCAGACATGAAGAGGCACAGTCAGACAGGTGGAAGGAAGCCGAACTGGAATATATTCAGACGTAAAGAGGCACAGTCAGACAAGTGGAAGGAAGCCGAACTGGAATATATTCAGACGTAAAGAGGCACAGTCAGACAGGTGGAAGGAAGCCGAACTGGAATATATTCAGACATAAAGAGGCACAGTCAGACAGGTGGAAGGAAGCCGAACTGGAATATATTCAGACGTAAAGAGGCACAGTCAGACAGGTGGAAGGAAGCCGAACTGGAATATATTCAGACATAAAGAGGCACAGTCAGAAAGGTGGAAGGAAGCCGAACTGGAATATATTCAGACGTAAAGAGGCACAGTCAGACAGGTGGAAGGAAGCCGAACTGGAATATATTCAGACGTAAAGAGGCACAGTCAGACAAGTGGAAGGAAGCCGAACTGGAATATATTCAGACGTAAAGAGGCACAGTCAGACAGGTGGAAGGAAGCCGAACTGGAATATATTCAGACGTAAAGAGGCACAGTCAGACAGGTGGAAGGTAGCCGAACTGGAATATATTCAGACGTAAAGAGGCACAGTCAGACAGGTGGAAGGAAGCCGAACTGGAATATATTCAGACGTAAAGAGGCACAGTCAGACAGGTGGAAGGTAGCCGAACTGGAATATATTCAGAAGTAAAGAGGCACAGTCAGACAGGTGGAAGGAAGCCGAACTGGAATATATTCAGACGTAAAGAGGCACAGTCAGACAGGTGGAAGGAAGCCGAACTGGAATCGATTCAGACGTGAAGAGACACAGTCAGACAGGTGGAAGGAAGCCGAACTGGAATCTATTCAGACGTAAAGAGGCACAGTCAGACAGGTGGAAGGAAGCCGAACCGGAATATATTCAGACGTAAAGAGGCACAGTCAGACAGGTGGAAGGAAGCCGAACTGGAATATATTCAGACGTAAAGAGGCACAGTCAGACAGGTGGAAGGAAGCCGAACTGGAATATATTCAGACGTAAAGAGGCACAGTCAGACAGGTGGAAGGAAGCCGAACTGGAATATATTCAGACGTAAAGAGGCACAGTCAGACAGGTGGAAGGAAGCCGAACTGGAATATATTCAGACGTAAAGAGGCACAGTCAGACAGGTGGAAGGAAGCCGAACTGGAATATATTCAGACGTAAAGAGGCACAGTCAGACAGGTGGAAGGTAGCCGAACTGGAATATATTCAGACGTAAAGAGGCAAAGTCAGACAGGTGGAAGGTAGCCGAACTGGAATATATTCAGACGTAAAGAGGCACAGTCAGACAGGTGGAAGGAAGCCGAACTGGAATATATTCAGACGTAAAGAGGCACAGTCAGACAGGTGGAAGGTAGCCGAACTGGAATATATTCAGACGTAAAGAGGCATAGTCAGACAGGTGGAAGGAAGCCGAACTGGAATATATTCAGACGTAAAGAGGCACAGTAAGACAGGTGGAAGGAAGCCGAACTGGAATATATTCAGACGTAAAGAGGCACAGTCAGACAGGTGGAAGGTAGCCGAACTGGAATATATTCAGACGTAAAGAGGTAGCCGAACTGGAATATATTCAGACGTAAGGAGGCACAGTCAGACAGGTGGAAGGAAGCCGAACTGGAATATATTCAGACGTAAAGAGGCACAGTCAGACAGGTGGAAGGAAGCCGAACTGGAATATATTCAGACGTAAAGAGGCACAGTCAGACAGGTGGAAGGAAGCCGAACTGGAATATATTCAGACGTAAAGAGGCACAGTCAGACAGGTGGAAGGAAGCCGAACTGGAATATATTCAGACGTAAAGAGGCACAGTCAGACAGGTGGAAGGTAGCTGAACTGGAATATATTCAGACGTAAAGAGGTAGCCGAACTGGAATATATTCAGACGTAAAGAGGCACAGTCAGACAGGTGGAAGGTAGCCGAACTGGAATATATCCAGACGTAAAGAGGCACAGTCAGACAGGTCGAAGGAAGCCGAACTGGAAGATATTCAGACGAAAAGGGGCACAGTCAGACAGGTGGAAGGAAGCCGAACTGGAACATATTCAGACGTAAAGAGGCACAGTCAGACAGGTGGAAGGAAGCCGAACTGGAACATATTCAGACGAAAAGAGGCACAGTCAGACAGGTGGAAGGAAGCAGAACTGGAATATATTCAGACGTAAAGAGGCACAGTCAGACAGGTGGAAGGAAGCCGAACTGGAATATATTCAGACGTAAAGAGGCACAGTCAGACAGGTGGAAGGAAGCCGAACTGGAATATATTCAGACGTAAAGAGGCACAGTCAGACAAGTGGAAGGAAGCCGAACTGGAATATATTCAGACGTAAAGAGGCACAGTCAGACAGGTGGAAGGAAGCCGAACTGGAATATATTCAGACGTAAAGAGGCACAGTCAGACAGGTGGAAGGAAGCCGAACTGGAATATATTCAGACGTAAAGAGGCACAGTCAGACAGGTGGAAGGTAGCCGAACTGGAATATATTCAGACGTAAAGAGGCACAGTCAGACAGGTGGAAGGTAGCCGAACTGGAATATATTCAGACGTAAAGAGGCACAGTCAGACAGGTGGAAGGTAGCCGAACTGGAATATATTCAGACGTGAAGAGGCACAGTCAGACAGGTGGAAGGAAGCCGAACTGGAATATATTCAGACGTAAAGAGGCACAGTCAGACAGGTGGAAGGAAGCCGAACTGGAATATATTCAGACGTAAAGAGGCACAGTCAGACAGGTGGAAGGAAGCCGAACTGGAATATATACAGACGTAAAGAGGCACAGTCAGACAGGTGGAAGGAAGCCGAACTGGAATATATTCAGACGTAAAGAGGAACAGTCAGACAGGTGGAAGGTAGCAAAACTGGAATATATTCAGACGTAAAGAGGTAGCCGAACTGGAATATATTCAGACGTAAAGAGGCACAGTCACACAGGTGGAAGGTAGCCGAACTGGAATATATTCAGACGTAAAGAGGCACAGTCAGACAGGTGGAAGGTAGCCGAACTGGAATATATTCAGACGTAAAGAGGCACAGTCAGACAAGTGGAAGGAAGCCGAACTGGAATATATTCAGACGTAAAGAGGCACAGTCAGACAGGTGGAAGGAAGCCGAACTGGAATATATTCAGACGTAAAGAGGTAGCCAAACTGGAATATATTCAGACGTAAAGAGTCACAGTCAGACAGGTGGAAGGTAGCCGAACTGGAATATATTCAGACGTAAAGAGGCACAGTCAGACAGGTGGAAGGTAGCCGAACTGGAATAAATTCAAACGTAAAGAGGCACAGTCAGACAGGTGGAAGGAAGCCGAACTGGAATATATTCAGACGTAAAGAGGCACAGTCAGACAAGTGGAAGGAAGCCGAACTGGAATATATTCAGACGTAAAGAGGCACAGTCAGACAGGTGGAAGGAAGCCGAACTGGAATATATTCAGACGTAAAGAGGCACAGTCAGACAGGTGGAAGGAAGCCGAACTGGAATATATTCAGACGTAAAGAGGCACAGTCAGACAGGTGGAAGGAAGCCGAACTGGAATATATTCAGACGTAAAGAGGCACAGTCAGGCAGGTGGAAGGAAGCCGAACATGAATATATTCAGACGAAAAGAGGCACAGTCAGACAGGAGGAAGGAAGCCGAACTGGAATATATTCAGACGTAAAGAGGCACAGTCAGACAGGTGGAAGGAAGCCGAACTGGAATATATTCAGACGTAAAGAGGCACAGTCAGACAGGTGGAAGGAAGCCGAACTGGAATATATTCAGATGTAAAGAGGCACAGTCAGACAGGTGGAAGGTAGCCGAACTGGAATATATTCAGACGTAAAGAGGCACAGTCAGACAGGTGGAAGGAAGCCGAACTGGAATATATTCAGACGTAAAGAGGCACAGTCAGACAGGTGGAAGGTAGCCGAACTGGAATATATTCAGACGTAAAGAGGCACAGTCAGACAGGTGGAAGGAAGCCGAACTGGAATATATTCAGACGTAAAGAGGCACAGTCAGACAGGTGGAAGGAAGCCGAACTGGAATATATTCAGACGTAAAGAGGCACAGTCAGACAGGTGGAAGGAAGCCGAACTGGAATATATTCAGACGTAAAGAGGCACAGTCAGACAGGTGGAAGGAAGCCGAACTGGAATATATTCAGACGCAAAGAGGCACAGTCAGACAGGTGGAAGGAAGCCGAACTGGAATATATTCAGACGTAAAGAGGCACAGTCAGACAGGTGGAAGGTAGCCGAACTGGAATATATTCAGACGTAAAGAGGCAAAGTCAGACAGGTGGAAGGTAGCCGAACTGGAATATATTCAGACGTAAAGAGGCACAGTCAGACAGGTGAAAGGAAGCCGAACTGGAATATATTCAGACGTAAAGAGGCACAGTCAGACAGGTGGAAGGTAGCCGAACTGGAATATATTCAGACGTAAAGAGGCACAGTCAGACAGGTGGAAGGAAGCCGAACTGGAATATATTCAGACGTAAAGAGGCACAGTCAGACAGGTGGAAGGAAGCCGAACTGGAATATATTCAGACGTAAAGAGGCACAGTCAGACAGGTGGAAGGTAGCCGAACTGGAATATATTCAGACGTAAAGAGGTAGCCGAACTGGAATATATTCAGACGTAAGGAGGCACAGTCAGACAGGTGGAAGGTAGCCGAACTGGAATATATTCAGACGTAAAGAGGCACAGTCAGACAGGTGGAAGGAAGCCGAACTGGAATATATTCAGACGTAAAGAGGCACAGTCAGACAGGTGGAAGGAAGCCGAACTGGAATATATTCAGACGTAAAGAGGCACAGTCAGACAGGTGGAAGGTAGCCGAACTGGAATATATCCAGACGTAAAGAGGCACAGTCAGACAGGTGGAAGGAAGCCGAACTGGAATATATTCAGACGAAAAGGGGCACAGTCAGACAGGTGGAAGGAAGCCGAACTGGAACATATTCAGACGTAAAGAGGCACAGTCAGACAGGTGGAAGGAAGTCGAACTGGAACATATTCAGACGAAAAGAGGCACAGTCAGACAGGTGGAAGGAAGCAGAACTGGAATATATTCAGACGTAAAGAGGCACAGTCAGACAGGTGGAAGGAAGCCGAACTGGAATATATTCAGACGTAAAGAGGCACAGTCAGACAGGTGGAAGGAAGCCGAACTGGAATATATTCAGACGTAAAGAGGCACAGTCAGACAAGTGGAAGGAAGCCGAACTGGAATATATTCAGACGTAAAGAGGCACAGTCAGACAGGTGGAAGGAAGCCGAACTGGAATATATTCAGACGTAAAGAGGCACAGTCAGACAGGTGGAAGGAAGCCGAACTGGAATATATTCAGACGTAAAGAGGCACAGTCAGACAGGTGGAAGGTAGCCGAACTGGAATATATTCAGACGTAAAGAGGCACAGTCAGACAGGTGGAAGGTAGCCGAACTGGAATATATTCAGACGTAAAGAGGCACAGTCAGACAGGTGGAAGGTAGCCGAACTGGAATATATTCAGACGTAAAGAGGCACAGTCAGACAGGTGGAAGGTAGCCGAACTGGAATATATTCAGACGTAAAGAGGTACAGTCAGACAGGTGGAAGGAAGCCGAACTGGAATATATTCAGACGTAAAGAGGCACAGTCAGACAGGTGGAAGGAAGCCGAACTGGAATATATTCAGACGTAAAGAGGCACAGTCAGACAGGTGGAAGGAAGCTGAACTGGAATATATTCAGACGTAAAGAGGCACAGTCAGACAGGTGGAAGGAAGCCGAACTGGAATATATTCAGACGTAAAGAGGCACAGTCAGACAGGTGGAAGGTAGCAAAACTGGAATATATTCAGACGTAAAGAGGTAGCCGAACTGGAATATATTCAGACGTAAAGAGGCACAGTCACACAGGTGGAAGGTAGCCGAACTGGAATATATTCAGACGTAAAGAGGCACAGTCAGACAGGTGGAAGGTAGCCGAACTGGAATATATTCAGACGTAAAGAGGCAAAGTCAGACAGGTGGAAGGTAGCCGAACTGGAATATATTCAGACGTAAAGAGGCACAGTCAGACAGGTGGAAGGAAGCCGAACTGGAATATATTCAGACGTAAAGAGGCACAGTCAGACAGGTGGAAGGAAGCCGAACTGGAATATATTCAGACGTAAAGAGGCACAGTCAGACAGGTGGAAGGAAGCCGAACTGGAATATATTCAGACGTAAAGAGGCACAGTCAGACAGGTGGAAGGTAGCCGAACTGGAATATATTCAGACGCAAAGAGGCACAGTCAGACAGGTGGAAGGAAGCCGAACTGGAATATATTCAGACGTAAAGAGGCACAGTCAGACAGGTGGAAGGAAGCCGAACTGGAATATAATCAGACGTAAAGAGGCACAGTCAGACAGGTGGAAGGTAGCTGAACTGGAATATATTCAGACGTAAAGAGGTAGCTGAACTGGAATATATTCAGACGTAAAGAGGCACAGTCAGACAGGTGGAAGGTAGCCGAACTGGAATATATCCAGACGTAAAGAGGCACAGTCAGACAGGTGGAAGGAAGCCGAACTGGAATATATTCAGACGAAAAGGGGCACAGTCAGACAGGTGGAAGGAAGCCGAACTGGAACATATTCAGACGTAAAGAGGCACAGTCAGACAGGTGGAAGGAAGTCGAACTGGAACATATTCAGACGAAAAGAGGCACAGTCAGACAGGTGGAAGGAAGCAGAACTGGAATATATTCAGACGTAAAGAGGCACAGTCAGACAGGTGGAAGGAAGCCGAACTGGAATATATTCAGACGTAAAGAGGCACAGTCAGACAGGTGGAAGGAAGCCGAACTGGAATATATTCAGACGTAAAGAGGCACAGTCAGACAAGTGGAAGGAAGCCGAACTGGAATATATTCAGACGTAAAGAGGCACAGTCAGACAGGTGGAAGGAAGCCGAACTGGAATATATTCAGACGTAAAGAGGCACAGTCAGACAGGTGGAAGGAAGCCGAACTGGAATATATTCAGACGTAAAGAGGCACAGTCAGACAGGTGGAAGGTAGCCGAACTGGAATATATTCAGACGTAAAGAGGCACAGTCAGACAGGTGGAAGGTAGCCGAACTGGAATATATTCAGACGTAAAGAGGCACAGTCAGACAGGTGGAAGGTAGCCGAACTGGAATATATTCAGACGTAAAGAGGCACAGTCAGACAGGTGGAAGGTAGCCGAACTGGAATATATTCAGACGTAAAGAGGTACAGTCAGACAGGTGGAAGGAAGCCGAACTGGAATATATTCAGACGTAAAGAGGCACAGTCAGACAGGTGGAAGGAAGCCGAACTGGAATATATTCAGACGTAAAGAGGCACAGTCAGACAGGTGGAAGGAAGCTGAACTGGAATATATTCAGACGTAAAGAGGCACAGTCAGACAGGTGGAAGGAAGCCGAACTGGAATATATTCAGACGTAAAGAGGCACAGTCAGACAGGTGGAAGGTAGCAAAACTGGAATATATTCAGACGTAAAGAGGTAGCCGAACTGGAATATATTCAGACGTAAAGAGGCACAGTCACACAGGTGGAAGGTAGCCGAACTGGAATATATTCAGACGTAAAGAGGCACAGTCAGACAGGTGGAAGGTAGCCGAACTGGAATATATTCAGACTTAAAGAGGCAAAGTCAGACAGGTGGAAGGTAGCCGAACTGGAATATATTCAGACGTAAAGAGGCACAGTCAGACAGGTGGAAGGAAGCCGAACTGGAATATATTCAGACGTAAAGAGGCACAGTCAGACAGGTGGAAGGAAGCCGAACTGGAATATATTCAGACGTAAAGAGGCACAGTCAGACAGGTGGAAGGAAGCCGAACTGGAATATATTCAGACGTAAAGAGGCACCGTCAGACAGGTGGAAGGTAGCCGAACTGGAATATATTCAGATGCAAAGAGGCACAGTCAGACAGGTGGAAGGAAGCCGAACTGGAATATATTCAGACGTAAAGAGGCACAGTCAGACAGGTGGAAGGAAGCCGAACTGGAATATATTCAGACGTAAAGAGGCACAGTCAGACAGGTGGAAGGTAGCCGAACTGGAATATATTCAGACGTAAAGAGGTAGCCGAACTGGAATATATTCAGATGTAAAGAGGCACAGTCAGACAGGTGGAAGGAAGCCGAACTGGAATATATTCAGACGTAAAGAGGCACAGTCAGACAGGTGGAAGGAAGCCGAACTGGAATATAATCAGACGTAAAGAGGCACAGTCAGACAGGTGGAAGGAAGCCGAACTGGAATATATTCAGACGTAAAGAGGCACAGTCAGACAGGTGGAAGGTAGCCGAACTGGAATATATTCAGACGCAAAGAGGCACAGTCAGACAGGTGGAAGGAAGCCGAACTGGAATATATTCAGAGGTAAAGAGGCACAGTCAGACAGGTGGAAGGAAGCCGAACTGGAATATATTCAGACGTAAAGAGGCACAGTCAGACAGGTGGAAGGAAGCCGAACTGGAATATATTCAGACGTAAAGAGGCACAGTCAGACAGGTGGAAGGTAGCTGAACTGGAATATATTCAGACGTAAAGAGGTAGCCGAACTGGAATATATTCAGACGTAAAGAGGCACAGTCACACAGTTGGAAGGTAGCCGAACTGGAATATATTCAGACGTAAAGAGGCACAGTCAGACAGGTGGAAGGTAGCCGAATTGGAATATATTCAGACGTAAAGAGGCACAGTCAGACAGGTGGAAGGAAGCCGAACTGGAACATATTCAGACGTAAAGAGGCACAGTCAGACAGGTGGAAGGAAGCCGAACTGGAACATATTCAGACGTAAAGAGGCACAGTCAGACAGGTGGAAGGAAGCCGAACTGGAACATATTCAGACGTAAAGAGGCACAGTCAGACAGGTGGAAGGAAGCCGAACTGGAATATATTCAGACGTAAAGAGGCACAGTCAGACAGGTGGAAGGAAGCCGAACTAGAATATATTCAGACGTAAAGAGGCACAGTCAGGCAGGTGGAAGGAAGCCGAACTGGAATATATTCAGACGTAAAGAGGCACAGTCAGACAGGTGGAAGGAAGCCGAACTGGAATATATTCAGACGTAAAGAGGCACAGTCAGACAGGTGGAAGGAAGCCGAACTGGAATATATTCAGACGTAAAGAGGTAGCCGAACTGGAATATATTCAGACGTAAAGAGTCACAGTCAGACAGGTGGAAGGTAGCCGAACTGGAATATATTCAGACGTAAAGAGGCACAGTCAGACAGGTGGAAGGTAGCCGAACTGCAATATATTCAGACGTAAAGAGGCACAGTCAGACAGGTGGAAGGTAGCCGAACTGGAATATATTCAGACGTAAAGAGGCACAGTCAGACAGGTGGAAGGAAGCTGAACTGGAATATATTCAGACGTAAAGAGGCACAGTCAGACAGGTGGAAGGAAGCCGAACTGGAATATATTCAGACGTAAAGAGGCACAGTCAGACAGGTGGAAGGTAGCAAAACTGGAATATATTCAGACGTAAAGAGGTAGCCGAACTGGAATATATTCAGACGTAAAGAGGCACAGTCACACAGGTGGAAGGTAGCCGAACTGGAATATATTCAGACGTAAAGAGGCACAGTCAGACAGGTGGAAGGTAGCCGAACTGGAATATATTCAGACGTAAAGAGGCAAAGTCAGACAGGTGGAAGGTAGCCGAACTGGAATATATTCAGACGTAAAGAGGCACAGTCAGACAGGTGGAAGGAAGCCGAACTGGAATATATTCAGACGTAAAGAGGCACAGTCAGACAGGTGGAAGGAAGCCGAACTGGAATATATTCAGACGTAAAGAGGCACAGTCAGACAGGTGGAAGGAAGCCGAACTGGAATATATTCAGACGTAAAGAGGCACAGTCAGACAGGTGGAAGGTAGCCGAACTGGAATATATTCAGACGCAAAGAGGCACAGTCAGACAGGTGGAAGGAAGCCGAACTGGAATATATTCAGACGTAAAGAGGCACAGTCAGACAGGTGGAAGGAAGCCGAACTGGAATATATTCAGACGTAAAGAGGCACAGTCAGACAGGTGGAAGGTAGCCGAACTGGAATATATTCAGACGTAAAGAGGTAGCCGAACTGGAATATATTCAGACGTAAAGAGGCACAGTCAGACAGGTGGAAGGAAGCCGAACTGGAATATATTCAGACGTAAAGAGGCACAGTCAGACAGGTGGAAGGAAGCCGAACTGGAATATAATCAGACGTAAAGAGGCACAGTCAGACAGGTGGAAGGAAGCCGAACTGGAATATATTCAGACGTAAAGAGGCACAGTCAGACAGGTGGAAGGTAGCCGAACTGGAATATATTCAGACGCAAAGAGGCACAGTCAGACAGGTGGAAGGAAGCCGAACTGGAATATATTCAGAGGTAAAGAGGCACAGTCAGACAGGTGGAAGGAAGCCGAACTGGAATATATTCAGACGTAAAGAGGCACAGTCAGACAGGTGGAAGGAAGCCGAAATGGAATATATTCAGACGTAAAGAGGCACAGTCAGACAGGTGGAAGGTAGCTGAACTGGAATATATTCAGACGTAAAGAGGTAGCCGAACTGGAATATATTCAGACGTAAAGAGGCACAGTCACACAGTTGGAAGGTAGCCGAACTGGAATATATTCAGACGTAAAGAGGCACAGTCAGACAGGTGGAAGGTAGCCGAATTGGAATATATTCAGACGTAAAGAGGCACAGTCAGACAGGTGGAAGGAAGCCGAACTGGAATATATTCAGACGTAAAGAGGCACAGTCAGACAGGTGGAAGGAAGCCGAACTGGAACATATTCAGACGTAAAGAGGCACAGTCAGACAGGTGGAAGGAAGCCGAACTGGAACATATTCAGACGTAAAGAGGCACAGTCAGACAGGTGGAAGGAAGCCGAACTGGAACATATTCAGACGTAAAGAGGCACAGTCAGACAGGTGGAAGGAAGCCGAACTGGAATATATTCAGACGTAAAGAGGCACAGTCAGACAGGTGGAAGGAAGCCGAACTAGAATATATTCAGACGTAAAGAGGCACAGTCAGGCAGGTGGAAGGAAGCCGAACTGGAATATATTCAGACGTAAAGAGGCACAGTCAGACAGGTGGAAGGAAGCCGAACTGGAATATATTCAGACGTAAAGAGGCACAGTCAGACAGGTGGAAGGAAGCCGAACTGGAATATATTCAGACGTAAAGAGGTAGCCGAACTGGAATATATTCAGACGTAAAGAGTCACAGTCAGACAGGTGGAAGGTAGCCGAACTGGAATATATTCAGACGTAAAGAGGCACAGTCAGACAGGTGGAAGGTAGCCGAACTGCAATATATTCAGACGTAAAGAGGCACAGTCAGACAGGTGGAAGGTAGCCGAACTGGAATATATTCAGATGTAAAGAGGCACAGTCAGACAGGTGGAAGGAAGCCGAATTAGAATATATTCAGACGTAAAGAGGCACAGTCAGACAGGTGGAAGGAAGCCGAACTGGAATATATTCAGACGTAAAGAGGCACAGTCAGACAGATGGAAGGTAGCCGAACTGCAATATATTCAGACGTAAAGAGGCACAGTCAGACAGGTGGAAGGTAGCCGAACTGGAATATATTCAGACGTAAAGAGGCACAGTCAGACAGGTGGAAGGAAGCTGAACTGGAATATATTCAGACGTAAAGAGGCACAGTCAGACAGGTGGAAGGAAGCCGAACTGGAATATATTCAGACGTAAAGAGGCACAGTCAGACAGGTGGAAGGTAGCAAAACTGGAATATATTCAGACGTAAAGAGGTAGCCGAACTGGAATATATTCAGACGTAAAGAGGCACAGTCAAACAGGTGGAAGGTAGCCGAACTGGAATATATTCAGACGTAAAGAGGCACAGTCAGACAGGTGGAAGGTAGCCGAACTGGAATATATTCAGACGTAAAGAGGCAAAGTCAGACAGGTGGAAGGTAGCCGAACTGGAATATATTCAGACGTAAAGAGGCACAGTCAGACAGGTGGAAGGAAGCCGAACTGGAATATATTCAGACGTAAAGAGGCACAGTCAGACAGGTGGAAGGAAGCCGAACTGGAATATATTCAGACGTAAAGAGGCACAGTCAGACAGGTGGAAGGAAGCCGAACTGGAATATATTCAGACGTAAAGAGGCACAGTCAGACAGGTGGAAGGTAGCCGAACTGGAATATATTCAGACGCAAAGAGGCACAGTCAGACAGGTGGAAGGAAGCCGAACTGGAATATATTCAGACGTAAAGAGGCACAGTCAGACAGGTGGAAGGAAGCCGAACTGGAATATATTCAGACGTAAAGAGGCACAGTCAGACAGGTGGAAGGTAGCCGAACTGGAATATATTCAGACGTAAAGAGGTAGCCGAACTGGAATATATTCAGACGTAAAGAGGCACAGTCAGACAGGTGGAAGGAAGCCGAACTGGAATATATTCAGACGTAAAGAGGCACAGTCAGACAGGTGGAAGGAAGCCGAACTGGAATATAATCAGACGTAAAGAGGCACAGTCAGACAGGTGGAAGGAAGCCGAACTGGAATATATTCAGACGTAAAGAGGCACAGTCAGACAGGTGGAAGGTAGCCGAACTGGAATATATTCAGACGCAAAGAGGCACAGTCAGACAGGTGGAAGGAAGCCGAACTGGAATATATTCAGAGGTAAAGAGGCACAGTCAGACAGGTGGAAGGAAGCCGACTGGAATATATTCAGACGTAAAGAGGCACAGTCAGACAGGTGGAAGGAAGCCGAACTGGAATATATTCAGACGTAAAGAGGCACAGTCAGACAGGTGGAAGGTAGCTGAACTGGAATATATTCAGACGTAAAGAGGTAGCCGAACTGGAATATATTCAGACGTAAAGAGGCACAGTCACACAGTTGGAAGGTAGCCGAACTGGAATATATTCAGACGTAAAGAGGCACAGTCAGACAGGTGGAAGGTAGCCGAATTGGAATATATTCAGACGTAAAGAGGCACAGTCAGACAGGTGGAAGGAAGCCGAACTGGAATATATTCAGACGTAAAGAGGCACAGTCAGACAGGTGGAAGGAAGCCGAACTGGAACATATTCAGACGTAAAGAGGCACAGTCAGACAGGTGGAAGGAAGCCGAACTGGAACATATTCAGACGTAAAGAGGCACAGTCAGACAGGTGGAAGGAAGCCGAACTGGAACATATTCAGACGTAAAGAGGCACAGTCAGACAGGTGGAAGGAAGCCGAACTGGAATATATTCAGACGTAAAGAGGCACAGTCAGACAGGTGGAAGGAAGCCGAACTAGAATATATTCAGACGTAAAGAGGCACAGTCAGGCAGGTGGAAGGAAGCCGAACTGGAATATATTCAGACGTAAAGAGGCACAGTCAGACAGGTGGAAGGAAGCCGAACTGGAATATATTCAGACGTAAAGAGGCACAGTCAGACAGGTGGAAGGAAGCCGAACTGGAATATATTCAGACGTAAAGAGGTAGCCGAACTGGAATATATTCAGACGTAAAGAGTCACAGTCAGACAGGTGGAAGGTAGCCGAACTGGAATATATTCAGACAAAAAGAGGCACAGTCAGACAGGTGGAAGGTAGCTGAACTGCAATATATTCAGACGTAAAGAGGCACAGTCAGACAGGTGGAAGGTAGCCGAACTGGAATATATTCAGATGTAAAGAGGCACAGTCAGACAGGTGGAAGGAAGCCGAATTAGAATATATTCAGACGTAAAGAGACACAGTCAGACAGGTGGAAGGAAGCCGAACTGGAATATATTCAGACGTAAAGAGGCACAGTCAGACAGATGGAAGGAAGCCGAACTGGAATATTTTCAGACGTAAAGAGGCACAGTCAGACAGGTGGAAGGAAGCCGAACTGGAATATATTCAGACGTAAAGAGGCACAGTCAGACAGGTGGAAGGTAATCGAACTGGAATATATTCAGACGTAAAGAGGTAGCCGAACTGGAATATATTCAGACGTAAAGAGGCACAGTCAGACAGGTGGAAGGAAGCCGAACTGGAATATATTCAGACGTAAAGAGACACAGTCAGACAGGTGGAAGGTAGCCGAACTGGAATATATTCAGACGTAAAGAGGCACAGTCAGACAGGTGGAAGGAAGCCGAACTGGAATATATTCAGACGTAAAGAGGCACAGTCAGACAGGTGGAAGGAAGCCCAACTGAAATATAATCAGACGTAAAGAGGCACAGTCAGACAGGTGGAAGGAAGCCGAACTGGAATATATTCAGACGTAAAGAGGCACAGTCAGACAGGTGGAAGGTAGCTGAACTGGAATATATTCAGACGTAAAGAGGTAGCCGAACTGGAATATATTCAGACGTAAAGAGGCACAGTCAGACAGGTGGAAGGTAGCAGAACTGGAATATATTCAGACGTAAAGAGGCACAGTCAGACAGGTGGAAGGAAGCCGAACTGGAATATATTCAGACGAAAAGGGGCACAGTCAGACAGGTGGAAGGAAGCCGAACTGGAACATATTCAGACGTAAAGAGGCACAGTCAGACAGGTGGAAGGAAGCCAAACTGGAATATATTCAGACGTAAAGAGGCACAGTCAGACAGGTGGAAGGAAGCCGAACTGGAACATATTCAGACGTAAAGAGGCACAGTCAGACAGGTGGAAGGAAGCCGAACTGGAATATATTCAGACGTAAAGAGGCACAGTCAGACAGGTGGAAGGAAGCCGAACTGGAATATATTCAGACGTAAAGAGGCACAGTCAGACAGGTGGAAGGAAGCCGAACTGGAAAATATTCAGACGTAAAGAGGCACAGTCAGACAGGTGGAAGGAAGCCGAACTGGAATATATTCAGACAAAAAGAGGCACAGTCAGACAAGTGGAAGGAAGCCGAACTGGAATATATTCAGACGTAAAGAGGCACAGTCAGACAGGTGGAAGGAAGCCGAACTGGAATATATTCAGACGTAAAGAGGCACAGTCAGACAGGTGGAAGGAAGCCGAACTGGAATATATTCAGACGTAAAGAGGCACAGTCAGACAGGTGGAAGGTAGCCGAACTGGAATATATTCAGACGTAAAGAGGCACAGTCAGACAGGTGGAAGGTAGCCGAACTGGAATATATTCAGACGTAAAGAGGCACAGTCAGACAGGTGGAAGGTAGCTGAACTGGAATATATTCAGACGTAAAGAGGCACAGTCAGACAGGTGGAAGGAAGCCGAACTGGAATATATTCAGACGTAAAGAGGCACAGTCAGACAGGTGGAAGGAAGCCGAACTGGAATATATTCAGACGTAAAGAGGCACAGTCAGACAGGTGGAAGGAAGCTGAACTGGAATATATTCAGACGTAAAGAGGCACAGTCAGACAGGTGGAAGGTAGCCAAACTGGAATATATTCAGACGTAAAGAGGTAGCCGAACTGGAATATATTCAGACGTAAAGAGGCACAGTCACACAGGTGGAAGGTAGCCGAACTGGAATATATTCAGACGTAAAGAGGCACAGTCAGACAGGTGGAAGGTAGCCGAACTGGAATATATTCAGACGTAAAGAGGCACAGTCAGACAGGTGGAAGGAAGCCGAACTGGAATATATTCAGACGTAAAGAGGCACAGTCAGACAGGTGGAAGGAAGCCGAACTGGAACATATTCAGACGTAAAGAGGCACAGTCAGACAGGTGGAAGGAAGCCGAACTGGAACATATTCAGACGTAAAGAGGCACAGTCAGACAGGTGGAAGGAAGCCGAACTGGAACATATTCAGACGTAAAGAGGCACAGTCAGACAGGTGGAAGGAAGCCGAACTGGAATATATTCAGACGTAAAGAGGCACAGTCAGACAGGTGGAAGGAAGCCGAACTAGAATATATTCAGATGTAAAGAGGCACAGTCAGGCAGGTGGAAGGAAGCCGAACTGGAATATATTCAGACGTAAAGAGGCACAGTCAGACAGGTGGAAGGAAGCCAAACTGGAATATATTCAGACGTAAAGAGGCACAGTCAGACAGGTGGAAGGAAGCCGAACTGGAATATATTCAGACGTAAAGAGGTAGCCGAACTGGAATATATTCAGACGTAAAGAGTCACAGTCAGACAGGTGGAAGGTAGCCGAACTGGAATATATTCAGACGTAAAGAGGCACAGTCAGACAGGTGGAAGGTAGCCGAACTGCAATATATTCAGACGTAAAGAGGCACAGTCAGACAGGTGGAAGGTAGCCGAACTGGAATATATTCAGACGTAAAGAGGCACAGTCCGACAGGTGGAAGGAAGCCGAACTAGAATATATTCAGACGTAAAGAGGCACAGTCAGACAGGTGGAAGGAAGCCGAACTGGAATATATTCGGACGTAAAGAGGCACAGTCAGACAGGTGGAAGGAAGCCGAACTGGAATATTTTCAGTTGTAAAGAGGCACAGTCAGACAGGTGGAAGGAAGCCGAACTGGAATATATTCAGACGTAAAGAGGCACAGTCAGACAGGTGGAAGGTAATCGAACTGGAATATATTCAGACGTAAAGAGGTAGCCGAACTGGAATATATTCAGATGTAAAGAGGCACAGTCAGACAGGTGGAAGGTAGCCGAACTGGAATATATTCAGATGTAAAGAGGCACAGTCAGACAGGTGGAAGGTAGCCGAACTGGAATATATTCAGACGTAAAGAGGCACAGTCAGACAGGTGGAAGGAAGCCGAACTGGAACATATTCAGACGTAAAGAGGCACAGTCAGACAGGTGGAAGGAAGCCGAACTGGAATATATTCAGACGTAAAGAGGCACAGTCAGACAGGTGGAAGGAAGCCGAACTGGAATATATTCAGACGTAAAGAGGCACAGTCAGACAGGTGGAAGGAAGCCGAACTGGAATATATTCAGACGTAAAGAGGCACAGTCAGACAGGTGGAAGGAAGCCGAACTGGAATATATTCAGACGTAAAGAGGCACAGTCAGACAGGTGGAAGGAAGCCGAACATGAATATATTCAGACGTAAAGCGGCACAGTCAGGCAGGTGTAAGGAAGCTGAACTGGAATATATTCAAACTTAAAGAGGCACAGTCAGGCAGGTGGAAGGAAGCCGAACATGAATATATTCAGACGTAAAGAGGCACAGTCAGGCAGGTGGAAGGAAGCCGAACTGGAATATATTCAGACGTAAAGAGGCACAGTCAGGCAGGTGGAAGGAAGCCGAACTGGAATATATTCAGACGTAAAGAGGCACAGTCAGGCAGGTGGAAGGAAGCCGAACTGGAATATATTCAGACGTAAGGAGGAACAGTCAGGCAGGTGGAAGGAAGCCGAACTGGAATATATTCAGACGTAAAGAGGCACAGTCAGGCAGGTGGAAGGAAGCCAAACTGGAATATATTCAGACGTAAAGAGGCGCAGTCAGGCAGGTGGAAGGAAGCCGAACTGGAATATATTCAGACGTAAAAAGGCGCAGTCAGGCAGGTGGAAGGAAGCCGAACTGGAATATATTCAGACGTAAAGAGGCACAGTCAGACAGGTGGAAGGAAGCCGAATTAGAATATATTCAGACGTAAAGAGGCACAGTCAGACAGGTGGAAGGAAGCCGAACTGGTATATATTTAGACGTAAAGAGGCACAGTCAGACAGATGGAAGGAAGCCGAACTGGAATATTTTCAGACGTAAAGAGGCACAGTCAGACAGGTGGAAGGAAGCCGAACTGGAATATATTCAGACGTAAAGAGGCACAGTCAGACAGGTGGAAGGTAATCGAACTGGAATATATTCAGACGTAAAGAGGTAGCCGAACTGGAATATATTCAGACGTAAAGAGGCACAGTCAGACAGGTGGAAGGATGCCGAACTGGAATATATTCAGACGTGAAGAGACACAGTCAGACAGGTGGAAGGTAGCCGAACTGGAATATATTCAGACGTAAAGAGGCACAGTCAGACAGGTGGAAGGAAGCCGAACTGGAATATATTCAGACGTAAAGAGGCACAGTCAGACAGGTGGAAGGAAGCCGAACTGGAATATAATCAGACGTAAAGAGGCACAGTCAGACAGGTGGAAGGAAGCCGAACTGGAATATATTCAGACGTAAAGAGGCACAGTCAGACAGGTGGAAGGTAGCTGAACTGGAATATATTCAGACGTAAAGAGGTAGCCGAACTGGAATATATTCAGACGTAAAGAGGCACAGTCAGACAGGTGGAAGGTAGCCGAACTGGAATATATTCAGACGTAAAGAGGCACAGTCAGACAGGTGGAAGGAAGCCGAACTGGAATATATTCAGACGAAAAGGGACACAGTCAGACAGGTGGAAGGAAGCCGAACTGGAACATATTCAGACGTAAAGAGGCACAGTCAGACAGGTGGAAGGAAGCCAAACTGGAATATATTCAGACGTAAAGAGGCACAGTCAGACAGGTGGAAGGAAGCCGAACTGGAACATATTCAGACGTAAAGAGGCACAGTCAGACAGGTGGAAGGAAGCCGAACTGGAATATATTCAGACGTAAAGAGGCACAGTCAGACAGGTGGAAGGAAGCCAAACTGGAATATATTCAGACGTAAAGAGGCACAGTCAGACAGGTGGAAGGAAGCCGAACTGGATCATATTCAGACGTAAAGAGGCACAGTCAGACAGGTGGAAGGAAGCCGAACTGGAATATATTCAGACGTAAAGAGGCACAGTCAGACAAGTGGAAGGAAGCCGAACTGGAATATATTCAGACGTAAAGAGGCACAGTTAGACAGATGGAAGGAAGCCGAACTGGAATATATTCAGACGTAAAGAGGCACAGTCAGACAGGTGGAAGGAAGCCGAACTGGAATATATTCAGACGTAAAGAGGCACAGTCAGACAGGTGGAAGGTAGCCGAACTGGAATATATTCAGACGTAAAGAGGCACAGTCAGACAGGTGGAAGGTAGCCGAACTGGAATATATTCAAACGTAAAGAGGCACAGTCAGACAGGTGGAAGGTAGCTGAACTGGAATATATTCAGACGTAAAGAGGCACAGTCAGACAGGTGGAAGGAAGCCGAACTGGAATATATTCAGATGTAAAGAGGCACAGTCAGACAGGTGGAAGGAAGCCGAACTGGAATATATTCAGACGTAAAGAGGCACAGTCAGACAGGTGGAAGGAAGCCGAACTGGAATATATTCAGACGTAAAGAGACACAGTCAGACAGGTGGAAGGTAGCCGAACTGGAATATATTCAGACGTAAAGAGGCACAGTCAGACAGGTGGAAGGAAGCCGAACTGGAATATATTCAGACGTAAAGAGGCACAGTCAGACAGGTGGAAGGAAGCCGAACTGAAATATAATCAGACGTAAAGAGGCACAGTCAGACAGGTGGAAGGAAGCCGAACTGGAATATATTCAGACGTAAAGAGGCACAGTCAGACAGGTGGAAGGTAGCTGAACTGGAATATATTCAGACGTAAAGAGGTAGCCGAACTGGAATATATTCAGACGTAAAGAGGCACAGTCAGACAGGTGGAAGGTAGCAGAACTGGAATATATTCAGACGTAAAGAGGCACAGTCAGACAGGTGGAAGGAAGCCGAACTGGAATATATTCAGACGAAAAGGGGCACAGTCAGACAGGTGGAAGGAAGCCGAACTGGAACATATTCAGACGTAAAGAGGCACAGTCAGACAGGTGGAAGGAAGCCAAACTGGAATATATTCAGACGTAAAGAGGCACAGTCAGACAGGTGGAAGGAAGCCGAACTGGAACATATTCAGACGTAAAGAGGCACAGTCAGACAGGTGGAAGGAAGCCGAACTGGAATATATTCAGACGTAAAGAGGCACAGTCAGACAGGTGGAAGGAAGCCGAACTGGAATATATTCAGACGTAAAGAGGCACAGTCAGACAGGTGGAAGGAAGACGAACTGGAATATATTCAGACGTAAAGAGGCACAGTCAGACAGGTGGAAGGAAGCCGAACTGGAATATATTCAGACAAAAAGAGGCACAGTCAGACAAGTGGAAGGAAGCCGAACTGGAATATATTCAGACGTAAAGAGGCACAGTCAGACAGGTGGAAGGAAGCCGAACTGGAATATATTCAGACGTAAAGAGGCACAGTCAGACAGGTGGAAGGAAGCCGAACTGGAATATATTCAGACGTAAAGAGGCACAGTCAGACAGGTGGAAGGTAGCCGAACTGGAATATATTCAGACGTAAAGAGGCACAGTCAGACAGGTGGAAGGTAGCCGAACTGGAATATATTCAGACGTAAAGAGGCACAGTCAGACAGGTGGAAGGTAGCTGAACTGGAATATATTCAGACGTAAAGAGGCACAGTCAGACAGGTGGAAGGAAGCCGAACTGGAATATATTCAGACGTAAAGAGGCACAGTCAGACAGGTGGAAGGAAGCCGAACTGGAATATATTCAGACGTAAAGAGGCACAGTCAGACAGGTGGAAGGAAGCTGAACTGGAATATATTCAGACGTAAAGAGGCACAGTCAGACAGGTGGAAGGTAGCCAAACTGGAATATATTCAGACGTAAAGAGGTAGCCGAACTGGAATATATTCAGACGTAAAGAGGCACAGTCACACAGGTGGAAGGTAGCCGAACTGGAATATATTCAGACGTAAAGAGGCACAGTCAGACAGGTGGAAGGTAGCCGAACTGGAATATATTCAGACGTAAAGAGGCACAGTCAGACAGGTGGAAGGAAGCCGAACTGGAATATATTCAGACGTAAAGAGGCACAGTCAGACAGGTGGAAGGAAGCCGAACTGGAACATATTCAGACGTAAAGAGGCACAGTCAGACAGGTGGAAGGAAGCCGAACTGGAACATATTCAGACGTAAAGAGGCACAGTCAGACAGGTGGAAGGAAGCCGAACTGGAACATATTCAGACGTAAAGAGGCACAGTCAGACAGGTGGAAGGAAGCCGAACTGGAATATATTCAGACGTAAAGAGGCACAGTCAGACAGGTGGAAGGAAGCCGAACTAGAATATATTCAGATGTAAAGAGGCACAGTCAGGCAGGTGGAAGGAAGCCGAACTGGAATATATTCAGACGTAAAGAGGCACAGTCAGACAGGTGGAAGGAAGCCAAACTGGAATATATTCAGACGTAAAGAGGCACAGTCAGACAGGTGGAAGGAAGCCGAACTGGAATATATTCAGACGTAAAGAGGTAGCCGAACTGGAATATATTCAGACGTAAAGAGGCACAGTCAGGCAGGTGGAAGGAAGCCAAACTGGAATATATTCAGACGTAAAGAGGCGCAGTCAGGCAGGTGGAAGGAAGCCGAACTGGAATATATTCAGACGTAAAAAGGCGCAGTCAGGCAGGTGGAAGGAAGCCGAACTGGAATATATTCAGACGTAAAGAGGCACAGTCAGACAGGTGGAAGGAAGCCGAATTAGAATATATTCAGACGTAAAGAGGCACAGTCAGACAGGTGGAAGGAAGCCGAACTGGTATATATTTAGACGTAAAGAGGCACAGTCAGACAGATGGAAGGAAGCCGAACTGGAATATTTTCAGACGTAAAGAGGCACAGTCAGACAGGTGGAAGGAAGCCGAACTGGAATATATTCAGACGTAAAGAGGCACAGTCAGACAGGTGGAAGGTAATCGAACTGGAATATATTCAGACGTAAAGAGGTAGCCGAACTGGAATATATTCAGACGTAAAGAGGCACAGTCAGACAGGTGGAAGGAAGCCGAACTGGAATATATTCAGACGTGAAGAGACACAGTCAGACAGGTGGAAGGTAGCCGAACTGGAATATATTCAGACGTAAAGAGGCACAGTCAGACAGGTGGAAGGAAGCCGAACTGGAATATATTCAGACGTAAAGAGGCACAGTCAGACAGGTGGAAGGAAGCCGAACTGGAATATAATCAGACGTAAAGAGGCACAGTCAGACAGGTGGAAGGAAGCCGAACTGGAATATATTCAGACGTAAAGAGGCACAGTCAGACAGGTGGAAGGTAGCTGAACTGGAATATATTCAGACGTAAAGAGGTAGCCGAACTGGAATATATTCAGACGTAAAGAGGCACAGTCAGACAGGTGGAAGGTAGCCGAACTGGAATATATTCAGACGTAAAGAGGCACAGTCAGACAGGTGGAAGGAAGCCGAACTGGAATATATTCAGACGAAAAGGGACACAGTCAGACAGGTGGAAGGAAGCCGAACTGGAACATATTCAGACGTAAAGAGGCACAGTCAGACAGGTGGAAGGAAGCCAAACTGGAATATATTCAGACGTAAAGAGGCACAGTCAGACAGGTGGAAGGAAGCCGAACTGGAACATATTCAGACGTAAAGAGGCACAGTCAGACAGGTGGAAGGAAGCCGAACTGGAATATATTCAGACGTAAAGAGGCACAGTCAGACAGGTGGAAGGAAGCCAAACTGGAATATATTCAGACGTAAAGAGGCACAGTCAGACAGGTGGAAGGAAGCCGAACTGGATCATATTCAGACGTAAAGAGGCACAGTCAGACAGGTGGAAGGAAGCCGAACTGGAATATATTCAGACGTAAAGAGGCACAGTCAGACAAGTGGAAGGAAGCCGAACTGGAATATATTCAGACGTAAAGAGGCACAGTTAGACAGATGGAAGGAAGCCGAACTGGAATATATTCAGACGTAAAGAGGCACAGTCAGACAGGTGGAAGGAAGCCGAACTGGAATATATTCAGACGTAAAGAGGCACAGTCAGACAGGTGGAAGGTAGCCGAACTGGAATATATTCAGACGTAAAGAGGCACAGTCAGACAGGTGGAAGGTAGCCGAACTGGAATATATTCAAACGTAAAGAGGCACAGTCAGACAGGTGGAAGGTAGCTGAACTGGAATATATTCAGACGTAAAGAGGCACAGTCAGACAGGTGGAAGGAAGCCGAACTGGAATATATTCAGATGTAAAGAGGCACAGTCAGACAGGTGGAAGGAAGCCGAACTGGAATATATTCAGACGTAAAGAGGCACAGTCAGACAGGTGGAAGGAAGCCGAACTGGAATATATTCAGACGTAAAGAGACACAGTCAGACAGGTGGAAGGTAGCCGAACTGGAATATATTCAGACGTAAAGAGGCACAGTCAGACAGGTGGAAGGAAGCCGAACTGGAATATATTCAGACGTAAAGAGGCACAGTCAGACAGGTGGAAGGAAGCCGAACTGAAATATAATCAGACGTAAAGAGGCACAGTCAGACAGGTGGAAGGAAGCCGAACTGGAATATATTCAGACGTAAAGAGGCACAGTCAGACAGGTGGAAGGTAGCTGAACTGGAATATATTCAGACGTAAAGAGGTAGCCGAACTGGAATATATTCAGACGTAAAGAGGCACAGTCAGACAGGTGGAAGGTAGCAGAACTGGAATATATTCAGACGTAAAGAGGCACAGTCAGACAGGTGGAAGGAAGCCGAACTGGAATATATTCAGACGAAAAGGGGCACAGTCAGACAGGTGGAAGGAAGCCGAACTGGAACATATTCAGACGTAAAGAGGCACAGTCAGACAGGTGGAAGGAAGCCAAACTGGAATATATTCAGACGTAAAGAGGCACAGTCAGACAGGTGGAAGGAAGCCGAACTGGAACATATTCAGACGTAAAGAGGCACAGTCAGACAGGTGGAAGGAAGCCGAACTGGAATATATTCAGACGTAAAGAGGCACAGTCAGACAGGTGGAAGGAAGCCGAACTGGAATATATTCAGACGTAAAGAGGCACAGTCAGACAGGTGGAAGGAAGACGAACTGGAATATATTCAGACGTAAAGAGGCACAGTCAGACAGGTGGAAGGAAGCCGAACTGGAATATATTCAGACAAAAAGAGGCACAGTCAGACAAGTGGAAGGAAGCCGAACTGGAATATATTCAGACGTAAAGAGGCACAGTCAGACAGGTGGAAGGAAGCCGAACTGGAATATATTCAGACGTAAAGAGGCACAGTCAGACAGGTGGAAGGAAGCCGAACTGGAATATATTCAGACGTAAAGAGGCACAGTCAGACAGGTGGAAGGTAGCCGAACTGGAATATATTCAGACGTAAAGAGGCACAGTCAGACAGGTGGAAGGTAGCCGAACTGGAATATATTCAGACGTAAAGAGGCACAGTCAGACAGGTGGAAGGTAGCTGAACTGGAATATATTCAGACGTAAAGAGGCACAGTCAGACAGGTGGAAGGAAGCCGAACTGGAATATATTCAGACGTAAAGAGGCACAGTCAGACAGGTGGAAGGAAGCCGAACTGGAATATATTCAGACGTAAAGAGGCACAGTCAGACAGGTGGAAGGAAGCTGAACTGGAATATATTCAGACGTAAAGAGGCACAGTCAGACAGGTGGAAGGTAGCCAAACTGGAATATATTCAGACGTAAAGAGGTAGCCGAACTGGAATATATTCAGACGTAAAGAGGCACAGTCACACAGGTGGAAGGTAGCCGAACTGGAATATATTCAGACGTAAAGAGGCACAGTCAGACAGGTGGAAGGTAGCCGAACTGGAATATATTCAGACGTAAAGAGGCACAGTCAGACAGGTGGAAGGAAGCCGAACTGGAATATATTCAGACGTAAAGAGGCACAGTCAGACAGGTGGAAGGAAGCCGAACTGGAACATATTCAGACGTAAAGAGGCACAGTCAGACAGGTGGAAGGAAGCCGAACTGGAACATATTCAGACGTAAAGAGGCACAGTCAGACAGGTGGAAGGAAGCCGAACTGGAACATATTCAGACGTAAAGAGGCACAGTCAGACAGGTGGAAGGAAGCCGAACTGGAATATATTCAGACGTAAAGAGGCACAGTCAGACAGGTGGAAGGAAGCCGAACTAGAATATATTCAGATGTAAAGAGGCACAGTCAGGCAGGTGGAAGGAAGCCGAACTGGAATATATTCAGACGTAAAGAGGCACAGTCAGACAGGTGGAAGGAAGCCAAACTGGAATATATTCAGACGTAAAGAGGCACAGTCAGACAGGTGGAAGGAAGCCGAACTGGAATATATTCAGACGTAAAGAGGTAGCCGAACTGGAATATATTCAGACGTAAAGAGTCACAGTCAGACAGGTGGAAGGTAGCCGAACTGGAATATATTCAGACGTAAAGAGGCACAGTCAGACAGGTGGAAGGTAGCCGAACTGCAATATATTCAGACGTAAAGAGGCACAGTCAGACAGGTGGAAGGTAGCCGAACTGGAATATATTCAGACGTAAAGAGGCACAGTCCGACAGGTGGAAGGAAGCCGAACTAGAATATATTCAGACGTAAAGAGGCACAGTCAGACAGGTGGAAGGAAGCCGAACTGGAATATATTCGGACGTAAAGAGGCACAGTCAGACAGGTGGAAGGAAGCCGAACTGGAATATTTTCAGTTGTAAAGAGGCACAGTCAGACAGGTGGAAGGAAGCCGAACTGGAATATATTCAGACGTAAAGAGGCACAGTCAGACAGGTGGAAGGTAATCGAACTGGAATATATTCAGACGTAAAGAGGTAGCCGAACTGGAATATATTCAGATGTAAAGAGGCACAGTCAGACAGGTGGAAGGTAGCCGAACTGGAATATATTCAGATGTAAAGAGGCACAGTCAGACAGGTGGAAGGTAGCCGAACTGGAATATATTCAGACGTAAAGAGGCACAGTCAGACAGGTGGAAGGAAGCCGAACTGGAACATATTCAGACGTAAAGAGGCACAGTCAGACAGGTGGAAGGAAGCCGAACTGGAATATATTCAGACGTAAAGAGGCACAGTCAGACAGGTGGAAGGAAGCCGAACTGGAATATATTCAGACGTAAAGAGGCACAGTCAGACAGGTGGAAGGAAGCCGAACTGGAATATATTCAGACGTAAAGAGGCACAGTCAGACAGGTGGAAGGAAGCCGAACTGGAATATATTCAGACGTAAAGAGGCACAGTCAGACAGGTGGAAGGAAGCCGAACATGAATATATTCAGACGTAAAGCGGCACAGTCAGGCAGGTGTAAGGAAGCTGAACTGGAATATATTCAAACTTAAAGAGGCACAGTCAGGCAGGTGGAAGGAAGCCGAACATGAATATATTCAGACGTAAAGAGGCACAGTCAGGCAGGTGGAAGGAAGCCGAACTGGAATATATTCAGACGTAAAGAGGCACAGTCAGGCAGGTGGAAGGAAGCCGAACTGGAATATATTCAGACGTAAAGAGGCACAGTCAGGCAGGTGGAAGGAAGCCGAACTGGAATATATTCAGACGTAAGGAGGAACAGTCAGGCAGGTGGAAGGAAGCCGAACTGGAATATATTCAGACGTAAAGAGGCACAGTCAGGCAGGTGGAAGGAAGCCAAACTGGAATATATTCAGACGTAAAGAGGCGCAGTCAGGCAGGTGGAAGGAAGCCGAACTGGAATATATTCAGACGTAAAAAGGCGCAGTCAGGCAGGTGGAAGGAAGCCGAACTGGAATATATTCAGACGTAAAGAGGCACAGTCAGACAGGTGGAAGGAAGCCGAATTAGAATATATTCAGACGTAAAGAGGCACAGTCAGACAGGTGGAAGGAAGCCGAACTGGTATATATTTAGACGTAAAGAGGCACAGTCAGACAGATGGAAGGAAGCCGAACTGGAATATTTTCAGACGTAAAGAGGCACAGTCAGACAGGTGGAAGGAAGCCGAACTGGAATATATTCAGACGTAAAGAGGCACAGTCAGACAGGTGGAAGGTAATCGAACTGGAATATATTCAGACGTAAAGAGGTAGCCGAACTGGAATATATTCAGACGTAAAGAGGCACAGTCAGACAGGTGGAAGGAAGCCGAACTGGAATATATTCAGACGTGAAGAGACACAGTCAGACAGGTGGAAGGTAGCCGAACTGGAATATATTCAGACGTAAAGAGGCACAGTCAGACAGGTGGAAGGAAGCCGAACTGGAATATATTCAGACGTAAAGAGGCACAGTCAGACAGGTGGAAGGAAGCCGAACTGGAATATAATCAGACGTAAAGAGGCACAGTCAGACAGGTGGAAGGAAGCCGAACTGGAATATATTCAGACGTAAAGAGGCACAGTCAGACAGGTGGAAGGTAGCTGAACTGGAATATATTCAGACGTAAAGAGGTAGCCGAACTGGAATATATTCAGACGTAAAGAGGCACAGTCAGACAGGTGGAAGGTAGCCGAACTGGAATATATTCAGACGTAAAGAGGCACAGTCAGACAGGTGGAAGGAAGCCGAACTGGAATATATTCAGACGAAAAGGGACACAGTCAGACAGGTGGAAGGAAGCCGAACTGGAACATATTCAGACGTAAAGAGGCACAGTCAGACAGGTGGAAGGAAGCCAAACTGGAATATATTCAGACGTAAAGAGGCACAGTCAGACAGGTGGAAGGAAGCCGAACTGGAACATATTCAGACGTAAAGAGGCACAGTCAGACAGGTGGAAGGAAGCCGAACTGGAATATATTCAGACGTAAAGAGGCACAGTCAGACAGGTGGAAGGAAGCCAAACTGGAATATATTCAGACGTAAAGAGGCACAGTCAGACAGGTGGAAGGAAGCCGAACTGGATCATATTCAGACGTAAAGAGGCACAGTCAGACAGGTGGAAGGAAGCCGAACTGGAATATATTCAGACGTAAAGAGGCACAGTCAGACAAGTGGAAGGAAGCCGAACTGGAATATATTCAGACGTAAAGAGGCACAGTTAGACAGATGGAAGGAAGCCGAACTGGCATATATTCAGACGTAAAGAGGCACAGTCAGACAGGTGGAAGGAAGCCGAACTGGAATATATTCAGACGTAAAGAGGCACAGTCAGACAGGTGGAAGGTAGCCGAACTGGAATATATTCAGACGTAAAGAGGCACAGTCAGACAGGTGGAAGGTAGCCGAACTGGAATATATTCAAACGTAAAGAGGCACAGTCAGACAGGTGGAAGGTAGCTGAACTGGAATATATTCAGACGTAAAGAGGCACAGTCAGACAGGTGGAAGGAAGCCGAACTGGAATATATTCAGATGTAAAGAGGCACAGTCAGACAGGTGGAAGGAAGCCGAACTGGAATATATTCAGACGTAAAGAGGCACAGTCAGACAGGTGGAAGGAAGCTGAACTGGAATATATTCAGACGTAAAGAGGCACAGTCAGACAGGTGGAAGGTAGCCAAACTGGAATATATTCAGACGTAAAGAGGTAGCCGAACTGGAATATATTCAGACGTAAAGAGGCACAGTCACACAGGTGGAAGGTAGCCGAACTGGAATATATTCAGACGTAAAGAGGCACAGTCAGACAGGTGGAAGGTAGCCGAACTGGAATATATTCAGACGTAAAGAGGCACAGTCCGACAGGTGGAAGGAAGCCGAACTAGAATATATTCAGACGTAAAGAGGCACAGTCAGACAGGTGGAAGGAAGCCGAACTGGAATATATTCAGACGTAAAGAGGCACAGTCAGACAGGTGGAAGGAAGCCGAACTGGAACATATTCAGACGTAAAGAGGCACAGTCAGACAGGTGGAAGGAAGCCGAACTGGAACATATTCAGACGTAAAGAGGCACAGTCAGACAGGTGGAAGGAAGCCGAACTGGAACATATTCAGACGTAAAGAGGCACAGTCAGACAGGTGGAAGGAAGCCGAACTGGAATATATTCAGACGTAAAGAGGCACAGTCAGACAGGTGGAAGGTAGCCGAACTGGAATATATTCAGACGTAAAGAGGCACAGTCCGACAGGTGGAAGGAAGCCGAACTAGAATATATTCAGACGTAAAGAGGCACAGTCAGACAGGTGGAAGGAAGCCGAACTGGAATATATTCAGACGTAAAGAGGCACAGTCAGACAGGTGGAAGGAAGCCGAACTGGAATATTTTCAGTCGTAAAGAGGCACAGTCAGACAGGTGGAAGGAAGCCGAACTGGAATATATTCAGACGTAAAGAGGCACAGTCAGACAGGTGGAAGGTAATCGAACTGGAATATATCCAGACGTAAAGAGGTAGCCGAACTGGAATATATTCAGATGTAAAGAGGCACAGTCAGACAGGTGGAAGGTAGCCGAACTGGAATATATTCAGATGTAAAGAGGCACAGTCAGACAGGTGGAAGGTAGCCGAACTGGAATATATTCAGACGTAAAGAGGCACAGTCAGACAGGTGGAAGGAAGCTGAACTGGAACATATTCAGACATAAAGAGGCACAGTCAGACAGGTGGAAGGAAGCCGAACTGGAATATATTCAGACGTAAAGAGGCACAGTCAGACAGGTGGAAGGAAGCCGAACTGGAATATATTCAGACGTAAAGAGGCACAGTCAGACAGGTGGAAGGAAGCCGAACTGGAATATATTCAGACGTAAAGAGGCACAGTCAGACAGGTGGAAGGAAGCCGAACATGAATATATTCAGACGTAAAGAGGCACAGTCAGGCAGGTGTAAGGAAGCCGAACTGGAATATATTCAAACTTAAAGAGGCACAGTCAGGCAGGTGGAAGGAAGCCGAACATGAATATATTCAGACGTAAAGAGGCACAGTCAGGCAGGTGGAAGGAAGCCAAACTGGAAAATATTCAGATGTAAAGAGGCACAGTCAGGCAGGTGGAAGGAAGCCGAACTGGAATATATTCAGACGTAAAGAGGCACAGTCAGGTCAGGTGGAAGGAAGCCGAACTGGAATATATTCAGACGTAAGGAGGAACAGTCAGGCAGGTGGAAGGAAGCTGAACTGGAATATATTCAGACGTAAAAAGGCGCAGTCAGGCAGGTGGAAGGAAGCCGAACTGGAATATATTCAGACGTAAAGAGGCACAGTCAGACAGGTGGAAGGAAGCCGAACTGGAATATATTCAGACGTAACGAGGCACAGTCAGGCAGGTGGAAGGAAGCCGAACTGGAATATATTCAGACGTAAAGAGGCACAGTCAGGCAGGTGGAAGGAAGCCGAACATGAATATATTCAGACGTAAAGATGCACAGTAAGGCAGGTGGAAGGAAGCCGAACTGGAATATATTCAGACGTAAAGAGGCACAGTCAGACAGGTGGAAGGAAGCCAAACTGGAATATATTCAGACGTAAAGAGGCACAGTCAGACAAGTGGAAGGAAGCCAAACTGGAATATATTCAGACGTAAAGAGGGACAGTCAGGCAGGTGGAAGGAAGCCGAACTGGAATATATTCAGACGTAAAGAGGCACAGTCAGGCAGGTGGAAGGAAGCCGAACTGGAATATATTCAGACGTAAAGAGGCACAGTCAGGCAGGTGGAAGGAAGCCGAACTGGAATATATTCAGACGTAAAGAGGCACAGTCAGGCAGGTGGAAGGAAACCGAACTGGAATATATTCAGACGTAAAGAGGCACAGTCAGGCAGGTGGAAGGAAGCCGAACTGGAATATATTCAGACGTAAAGTGGCACAGTCAGGCAGGTGGAAGGAAGCCGAACTGGAATATATTCAGACGTAAAGAGGCACAGTCAGGCAGGTGGAAGGAAGCCGAACTGGAATATATTCAGACGTAAAGAGGCACAGTCAGGCAGGTGGAAGGAAGCCGAACTGGAATATATTCAGACGTAAAGAAGCACAGTCAGGCAGGTGGAAGGAAGCCGAACTGGAATATATTCAGACGTAAAGAGGTAGCTGAACTGGAATATATTCAGACGTAAAGAGGCACAGTCAGGCAGGTGGAAGGAAGCCGAACTGGAATATATTCAGACGTAAAGAGGCACAGTCAGACAGGTGGAAGGAAGCCGAACTGGAATATATTCAGACGTAAAGAGGCACAGTCAGGCAGGTGGAAGGAAGCCGAACATGAATATATTCAGACGTAAAGAGGCACAGTCAGGCAGGTGGAAGGAAGCCGAACTGGAATATATTCAGACGTACAGAGGCACAGTCAGACAAGTGGAAGGAAGCCGAACTGGAATATATTCAGACGTAAAGAGGCACAGTCAGACAGGTGGAAGGAAGCCGAACTGGAATATATTCAGACGTAAAGAGGCACAGTCAGACAGGTGGAAGGAAGCCGAACTGGAATATATTCAGACGTAAAGAGGCACAGTCAGACAGGTGGAAGGAAGCCGAACTGGAATATATTCAGATGTAAAGAGGCACAGTCAGGCAGGTGGAAGGAAGCCGAACATGAATATATTCAGACAAAAAGAGGCACAGTCAGACAGGAGGAAGGAAGCCGAATTGGAATATATTCAGACGTAAAGAGGCACAGTCAGACAGGTGGAAGGAAGCCGAACTGGAATATATTCAGACGTAAAGAGGCACAGTCAGACAGGTGGAAGGAAGCCGAACTGGAATATATTCAGACGTAAAGAGGCACAGTCAGACAGGTGGAAGGTAGCCGAACTGGAATATATTCAGACGTAAAGAGGCACAGTCAGACAGGTGGAAGGAAGCCGAACTCGAATATATTCAGACGTAAAGAGGCACAGTCAGACAGGTGGAAGGTAGCCGAACTGGAATATATTCAGACGTAAAGAGGCACAGTCAGACAGGTGGAAGGAAGCCGAACTGGAATATATTCAGACGTAAAGAGGCACAGTCAGACAGGTGGAAGGAAGCCGAACTGGAATCGATTCAGACGTAAAGAGACACAGTCAGACAGGTGGAAGGAAGCCGAACTGGAATCTATTCAGACGTAAAGAGGCACAGTCAGACAGGTGGAAGGAAGCCGAACTGGAATATATTCAGACGTAAAGAGGCACAGTCAGACAGGTGGAAGGAAGCCGAACTGGAATATATTCAGACGTAAAGAGGCACAGTCAGACAGGTGGAAGGAAGCCGAACTGGAATATATTCAGACGTAAAGAGGCACAGTCAGACAGGTGGAAGGAAGCCGAACTGGAATATATTCAGACGTAAAGAGGCACAGTCAGACAGGTGGAAGGAAGCCGAACTGGAATATATTCAGACGTAAAGAGGCACAGTCAGACAGGTGGAAGGTAGCCGAACTGGAATATATTCAGACGTAAAGAGGCAAAGTCAGACAGGTGGAAGGTAGCCGAACTGGAATATATTCAGACGTAAAGAGGCACAGTCAGACAGGTGGAAGGAAGCCGAACTGGAATATATTCAGACGTAAAGAGGCACAGTCAGACAGGTGGAAGGTAGCCGAACTGGAATATATTCAGACGTAAAGAGGCACAGTCAGACAGGTGGAAGGAAGCCGAACTGGAATATATTCAGACGTAAAGAGGCACAGTCAGACAGGTGGAAGGAAGCCGAACTGGAATATATTCAGACGTAAAGAGGCACAGTCAGACAGGTGGAAGGTAGCCGAACTGGAATATATTCAGATGTAAAGAGGTAGCCGAACTGGAATATATTCAGACGTAAGGAGGCACAGTCAGACAGGTGGAAGGTAGCCGAACTGGAATATATTCAGATGTAAAGAGGCACAGTCAGACAGGTGGAAGGAAGCCGAACTGGAATATATTCAGACGTAAAGAGGCACAGTCAGACAGGTGGAAGGAAGCCGAACTGGAATATATTCAGACGTAAAGAGGCACAGTCAGACAGGTGGAAGGAAGCCGAACTGGAATATATTCAGACGTAAAGAGGCACAGTCAGACAGGTGGAAGGAAGCCGAACTGGAATATATTCAGACGTAAAGAGGCACAGTCAGACAGGTGGAAGGTAGCTGAACTGGAATATATTCAGACGTAAAGAGGTAGCCGAACTGGAATATATTCAGACGTAAAGAGGCACAGTCAGACAGGTGGAAGGTAGCCGAACTGGAATATATCCAGACGTAAAGAGGCACAGTCAGACAGGTGGAAGGAAGCCGAACTGGAATATATTCAGACGAAAAGGGGCACAGTCAGACAGGTGGAAGGAAGCCGAACTGGAACATATTCAGACGTAAAGAGGCACAGTCAGACAGGTGGAAGGAAGTCGAACTGGAACATATTCAGACGAAAAGAGGCACAGTCAGACAGGTGGAAGGAAGCAGAACTGGAATATATTCAGACGTAAAGAGGCACAGTCAGACAGGTGGAAGGAAGCCGAACTGGAATATATTCAGACGTAAAGAGGCACAGTCAGACAGGTGGAAGGAAGCCGAACTGGAATATATTCAGACGTAAAGAGGCACAGTCAGACAAGTGGAAGGAAGCCGAACTGGAATATATTCAGACCTAAAGAGGCACAGTCAGACAGGTGGAAGGAAGCCGAACTGGAATATATTCAGACGTAAAGAGGCACAGTCAGACAGGTGGAAGGAAGCCGAACTGGAATATATTCAGACGTAAAGAGGCACAGTCAGACAGGTGGAAGGTAGCCGAACTGGAATATATTCAGACGTAAAGAGGCACAGTCAGACAGGTGGAAGGTAGCCGAACTGGAATATATTCAGACGTAAAGAGGCACAGTCAGACAGGTGGAAGGTAGCCGAACTGGAATATATTCAGACGTAAAGAGGCACAGTCAGACAGGTGGAAGGTAGCCGAACTGGAATATATTCAGACGTAAAGAGGCACAGTCAGACAGGTGGAAGGAAGCCGAACTGGAATATATTCAGACGTAAAGAGGCACAGTCAGACAGGTGGAAGGAAGCCGAACTGGAATATATTCAGACGTAAAGAGGCACAGTCAGACAGGTGGAAGGAAGCTGAACTGGAATATATTCAGACGTAAAGAGGCACAGTCAGACAGGTGGAAGGAAGCCGAACTGGAATATATTCAGACGTAAAGAGGCACAGTCAGACAGGTGGAAGGTAGCAAAACTGGAATATATTCAGACGTAAAGAGGTAGCCGAACTGGAATATATTCAGACGTAAAGAGGCACAGTCACACAGGTGGAAGGTAGCCGAACTGGAATATATTCAGACGTAAAGAGGCACAGTCAGACAGGTGGAAGGTAGCCGAACTGGAATATATTCAGACGTAAAGAGGCAAAGTCAGACAGGTGGAAGGTAGCCGAACTGGAATATATTCAGACGTAAAGAGGCACAGTCAGACAGGTGGAAGGAAGCCGAACTGGAATATATTCAGACGTAAAGAGGCACAGTCAGACAGGTGGAAGGAAGCCGAACTGGAATATATTCAGACGTAAAGAGGCACAGTCAGACAGGTGGAAGGAAGCCGAACTGGAATATATTCAGACGTAAAGAGGCACAGTCAGACAGGTGGAAGGTAGCCGAACTGGAATATATTCAGACGCAAAGAGGCACAGTCAGACAGGTGGAAGGAAGCCGAACTGGAATATATTCAGACGTAAAGAGGCACAGTCAGACAGGTGGAAGGAAGCCGAACTGGAATATATTCAGACGTAAAGAGGCACAGTCAGACAGGTGGAAGGTAGCCAAACTGGAATATATTCAGACGTAAAGAGGTAGCCGAACTGGAATATATTCAGACGTAAGGAGGCACAGTCAGACAGGTGGAAGGTAGCCGAACTGGAATATATTCAGACGTAAAGAGGCACAGTCAGACAGGTGGAAGGAAGCCGAACTGGAATATATTCAGACGTAAAGAGGCACAGTCAGACAGGTGGAAGGAAGCTGAACTGGAATATATTCAGAGGTAAAGAGGCACAGTCAGACAGGTGGAAGGAAGCCGAACTGGAATATATTCAGACGTAAAGAGGCACAGTCAGACAGGTGGAAGGAAGCCGAACTGGAATATATTCAGACGTAAAGAGGCACAGTCAGACAGGTGGAAGGTAGCTGAACTGGAATATATTCAGACGTAAAGAGGTAGCCGAACTGGAATATATATCTAGACGTAAAGAGGCACAGTCACACAGTTGGAAGGTAGCCGAACTGGAATATATTCAGACGTAAAGAGGCACAGTCAGACAGGTGGAAGGTAGCCGAATTGGAATATATTCAGACGTAAAGAGGCACAGTCAGACAGGTGGAAGGAAGCCGAACTGGAATATATTCAGACGTAAAGAGGCATAGTCAGACAGGTGGAAGGAAGCCGAACTGGAACATATTCAGACGTAAAGAGGCACAGTCAGACAGGTGGAAGGAAGCCGAACTGGAACATATTCAGACGTAAAGAGGCACAGTCAGACAGGTGGAAGGAAGCCGAACTGGAACATATTCAGACGTAAAGAAGCACAGTCAGACAGGTGGAAGGAAGCCGAACTGGAATATATTCAGACGTAAAGAGGCACAGTCAGACAGGTGGAAGGAAGCCGAACTAGAATATATTCAGACGTAAAGAGTCACAGTCAGGCAGGTGGAAGGAAGCCGAACTGGAATATATTCAGACGTAAAGAGGCACAGTCAGACAGGTGGAAGGAAGCCGAACTGGAATATATTCAGACGTAAAGAGGCACAGTCAGACAGGTGGAAGGAAGCCGAACTGGAATATATTCAGACGTAAAGAGGTAGCCGAACTGGAATATATTCAGACGTAAAGAGTCACAGTCAGACAGGTGGAAGGTAGCCGAACTGGAATATATTCAGACGTAAAGAGGCACAGTCAGACAGGTGGAAGGTAGCCGAACTGCAATATATTCAGACGTAAAGAGGCACAGTCAGACAGGTGGAAGGTAGCCGAACTGGAATATATTCAGATGTAAAGAGGCACAGTCAGACAGGTGGAAGGAAGCCGAATTAGAATATATTCAGACGTAAAGAGGCACAGTCAGACAGGTGGAAGGAAGCCGAACTGGAATATATTCAGACGTAAAGAGGCACAGTCAGACAGATGGAAGGAAGCCGAACTGGAATATTTTCAGACGTAAAGAGGCACAGTCAGACAGGTGGAAGGAAGCCGAACTGGAATATATTCAGACGTAAAGAGGCACAGTCAGACAGGTGGAAGGTAATCGAACTGGAATATATTCAGACGTAAAGAGGTAGCCGAACTGGAATATATTCAGACGTAAAGAGGCACAGTCAGACAGGTGGAAGGAAGCCGAACTGGAATATATTCAGACGTAAAGAGACACAGTCAGACAGGTGGAAGGTAGCCGAACTGGAATATATTCAGACGTAAAGAGGCACAGTCAGACAGGTGGAAGGAAGCCGAACTGGAATATATTCAGACGTAAAGAGGCACAGTCAGACAGGTGGAAGGTAGCCGAACTGGAATATATTCAGACGTAAAGAGGTAGCCGAACTGGAATATATTCAGACGTAAGGAGGCACAGTCAGACAGGTGGAAGGTAGCCGAACTGGAATATATTCAGACGTAAAGAGGCACAGTCAGACAGGTGGAAGGAAGCCGAACTGGAATATATTCAGACGTAAAGAGGCACAGTCAGACAGGTGGAAGGAAGCCGAACTGGAATATATTCAGAGGTAAAGAGGCACAGTCAGACAGGTGGAAGGAAGCCGAACTGGAATATATTCAGACGTAAAGAGGCACAGTCAGACAGGTGGAAGGAAGCCGAACTGGAATATATTCAGACGTAAAGAGGCACAGTCAGACAGGTGGAAGGTAGCTGAACTGGAATATATTCAGACGTAAAGAGGTAGCCGAACTGGAATATATTCAGACGTAAAGAGGCACAGTCACACAGTTGGAAGGTAGCCGAACTGGAATATATTCAGACGTAAAGAGGCACAGTCAGACAGGTGGAAGGTAGCCGAATTGGAATATATTCAGACGTAAAGAGGCACAGTCAGACAGGTGGAAGGAAGCCGAACTGGAATATATTCAGACGTAAAGAGGCACAGTCAGACAGGTGGAAGGAAGCCGAACTGGAACATATTCAGACGTAAAGAGGCACAGTCAGACAGGTGGAAGGAAGCCGAACTGGAACATATTCAGACGTAAAGAGGCACAGTCAGACAGGTGGAAGGAAGCCGAACTGGAACATATTCAGACGTAAAGAGGCACAGTCAGACAGGTGGAAGGAAGCCGAACTGGAATATATTCAGACGTAAAGAGGCACAGTCAGACAGGTGGAAGGAAGCCGAACTAGAATATATTCAGACGTAAAGAGTCACAGTCAGGCAGGTGGAAGGAAGCCGAACTGGAATATATTCAGACGTAAAGAGGCACAGTCAGACAGGTGGAAGGAAGCCGAACTGGAATATATTCAGACGTAAAGAGGCACAGTCAGACAGGTGGAAGGAAGCCGAACTGGAATATATTCAGACGTAAAGAGGTAGCCGAACTGGAATATATTCAGACGTAAAGAGTCACAGTCAGACAGGTGGAAGGTAGCCGAACTGGAATATATTCAGACGTAAAGAGGCACAGTCAGACAGGTGGAAGGTAGCCGAACTGCAATATATTCAGACGTAAAGAGGCACAGTCAGACAGGTGGAAGGTAGCCGAACTGGAATATATTCAGATGTAAAGAGGCACAGTCAGACAGGTGGAAGGAAGCCGAATTAGAATATATTCAGACGTAAAGAGGCACAGTCAGACAGGTGGAAGGAAGCCGAACTGGAATATATTCAGACGTAAAGAGGCACAGTCAGACAGATGGAAGGAAGCCGAACTGGAATATTTTCAGACGTAAAGAGGCACAGTCAGACAGGTGGAAGGAAGCCGAACTGGAATATATTCAGACGTAAAGAGGCACAGTCAGACAGGTGGAAGGTAATCGAACTGGAATATATTCAGACGTAAAGAGGTAGCCGAACTGGAATATATTCAGACGTAAAGAGGCACAGTCAGACAGGTGGAAGGAAGCCGAACTGGAATATATTCAGACGTAAAGAGACACAGTCAGACAGGTGGAAGGTAGCCGAACTGGAATATATTCAGACGTAAAGAGGCACAGTCAGACAGGTGGAAGGAAGCCGAACTGGAATATATTCAGACGTAAAGAGGCACAGTCAGACAGGTGGAAGGAAGCCGAACTGAAATATAATCAGACGTAAAGAGGCACAGTCAGACAGGTGGAAGGAAGCCAAACTGGAATATATTCAGACGTAAAGAGGCACAGTCAGACAGGTGGAAGGTAGCTGAACTGGAATATATTCAGACGTAAAGAGGTAGCCGAACTGGAATATATTCAGACGTAAAGAGGCACAGTCAGACAGGTGGAAGGTAGCAGAACTGGAATATATTCAGACGTAAAGAGGCACAGTCAGACAGGTGGAAGGAAGCCGAACTGGAATATATTCAGACGAAAAGGGGCACAGTCAGACAGGTGGAAGGAAGCCGAACTGGAACATATTCAGACGTAAAGAGGCACAGTCAGACAGGTGGAAGGAAGCCAAACTGGAATATATTCAGACGTAAAGAGGCACAGTCAGACAGGTGGAAGGAAGCCGAACTGGAACATATTCAGACGTAAAGAGGCACAGTCAGACAGGTGGAAGGAAGCCGAACTGGAATATATTCAGACGTAAAGAGGCACAGTCAGACAGGTGGAAGGAAGCCGAACTGGAATATATTCAGACGTAAAGAGGCACAGTCAGACAGGTGGAAGGAAGCCGAACTGGAATATATTCAGACGTAAAGAGTCACAGTCAGACAGGTGGAAGGTAGCCGAACTGGAATATATTCAGACGTAAAGAGGCACAGTCAGACAGGTGGAAGGTAGCCGAACTGCAATATATTCAGACGTAAAGAGGCACAGTCAGACAGGTGGAAGGTAGCCGAACTGGAATATATTCAGATGTAAAGAGGCAGTCAGACAGGTGGAAGGAAGCCGAATTAGAATATATTCAGACGTAAAGAGGCACAGTCAGACAGGTGGAAGGAAGCCGAACTGGAATATATTCAGACGTAAAGAGGCACAGTCAGACAGATGGAAGGAAGCCGAACTGGAATATTTTCAGACGTAAAGAGGCACAGTCAGACAGGTGGAAGGAAGCCGAACTGGAATATATTCAGACGTAAAGAGGCACAGTCAGACAGGTGGAAGGTAATCGAACTGGAATATATTCAGACGTAAAGAGGTAGCCGAACTGGAATATATTCAGACGTAAAGAGGCACAGTCAGACAGGTGGAAGGAAGCCGAACTGGAATATATTCAGACGTAAAGAGACACAGTCAGACAGGTGGAAGGTAGCCGAACTGGAATATATTCAGACGTAAAGAGGCACAGTCAGACAGGTGGAAGGAAGCCGAACTGGAATATATTCAGACGTAAAGAGGCACAGTCAGACAGGTGGAAGGAAGCCGAACTGAAATATAATCAGACGTAAAGAGGCACAGTCAGACAGGTGGAAGGAAGCCGAACTGGAATATATTCAGACGTAAAGAGGCACAGTCAGACAGGTGGAAGGTAGCTGAACTGGAATATATTCAGACGTAAAGAGGTAGCCGAACTGGAATATATTCAGACGTAAAGAGGCACAGTCAGACAGGTGGAAGGTAGCAGAACTGGAATATATTCAGACGTAAAGAGGCACAGTCAGACAGGTGGAAGGAAGCCGAACTGGAATATATTCAGACGAAAAGGGGCACAGTCAGACAGGTGGAAGGAAGCCGAACTGGAACATATTCAGACGTAAAGAGGCACAGTCAGACAGGTGGAAGGAAGCCAAACTGGAATATATTCAGACGTAAAGAGGCACAGTCAGACAGGTGGAAGGAAGCCGAACTGGAACATATTCAGACGTAAAGAGGCACAGTCAGACAGGTGGAAGGAAGCCGAACTGGAATATATTCAGACGTAAAGAGGCACAGTCAGACAGGTGGAAGGAAGCCGAACTGGAATATATTCAGACGTAAAGAGGCACAGTCAGACAGGTGGAAGGAAGCCGAACTGGAATATATTCAGACGTAAAGAGGCACAGTCAGACAGGTGGAAGGAAGCCGAACTGGAATATATTCAGACGTAAAGAGGCACAGTCAGACAAGTGGAAGGAAGCCGAACTGGAATATATTCAGACGTAAAGAGGCACAGTCAGACAGGTGGAAGGAAGCCGAACTGGAATATATTCAGACGTAAAGAGGCACAGTCAGACAGGTGGAAGGAAGCCGAACTGGAATATATTCAGACGTAAAGAGGCACAGTCAGACAGGTGGAATGTAGCCGAACTGGAATATATTCAGACGTAAAGAGGCACAGTCAGACAGGTGGAAGGTAGCCGAACTGGAATATATTCAGACATAAAGAGGCACAGTCAGACAGGTGGAAGGTAGCTGAACTGGAATATATTCAGACGTAAAGAGGCACGGTCAGACAGGTGGAAGGAAGCCGAACTGGAATATATTCAGACGTAAAGAGGCACAGTCAGACAGGTGGAAGGAAGCCGAACTGGAATATATTCAGACGTAAAGAGGCACAGTCAGACAGGTGGAAGGAAGCTGAACTGGAATATATTCAGACGTAAAGAGGCACAGTCAGACAGGTGGAAGGTAGCCAAACTGGAATATATTCAGACGTAAAGAGGTAGCCGAACTGGAATATATTCAGACGTAAAGAGGCACAGTCACACAGGTGGAAGGTAGCCGAACTGGAATATATTCAGACGTAAAGAGGCACAGTCAGACAGGTGGAAGGTAGCCGAACTGGAATATATTCAGACGTAAAGAGGCACAGTCAGACAGGTGGAAGGAAGCCGAACTGGAATATATTCAGACGTAAAGAGGCACAGTCAGACAGGTGGAAGGAAGCCGAACTGGAACATATTCAGACGTAAAGAGGCACAGTCATACAGGTGGAAGGAAGCCGAACTGGAACATATTCAGACGTAAAGAGGCACAGTCAGACAGGTGGAAGGAAGCCGAACTGGAACATATTCAGACGTAAAGAGGCACAGTCAGACAGGTGGAAGGAAGCCGAACTGGAATATATTCAGACGTAAAGAGGCACAGTCAGACAGGTGGAAGGAAGCCGAACTAGAATATATTCAGATGTAAAGAGGCACAGTCAGGCAGGTGGAAGGAAGCCGAACTGGAATATATTCAGACGTAAGGAGGCACAGTCAGACAGGTGGAAGGAAGCCAAACTGGAATATATTCAGACGTAAAGAGGCACAGTCAGACAGGTGGAAGGAAGCCGAACTGGAATATATTCAGACGTAAAGAGGTAGCCGAACTGGAATATATTCAGACGTAAAGAGTCACAGTCAGACAGGTGGAAGGTAGCCGAACTGGAATATATTCAGACGTAAAGAGGCACAGTCAGACAGGTGGAAGGTAGCCGAACTGCAATATATTCAGACGTAAAGAGGCACAGTCAGACAGGTGGAAGGTAGCCGAACTGGAATATATTCAGACGTAAAGAGGCACAGTCCGACAGGTGGAAGGAAGCCGAACTAGAATATATTCAGACGTAAAGAGGCACAGTCAGACAGGTGGAAGGAAGCCGAACTGGAATATATTCAGACGTAAAGAGGCACAGTCAGACAGGTGGAAGGAAGCCGAACTGGAATATTTTCAGTCGTAAAGAGGCACAGTCAGACAGGTGGAAGGAAGCCGAACTGGAATATATTCAGACGTAAAGAGGCACAGTCAGACAGGTGGAAGGTAATCGAACTGGAATATATTCAGACGTAAAGAGGTAGCCGAACTGGAATATATTCAGATGTAAAGAGGCACAGTCAGACAGGTGGAAGGTAGCCGAACTGGAATATATTCAGATGTAAAGAGGCACAGTCAGACAGGTGGAAGGTAGCCGAACTGGAATATATTCAGACGTAAAGAGGCACAGTCAGACAGGTGGAAGGAAGCCGAACTGGAACATATTCAGACGTAAAGAGGCACAGTCAGACAGGTGGAAGGAAGCCGAACTGGAATATATTCAGACGTAAAGAGGCACAGTCAGACAGGTGGAAGGAAGCCGAACTGGAATATATTCAGACGTAAAGAGGCACAGTCAGACAGGTGGAAGGAAGCCGAACTGGAATATATTCAGACGTAAAGAGGCACAGTCAGACAGGTGGAAGGAAGCCGAACTGGAATATATTCAGACGTAAAGAGGCACAGTCAGACAGGTGGAAGGAAGCCGAACATGAATATATTCAGACGTAAAGAGGCACAGTCAGGCAGGTGTAAGGAAGCCGAACTGGAATATATTCAAACTTAAAGAGGCACAGTCAGGCAGGTGGAAGGAAGCCGAACATGAATATATTCAGACGTAAAGAGGCACAGTCAGGCAGGTGGAAGGAAGCCGAACTGGAATATATTCAGACGTAAAGAGGCACAGTCAGGCAGGTGGAAGGAAGCCGAACTGGAATATATTCAGACGTAAAGAGGCACAGTCAGGCAGGTGGAAGGAAGCCGAACTGGAATATATTCAGACGTAAGGAGGAACAGTCAGGCAGGTGGAAGGAAGCCGAACTGGAATATATTCAGACGTAAAGAGGCACAGTCAGGCAGGTGGAAGGAAGCCAAACTGGAATATATTCAGACGTAAAGAGGCGCAGTCAGGCAGGTGGAAGGAAGCCGAACTGGAATATATTCAGACGTAAAAAGGCGCAGTCAGGCAGGTGGAAGGAAGCCGAACTGGAATATATTCAGACGTAAAGAGGCACAGTCAGACAGGTGGAAGGAAGCCGAATTAGAATATATTCAGACGTAAAGAGGCACAGTCAGACAGGTGGAAGGAAGCCGAACTGGAATATATTCAGACGTAAAGAGGCACAGTCAGACAGATGGAAGGAAGCCGAACTGGAATATTTTCAGACGTAAAGAGGCACAGTCAGACAGGTGGAAGGAAGCCGAACTGGAATATATTCAGACGTAAAGAGGCACAGTCAGACAGGTGGAAGGTAATCGAACTGGAATATATTCAGACGTAAAGAGGTAGCCGAACTGGAATATATTCAGACGTAAAGAGGCACAGTCAGACAGGTGGAAGGAAGCCGAACTGGAATATATTCAGACGTGAAGAGACACAGTCAGACAGGTGGAAGGTAGCCGAACTGGAATATATTCAGACGTAAAGAGGCACAGTCAGACAGGTGGAAGGAAGCCGAACTGGAATATATTCAGACGTAAAGAGGCACAGTCAGACAGGTGGAAGGAAGCCGAACTGCAATATAATCAGACGTAAAGAGGCACAGTCAGACAGGTGGAAGGAAGCCGAACTGGAATATATTCAGACGTAAAGAGGCACAGTCAGACAGGTGGAAGGTAGCTGAACTGGAATATATTCAGACGTAAAGAGGTAGCCGAACTGGAATATATTCAGACGTAAAGAGGCACAGTCAGACAGGTGGAAGGTAGCCGAACTGGAATATATTCAGACGTAAAGAGGCACAGTCAGACAGGTGGAAGGAAGCCGAACTGGAATATATTCAGACGAAAAGGGGCACAGTCAGACAGGTGGAAGGAAGCCGAACTGGAACATATTCAGACGTAAAGAGGCACAGTCAGACAGGTGGAAGGAAGCCGAACTGGAATATATTCAGACGTAAAGAGGCACAGTCAGACAGGTGGAAGGAAGCCGAACTGGAACATATTCAGACGTAAAGAGGCACAGTCAGACAGGTGGAAGGAAGCCGAACTGGAATATATTCAGACGTAAAAAGGCACAGTCAGACAGGTGGAAGGAAGCCAAACTGGAATATATTCAGACGTAAAGAGGCACAGTCAGACAGGTGGAAGGAAGCCGAACTGGAATATATTCAGACGTAAAGAGGCACAGTCAGACAGGTGGAAGGAAGCCGAACTGGAATATATTCAGACGTAAAGAGGCACAGTCAGACAAGTGGAAGGAAGCCGAACTGGAATATATTCAGACGTAAAGAGGCACAGTTAGACAGATGGAAGGAAGCCGAACTGGAATATATTCAGACGTAAAGAGGCGCAGTCAGACAGGTGGAAGGAAGCCGAACTGGAATATATTCAGACGTAAAGAGGCACAGTCAGACAGGTGGAAGGTAGCCGAACTGGAATATATTCAGACGTAAAGAGGCACAGTCAGACAGATGGAAGGTAGCCGAACTGGAATATATTCAGACGTAAAGAGGCACAGTCAGACAGGTGGAAGGTAGCTGAACTGGAATATATTCAGACGTAAAGAGGCACAGTCAGACAGGTGGAAGGAAGCCGAACTGGAATATATTCAGACGTAAAGAGGCACAGTCAGACAGGTGGAAGGAAGCCGAACTGGAATATATTCAGACGTAAAGAGGCACAGTCAGACAGGTGGAAGGAAGCTGAACTGGAATATATTCAGACGTAAAGAGGCACAGTCAGACAGGTGGAAGGTAGCCAAACTGGAATATATTCAGACGTAAAGAGGTAGCCGAACTGGAATATATTCAGACGTAAAGAGGCACAGTCACACAGGTGGAAGGTAGCCGAACTGGAATATATTCAGACGTAAAGAGGCACAGTCAGACAGGTGGAAGGTAGCCGAACTGGAATATATTCAGACGTAAAGAGGCACAGTCAGACAGGTGGAAGGAAGCCGAACTGGAATATATTCAGACGTAAAGAGGCACAGTCAGACAGGTGGAAGGAAGCCGAACTGGAACATATTCAGACGTAAAGAGGCACAGTCAGACAGGTGGAAGGAAGCCGAACTGGAACATATTCAGACGTAAAGAGGCACAGTCAGACAGGTGGAAGGAAGCCGAACTGGAACATATTCAGACGTAAAGAGGCACAGTCAGACAGATGGAAGGAAGCCGAACTGGAATATATTCAGACGTAAAGAGACACAGTCAGACAGGTGGAAGGTAGCCGAACTGGAATATATTCAGACGTAAAGAGGCACAGTCCGACAGGTGGAAGGAAGCTGAATTAGAATATATTCAGACGTAAAGAGGCACAGTCAGACAGGTGGAAGGAAGCCGAACTGGAATATATTCAGACGTAAAGAGGCACAGTCAGACAGGTGGAAGGAAGCCGAACTGGAATATTTTCAGTCGTAAAGAGGCACAGTCAGACAGGTGGAAGGAAGCCGAACTGGAATATATTCAGACGTAAAGAGGCACAGTCAGACAGGTGGAAGGTAATCGAACTGGAATATATTCAGACGTAAAGAGGTAGCCGAACTGGAATATATTCAGATGTAAAGAGGCACAGTCAGACAGGTGGAAGGTAGCCGAACTGGAATATATTCAGATGTAAAGAGGCACAGTCAGACAGGTGGAAGGTAGCCGAACTGGAATATATTCAGACGTAAAGAGGCACAGTCAGACAGGTGGAAGGAAGCCGAACTGGAACATATTCAGACGTAAAGAGGCACAGTCAGACAGGTGGAAGGAAGCCGAACTGGAATATATTCAGACGTAAAGAGGCACAGTCAGACAGGTGGAAGGAAGCCGAACTGGAATATATTCAGACGTAAAGAGGCACAGTCAGACAGGTGGAAGGAAGCCGAACTGGAATATATTCAGACGTAAAGAGGCACAGTCAGACAGGTGGAAGGAAGCCGAACTGGAATATATTCAGACGTAAAGAGGCACAGTCAGACAGGTGGAAGGAAGCCGAACATGAATATATTCAGACGTAAAGAGGCACAGTCAGGCAGGTGTAAGGAAGCCGAACTGGAATATATTCAAACTTAAAGAGGCACAGTCAGGCAGGTGGAAGGAAGCCGAACATGAATATATTCAGACGTAAAGAGGCACAGTCAGGCAGGTGGAAGGAAGCCGAACTGGAATATATTCAGATGTAAAGAGGCACAGTCAGGCAGGTGGAAGGAAGCCAAACTGGAATATATTCAGACGTAAAGAGGCACAGTCAGGCAGGTGGAAGGAAGCCGAACTGGAATATATTCAGACGTAAGGAGGAACAGTCAGGCAGGTGGAAGGAAGCCGAACTGGAATATATTCAGACGTAAAAAGGCGCAGTCAGGCAGGTGGAAGGAAGCCGAACTGGAATATATTCAGACGTAAAGAGGCACAGTCAGACAGGTGGAAGGAAGCCGAACTGGAATATATTCAGACGTAACGAGGCACAGTCAGGCAGGTGGAAGGAAGCCGAACTGGAATATATTCAGACGTAAAGAGGCACAGTCAGGCAGGTGGAAGGAAGCCGAACATGAATATATTCAGACGTAAAGATGCACAGTAAGGCAGGTGGAAGGAAGCCGAACTGGAAAATATTTAGACGTAAAGAGGCACAGTCAGACAGGTGGAAGGAAGCCAAACTGGAATATATTCAGACGTAAAGAGGCACAGTCAGACAAGTGGAAGGAAGCCAAACTGGAATATATTCAGACGTAAAGAGGGACAGTCAGGCAGGTGGAAGGAAGCCGAACTGGAATATATTCAGACGTAAAGAGGCACAGTCAGGCAGGTGGAAGGAAGCCGAACTGGAATATATTCAGACGTAAAGAGGCACAGTCAGGCAGGTGGAAGGAAGCCGAACTGGAATATATTCAGACGTAAAGAGGCACAGTCAGGCAGGTGGAAGGAAACCGAACTGGAATATATTCAGACGTAAAGAGGCACAGTCAGGCAGGTGGAAGGAAGCCGAACTGGAATATATTCAGACGTAAAGTGGCACAGTCAGGCAGGTGGAAGGAAGCCGAACTGGAATATATTCAGACGTAAAGAGGCACAGTCAGGCAGGTGGAAGGAAGCCGAACTGGAATATATTCAGACGTAAAGAGGCACAGTCAGGCAGGTGGAAGGAAGCCGAACTGGAATATATTCAGACGTAAAGAAGCACAGTCAGGCAGGTGGAAGGAAGCCGAACTGGAATATATTCAGACGTAAAGAGGTAGCTGAACTGGAATATATTCAGACGTAAAGAGGCACAGTCAGGCAGGTGGAAGGAAGCCGAACTGAAATATATTCAGACGTAAAGAGGCACAGTCAGACAGGTGGAAGGAAGCCGAACTGGAATATATTCAGACGTAAAGAGGCACAGTCAGGCAGGTGGAAGGAAGCCGAACATGAATATATTCAGACGTAAAGAGGCACAGTCAGGCAGGTGGAAGGAGGCCGAACTGGAATATATTCAGACGTAAAGAGGCGCAGTCAGACAGGTGGAAGGAAGCCGAACTGGAATATATTCAGACGTAAAAAGGCGCAGTCAGGCAGGTGGAAGGAAGCCAAACTGGAATATATTCAGACGTAAAGAGGCGCAGTCAGGCAGTTGGAAGGAAGCCGAACTGGAATATATTCAGACGTTAAGAGGCGCAGTCAGGCAGGTGGAAGGAAACCGAACTGGAATATATTCAGACGTAAAGAGGCGCTGTCAGGCAGGTGGAAGGAAGCCGAACTGGAAAATATTCAGACGTAAAGAGGCACAGTCAGGCAGGTGGAGGGAAGCCGAACTGGAATATATTCAGACGTAAAGAGGCACAGTCAGGCTGGTGGAAGGAAGCCGAACTGGAATATATTCAGACGTAAAAAGGCACAGTCAGGCAGGTGGAAGGAAGCCGAACTGGAATATATTCAGACGTAAAAAGGCACAGTCAGGCAGGTGGAAGGAAGCCGAACTGGAATATATTCAGACGTAAAGGCACAGTCAGACAGGTGGAAGGAAGCTGAACTGGAATATATTCAGACGCAAAGAGGCACAGTCAGACAAGTGGAAGGAAGCCGAACTGGAATATATTCAGACGTAAAGAGGCACAGTCAGACAGGTGGAAGGTAGCCAAACTGGAATATATTCAGACGGAAAGAGGTAGCCGAACTGGAATATATTCAGACGTAAAGAGGCACAGTCACACAGGTGGAAGGTAGCCGAACTGGAATATATTCAGACGTAAAGAGGCACAGTCAGACAGGTGGAAGGTAGCCGAACTGGAATATATTCAGATGTAAAGAGGCACAGTCAGACAGGTGGAAGGTAGCCGAACTGGAATATATTCAGACGTAAAGAGGCACAGTCAGACAGGTGGAAGGAAGACGAACTGGAACATATTCAGACGTAAAGAGGCACAGTCAGACAGGTGGAAGGAAGCCGAACTGGAATATATTCAGACGTAAAGAGGCACAGTCAGACAGGTGGAAGGAAGCCGAACTGGAATATATTCAGACGTAAAGAGGCACAGTCAGACAGGTGGAAGGAAGCCGAACTGGAATATATTCAGACGTAAAGAGGCACAGTCAGACAGGTGGAAGGAAGCCGAACTGGAATATATTCAGACGTAAAGAGGCACAGTCAGGCAGGTGGAAGAAAGCCGAACTGGAATATATTCAGACGTATAGAGGCACAGTCAGGCAGGTGGAAGGAAGCCGAACTGGAATATATTCAGACGTAAAGAGGCACAGTCAGGCAGGTGGAAGGAAGCCGAACTGGAATATATTCAGACGTAAAGTGGCACAGTCAGGCAGGTGGAAGGAAGCCGAACTGGAATATATTCAGACGTAAAGAGGCACAGTCAGGCAGGTGGAAGGAAGCCGAACTGGAATATATTCGGACGTAAAGAGGCACAGTCAGGCAGGTGGAAGGAAGCCGAAGTGGAATATATTCAGACGTAAAGAAGCACAGTCAGGCAGGTGGAAGGAAGCCGAACTGGAATATATTCAGACGTAAAGAGGCACAGTCAGGCAGGTGGAAGGAAGCCGAACTGGAATATATTCAGACGTAAAGAGGTAGCTGAACTGGAATATATTCAGACGTAAAGAGGCACAGTCAGGCAGGTGGAAGGGAGCCGAACTGGAATATATTCAGACGTAAAGAAACACAGTCAGACAGGTGGAAGGAAGCCGAACTGGAATATATTCAGACGTAAAAAGGCACAGTCAGGCAGGTGGAAGGAAGCCGAACATGAATATATTCAGACGTAAAGAGGCACAGTCAGGCAGGTGGAAGGAAGCCGAAATGGAATATATTCAGACGTAAAGAGGCGCAGTCAGACAGGTGGAAGGAAGCCTAACTGGAATATATTCAGACGTAAAAAGGCGCAGTCAGGCAGGTGGAAGGAAGCCAAACTGGAATATATTCAGACGTAAAGAGGCGCAGTCAGGCAGGTGGAAGGAAGCCGAACTGGAATATATTCAGACGTTAAGAGGCGCAGTCAGGCAGGTGGAAGGAAGCCGAACTGGAATATATTCAGACGTAAAGAGGCGCAGTCAGGCAGGTGGAAGGAAGCCAAACTGGAATATATTCAGACGTAAAGAGGCACAGTCAGGCAGGTGGAAGGAAGCCGAACTGGAATATATTCAGACGTAAAGAGGCACAGTCAGGCAGGTGGAAGGAAGCCGAACTGGAATATATTCAGACGTAAAAAGGCACAGTCAGGCAGGTGGAAGGAAGCTGAACTGGAATATATTCAGACGTAAAGAGGCACAGTCAGACAGGTGGAAGGTAGCCAAACTGGAATATATTCAGACGTAAAGAGGTAGCCGAACTGGAATATATTCAGACGTAAAGAGGCACAGTCACACAGGTGGAAGGTAGCCGAACTGGAATATATTCAGACGTAAAGAGGCACAGTCAGACAGGTGGAAGGTAGCCGAACTGGAATATATTCAGACGTAAAGAGGCACAGTCAGACAGGTGGAAGGAAGCCGAACTGGAATATATTCAGACGTAAAGAGGCACAGTCAGACAGGTGGAAGGAAGCCGAACTGGAACATATTCAGACGTAAAGAGGCACAGTCAGACAGGTGGAAGGAAGCCGAACTGGAACATATTCAGACGTAAAGAGGCACAGTCAGACAGGTGGAAGGAAGCCGAACTGGAACATATTCAGACGTAAAGAGGCACAGTCAGACAGATGGAAGGAAGCCGAACTGGAATATATTCAGACGTAAAGAGGCACAGTCAGACAGGTGGAAGGTAGCCGAACTGGAATATATTCAGACGTAAAGAGGCACAGTCCGACAGGTGGAAGGAAGCTGAATTAGAATATATTCAGACGTAAAGAGGCACAGTCAGACAGGTGGAAGGAAGCCGAACTGGAATATATTCAGACGTAAAGAGGCACAGTCAGACAGGTGGAAGGAAGCCGAACTGGAATATTTTCAGTCGTAAAGAGGCACAGTCAGACAGGTGGAAGGAAGCCGAACTGGAATATATTCAGACGTAAAGAGGCACAGTCAGACAGGTGGAAGGTAATCGAACTGGAATATATTCAGACGTAAAGAGGTAGCCGAACTGGAATATATTCAGATGTAAAGAGGCACAGTCAGACAGGTGGAAGGTAGCCGAACTGGAATATATTCAGATGTAAAGAGGCACAGTCAGACAGGTGGAAGGTAGCCGAACTGGAATATATTCAGACAAAAAGAGGCACAGTCAGACAGGTGGAAGGAAGCCGAACTGGAACATATTCAGACGTAAAGAGGCACAGTCAGACAGGTGGAAGGAAGCCGAACTGGAATATATTCAGACGTAAAGAGGCACAGTCAGACAGGTGGAAGGAAGCCGAACTGGAATATATTCAGACGTAAAGAGGCACAGTCAGACAGGTGGAAGGAAGCCGAACTGGAATATATTCAGACGTAAAGAGGCACAGTCAGACAGGTGGAAGGAAGCCGAACTGGAATATATTCAGACGTAAAGAGGCACAGTCAGACAGGTGGAAGGAAGCCGAACATGAATATATTCAGACGTAAAGAGGCACAGTCAGGCAGGTGTAAGGAAGCCGAACTGGAATATATTCAAACTTAAAGAGGCACAGTCAGGCAGGTGGAAGGAAGCCGAACATGAATATATTCAGACGTAAAGAGGCACAGTCAGGCAGGTGGAAGGAAGCCGAACTGGAATATATTCAGATGTAAAGAGGCACAGTCAGGCAGGTGGAAGGAAGCCAAACTGGAATATATTCAGACGTAAAGAGGCACAGTCAGGCAGGTGGAAGGAAGCCGAACTGGAATATATTCAGACGTAAGGAGGAACAGTCAGGCAGGTGGAAGGAAGCCGAACTGGAATATATTCAGACGTAAAAAGGCGCAGTCAGGCAGGTGGAAGGAAGCCGAACTGGAATATATTCAGACGTAAAGAGGCACAGTCAGACAGGTGGAAGGAAGCCGAACTGGAATATATTCAGACGTAACGAGGCACAGTCAGGCAGGTGGAAGGAAGCCGAACTGGAATATATTCAGACGTAAAGAGGCACAGTCAGGCAGGTGGAAGGAAGCCGAACATGAATATATTCAGACGTAAAGATGCACAGTAAGGCAGGTGGAAGGAAGCCGAACTGGAAAATATTTAGACGTAAAGAGGCACAGTCAGACAGGTGGAAGGAAGCCAAACTGGAATATATTCAGACGTAAAGAGGCACAGTCAGACAAGTGGAAGGAAGCCAAACTGGAATATATTCAGACGTAAAGAGGGACAGTCAGGCAGGTGGAAGGAAGCCGAACTGGAATATATTCAGACGTAAAGAGGCACAGTCAGGCAGGTGGAAGGAAGCCGAACTGGAATATATTCAGACGTAAAGAGGCACAGTCAGGCAGGTGGAAGGAAGCCGAACTGGAATATATTCAGACGTAAAGAGGCACAGTCAGGCAGGTGGAAGGAAACCGAACTGGAATATATTCAGACGTAAAGAGGCACAGTCAGGCAGGTGGAAGGAAGCCGAACTGGAATATATTCAGACGTAAAGTGGCACAGTCAGGCAGGTGGAAGGAAGCCGAACTGGAATATATTCAGACGTAAAGAGGCACAGTCAGGCAGGTGGAAGGAAGCCGAACTGGAATATATTCAGACGTAAAGAGGCACAGTCAGGCAGGTGGAAGGAAGCCGAACTGGAATATATTCAGACGTAAAGAAGCACAGTCAGGCAGGTGGAAGGAAGCCGAACTGGAATATATTCAGACGTAAAGAGGTAGCTGAACTGGAATATATTCAGACGTAAAGAGGCACAGTCAGGCAGGTGGAAGGAAGCCGAACTGGAATATATTCAGACGTAAAGAGGCACAGTCAGACAGGTGGAAGGAAGCCGAACTGGAATATATTCAGACGTAAAGAGGCACAGTCAGGCAGGTGGAAGGAAGCCGAACATGAATATATTCAGACGTAAAGAGGCACAGTCAGGCAGGTGGAAGGAGGCCGAACTGGAATATATTCAGACGTAAAGAGGCGCAGTCAGACAGGTGGAAGGAAGCCGAACTGGAATATATTCAGACGTAAAAAGGCGCAGTCAGGCAGGTGGAAGGAAGCCAAACTGGAATATATTCAGACGTAAAGAGGCGCAGTCAGGCAGTTGGAAGGAAGCCGAACTGGAATATATTCAGACGTTAAGAGGCGCAGTCAGGCAGGTGGAAGGAAACCGAACTGGAATATATTCAGACGTAAAGAGGCGCTGTCAGGCAGGTGGAAGGAAGCCGAACTGGAAAATATTCAGACGTAAAGAGGCACAGTCAGGCAGGTGGAGGGAAGCCGAACTGGAATATATTCAGACGTAAAGAGGCACAGTCAGGCTGGTGGAAGGAAGCCGAACTGGAATATATTCAGACGTAAAAAGGCACAGTCAGGCAGGTGGAAGGAAGCCGAACTGGAATATATTCAGACGTAAAAAGGCACAGTCAGGCAGGTGGAAGGAAGCCGAACTGGAATATATTCAGACGTAAAGGCACAGTCAGACAGGTGGAAGGAAGCTGAACTGGAATATATTCAGACGCAAAGAGGCACAGTCAGACAAGTGGAAGGAAGCCGAACTGGAATATATTCAGACGTAAAGAGGCACAGTCAGACAGGTGGAAGGTAGCCAAACTGGAATATATTCAGACGGAAAGAGGTAGCCGAACTGGAATATATTCAGACGTAAAGAGGCACAGTCACACAGGTGGAAGGTAGCCGAACTGGAATATATTCAGACGTAAAGAGGCACAGTCAGACAGGTGGAGGGTAGCCGAACTGGAATATATATTTAGACGTAAAGAGGCACAGTCAGACAGGTGGAAGGAAGCCGAACTGGAATATATTCAGACGTAAAGAGGCAAAGTCAGACAGGTGGAAGGTAATCGAACTGGAATATATTCAGACGTAAAGAGGTAGCCGAACTGGAATATATTCAGACGTAAAGAGGCACAGTCAGACAGGTGGAAGGTAGCCGAACTGGAATATATTCAGATGTAAAGAGGCACAGTCAGACAGGTGGAAGGTAGCCGAACTGGAATATATTCAGACGTAAAGAGGCACAGTCAGACAGGTGGAAGGAAGACGAACTGGAACATATTCAGACGTAAAGAGGCACAGTCAGACAGGTGGAAGGAAGCCGAACTGGAATATATTCAGACGTAAAGAGGCACAGTCAGACAGGTGGAAGGAAGCCGAACTGGAATATATTCAGACGTAAAGAGGCACAGTCAGACAGGTGGAAGGAAGCCGAACTGGAATATATTCAGACGTAAAGAGGCACAGTCAGACAGGTGGAAGGAAGCCGAACTGGAATATATTCAGACGTAAAGAGGCACAGTCAGGCAGGTGGAAGAAAGCCGAACTGGAATATATTCAGACGTATAGAGGCACAGTCAGGCAGGTGGAAGGAAGCCGAACTGGAATATATTCAGACGTAAAGAGGCACAGTCAGGCAGGTGGAAGGAAGCCGAACTGGAATATATTCAGACGTAAAGTGGCACAGTCAGGCAGGTGGAAGGAAGCCGAACTGGAATATATTCAGACGTAAAGAGGCACAGTCAGGCAGGTGGAAGGAAGCCGAACTGGAATATATTCGGACGTAAAGAGGCACAGTCAGGCAGGTGGAAGGAAGCCGAAGTGGAATATATTCAGACGTAAAGAAGCACAGTCAGGCAGGTGGAAGGAAGCCGAACTGGAATATATTCAGACGTAAAGAGGCACAGTCAGGCAGGTGGAAGGAAGCCGAACTGGAATATATTCAGACGTAAAGAGGTAGCTGAACTGGAATATATTCAGACGTAAAGAGGCACAGTCAGGCAGGTGGAAGGGAGCCGAACTGGAATATATTCAGACGTAAAGAAACACAGTCAGACAGGTGGAAGGAAGCCGAACTGGAATATATTCAGACGTAAAAAGGCACAGTCAGGCAGGTGGAAGGAAGCCGAACATGAATATATTCAGACGTAAAGAGGCACAGTCAGGCAGGTGGAAGGAAGCCGAAATGGAATATATTCAGACGTAAAGAGGCGCAGTCAGACAGGTGGAAGGAAGCCTAACTGGAATATATTCAGACGTAAAAAGGCGCAGTCAGGCAGGTGGAAGGAAGCCAAACTGGAATATATTCAGACGTAAAGAGGCGCAGTCAGGCAGGTGGAAGGAAGCCGAACTGGAATATATTCAGACGTTAAGAGGCGCAGTCAGGCAGGTGGAAGGAAGCCGAACTGGAATATATTCAGACGTAAAGAGGCGCAGTCAGGCAGGTGGAAGGAAGCCAAACTGGAATATATTCAGACGTAAAGAGGCACAGTCAGGCAGGTGGAAGGAAGCCGAACTGGAATATATTCAGACGTAAAGAGGCACAGTCAGGCAGGTGGAAGGAAGCCGAACTGGAATATATTCAGACGTAAAAAGGCACAGTCAGGCAGGTGGAAGGAAGCCGAACTGGAATATATTCAGACGTAAAAAGGCACAGTCAGGCAGGTGGAAGGAAGCCGAACTGGAATATATTCAGACGTAAAGAGGCACAGTCAGGCAGGTGGAAGGAAGCCGAACTGGAATATATTCAGACGTAAAGAGGCACAGTCAGGCAGGTGGAAGGAACCCGAACTGGAATATATTCAGACGTAAAGAGGCACAGTCAGGCAGGTGGAAGGAAGCCGAACTGGAATATATTCAGACGTAAAGAGGCACAGTCAGGCAGGTGGAAGGAAGCCGAACTGGAATATATTCAGACGTAAAGAGGCACAGTCAGGCAGGTGGAAGGAAGCCGAACTGGAATATATTCAGACGTAAAGAGGCACAGTCAGACAGGTGGAAGGAAGCTGAACTGGAATATATTCAGACGTAAAGAGCCACAGTCGGACAGGTGGAAGGAACCCGAACTGGAATATATTCAGACGTAAAGAGGCACAGTCGGACAGGTGGAAGGAACCCGAACTGGAATATATTCAGACGTAAAGAGGCACAGTCGGACAGGTGGAAGGAAGCCGAACTGGAATATATTCAGACGTAAAGAGGCACAGTCGGACAGGTGGAAGGAAGCCGAACTGGAATATATTCAGACGTAAAGAGGCACAGTCAGACAGGTGGAAGGAAGCCGAACTGGAATATATTCAGACGTAAAGAGGCACAGTCAGGCAGGTGGAAGGAATCCGAACTGGAAAATATTCATACGTAAAGAGGTACAGTCAGGCAGGTGGAAGGAAGCCGAACTGGAATATATTCAGACGTAAAGAGGCACAGTCAGGCAGGTGGAAAGAAGCCGAACTGGAATATATTCAGACGTAAAGAGGCACAGTCAGGCAGGTGGAAGGAAGCCGAACTGGAATATATTCAGACGTAAAGAGGCACAGTCAGGCAGGTGGAAGGAAGACGAACTGGAATATATTCAGACGTAAAGAGGCACAGTCAGACAGGTGGAAGGAAGCCGAACTGGAATATATTCAGACGTAAAGAGGGACAGTCAGACAGGTGGAAGGTAGCCGAACTGGAATATATTCAGACGTAAAGAGGCACAGTCAGACAGGTGGAAGGTAGCCGAACTGGAATATATTCAGACGTAAAGAGGCACAGTCAGACAGGTGGAAGGTAGCCGAACTGGAATATATTCAGACGTAAAGAGGCACAGTCAGACAGGTGGAAGGTAGCCGAACTGGAATATATTCAGACGTAAAGAGGCACAGTCAGACAGGTGGAAGGAAGCCGAACTGGAATATATTCAGAAGTAAAGAGGCACAGTCAGACAGGTGGAATAAGCCGAACTGGAATATATTCAGACGTAAAGAGGCACAGTCAGACAGGTGGAAGGAAGCCGAACTGGAATATATTCAGACGTAAAGAGGCACAGTCAGACAGGTGGAAGGAAGCCGAACTGGAATATATTCAGACGTAAAGAGGCACAGTCAGACAGGTGGAAGGTAGCCGAACTGGAATATGTTCAGACGTAAAGAGGTAGCTGAACTGGAATATATTCAGACGTAAAGAGGCACAGTCAGACAGGTGGAAGGAAGCCGAACTGGAATATATTCAGACGTAAAGAGGCACAGTCAGACAGGTGGAAGGTAGCCGAACTGGAATATATTCAGACGTAAAGAGGCACAGTGAGGCAGGTGGAAGAAAGCCGAACTGGAATATATTCAGACGTATAGAGGCACAGTCAGGCAGGTGGAAGGAAGCCGAACTGGAATATATTCAGACATAAAGAGGCACAGTCAGACAGGTGGAAGGTAGCCGAACTGGAATATATTCAGACGTAAAGTGGCACAGTCAGGCAGGTGGAAGGAAGCCGAACTGGAATATATTCAGACGTAAAGAGGCACAGTCAGGCAGGTGGAAGGAAGCCGAACTGGAATATATTCGGACGTAAAGAGGCACAGTCAGGCAGGTGGAAGGAAGCCGAAGTGGAATATATTCAGACGTAAAGAAGCGCAGTCAGGCAGGTGGAAGGAAGCCGAACTGGAATATATTCAGACGTAAAGAGGCACAGTCAGGCAGGTGGAAGGAAGCCGAACTGGAATATATTCAGACGTAAAGAGGTAGCTGAACTGGAATATATTCAGACGTAAAGAGGCACAGTCAGGCAGGTGGAAGGGAGCCGAACTGGAATATATTCAGACGTAAAGAGGCACAGTCAGACAGGTGGAAGGAAGCCGAACTGGAATATATTCAGATGTAAAAAGGCACAGTCAGGCAGGTGGAAGGAAGCCGAACATGAATATATTCAGACGTAAAGAGGCACAGTCAGGCAGGTGGAAGGAAGCCGAAATGGAATATATTCAGACGTAAAGAGGCGCAGTCAGACAGGTGGAAGGAAGCCTAACTGGAATATATTCAGACGTAAAAAGGCGCAGTCAGGCAGGTGGAAGGAAGCCGAACTGGAATATATTTAGACGTAAAGAGGCGCAGTCAGGCAGGTGGAAGGAAGCCGAACTGGAATATATTCAGACGTTAAGAGGCGCAGTCAGGCAGGTGGAAGGAAGCCGAACTGGAATATATTCAGACGTAAAGAGGCGCAGTCAGGCAGGTGGAAGGAAGCCAAACTGGAATATATTCAGACGTAAAGAGGCACAGTCAGGCAGGTGGAAGGAAGCCGAACTGGAATATATTCAGACGTAAAGAGGCACAGTCAGGCAGGTGGAAGGAAGCCGAACTGGAATATATTCAGACGTAAAAAGGCACAGTCAGGCAGGTGGAAGGAAGCCGAACTGGAATATATTCAGACGTAAAAAGGCACAGTCAGGCAGGTGGAAGGAAGCCGAACTGGAATATATTCAGACGTAAAGAGGCACAGTCAGGCAGGTGGAAGGAAGCCGAACTGCAATATATTCAGACGTAAAGAGGCACAGTCAGGCAGGTGGAAGGAAGCCGAACTGGAATATATTCAGACGTAAAGAGGCACAGTCAGGCAGGTGGAAGGAAGCCGAACTGGAATATATTCAGACGTAAAGAGGCACAGTCAGGCAGGTGGAAGGAAGCCGAACTGGAATATATTCAGACGTAAAGAGGCACAGTCAGGCAGGTGGAAGGAAGCCGAACAGGAATATATTCAGACGTAAAGAGGCACAGTCAGACAGGTGGAAATAAGCCGAACTGGAATATATTCAGACGTAAAGAGGCACTGTCGGACAGGTGGAAGGAAGCTGAACTGGAATATATTCAGACGTAAAGAGCCACAGTCGGACAGGTGGAAGGAACCCAAACTGGAATATATTCAGACGTAAAGAGGCACAGTCGGACAGGTGGAAGGAACCCGAACTGGAATATATTCAGACGTAAAGAGGCACAGTCGGACAGGTGGAAGGAAGCCGAACTGGAATATATTCAGACGTAAAGAGGCACAGTCAGACAGGTGGAAGGAAGCCGAACTGGAATATATTCAGACGTAAAGAGGCACAGTCAGACAGGTGGAAGGAAGCCGAACTGGAATATATTCAGACGTAAAGAGGCACAGTCAGGCAGGTGGAAGGAATCCGAACTGGAATATATTCATACCTAAAGAGGTACAGTCAGGCAGGTGGAAGGAAGCCGAACTGGAATATATTTAGACGTAAAGAGGCACAGTCAGGCAGGTGGAAAGAAGCCGAACTGGAATATATTCAGACGTAAAGAGGCACAGTCAGGCAGGTGGAAGGAAGCCGAACTGGAATATATTCAGACGTAAAGAGGCACAGTCAGGCAGGTGGAAGGAAGACGAACTGGAATATATTCAGACGTAAAGAGGCACAGTCAGGCAGGTGGAAGGAAGCCGAACTGGAATATATTCGGACGTAAAGAGGCACAGTCAGGCAGGTGGAAGGAATCCGAAGTGGAATATATTCAGACGTAAAGAAGCACAGTCAGGCAGGTGGAAGGAAGCCGAACTGGAATATATTCAGACGTAAAGAGGCACAGTCAGGCAGGTGGAAGGAAGCCGAACTGGAATATATTCAGACGTAAAGAGGTAGCTGAACTGGAATATATTCAGACGTAAAGAGGCACAGTCAGGCAGGTGGAAGGGAGCCGAACTGGAATATATTCAGACGTAAAGAGGCACAGTCAGACAGGTGGAAGGAAGCCGAACTGGAATATATTCAGACGTAAAAAGGCACAGTCAGGCAGGTGGAAGGAAGCCGAACATGAATATATTCAGACGTAAAGAGGCACAGTCAGGCAGGTGGAAGGAAGCCGAAATGGAATATATTCAGATGTAAAGAGGCGCAGTCAGACAGGTGGAAGGAAGCCTAACTGGAATATATTCAGACGTAAAAAGGCGCAGTCAGGCAGGTGGAAGGAAGCCAAACTGGAATATATTCAGACGTAAAGAGGCGCAGTCAGGCAGGTGGAAGGAAGCCGAACTTGAATATATTCAGACGTTAAGAGGCGCAGTCAGGCAGGTGGAAGGAAGCCGAACTGGAATATATTCAGACGTAAAGAGGCGCAGTCAGGCAGGTGGAAGGAAGCCAAACTGGAATATATTCAGACGTAAAGAGGCACAGTCAGGCAGGTGGAAGGAAGCCGAACTGGAATATATTCAGACGTAAAGAGGCACAGTCAGGCAGGTGGAAGGAATCCGAAGTGGAATATATTCAGACGTAAAGAAGCACAGTCAGGCAGGTGGAAGGAAGCCGAACTGGAATATATTCAGACGTAAAGAGGCACAGTCAGGCAGGTGGAAGGAAGCCAAACTGGAATATATTCAGACGTAAAGAGGCACAGTCAGGCAGGTGGAAGGAAGCCGAACTGGAATATATTCAGACGTAAAGAGGCACAGTCAGGCAGGTGGAAGGAAGCCGAACTGGAATATATTCACACGTAAAAAGGCACAGTCAGGCAGGTGGAAGGAAGCCGAACTGGAATATATTCAGACGTAAAAAGGCACAGTCAGGCAGGTGGAAGGAAGCCGAACTGGAATATATTCAGACGTAAAGAGGCATAGTCAGGCAGGTGGAAGGAAGCCAAACTGGAATATATTCAGACGTAAAGAGGCACAGTCAGGCAGGTGGAAGGAAGCCGAACTGGAATATATTCAGACGTAAAGAGGCACAGTCAGGCAGGTGGAAGGAAGCCGAACTGGAATATATTCAGACGTAAAGAGGCACAGTCAGGCAGGTGGAAGGAAGCCGAACTGGAATATATTCAGACGTAAAGAGGCACAGTCAGGCAGGTGGAAGGAAGCCGAACTGGAATATATTCAGACGTAAAGAGGCACAGTCAGACAGGTGGAAGGAAGCCGAACTGGAATATATTCAGACGTAAAGAGGCACTGTCGGACAGGTGGAAGGAAGCTGAACTGGAATATATTCAGACGTAAAGAGCCACAGTCGGACAGGTGGAAGGAACCCGAACTGGAATATATTCAGACGTAAAGAGGCACAGTCGGACAGGTGGAAGGAACCCGAACTGGAATATATTCAGACGTAAAGAGGCACAGTCGGACAGGTGGAAGGAAGCCGAACTGGAATATATTCAGACGTAAAGAGGCACAGTCAGACAGGTGGAAGGAAGCCGAACTGGAATATATTCAGACGTAAAGAGGCACAGTCAGACAGGTGGAAGGAAGCCGAACTGGAATATATTCAGACGTAAAGAGGCACAGTCAGGAAGGTGGAAGGAAGCCGAACTGGAATATATTCAGACGTAAAGAGGCACAGTCAGACAGGTGGAAGGAAGCCGAACTGGAATATATTCAGACGTAAAGAGGCACAGTCAGACAGGTGGAAGGAAGCCGAACTGGAATATATTCAGACGTAAAGAGGGACAGTCAGACAGGTGGAAGGTAGCCGAACTGGAATATATTCAGACGTAAAGAGGCACAGTCAGACAGGTGGAAGGTAGCCGAACTGGAATATATTCAGACGTAAAAAGGCACAGTCAGACAGGTGGAAGGTAGCCGAACTGGAATATATTCAGACGTAAAGAGGCACAGTCAGACAGGTGGAAGGTAGCCGAAGTGGAATATATTCAGACGTAAAGAGGCACAGTCAGACAGTTGGAAGGAAGCCGAACTGGAATATATTCAGACGTAAAGAGGCACAGTCAGACAGGTGGAATAAGCCGAACTGGAATATATTCAGACGTAAAGAGGCACAGTCAGACAGGTGGAAGGAAGCCGAACTGGAATATATTCAGACGTAAAGAGGCACAGTCAGACAGGTGGAAGGAAGCCGAACTGGAATATATTCAGACGTAAAGAGGCACAGTCAGACAGGTGGAAGGTAGCCGAACTGGAATATGTTCAGACGTAAAGAGGTAGCTGAACTGGAATATATTCAGACGTAAAGAGGCACAGTCAGACAGGTGGAAGGAAGCCGAACTGGAATATATTCAGGCGTAAAGAGGCACAGTCAGACAGGTGGAAGGTAGCCGAACTGGAATATATTCAGACGTAAAGAGGCACAGTCAGGCAGGTGGAAGAAAGCCGAACTGGAATATATTCAGACGTATAGAGGCACAGTCAGGCAGGTGGAAGGAAGCCGAACTGGAATATATTCAGACGTAAAGAGGCACAGTCAGACAGGTGGAAGGTAGCCGAACTGGAATATATTCAGATGTAAAGAGGCACAGTCGGACAGGTGGAAGGAAGCCGAACTGGAATATATTCAGACGTAAAGAGGCACAGTCAGACAGGTGGAAGGAAGCCGAACTGGAATATATTCAGACGTAAAGAGGCACAGTCAGACAGGTGGAAGGAAGCCGAACTGGAATATATTCAGACGTAAAGAGGCACAGTCAGGAAGGTGGAAGGAAGCCGAACTGGAATATATTCAGACGTAAAGAGGCACAGTCAGACAGGTGGAAGGAAGCCGAACTGGAATATATTCAGACGTAAAGAGGCACAGTCAGACAGGTGGAAGGAAGCCGAACTGGAATATATTCAGACGTAAAGAGGGACAGTCAGACAGGTGGAAGGTAGCCGAACTGGAATATATTCAGACGTAAAGAGGCACAGTCAGACAGGTGGAAGGTAGCCGAACTGGAATATATTCAGACGTAAAAAGGCACAGTCAGACAGGTGGAAGGTAGCCGAACTGGAATATATTCAGACGTAAAGAGGCACAGTCAGACAGGTGGAAGGTAGCCGAACTGGAATATATTCAGACGTAAAGAGGCACAGTCAGACAGTTGGAAGGAAGCCGAACTGGAATATATTCAGACGTAAAGAGGCACAGTCAGACAGGTGGAATAAGCCGAACTGGAATATATTCAGACGTAAAGAGGCACAGTCAGACAGGTGGAAGGAAGCCGAACTGGAATATATTCAGACGTAAAGAGGCACAGTCAGACAGGTGGAAGGAAGCCGAACTGGAATATATTCAGACGTAAAGAGGCACAGTCAGACAGGTGGAAGGTAGCCGAACTGGAATATGTTCAGACGTAAAGAGGTAGCTGAACTGGAATATATTCAGACGTAAAGAGGCACAGTCAGACAGGTGGAAGGAAGCCGAACTGGAATATATTCAGGCGTAAAGAGGCACAGTCAGACAGGTGGAAGGTAGCCGAACTGGAATATATTCAGACGTAAAGAGGCACAGTCAGGCAGGTGGAAGAAAGCCGAACTGGAATATATTCAGACGTATAGAGGCACAGTCAGGCAGGTGGAAGGAAGCCGAACTGGAATATATTCAGACGTAAAGAGGCACAGTCAGACAGGTGGAAGGTAGCCGAACTGGAATATATTCAGATGTAAAGTGGCACAGTCAGGCAGGTGGAAGGAAGCCGAACTGGAATATATTCAGACGTAAAGAGGCACAGTCAGGCAGGTGGAAGGAAGCCGAACTGGAATATATTCGGACGTAAAGAGGCACAGTCAGGCAGGTGGAAGGAAGCCGAAGTGGAATATATTCAGACGTAAAGAAGCGTAGTCAGGCAGGTGGAAGGAAGCCGAACTGGAATATATTCAGACGTAAAGAGGCACAGTCAGGCAGGTGGAAGGAAGCCGAACTGGAATATATTCAGACGTAAAGAGGTAGCTGAACTGGAATATATTCAGACGTAAAGAGGCACAGTCAGGCAGGTGGAAGGGAGCCGAACTGGAATATATTCAGACGTAAAGAGGCACAGTCAGACAGGTGGAAGGAAGCCGAACTGGAATATATTCAGACGTAAAAAGGCACAGTCAGGCAGGTGGAAGGAAGCCGAACATGAATATATTCAGACGTAAAGAGGCACAGTCAGGCAGGTGGAAGGAAGCCGAAATGGAATATATTCAGACGTAAAGAGGCACAGTCAGGCAGGTGGAAGGAAGCCGAACTGGAATATATTCAGACGTAAAGAGGCACAGTCAGACAGGTGGAAATAAGCCGAACTGGAATATATTCAGACGTAAAGAGGCACTGTCGGACAGGTGGAAGGAAGCTGAACTGGAATATATTCAGACGTAAAGAGCCACAGTCGGACAGGTGGAAGGAACCCAAACTGGAATATATTCAGACGTAAAGAGGCACAGTCGGACAGGTGGAAGGAACCCGAACTGGAATATATTCAGACGTAAAGAGGCACAGTCGGACAGGTGGAAGGAAGCCGAACTGGAATATATTCAGACGTAAAGAGGCACAGTCAGACAGGTGGAAGGAAGCCGAACTGGAATATATTCAGACGTAAAGAGGCACAGTCAGACAGGTGGAAGGAAGCCGAACTGGAATATATTCAGACGTAAAGAGGCACAGTCAGGCAGGTGGAAGGAATCCGAACTGGAATATATTCATACCTAAAGAGGTACAGTCAGGCAGGTGGAAGGAAGCCGAACTGGAATATATTTAGACGTAAAGAGGCACAGTCAGGCAGGTGGAAGGAAGCCGAACTGGAATATATTCAGACGTAAAGAGGCACAGTCAGGCAGGTGGAAGGAAGACGAACTGGAATATATTCAGATGTAAAGAGGCACAGTCAGGCAGGTGGAAGGAAGCCGAACTGGAATATATTCGGACGTAAAGAGGCACAGTCAGGCAGGTGGAAGGAATCCGAAGTGGAATATATTCAGACGTAAAGAAGCACAGTCAGGCAGGTGGAAGGAAGCCGAACTGGAATATATTCAGACGTAAAGAGGCACAGTCAGGCAGGTGGAAGGAAGCCGAACTGGAATATATTCAGACGTAAAGAGGTAGCTGAACTGGAATATATTCAGACGTAAAGAGGCACAGTCAGGCAGGTGGAAGGGAGCCGAACTGGAATATATTCAGACGTAAAGAGGCACAGTCAGACAGGTGGAAGGAAGCCGAACTGGAATATATTCAGACGTAAAAAGGCACAGTCAGGCAGGTGGAAGGAAGCCGAACATGAATATATTCAGACGTAAAGAGGCACAGTCAGGCAGGTGGAAGGAAGCCGAAATGGAATATATTCAGATGTAAAGAGGCGCAGTCAGACAGGTGGAAGGAAGCCTAACTGGAATATATTCAGACGTAAAAAGGCGCAGTCAGGCAGGTGGAAGGAAGCCAAACTGGAATATATTCAGACGTAAAGAGGCGCAGTCAGGCAGGTGGAAGGAAGCCGAACTTGAATATATTCAGACGTTAAGAGGCGCAGTCAGGCAGGTGGAAGGAAGCCGAACTGGAATATATTCAGACGTAAAGAGGCGCAGTCAGGCAGGTGGAAGGAAGCCAAACTGGAATATATTCAGACGTAAAGAGGCACAGTCAGGCAGGTGGAAGGAAGCCGAACTGGAATATATTCAGACGTAAAGAGGCACAGTCAGGCAGGTGGAAGGAATCCGAAGTGGAATATATTCAGACGTAAAGAAGCACAGTCAGGCAGGTGGAAGGAAGCCGAACTGGAATATATTCAGACGTAAAGAGGCACAGTCAGGCAGGTGGAAGGAAGCCAAACTGGAATATATTCAGACGTAAAGAGGCACAGTCAGGCAGGTGGAAGGAAGCCGAACTGGAATATATTCAGACGTAAAGAGGCACAGTCAGGCAGGTGGAAGGAAGCCGAACTGGAATATATTCACACGTAAAAAGGCACAGTCAGGCAGGTGGAAGGAAGCCGAACTGGAATATATTCAGACGTAAAAAGGCACAGTCAGGCAGGTGGAAGGAAGCCGAACTGGAATATATTCAGACGTAAAGAGGCACAGTCAGGCAGGTGGAAGGAAGCCGAACTGGAATATATTCAGACGTAAAGAGGCACAGTCAGGCAGGTGGAAGGAAGCCGAACTGGAATATATTCAGACGTAAAGAGGCACAGTCAGGCAGGTGGAAGGAAGCCGAACTGGAATATATTCAGACGTAAAGAGGCACAGTCAGGCAGGTGGAAGGAAGCCGAACTGGAATATATTCAGACGTAAAGAGGCACAGTCAGGCAGGTGGAAGGAAGCCGAACTGGAATATATTCAGACGTAAAGAGGCACAGTCAGACAGGTGGAAGGAAGCCGAACTGGAATATATTCAGACGTAAAGAGGCACTGTCGGACAGGTGGAAGGAAGCTGAACTGGAATATATTCAGACGTAAAGAGCCACAGTCGGACAGGTGGAAGGAACCCGAACTGGAATATATTCAGACGTAAAGAGGCACAGTCGGACAGGTGGAAGGAACCCGAACTGGAATATATTCAGACGTAAAGAGGCACAGTCGGACAGGTGGAAGGAAGCCGAACTGGAATATATTCAGACGTAAAGAGGCACAGTCAGACAGGTGGAAGGAAGCCGAACTGGAATATATTCAGACGTAAAGAGGCACAGTCAGACAGGTGGAAGGAAGCCGAACTGGAATATATTCAGACGTAAAGAGGCACAGTCAGGAAGGTGGAAGGAAGCCGAACTGGAATATATTCAGACGTAAAGAGGCACAGTCAGACAGGTGGAAGGAAGCCGAACTGGAATATATTCAGACGTAAAGAGGCACAGTCAGACAGGTGGAAGGAAGCCGAACTGGAATATATTCAGACGTAAAGAGGGACAGTCAGACAGGTGGAAGGTAGCCGAACTGGAATATATTCAGACGTAAAGAGGCACAGTCAGACAGGTGGAAGGTAGCCGAACTGGAATATATTCAGACGTAAAAAGGCACAGTCAGACAGGTGGAAGGTAGCCGAACTGGAATATATTCAGACGTAAAGAGGCACAGTCAGACAGGTGGAAGGTAGCCGAACTGGAATATATTCAGACGTAAAGAGGCACAGTCAGACAGTTGGAAGGAAGCCGAACTGGAATATATTCAGACGTAAAGAGGCACAGTCAGACAGGTGGAATAAGCCGAACTGGAATATATTCAGACGTAAAGAGGCACAGTCAGACAGGTGGAAGGAAGCCGAACTGGAATATATTCAGACGTAAAGAGGCACAGTCAGACAGGTGGAAGGAAGCCGAACTGGAATATATTCAGACGTAAAGAGGCACAGTCAGACAGGTGGAAGGTAGCCGAACTGGAATATGTTCAGACGTAAAGAGGTAGCTGAACTGGAATATATTCAGACGTAAAGAGGCACAGTCAGACAGGTGGAAGGAAGCCGAACTGGAATATATTCAGGCGTAAAGAGGCACAGTCAGACAGGTGGAAGGTAGCCGAACTGGAATATATTCAGACGTAAAGAGGCACAGTCAGGCAGGTGGAAGAAAGCCGAACTGGAATATATTCAGACGTATAGAGGCACAGTCAGGCAGGTGGAAGGAAGCCGAACTGGAATATATTCAGACGTAAAGAGGCACAGTCAGACAGGTGGAAGGTAGCCGAACTGGAATATATTCAGATGTAAAGTGGCACAGTCAGGCAGGTGGAAGGAAGCCGAACTGGAATATATTCAGACGTAAAGAGGCACAGTCAGGCAGGTGGAAGGAAGCCGAACTGGAATATATTCGGACGTAAAGAGGCACAGTCAGGCAGGTGGAAGGAAGCCGAAGTGGAATATATTCAGACGTAAAGAAGCGTAGTCAGGCAGGTGGAAGGAAGCCGAACTGGAATATATTCAGACGTAAAGAGGCACAGTCAGGCAGGTGGAAGGAAGCCGAACTGGAATATATTCAGACGTAAAGAGGTAGCTGAACTGGAATATATTCAGACGTAAAGAGGCACAGTCAGGCAGGTGGAAGGGAGCCGAACTGGAATATATTCAGACGTAAAGAGGCACAGTCAGACAGGTGGAAGGAAGCCGAACTGGAATATATTCAGACGTAAAAAGGCACAGTCAGGCAGGTGGAAGGAAGCCGAACATGAATATATTCAGACGTAAAGAGGCACAGTCAGGCAGGTGGAAGGAAGCCGAAATGGAATATATTCAGACGTAAAGAGGCGCAGTCAGACAGGTGGAAGGAAGCCTAACTGGAATATATTCAGACGTAAAAAGGCGCAGTCAGGCAGGTGGAAGGAAGCCAAACTGGAATATATTCAGACGTAAAGAGGCGCAGTCAGGCAGGTGGAAGGAAGCCGAACTGGAATATATTCAGACGTTAAGAGGCGCAGTCAGGCAGGTGGAAGGAAGCCGAACTGGAATATATTCAGACGTAAAGAGGCGCAGTCAGGCAGGTGGAAGGAAGCCAAACTGGAATATATTCAGACGTAAAGAGGCACAGTCAGGCAGGTGGAAGGAAGCCGAACTGGAATATATTCAGACGTAAAGAGGCACAGTCAGGCAGGTGGAAGGAAGCCGAACTGGAATATATTCAGACGTAAAAAGGCACAGTCAGGCAGGTGGAAGGAAGCCGAACTGGAATATATTCAGACGTAAAAAGGCACAGTCAGGCAGGTGGAAGGAAGCCGAACTGGAATATATTTAGACGTAAAGAGGCACAGTCAGGCAGGTGGAAGGAAGCCGAACTGGAATATATTCAGACGTAAAGAGGCACAGTCAGGCAGGTGGAAGGAAGCCGAACTGGAATATATTCAGATGTAAAGAGGCACAGTCAGGTAGGTGGAAGGAAGCCGAACTGGAATATATTCAGACGTAAAGAGGCACAGTCAGACAGGTGGAAGGAAGCCGAACTGGAATATATTCAGACGTAAAGAGGCACTGTCGGACAGGTGGAAGGAAGCCGAACTGGAATATATTCAGACGTAAAGAGCCACAGTCGGACAGGTGGAAGGAACCCGAACTGGAATATATTCAGACGTAAAGAGGCACAGTCGGACAGGTGGAAGGAACCCGAACTGGAATATATTCAGACGTAAAGAGGCACAGTCGGACAGGTGGAAGGAAGCCGAACTGGAATATATTCAGACGTAAAGAGGTAGCTGAACTGGAATATATTCAGACGTAAAGAGGCACAGTCAGACAGGTGGAAGGTAGCGGAACTAGAATATATTCAGACGTAAAGAGGCACAGTCAGACAGGTGGAAGGTAGCCGAACTGGAATATATTCAGACGTAAAGAGGCACAGTCAGACAGGTGGAAGGAAGCCGAACTGGAATATATTCAGACGTAAAGAGGCACAGTCAGACAGGTGGAAGGTAGCTGAACTGGAATATATTCAGACGTAAAGAGGCACAGTCAGACAGGTGGAAGGTAGCCGAACTGGAATATATTCAGACGTAAAGAGGCACAGTCAGACAGGTGGAAGGTAGCCGAACTGGAATATATTCAGACGTAAAGAGGCACAGTCAGACAGGTGGAAGGAAGCCGAACTGGAATATATTCAGACGTAAAGAGGCACAGTCAGACAGGTGGAAGGAAGCCGAACTGGAATATATTCAGACGTAAAGAGGCGCAGTCAGGCAGGTGGAAGGAAGCCGAACTGGAATATATTCAGACGTAAAGAGGCGCAGTCAGGCAGGTGGAAGGAAGCCGAACTGGAATATATTCAGACGTAAAGAGGCACAGTCAGGCAGGTGGAAGGAAGCCGAACTGGAATATATTCAGACGTAAAGTGGCACAGTCAGGCAGGTGGAAGGAAGCCGAACTGGAATATATTCAGACGTAAAGAGGCACAGTCAGGCAGGTGGAAGGAAGCCAAACTTGAATATATTCAGACGTAAAGAGGCACAGTCAGGCAGGTGGAAGGAAGCCGAACTGGAATATATTCAGACGTAAAGAGGCACAGTCAGACAAGTGGAAGGTAGCCGAACTGGAATATATTCAGACGTAAAGAGGCACAGTCAGATAGGTGGAAGGTAGCCGAACTGGAATATATTCAGACGTAAAGAGGCACATTCAGACAGGTGGAAGGCAGCCGAACTGGAATATATTCAGACGTAAAGAGGCACAGTCAGGCAGGTGGAAGGAAGCCGAACTGGAATATTTTCAGACGTAAAGAGGCACAGTCAGGCAGGTGGAAGGAAGCTGAACTGGAATATTTTCAGACGTAAAGAGGCACAGTCAGACAGGTGCTTCTCTTTCCACCACTGAGTATTTCAATTTCGCCTTGCTTAGGGTACGTGAGGCAAACACCACTATTCTTTCTTTGCCATCAATCACTTGTGACAGAGTTGCCCCCAACCCTTTTCCGCTTGCGTCTGTGGTGAGGATGGTTTTTCTGTTATGCTCAAAATTGCACAGATATGGGGCGTAGATAATGCTCTCTTTTACTTCTATAAAAGCACGTTGATGTTCTTCCGACCATTGATATGGTACATTCCTTTTTGTTAGTTCCCTTAGGTCAGCAGTGATTTCCGCAAAATGATCAATGTATTTTGCCATGTATTCTGCCAGTCCTAGGAAGGATTTTAGTTCCTCCTTGTTGGTCGGTGCAGGGGCATCCTTTACGGCCTCAGGCAAGCAAAATTTTGGTTTGAACCCATCTCTTGAGATACAATGTCCTAGGTATTCCATCGATTCCACTCCCAGTTTGCACTTTTCCTGTTTGAGGGTGAGACCCGCATCCTTGAATTTCGAAAGGACTTGTCTCAGGTTATGGTCATGCTCCTTTTCGTTGGCCCATAGATTAGAACATCATCCTGAAAGCAGAGTGTCTTAGGTATACCATCCAGAATGCGCTGCATAATTTTCTGGAATACGGCAGCCGCCGATGCTAGCCCGAATGGCATGCGGGAGAACATGAAAGTTCCCAAGGGAGTGGTGAATGCTGTTAATCTTCTGGATTCTTGGTGTAGTTCCACCTGATGATACGCCATAGATAGGTCCAACACGCTGAAGTGAGTGGCCTTCCCCATGGTGCTTAACATCTCATGGATGCGTGGCAAAGGATGTCTTTCCACCAGGATGCTGTTATTAAGATCTCGCAGGTCGATGCACATCCTAATGTCCTGACTGTTACCCTTCCTGGCGATAACGATAGGGGCGACCCATTCTGTTCATTCTACTGGTTCAATGATCTTCAATTCCTTCAGTCTGTTTAGTTCCTTCTTCAGTGGCTTCCACATCAAGTGGGGAATGGGCCTGGTTTTGTGCACTACCGGCTTAGCATTGTGTTTCAGTTTGATTTTGTGTTGGTAGTTGGTGGTTTGCAACTCGTCTCAATACTGGTTGGGGTGATAGAGAACCGGGGAGGCACAGTCAGACAGGTGGAAGGAAGCCGAAATGGAATATATTCAGACGGAAAGAAATCATCTGTTAACAGCTTGTCAATTGTGGGGCGTGAGTTGGGATCAGACTGCAGCATTTTTGAAATCAGATTAGCAGCTACTGGGTTAAGGTGCTTTGATATAGTGTACTTGTTAAAGGATGAATCAATGAGGCGTGTGATGAATAACTGCCTTTATTCACTGCTCCACTCTCCGGCAAAGACCATCCCTCACATGAACATTCTAAGAGCAGCTTCACAGGTAGCTACCAAGAGCGCTTTACCCATGGTGGTTGTTGGAACATACCAAAGTGGACAAGTTGTAAATAGGTGTATATAATTATACATCACCTTGTAAATAGGCGTAAATATATAACACAAGATTGTAACACAACTTCCCCTGGGACAGTACAGTGGTGTGGTGATGTGCTTTATATTTAGTTTGTTGAGAAACTCTATCATGCTATGGGAAACAAACTGGACCCCATTGTCAGTGACTATGGATGCAGGTATGCCTTCCTTTTGCAAAGGTGTCTCTCAGGAACTGAATTACAGATGCAGTGGTTGTCTGATTTACCATTTTAACCACCGTCCAATGCGAGTGGTAGTCAGTTAGGACTATGGCAAATTTCTTAACTACTCTCGATAGATTAAGTGGACCAATTATGTCGAGAGCAATCTTTTCCCATGGTTTACTTGGGACGGGAAGCGGGGAAATTGGGACATTCCTAAGTATCTTTGACTTGTCACTACTACTGCATGCTTGGCAAAGCTTAACTTTCTCTTCTACTAGATTGTCCATGTTGGGGAACCAGTAGCTTTCACGTAACCTCGCCTTAGTTAAGCTTCTCCCCAAGTGACCTTCGTGTACTAGGTCTAAATTTTGCTTCTTAACGCTTCAAGTGGGATTAGTTTGTCCTTTCTAAATAATAATTCTTTGTCTATGCAAAGTTCATTGCGAATCTTCCAAAATTTCCTTGTGTCAGCGTTCAATTGTTCTTGTGACTCAGGCCATCCTTGTAACGTGTATGACTTGAGTTGTGTCATAGTGCTATCAGCGCTCATTGCGTCCAACCATTTTTTTGAAGTAATGGTTGAAAGCTCAACCTGAAGGATGGGGTATTCACCCACTTCAAATTGCTCTTCCTTATCGAGTGGGCTCCTAGAAAGGAAGTCTGCTGCATAGTTTTGTGTACCTGGCACATATTCTACTTTGAAGCAAAACCCTTCCAACCCCAAAATCCACTTAGCAATTAGAGGGGTGTTACAAGAGTTGTTCTTAGGGTTGAACATGAAAACCAAGGGCTTTTGATCGGTTCAAATACAAAACTGTATGCCCCACAAGAAGAATTTAAAGTGTTTTACCCCCCAAAAGCAAGCTAACGCTTCTCTTTCCACCACTGAGTAGTTCAATTTCGCCTTGCTTAGGGCACGTGAGGCAAACGCCACTATTCTTTCTTTGCCATCAATCACTTGTGACAGAGTTGCCCCCAACCCTTTTCCGCTTGCGTCTGTGGTGAGGATGGTTTTTCTGTTATGCTCAAAATTGCACAGATATGGGGCGTAGATAATGCTCTCTTTTACTTCTGTAAAAGCACGTTGATGTTCTTCCGACCATTGATATGGTACATTCCTTTTTGTTAGTTCCCTTAGGTCAGCAGTGATTTCCGCAAAATGATCAATGTATTTTGCCATGTATTCTGCCAGTCCTAGGAAGGATTTTAGTTCCTCCTTGTTGGTCGGTGCAGGGGCATCCTTTACGGCCTCGAACAAGCAAAATTTTGGTTTGAACCCATCTCTTGAGATACAATGTCCTAGGTATTCCATCGATTCCACTCCCAGTTTGCACTTTTCCTGTTTGAGGGTGAGACCCGCATCCTTGAATTTCGAAAGGACTTGTCTTAGGTTATGGTCATGCTCCTTTTCATTGGCCCCATAGATTAGAACATCATCCTAAAAAGCAGAGTGTCTTAGGTATACCATCCAGAATGCGCTGCATAATTTTCTGGAATACGGCAGCCGCCGATGCTAGCCCGAATGGCATGCGGGAGAACATGAAAGTTCCCAAGGGAGTGGTGAATGCTGTTAATCTTATGGATTCTTGGTGTAGTTCCACCTGATGATACGCCATGGATAGGTCCAACACGCTGAAGTAAGTGGCCTTCCCCATGTTGCTGAACATCTCATGTATGCGTGGCAAAGGATGTCTTTCCTCCAAAATGTTGTTATTAAGATTAACCCTGGGCGTAGTGTGCGGAGTGGGGCTACGCGGAGCGGGCACAAAACTACGCCCACCCGCGCACTCCGCATAGCCCCACTACCCGCCGCCCGCCTCCCTCCCGCCCTCCCCAAATACTTAAATAAAAGGATAGAAAGCTTTTAAAAACACTTCCCTTGTCCGCCGCGTCCCCGGGGCTCCCTCTCGCCGTCCCGCGATTCGCACCACCACCGATTCAGATACTAATGCGCATGTGCGGGTGCATGCGCAGTTCTCGTGAGAAATGCGCATGTGCGGCCGCCCGCGCATGCGCATTAGTATCCGAAATGGCGGCGCGAATCCAGGGACGGCGAGAGGGAGCCCCGGGGACGCGGCGGACAAGGTAAGTGTTTTTAAAAGCTTTCTATCCTTTTACTTAAGTATTTAGGGAGGGCGGGAGGCGGCCGGCTATGCACCGTCTGTGGAGCGCGCGTAGTGCCGCCTGGCTACACCCGCTACGCAAAATGCGTAGGAGACGGCACTACGCGCACTCCTTTCACGGAGCGTAGCTGGCCGCCCACCCTTAATTAAGATCTCGCAGGTCGATACACATCCTAATGTCCTGACTGTTACCCTTCCTAGCGATAACGATGGGGGCGACCCATTCTGTTCATTCTACTGGTTCAATGATCTTCAATTCTTTCAGTCTGTTTAGTTCATTCTTCAGTGGTTTCCACATCAAGTGGGGAATGGGCCTGGTTTTGTACACTACCGGCTTAGCATTGTGTTTCAGTTTGATTTTGTGTTGGTAGTTGGTGGTTTGCAACTCGTCTCAATACTGGTTGGGGTGATTGAGAACCGGGGAGGCACAGTCAGACAGGTGGAAGGAAGCCGAAATGGAATATATTCAGACGGAAAGAAATCATCTATTAACATCTCATCAATTGTGGGGCGTGAGTTGGGATCAGACTGCAGCATTTTTGAAATCGGATTAGCAGCTACTGAGTTATGGTGCTTTGATATAGTGTACTTGTTAAAGGATGAATCAATGAGGCGTGTGATGAATAATTGCCTTTATTCACTGCTCCACTCTCCGGCAAAGACCATCCCTGCAGCTTCACAGGAAGCTACCAAGAGAGCTTTCACCATGGGGGTTGTTGGAACATACCAAAGTGGACAAGTTGTAAATAGGTGTATATAATTATACATCACCTTGTAAATAGGCGTAAATATATAACAAAAGATTGTAACACATCTTCCCCTGGGAGAGTACAGTGGTGTGGTGATGTGTTTTATATTTAGTTTGCTGAGAAACTCTGTCATGCTACGGGAAACAAACTGGACCCCGTTGTCAGTGACTATGGATGCAGGTATGCCTTCCATTGCAAAGGTGTCTCTCAGGAACTGAATTACAGATGCAGTGGTCATCTGGTTTACCATTTTAACCACCGTCCAATGCGAGTGGTAGTCAGTTAGGACTATGGCAAATTTCTTAACTACTCTCGGTAGATTAAGTGGACCAATTATGTTGAGAGCAATCTTTTCCCATGGTTTACTTGGGACGGGAAGCGGGGAAATTGGCACTTTCCTAGGTATCTTTGACTTTTGACTACTACTGCATGCTTGGCAAAGCTTAACTTTCTCCTCTACTAGATTGTCCATGTTGGGGAACCAGTAGCTTTCACGTAACCTCGCCTTAGTTAAACTTCTCCCCTAGTGACCTTCGTGTACTAGGTCTATAATTTTGCTTCTTAACGCTTCAGGTGGGATTAGTTTGTCCTTTCTAAATAATAATTCTTTGTCTATGCAAAGTTCATTGCAAATCTTCCAGAATTTCCTTGTGTCAGCGTTTAATTGTTCTTATGACTCAGGCCATCCTTGTAACGTACATGACTTGAGTTGTGTCATAGTGCTATCAGCGCTCATGTGGTCCAACCATTCTTTTGAAGTAATGGTTGAAAGTTCAATCTGAAGGATGGGGTATTCACCCACCTCAAATTGCTCTTCCTTATCGAGTGGGCTCCTAGAAAGGAAGTCTGCTGCAGAGTTTTGTGTACCTGGCACATATTCTACTTTAAGCAAAACCCTTCCTACCCCGAAATCCACTTAGCAATTTGTGGGGTGTTACAAGAGTTGTTCTTAGGGTTGAACATGAAAACCAAGGGCTTATGATCGGTTCGAATACAAAACTGTATGCCCCACGAGAAGAATTTAAAGTGTTTTACCCCCCAAAAGCAAGCCAACGCTTCTCTTTCCACCACAGAGTAGTTCAATTCCGCCTTGCTTAGGGTACGTGAGGCAAACGCCACAATTCTTTCTTTGCCATCAATCACTTGTGACAGAGTTGCCCCCAACCCTTTTCCGCTTGCGTCTGTGGTGAGGATGGTTTTTCTGTTATGCTCAAAATTGCACAGATATGGGGTGGAGATAATGCTCTCTTTTACTTCTGTTAAAGCACGTTGATGTTCTTCCGACCATTGATATGGAACATTCCTTTTTGTTAGTTCCTTAGGTCAGCAGTGATTTCCGCAAAATGATCAACGTATTTTGCCATGTATTCTGCCAGTCCTAGGAAGGAATGTAGTTCCTCCTTGTTGGTCGGTGCAGGGGCATCCTTTACGGCCTCGAGCAAGCAAAATTTTGGTTTGAACCCATCTCTTGAGATACAATGTCCTAGGTATTCCACCGATTCCACTCCCAGTTCGCACTTTTCCTGTTTGAGGGTGAGACCCGTATCCTTGAATTTTGAAAGGACTTGTCTTAGGTTATGGTCATGCTCCTTTTCGTTGGCCCCATAGATTAGAACATCATCCTGAAAGCAGAGTGTCTTAGGTATACCATCCAGAATGCGCTGCATAATTTTCTGGAATACGGCAGCCGCCGATGCTAGCCCGAATGGCATGCGGGAGAACATGAAAGTTCCCAAGGGAGTGGTGAATGCTGTTAATCTTCTGGATTCTTGGTGTAGTTCCACCTGATGATATGCCATGGATAGGTCCAACACGCTGAAGTAAGTGGCCTTCCCCATGGTGCTTAACATCTCATGGATGCGTGGCAAAGGATGTCTTTCCACCAGGATGTTGTTATTAAGATTAACCCTGGGCGTAGTGTGCGGAGTGGGGCTACGCGGAGCGGGCACAAAACTACGCCCACCCGCGCACTCCGCATAGCCCCACTACGCGCCGCCCGCCTCCCTCCCGCCCTCCCTATATACTTAAATAAAAGGATAGAAAGCTTTTAAAAACACTTCCCTTGTCCGCCGCGTCCCCGGGGCTCCCTCTCGCCGTCCCGTGATTCGCACCGCCACCGATTCAGATACTAATGCGCATGTGCGGGTGCATGCGCAGTTCTCGTGAGAAATGCGCATGTGCGGCCGCCCGCGCATGCGCATTAGTATCCGAAATGGCGGCGCGAATCCAGGGACGGCGAGAGGGAGCCCCGGGGACGCGGCAGACAAGGTAAGTGTTTTTAGAAGCTTTCTATCCTTTTATTTAAGTATTTAGGGACGGCGGGAGGCGGCCGGCTATGCACCGTCTGCGGAGCGCGCGTAGTGGGCAAGGCTACCAGCTTCGGCCGCCTAATCATGATCAGGCCAACGAACACGAGAACCAGTATAGCAGGACTGGCCTCAGGCAGAGGAGGCAGCTTCTGCCGAGTCATGCAACCATGGCGTTTTCTGTCTAAAGGTGCACGTGTCACTAGAGAGGTGAATCGCCGGCTAAAACCTACGTGTCCTTAACCGAAATGAAGTAATCAGAGGTCATTGCGTGTCCATTGTCTATGTGAGGGCAAGAAACACAAAATGGCTGCCATAATCTAAGATGGATGCCATGGGTAGATCAGAAATGTGTTTGTAACAGGAGTACTCTTGCTCGTAGCATAGCGAAAACACCAGGATATGCTAAATGGATCATTGCGGTTCACTGATACCAAAATTATGTATTTACGACAATGTTGAAAACACGGGTTCAAATCGTCACGGAACCTCAGACCCTCCTTTTGCCCTTACATAGGCAATTACTCAGTCTATGTCAGAGTCTAACTCTATGCTCATCAGGTCAATGACATGTTGCTGCATCATCATCCTTTCTCGCGCCTTTTCTCCAAACGCAGGTGGTTTTCTGAAACAGGTTGCAGCACAGAGACTACACAAAGCGGGACCACACTGGATAATCAGGCAGCACGAGAACAGGAATACTAAGATGACACCAATGACCATCAGGACCTTCCATCCCCACGCTGATATCAGAGTCCAAAACCACTCCATGAAGGACCAGTTTCCTTTGTCTACGTGTATAGAGTCGGAAATCTTGTGTAGCTTAGAGATCGCCTCATAGACAGTTGGAGCGTTATTGGGAATAAAAACACAGCAGCTCGATTGGATCATTCTGCATACCCCACCTCGATCTGCAAGTATTACGTCTAGAACCATACGGTTCTGCAACGTCATGAGACGATCCGCCTGAAGCTCAGCTGTCAAGTTGCTAAGGGCACCAGCAGTTTCGGTAATAGTAGATTCAACTACCCGTGTTAGCTGACGTATATTTCTACTATTGGCCATAGGCCCCCAGAACGGAAGGAAACCTTTGAAGAAGTCTCCAGCTTCCTGACCAGCGGTATCTTCCTTGCTGAAGACACCTCTTGCTACTCTGGTCTTGTGATAGTCTGAAGAAGCAGTGTACGTTGGAGGCAACAGTCGAGCAATATAACATGAACCTGAAAAGTCAGCAGGCAACCATGTATACGCTCTGTCTTGACAGATGAAGTAGGTACCCCTAGCAGTAAGAAAGGCAGGGGAAGAGTTGGACGGAAACACATAAGTCTCAACGCACTCACTCTTCCCTAGCTGAGCTCTCGGATTCCTCCCATTTCCCTGCAAACAGACTTGACCTCGGTGAGGTACGACCCAGACTGGAGTGGAGCTTTTACGCTTGCTTTCTCCCAAACTAAGGCGATACTCTGTAGAATTCCAACTCAAATATACCCGTAATTCATCTCTAGGGTAAGATGGAGTATTATTGACGTCCTTAATCATGTCAATAATTCCCTGGACCAAAGCTTTGTTGGCAGAGTTGTATTTAGTGGAACGTGGTGGACGCGGAGGATAGGTCTCAAGGGCATAGGCAAAAATGGTCTGAAAGGCCTGAAATGATCCATTATAGCTAAAAGGCAAAACCAGATAGGGAATGCCTTTATCCATGGTGTGGGGTATCAAGCCACACACCCAGCAGTCTGTAGTGTTAACTACCAGTTGGTGTTGGTGCAGGAGCTGTACAAATGTGTTGTTAATGAATTCTGAGCGTCGAGCTTGTTCGTGTTCAGGAGATGAGTGAAAAGAATGCATAGAGGCAACGGTAGAAGAAACAGGATCAAGGGGAGGTACGGTAGTTGTTACCGGTGTAAAAATTAAATGCACACCAAAGACGATTCCACCCACCAACGTTATCAAAACAATTAAAAATGTAATGGCACATTGCATTAGAAAGCATTTGCTGTGAATAATTCTGTAAAGTCTCTTTCTGCGAACATAAATTACATTCTCTCGTTGCAGCTCAGGAAGCTCCATCTTCTACAATCCGCTCGCGACCACTGATGATGTGTACGTAGATGAAAATGCCTCTATCAGCCCTGGGAGTTCCCATAACTAACAGAAAGATCGACCTTGTGTCTGACCCCCGCAGATTCAACTAGGCACACAGCCACGACCCTACGGCTACCCAGACGGCAAGGCAATTTTAAAACAACAAAACAATGCAAAGTATTAGCAAACTTCCTGGCTGGAGGCAATGTATCAAAATTCAAATGTATAAAATGGACAGTTTCCTGCTTTATTTGTCCATATTGCGAGATCGTAAATTGTATCTCAGTTTTGCAGGAGCTGTTTGATCTGGAAACAATGTATTTTCAGCAGGTGTTGCAATGTTCAAGTTCGCAGATGGCAAATGTTCTTTTGTTGCAGATGTCAAATGTTCAGAGTTCAAAAGAGCAGTTTCAGGAGGAGAGCCAGAGTTCGATGTGTCAGTGATTAGTTCTGCATCACTGAAAGGGATAAACCTGGGGATTTGTTCAGATTCAGAGGCACCAATTCCTTTCTTCACCCAGTTGTCGTAAGGAAGTGGCAGGGGCACACGTTTGACGTGTGTCGTGTGTATCCAGTTCTTCCGTCCGGCCACACGAATAGCAGTTCTCGTCGCCAATAACACCTGGAAGGGGCCAACGAATCTGGGCTGAAGATTTTTCGTTCTTGCAAAATTACGAACAACAACGTGGTCCCCTGGTTTCAGCTGATGACCTGGGCTCTCCGGTGGCTTTGGCAATGCATCAAAAACCTGTTGGTGAATAAGACTCAATTTAGCAGTCAAGTCGAAAAGGTAATCAATTAACATTGGATATTCCAGCTGTCTAAATTCTTTTGGCCTAGGTACCCCCCAAACATTGGCGGTACGACCGAACACTATTTCATATGGACTGAGCCCTACTCTAGAATGTACAGTCGCTCTCGTGGATAACAGAGCCAAAGGCAGTGCATCTGGCCAGGGCAAACCCGTGGATGCTTGTATCTTAGCAAGTTTTAGTTTGAGGGTGCCATTGTAACCCTCAACTAAACCAGCAGACTGGGGATGGTTCGCACTGTGGAACTTTTGTTTAATCCCTAAACCAGCACACACACTCTGCATAACTTTCCCTACAAACTCACTTCCATTATCTGACCATACAATCCGTGGCATGCCATACCTGGGGAAGTATTCCTTGAGAAGAATTTTGGCAGTAGACAAAGCAGTGTTGTCTTTTAGTGGATATGCTTCGATCCATCTGGAAAAAGCACAAACTACCACTAGGACGTACTTTAGGTTGTTGCAACGATCCATGTGTATGAAGTCTAGCTGAATCACTTCAAAGGGGCAAGAAGGAGGAGCGAAGTGACCAGCAGGTGTGGGGATTCCCTTGCCAGGATTATGCATCAGGCATACAATACAATTTTTCACCACTCTCTCTGCACACTTACTAATCCCATCATTCTTCCAAACTGGAGCCAACATCTTACAAATCCCTTTAGAACTGATGTGCGCTGCTCCATGCGCCATCGTTACTACTGCAAGCACGTACGCATCTGGCAACATCCAACACTGTTGTTCTGACAAATCAATCCAACACCCACTCGAGTCTAATTTACCCGTGCTCTCTTTCCATGCAAGCTTTTCCTCCTCAGTCGCCTCTTTCTGAATTTCTTTCACACTTTCCACTGTGTCCTCACACATTCCAGACTCCGAGATCCATCTTGCAGACGTTGCAACATACATTCTACTCATCATATTCCTAGCTGTCTGTTTAGCGGTCTCATCAGCAAAAGCATTCCCACGACCAACATCATCCGTGATTGCTTTATGAGCACTGCATTTCACAATCGCAACTTCAGTCGGCAAGGTTAGAGATTCCAACAAGTCGTTAACTAGCTGACCATGTTGAATCTTAGTCCCATGGGACGTAATGAAACCTCTCTCTTTCCACAAACGGCCAAAACTATGGGCCACGCCGAACGCGTACTGACTATCTGTGAACACATTCACTCTCTTTCCCTTAGCTAAAACACACGCTCTCGTTAGTGCAATCAATTCCGCAGCTTGGGCAGAATTCTGACTCACTCTTGCAGTCTCCACAATCGTACTCAAAGTCGTTACTGCGTAAGCGGCAGTCACATCACCATTCTCCAATTTAAAGCAAGACCCATCAACATACAACGTGCCATCTGGATCTGACAACGGAGGGTCTTTTAAATCAATTCGTCCTTTTGTCTCTTCCTCGGTTCTGAAACAGCAATCATGGGGTTCAGAATCACTCGAATCCTGATTAGTCGGCAACAATGTTGCTGGATTCAATACATTGCATGTTTTGATCTGTATATGACTCGCTAACAGTGTCAACTCATAGCCTGATAATCTAGCACTGGTAAGGTGTTGCGTCTTGGTTCGATTCATGAGTGTGTCCACAGCATGAGGAACCATGACCACTAGCATGTTGTTCATCACCAAACCAGCAGATTGTCGAATGGAAGCTGCAGCTGCTGCTGTAGCTCTCAAACAACTAGGCAACGCTCTAGCTACCGGATCTAATGTTGATGAAAAATACGCACAAGGGCATTGTTTATCACCAAATCTCTGTGTCAGAACACTCAACGCGCAACTTTCTCTCTCGTGAACATAGAGCGTGAATGGCTTACTGTAATCGGGTGTACCCAATACAGGAGCTGAACATAGTGCATTTCGTAACTCAGAAAAACTCTCCTGACATTCAGCAGACCATGGCACCGGACTCGGAACACCTTTCCCAGTCAAAGCTACCAATGGTTTTGCCAAAAGAGAAAAATTTGGGATCCACTGCCTACAGTATGAGGTAATACCTAAAAAGGCACGTACTTCTCTCTGTGTGCGGGGAACATTCATCTGCGTAATTGCTTTTATTCTCTCTGGGGTCAACTTCCTTCCCTCCTTTGACAAGAGATGACCTAGGTAGGTCACTTCTTGGCAACAGTATTGCATTTTCGAAGGTGACACCTTGTGATTCAAATTAGACAAATGATGCAATAAGGAAATTGTAGCTGCTTTGCAAGTCTCCTTGTCATCGGCAGCCACTAGAAGATCATCTACATATTGCACTAGAGCAGAACCAGGAGGAAGTATAAAGGAATCTGACTGACTTTTTAATGCCTGACTGTAGATGGACGGACTCTCACAATAGCCTTGTGGAGCACGTTTAAACCCGAAGCTTCGACCTCCTAGAGAGAAGCCAAAAATATCTCTGCTTTCTTCGGCTATTGGAATGCTGAAAAAGGCATTCTTCAAGTCGATAACTGAAAACCATGTGGCTGTAGCAGGAATCAACGTTAACAATGCAGTAATGTCTGGAACTACAGGAAACTGCGGAACCACAATTTTATTAACCTCCCTAAGATCGATTACAAACCTATACACTGGAGGCTTTGAAGGATCAGTATGTTTCAGAATTGGCAATACAGGACTGTTACAGACATTTCCTCTAGTTTCCTCAACCACGCCTTTCTTAATCAAATCTTGCACAATCAATAAAAGTGCACGTTCACCTTCACTAGAGATCTTGTATTGAGGAATTCGTGGAAATTTGACATTTGCTTTCAAAGTGACTACATATGGTGGAATTTCTAAAAGGCCTACATCATTAGGACCAGTCGCCCAAAGAGTATCAGGGAGTGAACGCAGCTCTGGCGGGAGTGCATCCATTGACAAGTATATTGGAGAGGTGATTCTTTTACCCAATGTAAGCTGTACTCCTGATGGAGAACAGTACAAAGTCGCATATAGGCGTTTTAACAAGTCTAAACCAAGCAGATTTTCATTACAACCGGTTGTCAAAATCAAGGGTGCTTTCAATTGACACGGTCCAACAGAAATAGACAAAGGACCAGATACGGGGTTGTAAACAGGGGCGCCTGAAAAACCTACTGAGACATTTGTCAAGCCGGACAAAGGTGCGCCAGGGAGTTTCGCATGAATGATAGAACTTTTTGCTGCACCAGTATCCAACAGAAACGGTTCGACTACACCTGATGTTGCTACTGCGACATAAGGCCCACTCTGATCCACTGGAACTGATACTACTCCCTCTCTTTGTCCATGGCTGTCCTAGTATTCCGTTTGCTGAAATCCCTCATCAACTTCACAATAGTCTTCAACGTGATACTGTTGAGATCTATTTTGTTGGGCAGACTGTCCATTTCGTTGATCAAAATAATTAGAAGGGCGATCATTCGTCTGTGGAGGCATAGCACCTCGTCCTCGACCTCTAGAATTCTGCATGGAACCACCACGACCTCTCTGAGCTGCTGCAGCATTATTCTGGGCTAAGACAGGACAGTCATTCTTATAATGACCTTCTTTTTTACAATACGCACATTGGTTCCACTGATATTGAGGCCTCGGCGAACTATAATCTGTCCTTTGATATGACCCTTGCTGTGTATTAGTCTGATTCGTGTGAGGCGGATATGCTTGCTGTAAAAGAACTTTAGTTTTTAAATCTTTCGTCTTCTTCTCTGACTTTTCCTTCTCCTCTTTATCCCTATTTTCATAAAACTGTGCAGTAGCAAGTATTTGCGCAGTTGTAGAGACAGCCCACGCACTCTCAGAATCTTTCAATTTATTACTGAGCTCTGGCAACAGATTGTGTACAAATTTATCAACAAACAGTCTCTGTCCTCCTTCTGTGCTCATATCCTGACCACTGTGATCTACGAAAGTCTCTTCGAACCTTGTGAAAAAGTCGGAGACACTTTCGTCTTTCTTCTGCCTGCATGCGGACAACTTGTCCCAGTTAACACGCAGTGCTGGCATCAGAGTCTTCATTAAGTCAATTATTCTACCTGGTAGATTAGCAATTAGAGGTTCGGGTTTGGAACCACCTATTTGCTGACCATCTGCCGCAATTATAGCTGCCCAATCACCACCTAGGGCAACGGGATGATTCTCTTTACGAATTTTAGCCCAAACTGGTTGCGGAACTACATTCCCAAATAACATGTCAATGTCCGCTAAATTCATCACGCAAGCCTCAACTGTCTGTGCTAACTCCTTATAATATCCGGCTGGATTTTTACGCGGATCTGGCAAGGCCTGCTTCACTGCTAATACTTCAGCTCGCTTCCACGGAATGTGTATCCACACTCTCTGGAATTGCGCCGGAGCGGCTGCAATACCAAGGTTTACATTAGCTTGCACAGCTTCACGCCAAATTGGGGGAACCTCCCTCATTGGATATTGTCGATTCTGTTTCGTACTATGTTTCTCTAACTCTCTCGGTGAACGAAGGGATGGATCATTCCTATAGCTTAAAATTAGTTCCATCGCTTCCTTTATATCCTGACCAACTATCGTACCAGCAGCAAACTCTTTCTGAACATTAATTAATTCTTCTAGATTTGATTCAGAGTCATCTTCTTCTAATTCCTCACGTAAAAGGGAGCACATCTCGTCGAACACATATCGTTGTGTCGGTTCTTTCCATTGCATAAATGTATCCAATACATCTCTAGTACTATATCTCCTACTCTTCGAAATCCATCTAAGAGCTGTGGAATCTAATATTCCCCGTTCCTCAGTACTTGGAAGCTGACTACGTCTCTGTACAGAGTCAGAGGCAGGGGTCTGAATTAAAGTTTTATAGAAGGGAGACAGAATATTCGAGACAGAATCAGTGATTCTCCGACGAACAGAAAGTGGAGTCATAATACTAGCAGAAGTAGAAAACACAGTAGCAGTTGGAACAGATAGAACAGAAACAGTAGGAGTATCAGGCAAAGTAGCTTGTGAAACAGCAGGTGTAAGTGATACAGGTATAGGCAAAGGAGCCGGCAACCCTGGAAGAGGGGGTACCGAAGGAACATTAACATTGACCACAGGAGGTACAGGAGCTTGATTCAGGGGGGCAGGAGCAGGAATACCAGGTTGTCCAGCAACCGGTAATTGAACATTCGGTAAAGGTGGAGCCGAAGCACCCTGTGCATACGGTGGGGTGACCGTAACAAGTAAGACAACAGAGGATCGTTTTCGGGGTCCTCTACTATCTTAGCTGTACTCGATGGCAAGGCAGAATAGCACTTGTCTATCGCTAAATTACGCTCTCTAGTAGCCACCTCCATTGCTTTCTCCGACTCGTTGAGTTGCAGCTGCTTAGCAGCTTGTTCTAAAGTCAACTCTTGCTCTTTCTGTTCTTTCTTCAATCTTTTAATTTCTCTCTGTTTAGATTCTTTTCGCCAGTAACGGACAGAATCAAACATTGCCGGCCGGGCTTTCTTCTTAAACAGTTTCACTTCTAAATTATCAAGGACCTCGGGTTCAAAACTACCATGCAATGGCCAACTAAGGACACCGTCTTTCTCCGTATATCGGACCCACACCTCATTATAAGATATAGGACCCACACCATGCTTACAATAAAGGTCATATAGAGGAGTTCCGATCGGAGGAACCAGACATGAGTCTTCCAACCGGGAATCACTGTTGCAACCAAAACACGACAACATACAATTTTTCCGACTCACCATTTTATAATCCGGAACACAGAACGAACAAAAACACAAACAAAAATGTGCACTCGAACCAAGAACTTAGGCCTACCAAAAGCGAACGAATGTATGGATACCCAAACTAAACCAATAGATTATCGTAACCAGAACAACCAGTGATAATCTTACGAAACCAAACCAAACCAAGAACTAAAAAGAATTATCCAAACAGGAACAACCCTTACGAAGTAACCAACTAGCAACCACTTAATACTTAACTGAGGCACTGAAGACGTCACCAAGGAGAAACCCGTCACGTCTCGCCGTACTAAGGACTGCACCTCGGGTCCAAGACAGGGCGACGGTCAAGGCAACGGACCACTGCAGCCGTCCTGAACGGGAACCCTCGTGGAAGAGAACGTCGGGCCACTTTTGCGATATGCTGGGATCGATGAAGTGGGGCGCCTCCCTCAGGAATCTTCACACGAAGCTTCTCGAACTCTTCAGGCTTTTGGACCGGTACCGAATGACGTCCCCCCACGTTAGGCGCCAATTGGAGTTCTGGACTTTTTGGTTCCGTCCAGAGGTTTCAGGGATAACACCCGAAGACCCCGGAGTTCTACCTGTCTCGGTGCACAAATAAACAGAAACACGGGCTTCTCGATGGTGGCGTCAAAGACCAAAGGTTTATTACTGCAGGGACACAGAAGTCACAGAAACTACACACGGGCAGAATCTAGGAGCCTGTTCGAATTGTACAAAGTGGGTTGCTCCTTATATACTAAATATTGGGCTTCAGGCAAATTCTTTACATGTTAGTACATTCCCAAACCTTTGTGTCCTAAACAATAAATATTTGGCGTTGCACAGGAATCGTCAACAATATCTGATGTCAAAACACTACGAACGAGGGGTTCCCACTATTCCATCATAATCCCATGTCAACTTTTCATTCAAGAGCCGGACTGCCTCATCGTAAATTTCGTTACCTCCCCCTAATAAAGGCCCAGAAGGAAAGGAACAGAGCCAGGTGCAGAAGATAGAAAGGCAGGATAAGAGATGTTTGTGGGTCGTAAATGGGCAAGGCTACCAGCTTCGGCCGCCTAATCATGATCAGGCCAACGAACACGAGAACCAGTATAGCAGGACTGGCCTCAGGCAGAGGAGGCAGCTTCTGCCGAGTCATGCAACCATGGCGTTTTCTGTCTAAAGGTGCACGTGTCACTAGAAAGGTGAATCGCCGGCTAAAGCCTACGTGTCCTTAACCGAAATTAAGTAATCAGAGGTCATTGCGTGTCCATTGTCTATGTGAGGGCAAGAAACACAAAATGGCTGCCATAATCTAAGATGGATGCCATGGGTAGATCAGAAATGTGTTTGTAACAGGAGTACTCTTGCTCGTAGCATAGCGAAAACACCAGGATATGCTAAATGGATCATTTGCGGTTCACTGATACCAAAATTATGTATTTACGACAATGTTGAAAACACGGGTTCAAATCGTCACGGAACCTCAGTTGTCAGTGACTATGGATGCAGGTATGCCTTCCATTGCAAAGGTGTCTCTCAGGAACTGAATTACAGATGCAGTGGTCATCTGGTTTACCATTTTAACCACCGTCCAATGCGAGTGGTAGTCAGTTAGGACTATGGCAAATTTCTTAACTACTCTCGGTAGATTAAGTGGACCAATTATGTCGAGAGCAATCTTTTCCCATGGTTTACTTGGGACGGGAAGCAGGGAAATTGGGACTTTCCTAGGTATCTTTCACGTAACCTCGCCTTAGTTAAACTTCTCCCTTAGTGACCTTCGTGTACTAGGTCTATAATTTTGCTTCTTAACGCTTCAGGTGGGATTAGTTTGTCCTTTCTAAATAATAATTCTTTGTCTATGCAAAGTTCATTGCAAATCTTCCAGAATTTCCTTGTGTCAGCGTTCAATTGTTCTTGTGACTCAGGCCATCCTTGTAACGTGTATGACTTGAGTTGTGTCATAGTGCTATCAGCGCTCATGTGGTCCAACCATTCTTTTGAAGTAATGGTTGAAAGCTCAATCTGAAGGATGGGGTATTCACCCACCTCAAATTGCTCTTCCTTATCGAGTGGGCTCCTAGAAAGGAAGTCTGCTGCAGAGTTTTGTGTACCTGGCACATATTCTACTTTGAAGCAAAACCCTTCCAACCCCAAAATCCACTTAGCAATTTGAGGGGTGTTACAAGAGTTGTTCTTAGGGTTGAACATGAAAACCAAGGGCTTATGATTGGTTCGAATACAAAACTGTATGCCCCACAAGAAGAATTTAAAGTGTTTTACCCCCCAAAAGCAAGCCAACACTTCTCTTTCCACCACTGAGTAGTTCAATTCTGCCTTGCTTAGTGTACGTGAGGCAAACGCCACAATTCTTTCTTTGCCATCAATCACTTGTGACAGAGTTGCCCCCAACCCTTTTCCGCTTGCGTCTGTGCTGAGGATGGTTTTTCTGTTATGCTCAAAATTGCACAGATATGGGGTGGAGATAATGCTCTCTTTTACTTCTGTTAAAGCACGTTGATGTTCTTCCAACCATTGATATGGAACATTCCTTTTTGTTAGTTCCTTAGGTCCGCTGTGATTTCCGCAAAATGATTAACGTATTTTGCCATGTATTCTGCCAGTCCTAGGAAGGAATGTAGTTCCTCCTTGTTGGTCGGTGCAGGGGCATCCTTTACGGCCTCGAGCAAGCAAAATTTTGGTTTGAACCCATCTCTTGAGATACAATGTCCTAGGTATTCCACCGATTCCACTCCCAGTTTGCACTTTTCCTGTTTGAGGGTGAGACCCGTATCCTTGAATTTTGAAAGGACTTGTCTTAGGTTATGGTCATGCTCCTTTTCGTTGGCCCCATAGATTAGAACATCATCCTGAAAGCAGAGTGTCTTAGGTATACCATCCAGAATGCGCTGCATAATTTTCTGGAATACGGCAGCCGCCGATGCTAGCCCGAATGGCATGCGGGAGAACATGAAAGTTCCCAAGGGAGTGGTGAATGCTGTTAATCTTCTGGATTCTTGGTGTAGTTCCACCTGATGATACGCCATGGATAGGTCCAACACGCTGAAGTAAGTGGCCTTCCCCATGGTGCTTAACATCTCATGGATGCGTGGCAAAGGATGTCTTTCCACCAGGATGTTGTTATTAAGATTAACCCTGGGCGTAGTGTGCGGAGTGGGGCTACGCGGAGCGGGCACAAAACTACGCCCACCCGCGCACTCCGCATAGCCCCACTACGCGCCGCCCGCCTCCCTCCCGCCCTCCCTAAATACTTAAATAAAAGGATAGAAAGCTTTTAAAAACACTTCCCTTGTCCGCCGCGTCCCCGGGGCTCCCTCTCGCCGTCCCGTGATTCGCACCGCCACCGATTCAGATACTAATGCGCATGTGCGGGTGCATGCGCAGTTCTCGTGAGAAATGCGCATGTGCGGCCGCCCGCGCATGCGCATTAGTATCCGAAATGGCGGCGCGAATCCAGGGACGGCGAGAGGGAGCCCCGGGGACGCGGCGGACAAGGTAAGTGTTTTTAAAAGCTTTCTATCCTTTTATTTAAGTATTTAGGGAGGGCGGGAGGCGGCCGGCTATGCACCGTCTGCGGAGCGCGCGTAGTGCCGCCTGGCTACGCCCGCTACGCAAAATGCGTAGGAGACGGCACTACGCGCACTCCGTTCACGGAGCGTAGCTGGCCGCCCACCCTTAATTAAGATCTCGCAGGTCGATACACATCCTAATGTCCTGACTGTTACCCTTCCTGGCGATAAGGATGGGGGCGACCCATTCTGTTCATTCTACTGGTTCAATGATCTTCAATTCTTTCAGTCTGTTTAGTTCATTCTTCAGTGGTTTCCACATCAAGTGGGGAATGGGCCTGGTTTTGTGCACTACCGGCTTAGCATTGTGTTTCAGTTTGATTTTGTGTTGGTAGTTGGTGGTTTGCAACTCGTCTCAATACTGGTTGGGGTGATTGAGAACCGGAGAGGCACAGTCAGACAGGTGGAAGGAAGCTGAAATGGAATATATTCAGACGGAAAGAAATCATCTATTAACAGCTCATCAATTGTGGGGCGTGAGTTGGGATCAGACTGCAGCATTTTTGAAATCGGATTAGCAGCTACTGGGTTAAGGTGCTTTGATATAGTGTACTTGTTAAAGGATGAATCAATGAGGTGTGTGATGAATAACTGCCTTTATTCACTGCTCCACTCTCCGGCAAAGACCATCCCTCACATGGACATTCTAAGAGCAGCTTCACAGGAAGCTACCAAGAGCGCTTTCACCATGGGGGTTGTTGGAACATACCAAAGTGGACAAGTTGTAAATAGGTGTATATAATTATACATCACCTTGTAAATAGGCGTAAATATATAACAAAAGATTGTAACACATCTTCCCCTGGGACAGTACAGTGGTGTGGTGATGTGTTTTATATTTAGTTTGTTGAGAAACTCTGTCATGCTATGGGAAACAAACTGGACCCCGTTGTCAGTGACTATGGATGCAGGTATGCCTTCCATTGCAAAGGTGTCTCTCAGGAACTGAATTACAGATGCAGTGGTCATCTGGTTTACCATTTTAACCACCGTCCAATGCAAGTGGTAGTCAGTTAGGACTATGGCAAATTTCTTAACTACTCTCGGTAGATTAAGTGGACCAATTATGTCGAGAGCAATCTTTTCCCATGGTTTACTTGGGACGGGAAGCAGGGAAATTGGGACTTTCTTAGGTATCTTTGACTTGTCACTACTACTGCATGCTTGGCAAAGCTTAACTTTCTCCTCTACTAGATTGTCCATGTTGGGGAACCAGTAGCTTTCACGTAACCTCGCCTTAGTTAAACTTCTCCCCTAGTGACCTTCGTGTACTAGGTCTATAATTTTGCTTCTTAACGCTTCAGGTGGGATTAGTTTGTCCTTTCTAAATAATAATTCTTTGTCTATGCAAAGTTCATTGCAAATCTTCCAGAATTTCCTTGTGTCAGCGTTCAATTGTTCTTGTGACTCAGGCCATCCTTGTAACGTGTATGACTTGAGTTGTCATAGTGCTATCAGCGCTCATGTGGTCCAACCATTCTTTTGAAGTAATGGTTGAAAGCTCCATCTGAAGGATGGGGTATTCACCCACTTCAAATTGCTCTTCCTTATCGAGTGGGCTCCTAGAAAGGAAGTCTGCTGCAGAGTTTTGTGTACCTGGCACATATTCTACTTTGAAGCAAAACCCTTCCAACCCCAAAATCCACTTAGCAATTCGAGGGGTGTTACAAGAGTTGTTCTTAGGGTTGAACATGAAAACCAAGGGCTTATGATCGGTTCGAATACAAAACTGTATGCCCCACAAGAAGAATTTAAAGTGTTTTACCCCCCAAAAGCAAGCCAACGCTTCTCTTTCCACCACTGAGTAGTTCAATTCTGCCTTGCTTAGGGTATGTGAGGCAAACGCCACAATTCTTTCTTTGCCATCAATCACTTGTGACAGAGTTGCCCCCAACCCTTTTCCGCTTGCGTCTGTGGTGAGGATGGTTTTTCTGTTATGCTCAAAATTGCACAGATATGGAGCGTAGATAATGCTCTCTTTTACTTCTGTAAAAGCACGTTGTTGTTCTTCCGACCATTGATATGGTACATTCATTTTTGTTAGTTCCCTTAGGTCAGCAGTGATTTCCGCAAAATGATCAACGTATTTTGCCATGTATTCTGCCAGTCCTAGGAAGGATTTTAGTTCTTCCTTGTTGGTCGGTGCAGGGGCATCCTTTACGGCCTCGAGCAAGCAAAATTTTGGTTTGAACCCATCTCTTGAGATACAATGTCCTAGGTATTCCACCGATTCCACTCCCAGTTTGCACTTTTCCTGTTTGAGGTTGAGACCCGCATCCTTGAATTTCGAAAGGACTTGTCTTAGGTTATGGTCATGCTCCTTTTCGTTGTCCCCGTAGATTAGAACATCATCCTGAAAGCAGAGTGTCTTAGGTATACCATCCAGAATGCGCTGCATAATTTTCTGGAATACGGCAGCCGCCGATGCTAGCCCGAATGGCATGCGGGAGAACATGAAAGTTCCCAAGGGAGTGTTGAATGCTGTTAATCTTCTGGATTCTTGGTGTAGTTCCACCTGATGATACGCCATGGATAGGTCCAAAACGCTGAAGTGAGTGGCCTTCCCCATGGTGCTTAACATCTCATGGATGCGTGGCAAAGGATGTCTTTCCACCAGGATATTGTTATTAAGATCTCGCAGGTCGATGCACATCCTAATGTCCTGACTGTTACCCTTCCTGGCGATAACGATGGGGGCGACCCATTCTGTTCATTCTACTGGTTCAAAGATCTTCAATTCCTTCAGTCTGTTTAGTTCATTCTTCAGTGGTTCCCACATCAAGTGGGGAATGGGCCTGGTTTTGTGCACTACCGGCTTAGCATTGTGTTTAAGTTTGATTTTGTGTTGGTAGTTGGTGGTTTGCAACTCGTCTCAATACTGGTTGAGGTGATTGAGAACCGTGGAGGCACAGGTGGAAGGAAGCCGAACTGAAATATATTCAGACAGAAAGAAATCATCTATTAACAGCTCGTCAATTGTGGGGCGTGTGTTGGGATCAGACTGCAGCATTTTTGAAATCAGATTAGCAGCTACTGGGTTAAGGTGCTTTGATATAGTGAACTTGTTAAAGGATGAATCAATGAGGCGTGTGATGAATAACTCTCTTTATTCACTGCTCCACTTTCCGGCAAAGACCATCCCTCACATGAACATTCTAAGAGCAGCTATACAGGAAGCTACCAAGAGCGCTTTCACCATGGGGGTTGTTGGAACATACCAAAGTGTACAAGTTGTAAATAGGTGTATATAATTATACATCACCTTGTAAATAGGCGTAAATATATAACACAAGATTGTAACATATCTTCCCCTGGGACAGTACGGTGGTGTGGTGATGTGTTTTATATTTAGTTTGTTGAGAAACTCTGTCATGCTATGGGAAACAAACTGGACCCCGTTGTCAGTGACTATGGATGCAGGTATGCCTTCCGTTGCAAAGGTGTCTCTCAGGAACTGAATTACAGATGCAGTGGTTATCTGGTTTACCATTTTAACCACCGTCCAATGCGAGTGGTAGTTAGTTAGGACTATGGCAAATTTCTTAACAACTCTCGGTAGATTAGGTGGACCAATTATGTCGAGAGAAATCTTTTCCCATGGGCGGAGCTAGCCAGCGTCGATGGCGGACGTGTGAGCCTTCGGCTCCTTGCCTTAGCCCCGGAAAAATCCTGATAACTTATCCTTCAAAGTGTCCGGACTTCTACATTAGGCCCTTCTTCACCTACTGAGACCTCAGGTCAACAGTGAGAGGCTCCGTGGCCCTGGTAGACGGTGTCCTCCGCGTGGGAAAAATCGGAGAGCTTCGGCGACTCGGCGGCGGCGGCGGACTGGGCCTGAAGCCGCGGACTATCCTTAAGGGCGGGCCGAGCGACGTCACTTGGTGTGCGGCCGCGGTGAACCCCAGAGACCGGAGTATTGGACCGCTGGGCCGAGACCTGACACTTCCTCGACTGGCGCGGGTGCGCCCTTTCCTCCCTGGTTGCCACCCTCCTTTTCGGACATTTGCCCTCACGAGAAGTGGTCCCTTGGCGGCGCGGGAGCTGTATTTTTGAGCTACTCTGTGGTGGCTCCACAACGGCGGAGTACTAGCGAGCACACAGCAGGTCCAGTGTATATTGGTGGACCTACGGCCCTCTCCTCCTCTGTTCTGTGAATTAAAGACAGGAGCATCTGTGGCGGTATCGTCCAGGGTGAGTGGAGACTTTGCTGGAGCGGAGAGAAACTGGAGATACTCCCTTACGGGCGCCATCTTGGGTGCATCACGTCGGCGACCCAGGCCTGGTGGCCCCGGCAGCCGGTGGTAGCGGTTCGCCACCCAAAGCGTTTCGACCCCTGCCCCAGCCCCCTGGAGGGTGCGGGGTATTCACCGCTCTCTCGTTTGTCCTCTGATCAAGACGACCATGGGAAAGAACGACGCCACGCAGGCCAAACTCTCCTTCGATCGGCGCCGGCCAAAAGGATCGGAGACGCCGTCTACCGAGGGGTCCCCGAAGGGGGCCACAGCGACAAGCCCAGCGGGCACAGAGCTGCGTGACATGCTAGCGGCCATGGAAAAGGGAATCCAGGACAGTATTGCGTCTGTTGGTTCCAAAATAGACGCACTATCGTACCGTATAGACCGCATGGCGGAACGGGTCGACAAACATGCGGAGCGCCTGGACATGGCGGAACGGCGACTCACGGAGGCGGAGGAGGCGCAAACCGAATGGGACAAAGACAGGAAACAATTCGGCAGACTCCTCCAAGTAATTCAGGACAAGTCGGAGGATTTGGAGGCGCGGTCGCGAAGATCTAATATCCGCATCACGGGGGTGGCGGAAACCACCCAGACCGGCAAAATGGAACTTTATGTCGAGAAACTTTTGAAGATTTTGCTCAGAGAGGAGGCTTTTTCCCCCATGTTCATTGTGGAGAGGGCACACCGCACGTTAGGCCCGCGACCGAAGCCAGGCGCGCCCCCTCGCCCCATCATCGCGAAGCTTCTCAATTATCGAGATAGAGACACTGCCTTCCGCCTGGCGAGAGACAAAGGAAAGCTGCAGCACGAGGGCACGGGCATCTCCCTTTACCCGGATTTCACAGCTAAGGTCCAGGAGGAACGGAGACAATTTGCACCGTACAAGAAACAGCTGCGGATCCTGGGCCTAGATTACGCTATGCTGTACCCCGCCAAGCTCCGTATCAACAAAGGGGGCCTTTCCCATTTCTTCACAGACCCCAGAGACCTTCAGAAGTCCCTGAAGGAATGGACCCGGGAACGCAAGGAAGCACAGAAGAATAATGAGGATGACACCGGCTCCGCATCCCACATGGAGGAGCAGGACTAAGTGGGACCCTGTTGTGTACGTTGTTTTAGTCACTACGGGGAAGGAACTGTCCCTCAATCGGAGATGCTGATCCACCCCCCCGGGGGCGGTAAGTTTGAGTTGAAATGTGACTGTCAGTCCTACTGGGTCGGAACAGTGTATGAGACCAGCGGACTCTCGGTTGGTGCTGGCCGACGACCTGTGCCTGTGCTGCTACACGCTATCAAGGGGGAGGGGGGCATTGCCACACGTGGGGCCACGCTGGCCAGCGGTATGCCTTCGGGAGGTCGGTGGGATGGAGGGGCACTTTGGAGTGATTTGCCAAGGACACTGAGTTACCAGCGGGGGTAGGCCTGCGAGACGAACTTGATTTGTGCGAAAGAACAGTAGAAGGTACTGTTCCCAGCAGGCGTACTCTGCCCGGTGCTTTTGGCTGTGTGACTCCCTCGGGAGTCGGTTTCAGAACGTTCTAGAATTTGTTAATTTCGGGTAGATGGGGGGTGGACTCGGGGCCTGTCTGACCTGGTTGGGGGTGGTCGGCTGTGGGCGGGTAGGGGAGCGGGTGGTTGAGTTAGGGGGGGCTGCTGCCGGGGGTTTTTGTTTCATTGGTTATGGGGAGTTCTGTGTTGCATTGAGTGAAATGCTGTGTGGAGTTGTGCTTGGTCCGATGTGCCTGTTGGTGAACGCGGCACACTGTGATTTACTCCAGTTTATTCGATATACAGTGCTGCGAGTGGTCGCCCCCGACTCCGGGAATGGCGCTGTCGCCATCCCCGACGATGCAATGGTTCAACTGTCCTTGATATGTCTAATAATGCACTGAGTGACGCTACACATGCCCCTCACACACTGAAAATGATGTCTTGGAATGTGCGGGCCTGAACGATTACCGCAAATTGAGGAAGGTCCTTAGCTACCTACATAGACACCGTGTCGACCTGGCCCTCCTGCAGGAAACTCATTTGCCTGTCAATAGTAGGATGTTGAAGTCTCGTGGGTTGGTGGGAAACACGGTGGCGGCGGGCTTCACAACACATTCACGGGGGTACTAACCTGGGTCAGCCCATCCTCACAACTAAGATTGCTCCCGGTGGTGGTGGATACAGAGGGTCAGTTTGTCCTTGCTAGGTGCGTGGGTAAAGGGATTGACCTATTGATCGTCAATGTTTATGGCCCCAATTACGACAACCCAGACTTCTATGCCGCCCTGTCTGCACACTGTAGGTCTCATGCACAACCCGGGATGTTATGGGGAGGCGATTTTAACTTTGTCTTTGACCCTGTAGTGGACCGCTCCTATGGCCCTGTTCGTAGACCGGTGGCCTCTGCTGCCTACATGAAAGCTGAATTGATCAAGTTAGACCTGGTTGATGTATGGAGGGATAAGCACCCCACGAAAGGAGGCTTCACACACTATTCGGCATATCATAATATCCATACCAGGATAGACTATTGGTTGGCGACACCATCTGTACTGGGCAGTATTAGTGTCTGTGAGGTTCTCCCGCGCACCCTTTCGGACCACTCCCCCATTTTGCTGCATCTTTCCACCGCTAGGAAGGGTATCCCCTCCTTCACCTGGAGGTTCCCCCCCTTCGCCCTGTTAGACGACGCATTTCGGGGCGAATTGGCTGACGACATTGATAAGTTCTTCGCTACTAATTTGGGCACAGTCGACAACTTTTTCACAATATGGGAGACATTCAAGGTTTATATAAGAGGTATGGCTATGTCTAAACACTCCAGTGTACTGCGTACCATTAGACGAGAGTTGGCGGCACTCGAGGCTCAGCTGGCAGATCTAGAGAACCGACAGCTGCAGGATCCTGGGCCTGACTCTCACTCGGGACTCAAACCCTTACTGTCGGAGCATCAGACACTGGCAGACAGGAAGGTTATCTTCATGGGAAAATACGCTACCGCCCGGGTCTACGGGGAGGGAGACAGACCGGGCGCCCTCCTGGCTCGAATGGTTAGAGGCTCTAGGCGACCACTAGTGATTGACGAACTGCGCTCCCCGGAGGGTGAAGTGGTCACTGATGAGGAGCAAATCCTCCTCGCTTTCAGGCGTTATTATGCCGAACTTTATCAGTCCAGGACACGGGGCGCAGAGGATGAAATGAACGATTACCTCGGCCACATGGCCATTCCCTTCCTGCCGAGCTCGGATAGGGAATTTTTGATGTCCCCCATTCAGGAGGACGAGATTCTGGAGGCCCTCTCCGGCATGAGAGCGGGCAGTGCACCGGGCTCTGACGGGCTCACGGTGGGTTTCTACAAAGCCTACAAAGATATCCTGATCCCGCACCTGATCTCCCTCTTTGATACGATCTGTGAGGATGGTGAGATGCCCCTTACTATGCGAGAGGCCTTGCTGGTCACCATTTTGAAGCCGGGGAAACCTCCGCACCTCTGCAGCTCATACAGGCCTCTCAGTTTACTAAACGTGGATGCCAAGATATACGCCAAGGTGCTGGCCAACCGGCTGGCTCTCTTGGTCCCCGAGTTAGTGGCGCCTGAACAGTCCAGGTTCGTCCCCTGCAGAAACCTAACGTACAATATACGTACTGTGCTGGGGACGATGCAACATGTCCGGCAGGAGAACACTGCACTGGGGATTTTGCTGGACATGGAGAAAGCATTCGATTCCGTGGAATGGCCATTTATGATTCGGGTGCTCCGGAAACTTGGCCTGGGGGAACCGTTCCTGCAGATGATCGGCGCATTGTACCATCGCCCGTCGGACAGGCTGAAGTTAGGAGACAGAGTGTCGGAACCGATTCATATCAGTAGGGGCACTAGGCAGGGCTGCCCCCTCTCACCTCTCCTATACGCGCTGGTGGCCGAACCTCTGGCTTGCGCTATCAGGGAGTACCACAGCCTGGAGGGGATAAGTTTTCCCACCTACAAAATAGGTATCTCCACATACGCTGACAACACTTTGTTGTACGTCCGCAACCCGGAGTCGAACTTTTCTGCGGTTCTTCGGGAGGTGGTCCGCTTTGGCTCACTCTCAGGGCTCCGGGTGAATTAGGATAAATCTATCGCCTTCCCTCTCACCCCAGTGATACAACCCTTCGAAATGGAGTACCCCCTGAAGTGGTCCACAGACTCGGTCCGGTACTTAGGTATCCGACTGCACACTGATCCGGAGGTCCTGGTCCGTGATAATTATGGTGTGGCCTTCAATAAGCTTGTCGACGATGTAGACACATGGAGTAAACTCCCGTTATCTCTCCTAGGCAGGATTGCCATCATGAAAATGATTGTGCTGCCTCGGTTTCTGTTCCTTTTCACAAACAATCCGGTGGTCCTATCGAAAGCCTTTTTTACGCGGCTCACACAAGTCCTAATTCGACTGGCCTGGGGTGGCAGGCAGCCCAGAATACGGTGGGCGACGCTGATTCTCCCCTGTGAAATGGGGGGTCTAGGTGCTCCCATTTTGGAACGCTACTACCGGATAGCACAGGCAGCCCACCTACATTCATGGGTTCATGGAGACGCACGCACCCCGTATGTGGTCCTAGAGAAGCTGTTTGCGGACCCGCTCCTCCTGCCTGCCACGATCTGCCTCCCGGTGGATCGCTCTGTCGGTCGACTGGATTCCCTTAAGGCGACTAACCATGCCTCGCATGCCCTGGCTCGCCCCCGCGGCTGTACAATATTATATTCCCCCCTGATGCCGATCGACTGGGCTCTCTGGCTGGACCCCCTAGGGGAGAAGGGTGTCATTGAGGCACTTCGTTCTCTCGGAATTACGAAGATGGAGGACCTGTTTATTGAGGGCACTCTAAAAACCTGGGATCAACTCACCCCCACATCATCGGGCCCCTCATTACTCCAGAAATGTCAGTTTCACAGGCTACGCTCGGCGTTCCGGGAGGCATTGGGTCCGGCCATGGTGGAGCCGGAGGAGGTCCCTGAACTGACCTATGTCATTAAAAATAAGACACCCGCTAAATTGATTTCGAACGTCAACAAGCTGGGAGTGGCGCACCAACACCTGCTCCATTCTAAAGCGAGGGCAGCATGGCAGGATGACTTGCAGTCGCCCATTGATGACAACATGTGGCGATACTGCTGTTCCAGCACACGTAAAATCTCCCTCAATGGCAGGCACAGATTGGTGCATTTTAAGTTCCTGCAGCGGGTGTACTACACCCCTGAACGACTGCACCGATATGGCCTTCGGCCCACGGCGGAGTGTGAACGATGCCGTACGCCAGTAGCCGACTTTTTCCATATGGCATGGCACTGCCCTGGTATACAGGCTTTTTGGGGGGAAGTTTTCTCAGAGCTTGATCAGATACTGGGAGAGGAACTGCCTCGCAGACCAGAATTAGCACTACTAGGTTACTCTAAGTTCCTCCCCCCGTCTCTACGTCGTCTGGACGACATGGCGCTGCTGATAGCCAGGAGAATGGTGGCGAGTTGTTGGATGAGGGGGCCTCTCCCCACCAAGAAAAGATGGGCAGGGGATTTACTTTACTGCAGTACTCAAACTGAATTATACAGCGACCTACTCCCCCCTAGGACCAGACCGAAAAACTTTTGGGGACTCTATCAGGAATACTTGCAGAAGGGAGAGGAAGGTGGTTCAGATACCTCTGAGATGGTGGAACTTCAGGACCAAGTATCGGAGTAGGGGGTTGGGAGAGATGGGGTGGGGGGTGGTGAGGTAGGACAGGGTTGGCTGGCAGCTCACGGGACCATTAGGGGTGTGATTAGATAATCATTGGGGAGGACTGTCACTCCAGGGTTGAGGATTGGGTAGGGCACACATCAGGCACACCAAGTCTTTACCACGAACCAGTGCACATAGGTAATTCCACAGGCATACTCATGGGGGGGTGGGGGGAGTTGGGGTGGGGGTTTCGGTTGTTTTTTGACTTTTTCCTATTCCTAAGACCTTGGTCACAAGCGTTCGTCAGAGGATTGCAAGTTGTCATGACGCACTTAACTGCTCTCAAGTTGATATCACTATTTGTATTCCTGAGCTAGTGTAATTTCATATTGCCGCCAGGCCTCCGGGATGCCGGCTGAAATGGCTGTGTTAATCATCAGGTTATCCTGTCTCAGTGATGTGAAGAGACCGTAAAATGTGTGTTTATATGTGCTTAAGTGGCAACATTGGCTATACTGATAATAAAGGTCTTTATAATAAAAAATAAAAAAAGAAATCTTTTCCCATGGTTTACTTGGGATGGGAAGCAGGGAAATTGGGACTTTCCTAGGTATCTTTGACTTGTCACTACTACTGCATGCTTGGCAAAGCTTAACTTTCTCTTCTACTAGATTGTCCATGTTGGGGAACCAGTAGCTTTCACGTAACCTCGCCTTAGTTAAGCTTCTCCCCAAGTGACCTTCGTGTACTAGGTCTATAATTTTGCTTCTTAAAGCTTCGGGTGGGATTAGTTTGTCCTTTCTAAATAATAATTCTTTGTCTATGCAAAGTTCATTGCGAATCTTCCAAAATTTCCTTGTGTCAGCGTTCAATTGTTCTTGTGACTCAGGCCATCCTTGTAACGTGTATGACTTGAGTTGTGTCATAATGCTATCAGCGCTCATGTGGTACAACTATTCTTTTGAAGTAATGGTTGAAAGCTCAATCTGAAGGATGGGGTATTCACCTACCTCAAATTGCTCTTCCTTATCGAGTGGGCTCCTAGAAAGGAAGTCTGCTGCAGAGTTTTGTGTACCAGGCACATTTTTTACTTTGAAGCAAAACCCTTCCAACCCCAAAATCCACTTTGCAATTCGAGGGGTGTTACAAGAGTTGTTCTTAGGGTTGAACATGAAAACCAAAGGGCTTATGATCGGTTCAAATACAAAACTGTATGCCCCACAAGAAGAATTTAAAGTGTTTTACCCCCAAAAGCAAGCCAATGCTTCTCTTTCCACCACTGAGTAGTTCAATTCCGCCTTGCTTAGGGTACGTGAGGCAAACGCCACAATTCTTTCTTTGCCATCAATCACTTGTGACAGAGTTGCCCCCAACCCTTTTCCGCTTGCGTCCGTGGTGAGGATAGTTTTTCTTTTATTGACGTAAATAATTAATTTACTCTCTTAATTTCTATGCAGGTAAGTACTTAATCAATAATAACTCAGATCGGAAAGAAAAAAACAGAGTCCGTGGTGTTAGAGTTCTTAGGGGTTTTATTCCTTAAAAAGGAATGGTCATGACCAGGATATCGGATTCTGACCACCACAGGGGTGTCAGAAGGGATAGAGCGCTGCATTTTATTAACAATACATAGCTTATATACTTAATTCACATCATAAGCAATAGTGCAGGAGGCGTAACAGCTGAGAGAAGTCAAGATAACAGTATACACGTGGTACTGGTACGTAATCAAGAGGCGTGAACTAGGCGTGCACTGGAGGTGTGTGCTAGAAACGTCACTGATAGGTGTCACAAAGGGGTGGCACTAACAGAATTGTTGCAATGTCAGCAGAAATCGGAAGCTTGGATGCGCGCGCAGCTGCATGACGTGTGATTGGAGGGGTGCAGGGGACTTGACATTTACACTGACGGAAAGAGACAGAAGTCTGGCATGTCAGATCAACTTGTACTTCTATCATATCTGATATCTGATGTTTAGGAACCATATTATCTGGACGGAAAGGTCTCTAGGGCAGAAGCTATTCTTATGCTAACTGTGGATGCGTGTATAAGCGCCTAAGTGTCTGCATGAGAAGCGTGGGGGCACGGGGCCTTCTATGGGAGCATGGTAACAGAGGCTATGAATTACTTGCATTGGGACAGGTCGGCCCTTTGGCTCTGCAGCTGGAGAGGATGTTTACTGAAGCTAGTAGGCAGGAATGTATTCTCGAGGAGCGGAACAGATAACTCGAAGGTTATAGTCAGTCTTGGCAGAAAGCAGGCTGAGCTGAGCGCGAGGGCCGCGCTGGAAGTAAGTCAGAGTTCACGGGTACAGAGGCAGTCTGGGCAGAGGCTGTCAGAGTCAGAAGCCAGAAAAGAGGCTCGATGGAAGAAATTCAGGGCCTACTCTACCAGAGCAGGAAAACATGTAAAGTACACTACAAAAAGACGGTGGCATAGCATACTTAGGAACGGACTATATAATCCATTCAGGGTGGATCTGAAAGAGGACATATTAACGTTGGACGCAAATGTATTTGCGTCTTCATGGCTGACACAGGAGGGAAGTTACATGCACTTTAAGCTGGTACATGGAGTCGGTGGGGTACGCGCTAGGGAACATAACATGACCAAAAATTTATATTTCCTCATTCCCTCCTTGTTCCCTACGGACCCTTCATGAAATATCGATCCTCATAAATCGATCAGTTTGTTCTTGTAACATCATTTGCTCTTCTTTCTTTCGTTTACGTTTTGAGAGGAAACCGGAATGTTCAATACAAGAGGTGGCACATAGTCCACAAATCGCTGGCCCACACTGTAGGCACAGGCAGCAACTGAATACTAGGACTAGGCCAATGCCTAGGAAGGATAGGATCTTCCATCCCCAAGCTGTTAACGTTGTCCAGAACCAACCGGACCAAGTCCAGGTGCCTGGATTCTGATGTATCTGATTTGCAATTTTATGGAGACGGGTAATAGCTTGATATACAGATGGTGCGTTTTGTGGTATGAAAACACAGCAACTTGACCCGATGACCTTACAAGCTCCACCTCTATCTGCCAAGATGACGTCAATAACAAGACGGTTCTGAAGGACAACAACCCGCATGGCGGACTGCTCTTCTGTTAAGTTACCTAAGGCGGAGGCAGTTTCATTCACTACTGCTTCAAGCGTTCTAGTCAATCTACGTATTAATTTACTATTCTGAACAGGTCCTAAAAAGAAAAAGAATCCTTTATTAAAATCAGTGTACTGTTCCCATGCCGTTTCTGTGTAGTCGACAAGTGGGATATCTCTTCTGGGTCTATTCTTTACTAGATTAGTATTTCTATGGTAATCAGGGGGAGCTAGGAAAACAGGTGGCAGAAGGAATGCAATGTAACAGGTACCATCCCAATCTGGAGGTAGACGTATGTATGCGGTATGACCACAAACAAAGTAAGAATGACTAATAGCTTTAAAGGACGATTTACCTTGATCACTGAATTCGACCACAGTAGTGCATTTACTATGACCTAAATGTACTGAACCTTTCTTCCTGATACATAATTCGCCAGTGACTGGCAATACTGACATAGTGGGTATAACAGGTGCGGCTTCAGATTCAACAGTAAGAATCATAAGGCTAATTGTATAGTTACCTAAACCATATACTTCATTTTCTAGATCAGTTCCTATTCTAATGGGGAGTCCCTCCTTATCAGGGTAACAGACGTCAAGCAGGACTAAGTTCAGGTTTCCCCAAACCCAGCCCCCATCGAAACAGCAATATCAGGATCTAAGGAATTAATTATTTTAAACCATGCTCCGCAAGAGCCATTGTGAGTGAATGGGTACGGAAAGAGGGGCAGAGCTCCCTTGTAATTCTGGTAGGGAGGGAGTCGGCCACATATCCAGCAATCTGTAGCATTGTTAGTTTGATGAGAATGGTGTAGCATACTAATAAAAGTGTTGTTGCGCAGCGCAAGTCTGTAGGAAAGTTCGTGTGGAGGTAACTCACTAAAAGTGTGTTCAGCAGATATATTGTAAGCAGATTGTTCACGCTTGAAAATAGGGTAGTAGATAGGTAAAAGGATGCTAGCAACAATAATTAAAATACTCAGAATAAACATGATTAATAGTGTCACTATACAGTGACTACGAAGTTATTTACAATATGTACGTTTCTTGGCTTCTCTCTCTCTCTCTCTATCTCGATCTAGGGGATACATGTCAGAAACTATTTAACCGATTCACCTAGGGGAGGACTTAAACAATTAAACTGTCTGACTTGCTAGATCGGAGTTTCATACGGTACTTTTCTTGGGGAGTTTTTTCTCGTTCAGATTCTGTAAAGTCATTTGGCTCAACACAGTCTTTGGTGGGGGTGGACGAGTCTCGATCAGGTTTCAGTCCCAAAAATTTTTTTCACATGACTCGTGTGAACCCACCCCTTTCTCCCCTCGATCTTCACGGCGGTCCTCGTGGTGAGAAGGACGGTCTTCGGCGATTTCCAGCGGGGCTCCAACGGACTCTTTCTATCAAAATTTCGCACTAATACGATGTCCCCAGGACGGACGTCGTGTGGCTTTACATCAGTGTTGTCAGGGAAGGCTGCGGCAACCTGTGAACGACATGATTGGAGTGCAGACATCAAGGAGGCAAGGTAATCTGTCAACATGTTACATTCAACATCAGTAATCTTCTTCGGAATGGGCGTCCCCCACATATTCGGTGGTCTGCCAAAGACCACCTCGTACGGGGATAGCCCTGATCTCGAATGGGCAACCATTCTCATGTAGAATAGTGCCACTGGCAGGGCGACTATCCAGTCGACCCCTTTCTCCTGACATATTTTGGCAAGGCGTATCTTTAGTGTCTGGTTATGCCTTTCTACAAGGCCTGCGGCTTCAGGATGTCGGACACAATGGAATTTCCACTGGTATCCCAGTAATAAAGAAACTTCTTTCATTAATGCAGATGAGAATGGCTGACCGTTATCTGAGTACACGACACGAGGCAAGCCGTATCGTGGGAAGAATTCACGAACCAGCTGCTTGGCAGTGGTCGGAGCAGTGTAATCTGGGACTGGGTATGCTTCGGTCCAGCGGGACAGAGCACAAACAACTACGAGAACATATTTAAATCCTCGACAACGGTCCATCTGGATATAATCCATCTGGAGGACTTCAAAAGGGTGATCGGGAGGATGAAATCCACCTTGCTCTACAGGGACGCTTTTACCTGGATTGAACTGACAACAGATCATGCAAGTACGCACTTTCTGTTTTGCTGCTGCTCGTAAGTGTTTATTACTCCAGAGATTTTGTAAACTGTCTAGCATCGCTTTCTCTCCTAGGTGTGCTGGGCTATGTGCTGTATTTATCATGACTTGAACCATAGAGTCAGGGAGAAACCATGTAGATTTTCCCTTCGTCATCCAACCTTGATCTGTCTGGATCCCTCCTTGTTCAATCCATTTCTTTATTTCTTCTGGAGTAGCATGTGTCTGAATGTCGATAACATCTAGTGTGGGATCCCTGACTGTCATACAATGTGTCGGTACTATTGTCTTTGTCATGTCAGTTGTCTGAGTGTGAGTCAATGCTGTATGTTTTGCTGTCTGGTCTGCCAGGTCGTTACCCTGGGAAACAGAATCTGTGACTTTAGTATGTGCTTTACACTTCATGACCGATATTCCTGAAGGCAGATGTATTGCTTCTAACAGTGCTTGAATGAGGGGACCATGTTGGATCTTGGCACCATGAGAGGTCAGGAAACCTTGTTCTTGCCATAACATTCCGAAGTCGTGTACAACTCCGAACGCATAACGGGAATCAGTGTATATGTTGACATTTCTGTTCTTGGCTAGAATACAGGCTCGGGTCAGAGCGATGAGCTCTGCCGCTTGAGCAGACAGTGTATCAATACGATGTGTTTCTTTAACTTCGGTTTCAGTGGTCACTGCATACGCGGCCACTAATTCTCCTGTGCTTGTTCTCATACATGAACCGTCCACATAAAGTGTCAGGTCCGGATTTGTCAATGGAACATCTGTTAAGTCTCGTCGGGGCTTTGTTACAGCATTAATGATCTCTATGCAATCATGCGAGGCTGGATCTGTCATAATTGTAGGTAACAGTGTTGCTGGGTTCAGGATGCTGCAGCGTCTGATTTCTATGTGTGGCTGGAATAGTGTTAATTCGTAACCTGTCAGTCGTGCTATAGTCAAGTGCTGAGTTTGGGTTCTGTTTAACAGAACCTCTACAGAGTGTGGAACTTGTACTGTTAACTGATGTCCTAAAACAATTGAATCACTTTGTCTAATTGCTAGTGCTGTTGCAGCTACTGACTTTAAGCATGCAGGGAGTGCCTGAGCTACGGAATCCAATGTACTAGAAAAATAAGCGCAAGGCTTATGTGAACCTGCTTGGTCTTGAGTGAGGACAGACAATGCTGTACCGTCACGTTCTGTAACAAAAAGTGTAAACGGTTTGCTGTAACATGGTGTCGCTAAAACTGGTGCTTGGCATAATGCTTTCTTTAATTCCTCAAAGGCTTGTGTGTGTTCCTGAGTCCAAGGGAGGGCAATCGAAGTTGCTGCCTCCTGCGTCGTTAACTGGATGAGTGGTTTAGCTAGAAATGCATATTGAGGAATCCATTGTCTGCAGTACGAGGTGAGGCCTATGAAGGCCCGCACTTCCTTTTGTGTCTGAGGTCGTGGCATATTTACAATTAACTGAATGTGATCGGGAGTGAGCTGTCTCCCCACTTTGGACAGCAAGTGACCCAAGTATACAACTTGCTGAACACAGAATTGTAGCTTCGAAGGAGACACCTTGTGTCCCTTGTCGGCCAAGAAATGTAAAACTGTCAGTGATGCTTGTTCACATTCGGGCTCACTTCGTGCGGTGATCAGTAGATCATCGACGTATTGCAGTAAAGCGGTGTTAACTGGCATTTGAATACAATCTAGTTGTCTTTTCAGTGCTTGACTATAGATGCTGGGGCTTTCTGTGAATCCTTGAGGTGCGCGGGAAAATTTGAAACTTCGTCCATTTAAACTGAATCCGAAGAGATATTGGCTCTCTGGATCAATAGGTACACTGAAGAAAGCGTTCTTGAGATCAATTACAGTAAAGAACGTTGCTTCTGAATCAATGGCAGTCAATAGGGAAGAGATATCGGGGACCACAGGGTACTGTGGTACAATACATTTGTTCAGTTCTCGAAGATCAATCACCAGCCGATATACTGGCGGTGCATTGGGGTCTGTACGTTTAAGAATTGGAATGATCGGTGAATTACAGATATTGGAGTCGGTCTCTACGACCACTCCCTGGGCAATGAGCTCTTCAATGATTTTCAGTAAAGCCACTACAGCATCGGGTGGTAACTTGTACTGTCTGATTCTGGGTAGAACAACTCCTGTCTTGAGTGTAACACGGTATGGAGTGATATGCATACAACCTACGTCAGCTGGGCCTTTTGCCCATAGGTGATCTGGTACATTTTTCAATCTGACATCAAATTCTCGTAAAACATAATGACCCTTGAAATCCCGTAGAAAGAGTCTAACTCCCTCCGGGGAACAGCATATTATAGCTCCTAGAGCCTTCAGAGTTTTAATTCCTAGCAAGTTTTCTGGGCATGAGTTCGTAAGTAACAAATCTGTAACTCGCGACAATGGACCCACAGCCAAGGGTACTGGTTCCGATACTTCATTTACAATAGGCTGTCCTGAAAAACCAAGGGAAACATTCTGTGAGCCTGAGAGGGGTGCCCCTGGGACTTCATTATGACTGATTGTGGTGCGGCTTGCCCCTGTGTCAATTAAAAACTTTCTGTCTTTTCCCAATACGTGACTGTGTACATAAGGACCTTCTTGATCTACAGGAATTTCAATAAGAGGCAACCCACCTTCCCTCTCTAGGCTGTTTCATGTATATCGGGGGTAATCTGGATACGCAGATTGGGCATACTGGTACATCTGTTGTGAAACTTGCTGAGTCGCGGCAATGGGCTGTGGTCCTGCTACTGTCTGTGCTGTATGAGATGGAGCATGCATAGGCTGTGTATTCTGCATTGGCTGTACATTTTGTGAGGTCTGTTGCTGGACCTGATCTTGTCTAGGCGGATGCGGTCTTTCTTTAGTTTTACCTGTTGAAATGTTATGTTTCAGGACTGGGCATTCATGTACGTAATGACCTGGCTGTTTGCAATAATTACATGTCCCTTTAACGGGAGCTGTAGTGTGACTTGTCTGGGTCCCACCTTTTCTCTGGCCGTCGGCTGGGACCGTCTGAGCTACTAACATTTTCATCTTGGTGTCTTTCATACGTTTCTGTTCCTGATCTTGTTCTTCTCTAATTCTGTTCTGATGATATTGTAACATTTGTAACATCTGGGATGGCGTATTTGCCTGCCAAGTACTTTCAACCTTGTACACTCTATTTTTAACTAATGGTAGGGAGTTCTCGACTAGTTTTGATACAAAAAGGTGTGGATATGACTCGCTACTTGGTTGGAGGCCACTATTAATAATGAAACATTTCTCGAATCTCGAATAAAAGTCACTAGTATCTTCATCATGTTTCTGTTTACAGGACGAGATGGCGTCCCAATCTTCCTTTCTAGTTGTCAATAATCTTGGCAGAACCTGTACTATTAATCCGGGTAATGCTTTAGTCTTGTCCCCAAGGCCTAACCCTGGGACCCGTTTGCTTTCTTCGTCTTCTATTTCTGCCCATGCAATCTTTGTGTCCCCCACCTCCCATTCTTTTTCCTTTAATTTCTCGTAAATGCCCGTGGGCAACAGCACCTTTAACATTTTCATAATATCATCATACGTGTAATCCCCCATTAGTAACATGTCTTTAAGCTCTCTGTGAAAACCTGCAGGGTCTTTATCATGACACGGAACTAGTTTCTTCATTTCTAACAGTTCTAACTTAGTCAGTGGCGTGTGTACATATACACGTTTCAAGACGTGATTCGCACCCATAACTGGGTGTACTTCTCGTAAGGGATTCTGACTTTCAATGCCACCCCCGCATTGCATGTGGTACGTTTTCCTTTCTGGAGGCGGGGCGGGAACATATTCAGAGCTTATGAAGGTGTTATATTTATGTCGTTGTTCTACAATTATTTGTATTAACTTGGTACTAAAACCTCTCCATCTATCCATGAGTAGTGCTTCTAGTGTTTCGTGTAAGGGACCTGGATCGGAATTTTTATTTCTGTATTTCGTAAGGAGGTGCTGAATCATGTATACACCTGCTAATTTCTGTTCCTCTGGGGAAAGGTTTAGAAACGTCTGTGCTAAGGTATCATCATTATATATGTCTGGATTTTCAGCCCATAATATGGCTGACCGGGCTAGTTCTTGTTCATCCATCGAATTGAGTACATGGTACCCCATTCTTTCTCGTAGTCTTCTATCAGTCTCCTGGAACTGATGTTCAGAAGAATTCGGATTCGTTAAAGCAGAGAGAAAAACTCTCTTGTTTTCCGGATGGATGCCTTTCCTAAGGTAAGCTCCCTTACCTACATATGCTATAGTATCTGTAGTTTTTTCTGGTTCTTCAAGTTCTTCTTCCTCCTCCTCGGAAGCTTTGTCATTCCCTTTCTGGTGTGCCGTTATTACTGCCTTTCTAATTTTCTTGTACATACTGGCTATGCAAGCCCCCCTGTCATGTTTTCTCTGAGTGCGTCAAGACGAGGAGACTTGAACGTGAGAGGACTCTGCATGTCTCTGAGATTGAATCTGGGTGTTAATGGCGGGGTCCGAAGACCCGCAGTCGCACCTCCTGAAGCGGATGCTTGGGCATTATCTCCCTGCGGAGTCTGGATCTGAACTTGAATTTGTCGTTTAGTAGGATCAGGTAGGCTTTGTTTCGGTAGGTCAATTTTGGGTGCGGGAAGTGGCGGAGCTGGCGGAGCGGGGGAGGTCTGTCGCGGTACCGGCGGGACATGATCTGGGGGCGGAGTGCCACCCCCGTCCCTGTCGGGAGGCAGGGCACGAACAGGCAAATTGGTGTAAGCTGGTGCTACATCCTCTAGGTAAGAATTTAGGAATATGTCTTTAGTAGTCTTATGCATTACTTTAGTTGGAACTAATGGTGGCGGTAAGTTTTTCGGTATTTCTGATAGGGCCTCAGATGTGCCTTCGGCCGCGAGATACATACCGTTTACGAGATTGTTTCGGGCACGGTCTATTTGTTCTGTTTTTACTCGGATCCCTTCAGTAACTAATTCGTTTTCTTGGGCTTTTCCTGATTCTTTGAGTCTGTCTTCTCTACGGAGTGCTTTCTCAGCACGCTTATGTGATTCCTTACGCCAAAATTCTATGGCGTCTTTCTGAGATTGTCTAGCTTTCTTTTTCCATAATGCTTCTTCTACCTTCATGATGCACTCGGCATCCCATGTTCCAGTAACAGGCCATCTGTGTCTTTCGTCTAGGTGCTTGGTGTAATCGGCCCATAAGTCTAGATACAATATGGCATCTATGCCATGTTTATGATACATAAAGTTACCTGGAGTGTCCCTAGGGGGAATAGGAATTTCTTCCTCCAGTATCCCTTTCCTAGTTCCTATCTGCTTTAACTTGCTGAAAAACGGCATCTTGTTTACTTATTACTGAATGCTCGATCCTTACTCCTTAAATACTGGTTACAGCTATGTTATACAAGAAACACAATAATGCACATTAAAACGGTCACATTCATACCACGACATTAATCACATAAGAAGACATTTGAGACATAGATGACTACCCCCTATACTGGATGTACTGCTCAACAGTACAGATACACTGGTGTAACAGTGCAGAATTTCAGAATACTAGATATACTGCTAAACAGTACAGATACACTGCCTAAAAACAGTGCAGACCGGACTTGTGTACCCAAACCCGTCTAGATACGTCCCAGCAATGGTACTCACCGGGAAGCACGGAAACAGAAGGCCTCGGAAAACTCGACTGGACTCGACTCGGTACTTCGGAAAGCTTCGGAAAACTTCGGAAAACCTCGGAAACCTGGTGGGCCTCTTGACACCTCGGACCTTGCTTCTTTCGGCTAGGCTCTGGTCGGGATCCTCCGCACTCCTCACCGCCTCGTCTGGGCACTGATCGCAGTCTTCGTCACCTCCGTGGGTCAGAGGGAGATGCAGGAAATCCTGCCAGTACGCGTAGGTTCCTTCTAACTGATGGCAGGGGACAGAGCTTGCAACGCACCAACCGGCGCGTGAGGTGGGGGAGGGGTCCCTATTCGGGCGCCAAAATGACGTAAATAATTAATTTACTCTCTTAATTTCTATGCAGGTAAGTACTTAATCAATAATAACTCAGATCGGAAAGAAAAAAACAGAGTCCGTGGTGTTAGAGTTCTTAGGGGTTTTATTCCTTAAAAAGGAATGGTCATGACCAGGATATCGGATTCTGACCACCACAGGGGTGTCAGAAGGGATAGAGCGCTGCATTTTATTAACAATACATAGCTTATATACTTAATTCACATCATAAGCAATAGTGCAGGAGGCGTAACAGCTGAGAGAAGTCAAGATAACAGTATACACGTGGTACTGGTACGTAATCAAGAGGCGTGAACTAGGCGTGCACTTGAGGTGTGTGCTAGAAACGTCACTGATAGGTGTCACAAAGGGGTGGCACTAACAGAATTGTTGCAATGTCAGCAGAAATCGGAAGCTTGGATGCGCGCGCAGCTGCATGACGTGTGATTGGAGGGGTGCAGGGGACTTGACATTTACACTGACGGAAAGAGACAGAAGTCTGGCATGTCAGATCAACTTGTACTTCTATCATATCTGATATCTGATGTTTAGGAACCATATTATCTGGACGGAAAGGTCTCTAGGGCAGAAGCTATTCTTATGCTAACTGTGGATGCGTGTATAAGCGCCTAAGTGTCTGCATGAGAAGCGTGGGGGCACGGGGCCTTCTATGGGAGCATGGTAACAAAGGCTATAAATTACTTGCATTGGGACAGGTCGGCCCTTTGGCTCTGCAGCTGGAGAGGATATTTACTGAAGCTAGTAGGCAGGAATGTATTCTCGAGGAGCGGAACAGATAACTCGAAGGTTATAGTCAGTCTTGGCAGAAAGCAGGCTGAGCTGAGCGCGAGGGCCGCGCTGGAAGTAAGTCAGAGTTCACGGGTACAGAGGCAGTCTGGGCAGAGGCTGTCAGAGTCAGAAGCCAGAAAAGAGGCTCGATGGAAGAAATTCAGGGCCTACTCTACCAGAGCAGGAAAACATGTAAAGTACACTACAAAAAGACGGTGGCATAGCATACTTAGGAACGGACTATATAATCCATTCAGGGTGGATCTGAAAGAGGACATATTAACGTTGGACGCAAATGTATTTGCGTCTTCATGGCTGACACAGGAGGGAAGTTACATGCACTTTAAGCTGGTACATGGAGTCGGTGGGGTACGCGCTAGGGAACATAACATGACCAAAAATTTATATTTCCTCATTATGCTCAAAATTGCACAGATATGGGGCGGAGATAATGCTCTCTTTTACTTCTGTAAAAGCACGTTGATGTTCTTCCGACCATTGATATGGTACATTCCTTTTTTGTTAGTTCTCTTAGGTCAGCAGTGATTTCCGCAAAATGATCAACGTATTTTGCCATGTATTCTGCCAGTCCTAGAAAGGATTTTAGTTCCTCCTTGTTGGTCGGTGCAGGGGCATCCTTTACGGCCTCGAGCAAGCAAAATTTTGGTTTGAACCCATCTCTTGAGATTCAATGTCCTAGGTATTCCACCGATTCCACTCCCAGTTTGCATTTTTCCTGTTTGAGGATGAGACCCGCATCCTTGAATTTCGAAAGGAGGGGCAAGATGGCCGCCGAGACGCTGTAGAGGAAAGTCACGCCTGACTCTCCTCCTGATGGTGGTGTAATCGGTCTATATGGTGCTAATCCCTTGGCTTGCGTTCTCATCTTATCAGTTCCATCTACCACAGTCAGCGCTCTAATGGATTATTAGATTAAGCCGAGCCGACATTGGGACAACATCGGAGAAAATACACTGGAGAGCTGATAGCTGTTGGACATTGGCTGCTGAACGTGATGTTTGGAGTGTCTATTTTTTGGCCTATACGAGTAGAGGATTTTACTCAGCTAAAGGAAAAGACCCTATTTAAGATCATCACCTTCTTAACAGCACGGTCTCTGTGGTCTGGGCCGGTTCATTGGAGGAACCTATTGAGGGCAATGGCTCCTAAGGTCTTGCGGTCTGCTAAAAAAACTCGCGAAAGTGATGGATGGGGTAATGAAGAAGAGGAAGCGCCCACAGACGACTCCAGTGCCCCAGCCTCTAACCTGAGAGGCAAAGCGAGATCAAAAGCGCAACAGAGACGGGAGGCCGCAAAGGAGATCAAAATGCGGAAGATTTGAGAAAAGGATGCGGAGAAGAAGATGGCGGCTTTGGTAAAGAAAAGTAACGAGGTGCAGACTGTTACCGGCGAGGTGGCAGGGAGAGAGATAGCACTTCGGCAAACCACAATAGTGGAGACATTCTCACCTGTACCGAGTGCCCAGCCAGCTCCGCATCGAGTGTTCTTGGTTCCAACACTGGCATCCTTGTGCGGAGAGAAGCGGCGTGGCACACTCACAGAAGCGGCTGAAGCAACTGGAGTAACTGAGGGAGTGAACCGCGTGGTGGAGCTCATCAGTCAAACTGAAATTACAGAGCCCTCGAGATCACCAGGGCTTTCTACAGACATGGTAGGAGGCGGGGCTGAGCAATTAAAGGAGAAAGAAGTACTTAACAATGAAAACATAGGGGGGAGGAGCTTCGCGGGCAACCAAGATGGCCGCGTAAGCTCGGAGCTCCACGGACCTTCCGATCCTCCGCAATTATCCTGCCCGAAATCCTGATCCACGAGGGTGGATTTCTGTTGCTGATGGTCTATTGAGGCGAGAACCGTTTTCAGATCACGAATCGGTGTTTCCTACGCTGAGCTACGTCGAGTGGGACTCCGTGCCAGTGCAGTGCCATTGCCTCTCCGGACTCCGTCACTACGCACGACTGAACTGCGGAGTGCCTGCCTGGCGTCTTCACCGTGGAGTGTTACTGCTCACAGTGCTTTCCTGAGGCAGCCTCCTACTGTCCGGCCCGGACAAGATCTCCGGCTCACTGGGCTCGGGCTTCCCTGGCATAGCCCTTTGTTCTCATCGGACCTAACATGGCGGGCAGAGGGGACCCCGACAAGACATCGGGCAAAGGCGTCCGCGGCAAGACACAGCAGCAGCAGAACAGGATTGAGCGCTATACCCAGCCAAAGACGCCACCTGTTACCGGACCCTCTGCCAAGAACCACCCGTCCTTGGGCTCGCTGGAAGGTTCGGAGCCTACCCTGAGCGACATCATGGGGGCCTTCACTAGTTTCCGGGTGGACATGCAACAACAGCATGAAGTCCTTACGCATAAAGTGGACACTATGGCCGTCGACCTGACTCTCATTAGAGCCGATTTGGGTAAAACTAACGATCGAGTCAAGGATCTGGACATTAAGACATCCAGCCTTACGGTCGACGTCTCGGACATGCAAACAGAGGTCCGGAACCTGCAGAGGACCGCGGAACAATTCTCGAGGCGGCTGGAGGACTTTGAGAGCCGTGCCAGGCGGCAGAACGTCCGTATTGTCGGGGTACCGGAGGGTTCGGAAGAGGCGGCGACAGATCTCTTCGTAGAAGACCTGATCAAGACCCATCTGGCGCCGCCTGGTCTCAGCAACTTTTTCTCGGTGGAGCGAGCGCACCGAGTGCCGGGTGGCCCGCCGAAGTCGGGCGTGGCACCTAGACCCATCGTGGCCCGGTTGCTCAATTTCCGAGACAGAGATGCGGTCCTGCAGGCTTCCAGACGGCATGGACCGCTTAAATTTCAGAACGCCGACGTCCACTTCTATCCGGACTTCACCAGGACGGTTCAGCGACAACGCCGGAGCTACGCCGGGGTGAAGCGAAGACTACGGGACTTGGGGTTTAAATATTCCATGATGTTCCCTGCCAAGCTCCGGATCGAGCATGAGGGCCGTGCCCTCTTCTTTGACTTTGCTGAAAATGTCAGTGACTGGCTGGACACTTTATCGCCGCGCCGAGACGCTCAGGATGAACATGAAGGTGGTGCTGCTGGTGGCCCGGACCTATGAGACTTGGCTCTATAGTGGGTGAATCATCGTACGTTAATTCTGCCTCATATGACTATCAGATATTGCCTTATTACACCCTGTTGACTTTCCTGTCTGTACATGGAGGGTGGCGGGGGTGTTCGCGGGGAGTCCTTACTCCTCTGGGAGTCTTTTTGTAGAGTAGTTATGGGGCGACAGGCACACTGCTGGTTGGGGGGGCTTTTTAGTCATATGCAGGGGTGCAGGGTGGGGGGTGCAACTTTGCAAGTTTCTTTGTTCGTTTGTTCTTTCGCTTTCTCTTTCTTGGGGCAATGGACTGTGTTTTTTACTGTATACTTGAGGATTGAGTTGGTTGGGGTCGGGCGGGGCGGGTTGTTGGTGGATGGGGGGTAGGAATTTAAAAGTGCTTAGCTGGAATGTTAATGGGTTGGGTGACCGAGTTAAGAGAGGGGTGGTAATCCAATTGATAAAGAGACATATGCCTGATGTTGTACTTCTGCAAGAGACGCACTTGGTAGGGAATTCCTGCAAGGCCCTAAACCGTAAGGGCTACAAAATGGTTGCCCACTCTGGGTTCTCCTCGGGTTCCCGGGGGGCGGGCATTCTTGTGCGTGCGTCCCTTCCCCTTGAAATAGACGTCACAGTGCTTGATGACAGGGGTCGCTACGCCGCTGTGGCGGGGAGAGGGAGGGGCGTTCCCTGGCGTTGCTTTCGGTTTATGTTCCTCCGGGCCTTCAATCCAGCACCTTTCAGGACCTTGGTGGCGCCATCTTGTCCCTGCCTGCGGGTTTATTGATCCTGGGGGGTGATCTCAACTCAGTCTGCTCTGGCTCCCTTGATGGCCAACCGCCGAGGGACCTCCGTAATTCCCAAATGTGGCTACCGGCTTTCCTCGATTCCATGGGTTTGGTGGATAGCTGGCGACTGCTGCATCCCGCGCTCCGCCATTTTTCCTTCCTCTCTAGTGCCCACGGGAGTCTGTCCCGTATAGATTATGTCCTTACCCTGGCGGCGCATTCGTCCGCCGTGTCTGAGGCCCGTTTTCTGGCACGGGGCGTCTCTGATCATTCTCCGTTGTGGGTCTCGTTCGACTTTGGCATCGTCTTGTCCAGTCGTTCGGTGGCGGTTAACCCTTGGTATTTCCGCAACCACAAGACGCGCGCACTCCTTGCCAAGGCTATCGACTTGTACTTCTCTGAAAATGCTGGCTCGGTTGGCTCGGCGGTCACCCTGTGGGAGGCATTCAAGACTGTGTTGCGAGGTGAGGCCCTGGCTCTTATTGCAGAGGCTAAGCGAGCCCGAGATGCCGACCTTGTGCATATTGAAGAGGAAGTCCAGGATCTCGAGTCCCGTTTGGGGCCTGAACCGGACCCTTCTCTCCTACACGACCTCTCCTTGAAGCAGTCGGAGTACCATGATCTCGCCACGAATGCCGCCCTGGTTTTGGCCAAGGAACAGCAGGGCCGTGTCTACGATGTTGGGGACAAGGCCGGTAAGTTGCTGGCCTGGTTGGACAGGCGCGAGATGGCAAGCCGGGTGGTCCCGGAGATTCGGGGCGAGGACGGTGTGGCGGTCACGGACCCAAGCGCTATTGCTGAGTCTTTTGCAGACTACTTCCGGGGTGTTTATACCTCTGGTTCGGACCGCTCCGAGGCCGATTCAGCCGAGTTTCTCTCGACGATTGACCTCCCCTGTCTTTCTGATGAGGAACGTGCAGATATGGATCGTGATATTACCGTGGACGAGATTGCCTTGGCGATCCGCGCCCTGCGGTCGGGTAAAGCTGCCGGCCCCAATGGCATACCGGCCGAGTTATACAAGATTAGGCCGGACGTGGTCTCTCCTCATCTGAGAGCTATGTTCCTGCGGGCTCGGGAGGAGGGTGTCCTCCCTTTGGACCAACGGCTGGCCACTATAGTGGTCATCCACAAGGAGGGCAAGCCGAGGGACGTTTGTAGATCCTACCGTCCTATCTCTCTCCTCAATGCGGAACCCAAGATCCTAGCTAAACTGCTTGCAAACCGGCTGGTCGGAGTTATCAGCGACTTGGTGCACCCGGACCAATCGGGTTTCATTCCCCACCGCAACACTGCCCTCAACCTGCGTCGCCTGCATGGTGTCATGGCCAGAGCCCACGCTCTGGAGGAGCCAGCGGTACTTGCCTCCCTTGATGCCACGATGGCCTTTGACTCCCTGGAATGGAGCTACCTCTGGGCAGTGTTAACAAAACTTGGGTTTGGACCGGGCTTCCTGGGTTGGGTGCAACTTCTTTATGCGTGCCCGCTGGCTGCTGTCACAGTTAATGGTCGCATGTCGGCTTCCTTTGCGCTTCATCGTGGCACTAGACAGGGTTGCCCTCTGTCGCCACTCCTGTTTGCGTTGGCCCTGGAGCCACTTGCGGCCATGCTACGCTCGCACCCCGACTTACATGGAATCACCTGGGCCCCGGGTTTTAAAGACAGGGTCTCTCTGTATGCGGATGACATCCTGCTTTACCTTACTTCTCCTTGTAAGTCGCTTATTGTTGCATGCGACGTACTCCGGCTGTTTGGGCGCCACTCGGGCCTGATCATTAATTGGGCCAAGTCCTCCCTTTACATTCTTAAGGGAGACACACCGCGCCTCCCTAGGGGTTGCAATATACAACTGGCCGGGCAAGGTTTCAAGTACCTGGGAATTTATATATCAGCTAGTCCTAAGGCGCGGTATGAATACAACCTACTCCCTCCTCTTCAAAGATTGCGAAGGGATGTTGATAGCTGGCGCAAGCTTCCGCTTTCTCTCCTGGGCCGGGCGGCATTGTTTAAAATGATGTCCCTGCCCAGGTTTCTGTATGCCTTGCAAAATACCCAGGACCTTGTTCCGGCTCGTTACTTTAGAGAGATCGAGAGCCTACAACACGCCCTGCTCTGGGACGGTCGGCCACGCGTTGCCATCCAGAAGCTTACACTGCCGTGGTATGACGGGGGCATCGCTCTACCAGATGTGCGGCGGTACTACTGGTCCTCACAGCTCACTGCCATCAACCATGGCCTCTATGGCCCCGCGGACAGTCCGGGCTACGCTATGGACAGGTGGCTTTTGGTTGGAGGGAACTACTATCGGGCCCTGTATTCTAGGTCCTTTGATCGGCGCCTTACGGGCCCGACCAGGGCGGCGGTTCACACGTGGCGGACAATTACCAAGATACAGGGTTGGCAGGGCAGACTGACGAGATTCACCCCTCTGTATGATTCTGATATCCTAGGCAAGCTCTGGCACACTAAGGGTTTTGACAAGTGGGACCTTATAGGTATTTCAAGGGTGGAAGACATGGTAGTCAGAGGAGAGGTGAAGACTTTTCCCCAACTACAGGCAGAGTACCACTTGGGAGGGTCGGAGTTTTTCCGATACGCCCAACTGAAGCACGCGATAGGTGCCGCTAGGCCGGAGGAGGGTGAAATCCCTGAAAGCTCCCCCTTGGAGGACAGGATTCTGGACGGCCATATGCCTGATAGTGCCATTTCTTTGTCCTACAAGAAGCTGATCAACGTTAGAGTTGACCTCCTCCAGCGCTTAAGAGAACAGTGGGTAGCCGACGGCCTGGAACTGGACGACGAGGACTGGCAGAGTGCTGTGTCTTCCCCTAAGGAGGTTGCCATTTCCTCGCGTCTGCGACTAGTACAGTTTAAGATCCTCCACCGAGTATATGTTACCGGCCCCCGGCTTGTGCGCATGGGCTTCTCACCTGATGGCTTATGTCGTCGAGGCTGTGGAATCCCTGCTACCTTCATGCATATTTTGTGGGAGTGCCCTTTCATTGCCCCCTACTGGGAGAGAGTACACCGAGTAATGAGGGAAGTGACTGGAGTTGAGTTGGCAGCAGAGGCGCGGAGGTGCCTCCTCAACATCTGGGAACCGAATGACTACAACACGGCGCAGACTCGTTGGGCTACCTTGGGCAACATGGTGGCCAAGCGAGACATAGCGCAGAAATGGGGTTCTACTGCGGCCCCCCTGGTGGTGCAATGGAAGGCCAATATGGACTGGTGTATGTTGCACGAGAAGACTGTGTACGCTGCCAGGGGGAGGCCTCAGACATGGAACAAGGTGTGGGGGGCGTGGAATGCCTACAGGGGTGACCTGTGCTTACCACCGGTGCCAATTCCCCGCGAGGAACACCTGTCACCGTAACCGATGACACCAGCTATTCTTCCGATAACTGTAACTCTCCTGCTTTCCTTCCCCCCCCTCTTCTTTTCTACATCCTGCTTTCCGTACTTCTTTAGACTTTTACCTGACCTCCGACACCTCCAACTGACTCATGCGCTTTTCTTCTTCTTCCATTGCCTTTTTCATGCGCCCTTTGGCGCTTCTTTCTTGGGTTTTGTTGTTATATAACCTTAAACAAAAAATATAAAAACAACCTGCAATGTTCTGTTGTAATCTGTTTTGCAATTGATTCCTCCTGATACCATGCTGCCTTGCCTCCGGGATGTTAGGCTGAATAGCTGTGTGCTTTGAAATAATAAAGGTTTTAAAAAAAATAAAAAAATAAAAAATAAAAAAAAAATAAAAAAAATTAAAAAACAATGAAAACATAGTTAAAGAGACAAAGGCACCTCTTGAACTACCCAGTGCCTGTGCTGATACAGACGTGAGTGTTTTGAATGGGCATTCTAATGTAAGATCAGCGCCAGAATCGATTCAAGAGAACATAGTTGACGAAGAGTCAGGCTTCGATCTAGTTAAATCAGGGGTTAAGAATCTTGTAAACGCAAATGCAAACGCAAATCATAAAACTGGCAAGAAAGTACCAACTGTCTTAGGATCTATTCTGGCTTCCCCTAGCGAGGATGTTTTTTTCACAGGCAATGATGAGGCAGATGACGAGGATGAGAGCGAGAATAGTAGCTTGGACCTGGAGTCAGTCTCAGACTCAGAATTAGAAACATCAGCAGGCTCTGCAGTGGATACTGTTTCTGAAATTAATGTGTCTGAATCAGATAGTACTTCAATTTCTTCGAATAGCGATACAGAGCCTAATGAGTTGGCGCAGGAGACAGTCCAAAAGGCCACAAAAACAAGACTAAAGACCAATGCCATAGAGATGAATAAAACAGTGTTGAACAGTAGGCCCAAATGTAAGAGCAAAGTTAAAAATAACCCTAGACGTAAGAACCTGGCTAGAGCATCTCGGGGAGCTCCTGTGAAACCAGTTGTAAAGAAGCTAGACTGGGACAACACACTGGAGAGCTGTGCACCGTCTATGGGGGGGGCCTGAGAACACAGATATGGGTACCCACGAGGCTAACTCTCAGGGGCCTGAGGGGGGTGCCTCTAACTTTGAAGTCCTATTCTCTACCTTAAAGCAAATACAGGGTGAGGCCCACGCTGAGAGTCAAAGGGCAAGCAGGCGAGCCAGACATGCAAATAAAAAAATACAAACTTCTTTGCATAAAATTAATAAAATGTACGAAGAAATGGTCGGGAGAGTATCTGAGGTGGAAGTCAGAACGGGAAAATTGGAGGACGATTTCATCAAAATGCAGGACGCTAAGAGAGATCAGGATAAGACGACGGCGGACATGCTCTGGAAACTGGAGGATTTTGAAAACAGACAAAGGCGTAACAATGTCAGACTACTTGGGATACAGGAAGGAAAGGAGGGGGGCGACGTACGGGGGGTTGTCATTGAGTTACTAAAGGGTGCTTTCCCAGAGATGTCTTCATGGGATTGGGAGCATGAGGTACAAAGAGCACACCGGTTCCCGATGACGCGGAAGGAGACACAGGGTAAGCGCAATATTATTCTATGTTGGGAACTTCTTATTGCGTGAAGAGATAATCAGCAAGGCAAAACCCCAGGCAAAGCGTACCTATAAAGATGTTGTTTTCTTTGCCTGCCCTGACTTCTGCCACACCACCGTGGAAAGGCGGTGGCGAATGAGGCAGCTGATCACCCCCTTTCAGAATATAGGTTGTGAGGCTTACCTCATGTTTCCAGCACGACTGAAGATTGGTCTAAATGGAAACTTTAAAGTCTTCTACTCTAAAATCATGGCACAAGAGTCCCTCAGCTTTCTGTGTGAAACTAGAGGTCAACATAAGTCACATCATAAGGAGCCTGTGGAGCATGACGCGCAAGCAGTTGCTATCAGAGACATTCCCCGCAAGAAGTAATAAAAAAGAGAGAGACTAATAACATTATGCAGTAGTAGAATTCTATCGTATGTTTAAATATCTGGCTCTTGAGTTAAGATTGTAAATTTCTCTTTCTGGGTCAGGGAGAGGGGTAGGTCTGTATTGGTGTTTTGGTGGGTATCATTAGTTCTAGGTTGGTAGTTGGGGTTTAACATTATCTTGGGGGGAGCACCATGAGTGGCATCTATGGTTTAAGAGAATCAGGGGAGGGAGGGCGTGAAATCCTGTAGGCATCGTCGGTCAGACATAGGTCCTTTGGACCTATTTGCCTGTAGGGGGAGTGGGTCTCTAGGGTGGGTGAGGGGGGTGGGGGAGGGGGGAGCAGGGGCAGGGCACATGGGCATTGGAATCTGTTGGGATTATGAAGAACATGATTTGGAATGGAAGCATGAGTAGGGTTACCGAACTGAAGGGATTGAGAATATAAAAATGGGAATCTGTGAAATAGATGCAGCGAAGAAAAAGTCTGGAAGTCTGGTAAATAAAAGTGAGCAGTCAGCCGGTAGTCCCTTAAAAACTAGATATGTCTCTTAGATTTGTAACGTGGAACGTATGTGGCTTAAACGTCGTCAGCAAGAGACAAAAGATAGGAATCCGATTGCGGCAAATGAATGTAGACTACGTATTTCTGCAAGAGACCCACATAATGAGCACCCAAGAGTTCTGTCTCAATCAGTTGGGGTTCCACTTAATAGCAAGGTCCAAGCAAGGGACAAAAAATAGAGGGGTAGCTATTCTTTCAAGGAGTAAAAATGTGGTAATCGGGAAAAAACTAGAAGATCAATGGGGTAGGTGGGCTATGGTTGAGATCTTGTTAGAGGGAGTATGGACAACATTGGTGGCGGTGTACGGTTCAACCCAGGATGATCCAGAAATTTTACAGTTCTTAGATACTGAGTTAGCAGCTTGGCCCCCTCAGGTTATTATAGGTGGTGACTTAAACATTAATGGGACGGAGGGGCTGGGGGTAGGCTTGACTAGAAGTTATAAAGGTAGGAAGAAAAGAGTACATAAAGCTTTGGTTGATCTTTTAGAGAATAATATTCTGCAAGATGTTTGGGGCACAATTAGATCGGATCAAACAGGCTTTACAAATTACTCCGCACCACATCGTATATGTGTCCGATTAGATTATTTCTTGATTTCTAACGACTTAATGACCAGAGTGGAAATCAATAGGCTTCCACGAATCTTTAGCGATCACAACCCCCTAATATTAACAATGAAGCTAGAAGGGAGAATAAGATTAAGTAGGGTTTGGACATTTGAAAGAGGGCTCCTCTTGGACAATAACTATATATCGCATATGTCCAAATGGATCACTGAGTTCTTTGAGAATAATAGAGGGAGTGCCCCGGTGGGAGTTATATGGGGTGCCTTTAAGGCAGGTGCTCGTGGAGAGACATGCAGCTTCAGTGCTTATAAACGGAAAGTAGAACGACTTAGGCATAGTGCTATAGAGAGGGCCATCTCAGAGGCAGAGGAACAGCTTAATAAGTGTGTTATAATGGGTGAGCCAACAGAACAATCAATCATAGAATTAATGAAAGCAAAAACTGAAGCTGAGGATGCACTGGGACAGGAACAGACTAATTTGCATATAGCCAGCATCTGAGCTGGGATGGTGCAGTGAGCTAAAAAACGGTGTTGGATCTAGCCCTGATCTCTTGACTGGGTGAGAGTATTCTGCTTAATTCAGAAACTCTGTCCATCACCACCCCTTGTTGTTAAATATTTTGTCCACCCTAAGCGTGGAAGGGTATACTCAGATGTGAGTCCCTTGCTCATTGCACCATCAGGATTCAAGCAAGCCGGGCCGATGACGGCTGAAATGCCAGAAACCGGTCCCCGGAAGCTTGTTTCCTTCCCAGTTTAAGAATTGGCTTGGTAGTTTGGTTTGCCCTGTTCCCATCATGCACTGGGACAGGAACAGACTAATTTGCATATAGCCAGGTTCTGAGCTGGGATGGTGCAGTGAGCTAAAAAACGGTGTTGGATCTAGCCCTGATCTCTTGACTGGGTGAGAGTATTCTGCTTAATTCAGAAACTCTGTCCATCACCACCCCTTGTTGTTAAATATTTTGTCCACCCTAAGCGTGGAAGGGTATACTCAGATGTGAGTCCCTTGCTCATTGCACCATCAGGATTCAAGCAAGCGGGGCCGACGACGGCTGAAATGCCAGAAACCGGTCCCCGGAAGCTTGTTTCCTTCCCAGTGTAAGAATTGGCTTGGTAGTTTGGTTTGCCCTGTTCCCATCATGCACTGGGACAGGAACAGACTAATTTGCATATAGCCAGGTTCTGAGCTGGGATGGTGCAGTGAGCTAAAAAACGGTGTTGGATCTAGCCCTGATCTCTTGACTGGGTGAGAGTATTCTGCTTAATTCAGAAACTCTGTCCATCACCACCCCTTGTTGTTAAATATTTTGTCCACCCTAAGCGTGGAAGGGTATACTCAGATGTGAGTCCCTTGGTCATTGCAACATCAGGATTCAAGCAAGCCGGGCCGACGACGGCTGAAATGCCAGAAACCGGTCCCCGGAAGCTTGTTTCCTTCCCAGTGTAAGAATTGGCTTGGTAGTTTGGTTTGCCCTGTTCCCATCATGCACTGGGACAGGAACAGACTAATTTGCATATAGCCAGGTTCTGAGCTGGGATGGTGCAGTGAGCTAAAAAATGCTGTTGGATCTAGCCCTGATCTCTTGACTGGGTGAGAGTATTCTGCTTAATTCAGAAACTCTGTCCATCACCACCCCTTGTTGTTAAATGACTTGGCAAATAAGGCAGCCCAATACTATACCATTAGAAGGGAGAGGTGCTACGAGTTTAGCGAAGAAGTTGGACATGTTCTTGCCATGCGCACTAGACAGATAGCGGGAGATGGGACTGTCAGGGAGATTAGGGACGAAAATGGAAGGCTACACTCAGACTCTTAGGAAATTAGGGAAGTGTTTAGGAAATTTTATCAGACACTATATGATGACCAACACCCCAGTAATGCTGAAGAGATAAGTGAATACCTTCAGAATATCCCAGTCGAGAGGGTCTCTATTGAAGACGCAGAAGGGTTAGAGAAATTGCTGGATTATACTGAAATTAAAGGAGCTATGGGCAAACTCCCTTCAGGAAAGGCTGCTGGCCCGGACCAGCTCCCTTTAGAGTTTTATAAGACTTTTTGGGGGAGCTTAGGGCAGGATTTAAGTAGAACGAATCAAATTGCCCAGATGGGGGAGTCTATCCCAAAATCTTGGGGGGGTGCAGATATCGTTTTAATACTAAAAAAAGGGAAGCCAGGGTCCTACAGACCAATTACGTTAATGAACAAAGATACCAAAATATACTCGAAAGCTCTTGCAACGAGATTCGCAGGAGTAATAAGCACCCTAGTCAGTGGTAACCAACACGGTTTTATTCCCGGAAGAGGGACGACGCACCACACCCGGAAAGTTATAACCATGTTTGATGCCACCGAGGTCACAGGAGACCTGATGACAGTAATTCTTCTAGATGCTGAAAAGGCGTTTGATCGGGTCTCCTGGGACTATTTGTGGCACACCCTAATAAGAGCTGGGATTAAGGGTGGTTTCGTGAAAGCTCTACAGACCCTGTATAGGGAACCGGTTGCGGCCTTAAGAGTAAATGGGGGCATCACGGGACAATTTATGATTAAGAGAGGTACACGGTAGGGGTGCCCATGCTCTCCGCTGCTATTTGCCATGTATATGGACCCATTAACCCCTTCGATGCTCATGACGAGCTCAGCTCGTCATGAGGCACGGTTGAGCTGTGCTGATGACGAGCTGAGCTCGTCATGAACAATGAGAACTCTGTGATTTCAGCACTGGGGGGGAAAACCTCTAGCAGCCAAGAGGTTAATCCGCAGGATTGAGTTATGTGCAGATATCACCCGTTAAATACATTATTGGGACCTTGTAAGATACTTGCTTACGCTGATGATGTGGCGGTGATAACACCAAACCCCATGGAAGCGACCGAGCTGGTAGAGGCAGAGGCTCGCAGATTTGGGCAAGTTTCGGGCTATGCCTTGAACACCTCAAAGACCCAGATCATCAAAAACTCAATGACTCTTTGCGACGATAATCGAGTGGTCCAGGCAGGGATGTATCCAGGAATCAATATCTCAGCTGACCTTAATACTTTGGTGGAAAAAAATATTTTCCCAATATTAGATAAAGTAAAGAAAGACTTGGATCGATATGAGAACCTCCACTTATCACTAGTAGGACGAGTTAATATTATTAAAATGCTGGTTCTGCCAAAATGTTTGTATATTTTTAGGGCAATACCACTCTTATTTGATAATAAGTGGTTTAAAATTTGTGAACAGATGGTTAATCGTTTTATTTGGGCAAAAGGTAAGACGCGGAGGGCATTGAGATACATGTCGCTCCCGCGGGAAAGAGGGGGCTGGTCACTACTGGATTTAAAGCTCTATTATTGGGCTGCAGCATTGCAAGGTATGGTGGGTTTGATTGGAGGGGCTGAGGTGGATGATTGGGACAAGATTGGTTCGCTCGCTATCTATGGTTTGGTTTTGAGTACAAATGCTGAAAATGCATTTCTGAGATTCACGGAGGAAAGTTACTTCAAAAGAACACGATTTAAGACAGTAATGGCTGCATATAACATATGGAAAGGATTTGTCAAAAAGGTGGCAATTGGGAAGTATAATGCTTATACTAGATTAAAAAATAACCCTTCCTTACCTAGTGAGGTTTTCTCAGGAGCTGTATTTCAAGAATGGGAGAGGCGGGGGATAAGAAAGTTTGGAGGTATGTTGGGCGGTCATGGTATATTACAATGTACGGAACTGCAAAATAGGCATACCTTGGACACAAAACATTTCTTTAAATACCTCCAAATAAGAAGCTGTATATTGAATAAAAAAGGGGGATCATTGGGCCTTGAAAGAACTATAATGATGGACCATATAGAAGATGGCTTTGACTGTACTATCAAGAGGTTCTATTTAGAATTGACAAAACTAAAGAAAGATGATCTGGAGAAATGGATAGATAAATGGTGTTTCGGTTTAGATATAGCCAGGGATATCTTTACTGAGTCATTAGAAATGGGGAGCAAAATGCTGTGTTCATCGTCTCTTCAGGCCCAACATTATAAGATATTATACCATCTATACTACACACCCGTGAAAACCGCTCAGTGGGGGGGGCATATCTGGCACTACTTGTTTTAGATGTGGCAGCACAGATGCGGATCTGATACATATCTTTTCGGTCTGTCCCCATCTGGACAAGACGAAACAGGATATCGTGAATTTTTTCCAGAATGCATTATTAACAACAATAGAGTTAACCCCAGCTGTTATGTTATTGGGGGTTAGTCTTGACGTTCAGTCAAACTGTAAAAACGTTATATTTGTAGCAATGGCGATCCTTAGATTGTTAGTGGCTTCTGCTTGGCTTGATCCAAACCCTCCATCATACCATCAATGGCTGGGTAAAGTGTTATCAATACAAAAACTGGAAACTGCCATATATGCTAGGAAGGGAAAAAAGGGTAAGAAACTGGGTATGCAAATTTGGGGTCCTTTTATTCGATGGAAGTCAGGAATCGACTGTTGAAAGATGAAGAACATGTCTAGTTGAATATTGGAATATGTATGTATGATTTTATGTTCTATGGTTTTGTATTTTACTGTGCCCTGCTCATGTTGTAAAGAAAATGGGGGAAAATTTTCATCCTGAAAGCAGAGTGTCTTAGGTATACCATCCAGAATGCGCTGCATAATTTTCTGGAATACGGCAGCTGCCAATGCTAGCCCGAATGGCATGCGGGAGAACATGAAAGTTCCCAAGGGAGTGGTGAATGCTTTTAATCGTCTGGATTCTTGGTGTAGTTCCACCTGATGATACGCCATGGATAGGTCCAACATGCTGAAGTCAGTGGCCTTCCCCATGGTGCTTAACATCTCATGGATGCGTGGCAAAGGATGTCTTTCCACCAGGATGCTGTTATTAAGATCTCGCAGGTCGATGCACATCCTAATGTAATGACTGTTACCCTTCCTGGTGATAACGATGGGGGCGACCCATTCTGTTCATTCTACTGGTTCAAAGATCTTCAATTCCTTCAGTCTGTTTAGTTCATTCTTCAGTGGTTCCCACATCAAGTGGGGAATGGGCCTGGTTTTGTGCACTACCGGCTTAGCATTGTGTTTCAGTTTGATTTTGTGTTGGTAGTTGGTGGTTTGCAACTCGTCTCAATACTGGTTGGGGTGATTGAGAACCGGGGAGGCACAGTCAGACAGGTGGAAGGAAGCCGAACTGAAATATATTCAGACGGAAAGAAATCATCTGTTCACAGCTCGTCAATTGTAGGGCGTGTGTTGGGATCAGACTGCAGCATTTTTTAAATCAGATTAGCAGCTACTGGGTTAAGGTGCTTTGATATATTGTACTTGTTAAAGAATGAATCAATGAGGCGTGTGATGAATAACTGCCTTTATTCACTGCTCCACTCTCCGGCAAAGACCATCCCTCACATGAACATTCTAAGAGCAGCTTCACAGGAAGCTACCAAGAGCGCTTTCACCATGGGGGTTGTTGGAACATACCAAAGTGGACAAGTTGTAAATAGGTGTATATAATTATACATTGCCTTGTAAATAGGCGTAAATATATAACACAAGATTGTAACACATCTTCCCCTGGGACAGTACAGTGGTGTGGTGATGTGTTTTATATTTAGTTTGTTGAGAAACTCTGTCATGCTATGGGAAACAAACTGGACCCCGTTGTCAGTGACTATGGATGCAGGTATGCCTTCCGTTGCAAAGGTGTCTCTCAGGAACTGAATTACAGATGCAGTGGTTATCTGGTTTACCATTTTAACCACCGTCCAATGCGAGTGGTGGTCAGGTGGGACTATGGCAAATTTCTTAACTACTCTAGGTAGATTAAGTGGACCAATTATGTCGAGAGCAATCTTTTCCCATGGTTTACTTGGGACAGGAAGCGGGGAAATTGGGACTTTCCTAGGTATCTTTGACTTGTCACTACTACTGCATGCTTGGCAAAGCTTAACTTTCTCTTCTACTAGATTGTCCATGTTGGGGAACCAGTAGCTTTCACGTAACCTCGCCTTAGTTAAGCTTCTCCCCAAGTGACCTTCGTGTACTAGGTCTATAATTTTGCTTCTTAACGCTTCATGTGGGATTAGTTTGTCCTTCCTTTCTTAATAATAATTCTTTGTCTATGCAAAGTTCATTGCGAATCTTCCAAAATTTCCTTGTGTCAGCGTTCAATTGTTCTTGTGACTCAGGCCATCCTTGTAATGTGTATGACTTGAGTTGTGTCACAGTGCTATCAGCGCTCATGTGGTCCAACCATTCTTTTGAAGTAATGGTTGAAAGCTCAATCTGAAGGATGGGGTATTCACCTACCTCAAATTGCTCTTCCTTATCGAGTGGGCTCCTAGAAAGGAAGTCTGCTGCAGAGTTTTGTGTACCTGGCAAATAATCTACTTTGAAGCAAAACCCTTCCAACCTCAAAATCCACTTAGCAATTCGAGGGGTGTTACAAGAGTTGTTCTTAGGGTTGAACATGAAAACCAAGGGCTTATGATCGGTTCGAATACAAAACTGTATGCCCCACAAGAAGAATTTAAAGTGTTTTACCCCCCAAAAGCAAGCCAACGCTTCTCTTTCCACCACTGAGTAGTTCAATTCTGCCTTGCTTAGGGTATGTGAGGCAAACGCCACTATTCTTTCTTTGCCATCAATCACTTGTGACAGAGTTGCCCCCAACCCTTTTCCGCTTGCGTCTGTGGTGAGGATGGTTTTTCTGTTATGCTCAAAATTGCACAGATATGGGGTGTAGATAATAATCTCTTTTACTTCTGTAAAAGCACGTTGATGTTCTTCCGACCATTGATATGGTACATTCCTTTTTGGTAGTTCCCTTAGGTCAGCACTGATTTCAGCAAAATGATCAACATATTTTGCCATGTATTCTGCCAGTCCTAGGAAGGATTTTAGTTCCTCCTTGTTGGTCGGTGCAGGGGCATCCTTTACGGCCTCGAGCAAGCAAAATTTTGCTTTGAACCCATCTCTTGAGATACAATGTCCTAGGTATTCCACCGGTTCCACTCCCAGTTTGCACTTTTCCTGTTTGAGGGTGAGACCCGCATCCTTGAATTTCGAAAGGACTTGTCTTAGGTTATGGTCATGCTCCTTTTCCTTGGCCCCGTAGATTAGAACATCATCCTGAAAGCAGAGTGTCTTAGTTTTACCATCCAGAATGCGCTGCATAATTTTCTGGAATACGGCAGCCGCCGATGCTAGCCCGAATGGCATGCAGGAGAACATGAAAGTTCCCAAGGGAGTGGTGAATGCTGTTATTCTTCTGGATTCTTGGTGTAGTTCCACCTGATGATACGCCATGGATAGGTCCAACACGCTGAAGTGAGTGGCCTTCCCCATGGTGCTTAACATCTCATGGATGCGTGGCAAAGGATGTCTTTCCACCAGGATGCTGTTATTAAGATCTCGCAGGTCGATGCACATCCCAATGTCCTGACTGTTACCCTTCCTGGCGATAACGATGGGGGCGACCCATTCTGTTCATTCTACTGGTTCAATGATTTTCAATTCCTTCAGTCTGTTTAGTTCATTCTTCAGTGGTTCCCACATCAAGTGGGGAATGGGCCTGGTTTTGTGCACTACCGGCTTAGCATTGTGTTTCAGTTTGATTTTGTGTTGGTAGGTGGTGGTTTGCAACTCGTCTCAATACTAGTTGGGGTGATTGAGAACTGGGGAGGCACAGTGAGACAGGTGGAAGGAAGCCGAAATGGAATATATTCAGACGGAAAGAAATCATCTGTTAACAGCTCGTCAATTGTGGGGCGTGTGTTGGGATCAGACTGCAGCATTTTTTAAATCAGATGAGCAGCTACTGGGTTAAGGTGCTTTGATATAGTGTACTTGTTAAAGGATGAATCAATGAGGCGTGTGATGAATAACTGCCTTTATTCACTGCTCCACTCTCCGGCAAAGACCATCCCTCACATCAACATTCTAAGAGCAGCGTCACAGGAAGCTACCAAGAGCGCTTTCACCATGGGGGTTATTGGAACATACCAAAGTGGACAAGTTGTAAATAGGTGTATATAATTATACATCACCTTGTAAATAGGCGTAAATATATAACACAAGATTGTAACACATCTTCCCCTGGGACAGTACAGTGGTGTGGTGATGTGTTTTATATTTAGTTTGTTGAGAAACTCTGTCATGCTATGGGAAACAAACTGGACCCCGTTGTCAGTGACTATGGATGCAGGTATGCCTTCCGTTGCAAAGGTGTCTCTCAGGAACTGAATTACAGATGCAGTGGTTATCTGGTTTACCATTTTAACCACCGTCCAATGCGAGTGGCAGTCAGTTAGGACTATGGCAAATTTCTTAACTACTCTTGGTAGATTAAATGGACCAATTATGTCGAGAGCAATCTTTTCCCATGGTTTACTTGGGACTGGAAGCGGGGAAATTGGGACTTTCCTAGGTATCTTTGACTTGTCACTACTATTGCATGCTTGGCGAAGCTTAACTTTCTCTTCGACTAGATTGTCCATGTTGGGGAACCAGTAGCTTTCACGTAACCTCGCCTTAGTTAGGCTTCTCCCCAAGTGACCTTCGTGTACTAGGTCTATAATTTTGCTTCTTAACACTTCAGGTGGGTTTAGTTTGTCCTTTCTAAATAATCATTCTTTGTCTATGCAAAGTTCATTGCGAATCTTCCAAAATTTCCTTGTGTCAGCGTTCAATTTTTCTTGTGACTCAGGCCATCCTTGTAACGTGTATGACTTGAGTTGTGTCATAATGCTATCAGCGCTCATGTGGTCCAACCATTCTTTTGAAGTAATGGTTGAAAGCTCAATCTGAAGGATGGGGTATTCACCTACCTCAAATTGATCTTCCTTATCGAGTGGGCTCCTAGAAAGGAAGTCGGCTGCAGAGTTTTGTGTACCTGGCACATATTCTACTTTACAGCAAAACCCTTCCAACTCCAAAATCCACTTAGCAATTCGAGGGGTGTTACAAGAGTTGTTCTTAGGGTTGAACATGAAAACCAAGGTCTTATGATCGGTTCAAATACAAAACTGTATGCCCCACAAGAAGAATTTAAAGTGTTTTACCCCCCAAAAGCAAGCCAACGCTTCTCTTTCCACCACTGAGTAGTTCAATTTCGCCTTGCTTAGAGTACGTGAGGCAAACGCCACTATTCTTTCTTTGCCATCAATCACTTGTGACAGAGTTGCCCCCAACCCTTTTCCGCTTGCATCTGTGGTGAGGATGGTTTTTCTGTTATGCTCAAAATTTCACAGACATGGGGCGTAGATAATGCTCTCTTTTACTTCTGTAAAAGCACGTTGATGTTCTTCTGACTATTGATATGGTACATTCCTTTTTGTTAGTTCCATTAGGTCAGCAGTGATTTCCGCAAAATGATCAATGTATTTTGCCATGTATTCTGCCAGTCCTAGGAAGGATTTTAGTTCCTCCTTGTTGGTCGGTGCAGGGGCATCCTTTACGGCCTCGAGCAAGCAAAATTTTGCTTTGAACCCATCTCTTGAGATACAATGTCCTAGGTATTCCATCGATTCCACTCTAGTTTGCACTTTTCCTGTTTGAGGGGGAGACCCACATCCTTGAATTTTGAAAGGACTTGTCTTAGGTTATGGTCATGCTCCTTTTCGTTGGCCCCATAGATTAGAACATCATCCTGAAAGCAGAGTGTCTTAGGTATACCATCCAGAATGCGCTGCTTAATTTTCTGGAATACGGCAGCCGCCGATGCTAGCCCGAATGGCATGCGGGAGAGCATGAAAGTTCCCAAGGGAGTTGTGAATGCTGTTAATCTTCTGGATTCTTGGTGTAGTTCCACCTGATAATACGCCATGGATAGGTCCAACACGCTGAAGTGAGTGGCCTTCCCCATAGTGCTTAACATCTCATGGATGCGTGGCAAAGGATGTCTTTCCACCAGGATGCTGTTATTAAGATCTCGCAGGTCGATGCACATCCTAATGTCCTGACTGTTACCCTTCCTGGCGATAACGATAGGGGCGACCCATTCTGTTCATTCTACTGGTTCAATGATCTTCAATTCCTTCAGTCTGTTTAGTTCATTCTTCAGTGGTTTCCACATCAAGTGGGGAATGGGCCTGGTTTTGTGCACTACCGGCTTAGCATTGTGTTTCAGTTTGATTTTGTGTTGGTAGTTGGTGGTTTGCAACTCGTCTCAATACTGGTTGGGGTGATTGAGAACCGGGGAGGCAGAGTCAGACAGGTGGAAGGAAGCCGAAATGGAATGTATTCAGACGGAAAGAAATCATCTGTTAACAGCTCGTCAATTGTGGGGCGTGAGTTGGGATCAGACTGCAGCATTTTTGAAATCAGATTAGCAGCTACTGGGTTAAGGTGCTTTGATATAGTGTACTTGTTAAAGGATGAATCAATGAGGCGTGTGATAAATAACTGCCTTTATTCACTGCTCCACTCTCCGGCAAAGACCATCCCTCACATGAACATTCTAAGAGCAGCTTCACAGGAAGCTACCAAGAGCGCTTTCACCATGGGTGTTGTTGGAACATATCAAAGTGGACAAGTTGTAAATAGGTGTATATAATTATACATCACCTTGTAAATAGGTGTAAATATATAACACAAGATTGTAACACATCTTCCCCTGGGACAGTACAGTGGTGTGGTGATGTGTTTTATATTTAGTTTGTTGGGAAACTCTGTCATGCTATGGGAAACAAACTGGACCCCGTTGTCAGTGACTATGGATGCAGGTATGCCTTCCATTGCAAAGGTGTCTCTCAGGAACTGAATTACAGATGCAGTGGTCATCTGGTTTACCATTTTAACCACCGTCCAATGCGAGTGGTAGTCAGTTAGGACTATGGCAAATTTCTTAACTACTCTTGGTAGATTAAGTGGACCAATTATGTTGAGAGCAATCTTTTCCCATGGTTTACTTGGGATGGGAAGCGGGGAAATTGGGACTTGTAAATGTAAATGTATTTGAGCTTAAATGTATGTGTAAATGTATTTGAGCTTATATAGCGCACAGCTACCCGCAATGGGTTTCCCGGCGCTTGCTTAGGGAACCTGTCCTGGTATTCCCCTGTGAGATAACCCCGGCAGGGTATCCACAAGGTGAAAGCCAGGCATCCCGCCACCAGGGGCCGTTGTGGAGATTAAGCAGGCTATTGCTCAGAGTCGCAGAGTGTGAACCCATGAGTCGAGAAGGCACCGGAGCGAGAATTATCGAGTCCGTGGAATTTTTAGCCCAAGACCCGCCGAGGCGGGGAATTGAACCCTGGTCCATGGCCGATCTCAGCTTCCAGGTCTGCCGCCTCTAACCCCTGAGCCACACTTCTCCACTTTCCTAGGTATCTTTGACTTGTCACTACTACTGCATGCTTGGCAAAGCTTAACTTTCTCTTCTACTAGATTGTCCATGTTGGGGAACCAGTAGCTTTCACGTAACCTCGCCTTAGTTAAGCTTCTCCCCATGTGACCTTCGTGTACTAGGTCTATAATTTTGCTTCTTAACGCTTCAGGTGAGATTAGTTTGTCCTTTCTAAATAATAATTCTTTGCCTATGCAAAGTTCATTGCGAACCTCCCAAAATTTCCTGGTGTCAGCGTTCAATTGTTCCTGTGACTCAGGCCATCCTTGTAACGTGTATGACTTGAGTTGTGTCATAGTGCTATCAGCACTCATGTGGTCCAACCATTCTTTTGAAGTAATGACTGAAAGCTCAATCTGAAGGATGGGGTATTCACCTACCTCACATTTCTCCTCCTTATCGAGTGGGCTCCTAGAAAGGAAGTCTGCTGCAGAGTTTTGTGTACCTGGCACATAATCTACTTTGAAGCGAAACCCTTCCAACCCCAAAATCCACTTAGCAATTCGAGGGGTGTTACAAGAGTTGTTCTTAGGGTTGAACATGAAAACCAAGGGCTTATGATCGGTTCGAATACAAAACTGTATGCCCCACAAGAAGAATTTAAAGTGTTTTACCCCCCAAAAGCAAGCCAACGCTTCTCTTTCCACCACTGAGTAGTTCAATTCTGCCTTGCTTAGGGTATGTGAGGCAAACGCCACTATTCTTTCTTTGCCATCAATCACTTGTGACAGAGTTGCCCCCAACCCTTTTCCGCTTGCGTCTGTGGTGAGGATGGTTTTTCTGTTATGCTCAAAATTGCACAGATATGGGGCGTAGATAATAATCTCTTTTACTTCTGTAAAAGCACGTTGATGTTCTTCCGACCATTGATATGGTACATTCCTTTTTGGTAGTTCCCTTAGGTCAGCACTGATTTCAGCAAAATGATCAACATATTTTGCCATGTATTCTGCCAGTCCTAGGAAGGATTTTAGTTCCTCCTTGTTGGTCGGTGCAGGGGCATCCTTTACGGCCTCGAGCAAGCAAAATTTTGGTTTGAACCCATCTCTTGAGATACAATGTCCTAGGTATTCCACCGATTCCACTCCCAGTTTGCACTTTTCCTGTTTGAGGGTGAGACCCGCATCCTTGAATTTCGAAAGGGCTTGTCTTAGGTTATGGTCATGCTCCTTTTCGTTGGCCCCATACATTAGAACATCATCCTGAAAGCAGAGTGTCTTAGGTATACCATCCAGAATGCGCTACATAATTTTCTGGAATACGGCAGCCGCCGATGCTAGCCCGAATGGCATGCGGGAGAACATGAAAGTTCCCAAGGGAGTGTTGAATGCTGTTAATCTTCTGGATTCTTGGTGTAGTTCCACCTGATGATACGCCATGGATAGGTCCAACACGCTGAAGTGAGTGGCCTTCCCCATGGTAATTAACATCTCATGGATGCGTGGCAAAGGATGTCTTTCCACCAGGATATTGTTATTAAGATCTCGCAGGTCGATGCACATCCCAATGTCCTGACTGTCACCCTTCCTGGCGATAACGATGGGGGCGACCCATTCTGTTCATTCTACTGGTTCAATGATCTTAAATTCCTTCAGTCTGTTAAGTTCATTCTTCAGTGGTTCCCACACCAAGTGGGGAATGGGCCTGGTTTTGTGCACTACCGGCTTAGCATTGTGTTTAAGTCTGATTTTGTGTTGGTAGTTGGTGGTTTGCAACTCGTCTCAATACTGGTTGGGGTGATTGAGAACCGTGGAGGCACAGGTGGAAGGAAGCCGAACTGAAGCCGAACTGAAATATATTCAGACAGAAAGAAATCATCTATTAACAGCTCGTCAATTGTGGGGCGTGTGTTGGGATCAGACTGCAGCATTTTTGAAATCAGATTAGCAGCTCCTGGGTTAAGGTGCTTTGATATAGTGTACTTGTTAAAGGATGAATCAATGAGGCGTGTGATGAATAACTCTCTTTATTCACTGCTCCACTCTCCGGCAAAGACCATCCCTCACATGAACATTCTAAGAGCAGCTTCACAGGAAGCTACCAAGAGCGCTTTCACCATGGGGGTTGTTGGAACATACCAAAGTGGACAAGTTGTAAATAGGTGTATATAATTATACATCACCTTGTAAATAGGCGTAAATATATAACACAAGATTGTAACATATCTTCCCCTGGGACAGTACAGTGGTGTGGTGATGTGTTTTATATTTAGTTTGTTGAGAAACTCTGTCATGCTATGGGAAACAAACTGGACCCCGTTGTCAGTGACTATGGATGCAGGTATGCCTTCCGTTGCAAAGGTGTCTCTCAGGAACTGAATTACAGATGCAGTGGTTATCTGGTTTACCATTTTAACCACCGTCCAATGCGAGTGGTAGTTAGTTAGGACTATGGCAAATTTCTTAACAACTCTCGGTAGATTAAGTGGACCAATTATGTCGAGAGAAATCTTTTCCCCTGGGCGGAGCTAGCCAGCGTCGATGGCGGACGCGTGAGCCTTCGGCTCCTTGCCTTAGCCCCGGAAAAATCCTGATAACTTATCCTTCAAAGTGTCCAGACTTCTACATTAGGCCCTTCTTCACCTACTGAGACCTCAGGTCAACAGTGAGAGGCTCGGTGGCCCTGGTAGACGGTGTCCTCCGCGTGGAAAGAAACGGAGAGCTTCGGCGACTCAGCGGCGGCGGATTGGGCCTGAAGCAGCGGACTATCCTTAAGGGCGGGCCGAGCGACGTCACTTGGCGTGCGGCCGCGGTGAACCCCAGAGACCAGAGTATTGGACCGCTGGGCCGAGACCTGACACTTCCTCGACTGGCGCGGGTGAGCCCTTTCCTCCCTGGTTGCCACCCTCCTTTTTGGACATTTGCCCTCACGAGAAGTGGTCCCTTGGCGGCGCGGGAGCTGTATTTTTGAGCTACTCTGTGGTGGCTTCACAACGGCGGAGTACTAGCGAGCACACAGCAGGTCCAGTGTATATTGGTGGACCTACGGCCCTCTCCTCCTCTGTTCTGTGAATTAAAGACAGGAGCATCTGTGGCGGTATCGTCCAGGGTGAGTGGAGACTTTGCTGGAGCGGAGAGAAACTGGAGATACTCCCTTACGGGCGCCATCTTGGGTATATCACGTCGGCGACCCAGGCCTGGCGGCCCCGGCAGCCGGTGGTAGCGGTTCGCCACCCAAAGCGTTTCGACCCCTGCCCCAGTCCCCTGGAGGGCGCGGGGTATTCACCGCTCTCTCGTTTGTCCTCTGATCAAGACGACCATGGGAAAGAACGACGCCACGCAGGCCAAACTTTCCTTCGATCGGCGCCGGCCGAAAGGATCGGAGACGCCGGCTACCGAGGCGTCCCCGAAGGGGGCCACAGCGACAAGCCCAGCGGGCACAGAGCTGCGTGACATGCTAGCGGCCATGGAAAAGGGAATCCAGGACAGTATTGCGTCTGTTGGTTCCAAAATAGACGCACTATCGTACCGTATGGACCGCATGGCGGAACGGGTCGACAAACATGCGGAGCGCCTGGACATGGCGGAACGGCGACTCACGGAGGCGGAGGAGGCGCAAACCGAATGGGACAAAGACAGGAAACAATTCGGCAGACTCCCCCAAGTAATTCAGGACAAGTCGGAGGATTTGGAGGCGCGGTCGCGAAGATCTAATATCCGCATCACGGGGGTGGTGGAAACTACCCAGACCGGCAAAATGGAACTTTATGTCGAGAAACTTTTGAAGATTTTTCTCGGAGAGGAGGCTTTTTCCCCCATGTTCATTGTGGAGAGGGCACACCGCACGTTAGGCCCGCAACCGAAGCCAGGCGCGCCCCCTCGCCCCATCATCGCGAAGCTTCTCAATTATCGAGATAGAGACACTACCTTCCGCCTGGCGAGAGACAAAGGAAAGCTGCAGCACGAGGGCATGGACATCTCCCTTTACCCGGATTTCACAGCTAAGGTCCAGGAGGAACGGAGACAATTTGCACCGTACAAGAAACAGCTGCGGATCCTGGGCCTAGATTACGCTGTGCTGTACCCCGCCAAGCACCGTATCAACAAAGGGGGGCTTTCCCATTTCTTCACAGACCCCAGAGACCTTCAGAAGTCCCTGAAGGAATGGACCCGGGAACGCAAGGAAGCACAGAAGAATAATGAGGATGACACCGGCTCCGCATCCCACATGGAGGAGCAGGACTAAGTGGGACCCTGTTGTGTACGCTGTTTTATTCACTACGGGGAAGGAACTGTCCCTCAATCGGAGATGCTGATCCACCCCCCCGGGGGGCAGTAAGTTTGAGTTGAAATGTGACTGTCAGTCCTACTGGGTCGGAACAGTGTATGAGACCAGCGGACTCTCAGTTGGGGCTGGCCGACGACCTGTGCCTGTGCTGCTACACGCTATCAAGGGGGAGGGGGGCATTGCCACACGTGGGGCCACGCTGGCCAGCGGTATGCCTTCGGGAGGTCGGTGGGATGGAGGGGCACTTTGGAGTGATTTGCCAAGGACACTGAGTTACCAGCGGGGGCAGGCCTGCGAGACGAACTTGATTTGTGCAAAAGAACAGTAGGAGGTATTGTTCCCAGCAGGCGTACTCTGCCCCGGTGCTTTTGGCTGTGTGACTCCCTCGGGAGTCGGTTTCAGAACGTTCTAGAATTTGTTAATTTCGGGTAGATGGGGGGTGGACTCGGGCCTGTCTGACCTGGTTGGGGGTGGTCGGCTGTGGGCGGGTAGGGGAGCGGGTGGTTGAGTTGGGGGGGCTGCTGCCGGGGGTTTTCGTTTCATTGGTTATGGGGAGTTCTGTGTTGCATTGAGTGAAATGCTGTGTGGAGTTGTGCTTGGTCCGATGTGCCTGTTGGTGAACGCGGCGCACTGTGATTTACTGCAGTTTATTCGATATACAGTGCTGCGAGTGGTCGCCCCCGACTCCGGGAATGGCGCTGTCGCCATCCCTGACGATGCAATGGTTCAACTGTCCTTGATATGTCTAATAATGCACTGAGTGACGCTACACATGCCCCTCACACACTGAAAATGATGTCTTGAAATGTGCGGGCCTGAACGATTACCGCAAATTAAGGAAGGTCCTTAGCTACCTACATAGACACCGTGTCGACCTGGCCCTCCTGCAGGAAACTCATTTGCCTGTCAATAGTAGGATGTTGAAGTCTCGTGGGTTGGTGGGAAACACGGTGGCGGCGGGCTTCACAACACATTCACGGGGGGTACTAACCTGGGTCAGCCCATCCTCACAACTAAGATTGCTCCCGGTGGTGGTGGATACAGAGGGTCGGTTTGTCCTTGCTAGGTGCGTGGGTAAAGGGATTGACCTATTGATCGTCAATGTTTATGGCCCCAATTACGACAACCCAGACTTCTATGCCGCCCTGTCTGCACACTGTAGGTCTCATGCACAACCCGGGATGTTATGGGGAGGCGATTTTAACTTTGTCTTTGACCCTGAAGTGGACCGCTCCTCTGGCCCTGTTCGTAGACCGGTGGCCTCTGCCGCCTACATGAAAGCTGAATTGATCAAGTTAGACCTGGTTGATGTATGGAGGGATAAGCACCCCACGAAAGGAGGCTTCACACACTATTCGGCATATCATAATATCCATACCAGGATAGACTATTGGTTGGCGACACCATCTGTACTGAGCAGTATTAGTGTCTGTGAGGTTCTCCCGCGCACCCTTTCGGACCACTCCCCCATTTTGCTGCATCTTTCCACTGCTAGGAAGGGTATCCCCTCCTTCACCTGGAGGTTCCCCCCCTTCGCCCTGTTAGACGACGCATTTCGGGGCGAATTGGCTGACGACATTGATAAGTTCTTCGCTACTAATTTGGGCACAGTCGACAACTTTTTCACAATATGGGAGACATTCAAGGTTTATATAAGAGGTATGGCTATGTCTAAACACTCCAGTGTACTGCGTACCATTAGACGAGAGTTGGCGGCACTCGAGGCTCAGCTGGCAGATCTAGAGAACCGACAGCTGCAGGATCCTGGGCCCGACTCTCACTCGGGACTCAAACCCTTACTGTCGGAGTATCAGACACTGGCAGACAGGAAGGTTCTCTACATGGGAAAATACGCTCCCGCCCGGGTCTACGGGGAGGGAGACAGACCGGGCGCCCTCCTGGCTCGAATGGTTAGAGGCTCTAGGCGACCACTAGTGATTGACGAACTGCGCTCCCCGGAGGGTGAAGTGGTCACTGATGAGGAGCAAATCCTCCTCGCTTTCAGGCGTTATTACGCCGAACTTTATCAGTCCAGGACACGGGGCGCAGAGGATGAAATGGACGATTACCTCGGCCACCACGCCATTCCCTTCCTGCCGAGCTCGGATAGGGAATTTTTGATGTCCCCCATTCAGGAGGACGAGATTCTGGAGGCCCTCTCCGGCATGAGAGCGGGCAGTGCACCGGGCTCTGACGGGCTTCTACAAAGCCTACAAAGATATCCTGATCCCGCACCTGATCTCCCTCTTCGATACGATCTGTGAGGATGGTGAGATGCCCCTTACTATGCGAGAGGCCTTGCTGGTCACCATTTTGAAGCCGGGGAAACCTCCGGACCTCTGCAGCTCATACAGGCCTCTCAGTTTACTAAACGTGGACGCCAAGATATACGCCAAGGTGCTGGCCAACCGGCTGGCTCTCTTGGTCCCCGAGTTAGTGGCGCCTGAACAGTCCGGGTTCGTCCCCTGCAGAAACCTAACGTACAATATACGTACTGTGCTGGGGACGATGCAACATGTCCGGCAGGAGAACACTGCACTGGCGATTTTGCTGGACATGGAGAAAGCATTCGATTCCGTGGAATGGCCATTTATGATTCGGGTGCTCCGGAAACTTGGCCTGGGGGAACCGTTCCTGCAGATGATCGGCGCATTGCACCATCGCCCGTCGGCCAGGCTGAAGTTAGGAGACAGAGTGTCTGAACCGATTCATATCAGTAGGGGCACTAGGCAGGGCTTCCCCCGCTCACCTCTCCTATACGCGCTGGTGGCGGAACCTTTGGCTTGCGCTATCAGGGAGTACCACAGCCTGGAGGGGATAAGCTTTCCCACCTACAAAATAGGTATCTCCACGTACGCTGACAACACTTTGTTGTACGTCCGCAACCCGGAGTCGAACTTGTCTGCGGTTCTTCGGGAGGTGGTCCGCTTTGGCTCACTCTCAGGGCTCCGGGTGAATTGGGATAAATCTATCGCCTTCCCTCTCACCCCAGTGATACAACCCTTCGAAATGGAGTAGCCCCTGAAGTGGTCCACAGACTCGGTCCGGTACTTAGGTATCCGACTGCACACCGATCCGGAGGTCCTGGTCCGTGATAATTATGGTGTGGCCTTCAATAAGCTTGTCGACGATGTAGACACATGGAGTAAACTCCCGTTATCTCTCCTAGGCAGGATTGCCATCATGAAAATGATTGTGCTGCCTCGGATTCTGTTCCTTTTCACAAACATTCCGGTGGTCCTATCGAAAGCCTTTTTTACGCGGCTCACACAAGTCCTAATTCGACTGGCCTGGGGTGGCAGGCAGCCCAGAATACAGTGGGCGACGCTGATTCTCCCCTGTGAAATGGGGGGTCTAGGTGCTCCCATTTTGGAACGCTACTACCGGATAGCGCTGGCAGCCCACCTACATTCATGGGTTCACGGAGACGCACGCACCCCGCATGTGGTCCTAGAGAAGCTGTTTGCGGACCCGCTCCTCCTGCCTGCCACGATCTGCCTCCCGGTGGATCGCTCTGTCGGTCGACTGGATTCCCTTAAGGCGACTAACCATGCCTGGCATGCCCTGGCTCGCGCCCGCGGCTGTACAATATTATTTTCCCCCCTGATGCCGATCGACTGGGCACTCTGGCTGGACCCCCTAGGGGAGAAGGGTGTCATTGAGGCACTTTGTTCTCTCGGAATTACGAAGATGGAGGACCTGTTTATTGAGGGCACTCTAAAAACCTGGGATTAACTCACCCCCACATCATCGGGCCCCTCATTACTCCAGAAATTTCAGTTTCACAGGCTACGCTCGGCGTTCCGGGAGGCATTGGGTCCGGCCATGGTGGAGCCGGAGGAGGTCCCTGAACTGACCTATGTCATTAAAAATAAGACACCCGCTAAATTGATTTCGAACGTCAACAAGCTGGGAGTGGCGCACCAACACCTGCTCCATTCTAAAGCCAGGGCAGCATGGCAGGATGACTTACAGTCGCCCATTGATGACAACATGTGGCGATACTGCTGTTCCAGCACACGTAAAATCTCCCTCAATGGCAGGCACAGATTGGTGCATTTTAAGTTCCTGCAGCAGGTGTACTACACCCCTGAACGACTGCACCGATATGGCCTTCGGCGGAGTGTGAACGATGCCGTACGCCAGTAGCCGACTTTTTCCATATGGCATGGCACTGCCCTGGTATACAGGCTTTTTGGGGGGAAGTTTTCTCAGAGCTTGATCAGATACTGGGAGAGGAACTGCCTCGCAGACCAGAATTAGCACTACTAGGTTACTCTAAGTTCCTCCCCCCGTCTCTATGTCGTCTGGCCGACATGGCGCTGCTGATAGCCAGGAGAGTGGTGGCGAGTTGTTGGATGAGGGGGCCTCTCCCCACCAAGAAAAGATGGGCAGGGGATTTACTTTACTGCAGTACTCAAACTGAATTATACAGCGACCTACTCCCCCCCAGGAGCAGACCGAAAAACTTTTGGGGCCTCTATCAGGAATACTTGCAGAAGGGAGAGGAAGGTGGTTCAGATACCTCTGAGATGGTGGAACTTCAGGACCAAGTATCGGAGTAGGGGGTAGGGCAGTCGCAAGGCTGCCCTCCTTTAGGAGAGGAGGGGTGGGGGGCGGTGAGGTGGGACAGGGTTGGCTGGCAGCTCACAGGACCATTAGGGGTGTGATTAGATAATCATCGGGGAGGACTGTCACTCCAGGGTTGAGGATTGGGTAGGGCACACATCAGGCACACCAAGTCTTTACCACGAACCAGTGCACATAGGTAATTCCACAGGCATACTCATGGGGGGGTGGGGGGAGAAGGGGTGGGGGTTTCGGTTGTTTTTTGACTTTTTCCTATTCCTAAGACCTTGGTCACAAGCGTTCGTCAGAGGATTGCAAGTTGTCATGACGCACTTAACTGCTCTCAAGTTGATATCACTATTTGTATTCCTGAGCTAGTGTAATTTCATCATGCCGCCCGGCCTCCGGGATGCCGGCTGAAATGGCTGTGTTAATCATCAGGTTATCCTGTATCAGTATGTATGTATGTATAAACTGTTTTGTAGCGCGCTCCGTTACTTGAGAGTATCCTGGCGCGACTTGAGAGTATCCTGGCGCGAACTTGGGAGTATCCTGGCGCGAGTGATGTGAAGAGACCGTAAAATGTGTGTTTGTATGTGCTTAAGTGGCAACATTGGCTATACTGATAATAAAGGTCTTTATAATAAAAAAAATAAAAAAAGAAATCTTTTCCCATGGTTTACTTGGGACGGGAAGCAGGGAAATTGGGACTTTCCTAGGTATCTTTGACTTGTCACTACTACTGCATGCTTGGCAAAGCTTAACTTTCTCTTCTACTAGATTGTCCATGTTGGGGAACCAGTAGCTTTCACGTAACCTCGCCTTAGTTAAGCTTCTCCCCAAGTGACCTTTGTGTACTAGGTCTATAACTTTGCCTCTTAAAGCTTCAGGTGGGATTAGTTTGTCCTTTCTAAATAATAATTCTTTGTCTATGCAAAGTTCATTGCGAATCTTCCAAAATTTCCTTGTTTCAGCGTTCAATTGTTCTTGTGACTCAGGCCATCCTTGTAACGTGTATGACTTGAGTTGTGTCATAATGCTATCAGCGCTCATGTGGTCCAACCATTCTTTTGAAGTAATGGTTGAAAGCTCAATCTGAAGGATGGGGTATTCACCTACCTCAAATTGCTCTTCCTTATCGAGTGGGCTCCTAGAAAGGAAGTCTGCTGCAGAGTTTTGTGTACCTGGCACATTTTCTACTTTGAAGCAAAACCCTTCCAACCCCAAAATCCACTTAGCAATTGGAGGGGTGTTACAAGAGTTGTTCTTAGGGTTGAACATGAAAACCAAGGGCTTATGATTGGTTCAAATACAAAACTGTATGCCCCACAAGAAGAATTTAAAGTGTTTTACCCCTCAAAAGCAAGCCAACGCTTCTCTTTCCACCACTGAGTAGTTCAATTCCACCTTGCCTAGGGTACGTGAGGCAAACACCACAATTCTTTCTTTGCCATCAATCACTTGTGACAGAGTTGCCCCCAACCCTTTTCCGCTTGCATCTGTGGTGAGGATAGTTTTTCTGTCATGCTCAAAATTGCACAGATATGGGGCGGAGATAATGCTCTCTTTTACTTCTGTAAAAGCACGTTGATGTTCTTCCGACTATTGATATGGTACATTCCTTTTTTGTTAGTTCTCTTAGGTCAGCAGTGATTTCCGCAAAATGATCAATGTATTTTGCCATGTATTCTGCCAGTCCTAGGAAGGATTTTAGTTCCTCCTTGTTGGTCGGTGCAGGGGCATCCTTTACGGCCTCGAGCAAGCAACATTTTGGTTTGAACCCATCTCTTGAGATACAATGTCCTAGGTATTCCACCGATTTTACTCCCAGTTTGCATTTTTCCTGTTTGAGGATGAGACCCGCATCCTTGAATTTCGAAAGGAGGGGCAAGATGTGCCGCCGAGACGCTGTAGAGGAAAGTCACGCCTGACTCTCCTCCTGATGGTGGTGTAATCGGTCTATATGGTGCTAATCCCTTGGCTTGCTTTCTCATCTTATCAGTTCCATCTACCACAGTCAGCGCTCTAATGGATTAAAGCCGAGCCGACATTGGGACAACATCGGAGAAAATACACTGGAGAGCTGATAGCTGTTGGACATTGGCTGCTGAACGTGATGTTTGGAGTGTCTATTTTTTGGCCTATACGAGTAGAGGATTTTACTCAGCTAAAGGAAAAGACCCTATTTAAGATCATCTCCTTCTTAACAGCACGGTCTCTGTGGTCTGGGCGGGTTCATTGGAGGAACCTATTGAGGGCAATGGCTCCTAAGCTCTTGCGGTCTCCTAAAAAAACTCGCAAACGTGATGGATGGGGTAATGAAGAAGAGGAAGTGCCCACAGACGACTCCGGTGCCCCAGCCTCTAACCTGAGAGGCAAAGCGAGATCAAAAGCGCAACAGAGACGGGAGGCCTCAAAGGAGATCAAAATGCGGAAGATTCGAGAAAAGGATGCGGAGAAGAAGATGCCGGCTTTGGTAAAGAAAAGTAACGAGGTGCAGACTGTTACCGGCGAGGTGGCAGGGAGAGAGATAGCACTTCGGCAAACCACAATAGTGGAGACATTCTCACCTGTACCGAGTGCCCAGCCAGCTCCGCATCGAGTGTTCTTGGTTCCGACACTGGCATCCTTGTGCGGAGAGAAGCGGGGTGGCACACTCACAGAAGCGGCTGAAGCAACTGGAGTAAATGAGGGAGTGAACCGCGTGGTGGAGCTCGTCAGTCAAACTGAAATTACAGAGCCCTCGAGATCACCAGGGCTTTCTACAGACATGGTAGGAGGCGGGGCTGAGCAATTAAAGGAGAAAGAAGTACTTAGCAATGAAAACATAGTTAAAGAGACAAAGGTACCTCTTGAACTACCCAGTGCCTGTGCTGATACAGACGTGAGTGTTTTGAATGGGCATTCTAATGTAAGATCAGCGCCAGAATCGATTCAAGAGAACATAGTTGACGAAGAGACAGCCTTCGATCTAGTTAAATCAGGGGTTAAGAATCTTGTACATGCTCTGGAAACTGGAGGATTTTGAAAACAGACAAAGGCGTAACAATGTCAGACTACTTGGGATACAGGAAGGAAAGGAGGGGGGCGACGTACGGGGGGTTGTCATTGAGTTACTAAAGGGTGCTTTCCCAGAGATGTCTTCATGGGATTGGGAGCATGAGGTACAAAGAGCACACCGGTTCCCGATGACGCGGAAGGAGACACAGGGTAAGCGCAATATTATTCTATGTTGGGAACTTCTTATTGCGTGAAGAGATAATCAGCAAGGCAAAACCCCAGGCAAAGCGTACCTATAAAGATGTTGTTTTCTTTGCCCGCCCTGACTTCTGCCACACCACCGTGGAAAGGCGGTGGCGGATGAGGCAGCTGATCACCCCCTTTCAGAATATAGGTTGTGAGGCTTACCTCATGTTTCCAGCACGACTGAAGATTGGTCTAAATGGAAACTTTAAAGTCTTCTACTCTGATATCATGGCACAAGAGTACCTCAGCTTTCTGCGTGAAAATAGAGGTCAACATAAGTCACATCATAAGGAGCCTGTGGAGCATGACGCGCAAGCAGTTGCTATCAGAGACATTCCCCGCAAGAAGTAATAAAAAAGAGAGAGACTAATAACATTATGCAGTAGTAGAATTCTATTGTATGTTTAAATATCTGGCTCTTGGGTTAAGATTGTAAATTTCTCTTTCTGGGTCAGGGAGAGGGGTAGGTCTGTATTGGTGTTTTGGTGGGTATCATTCTAGGTTGGTAGTTGGGGTTTAACATTATCTTGGGGGGAGCACCATGAGTGGCATCTATGGTTTAAGAGAATCAGGGGAGGGAGGGCGTGACATCCTGTAGGCATCGTCGGTCAGACATAGGTCCTTTGGACCTATTTGCATGTAGGGGGGGGTGGGTCTCTAGGGTGGGTGAGGTGGGTGGGAGAGGGGGGAGCAGGGGCAGGGCACATGGGCATTGGAATCTGTTGGGATTATGAAGAACATGATTTGGAATGGAAGCATGAGTAGGGTTACCGAACTGAAGGGATTGAGAATATAAAAATGGGAATCTGTGAAATAGATGCAGGGAAGAACAAGTCTGGAAGTCTGGTAAATAAAAGTGAGCAGTCAGCCGGTAGTCCCTTAAAAACTAGATATGTCTCTTAGATTTGTAACGTGGAACGTATGTGGCTTAAACGACGTCCATAAGAGACAAAAGATAGGAATCCGATTGCGGCAAATGAATGTAGTCTACGTATTTCTGCAAGAGACCCATATAATGAGCACCCAAGAGTTCTGTCTCAATCAGTTGGGGTTCCACTTAATAGCAAGGTCCAAGCAAGGGACAAAAAATAGAGGGGTAGCTATTCTTTCAAGGAGTAAAAATGTGGTAATCGGGAAAAAACTAGAAGATCAATGGGGTAGGTGGGCTATGGTTGAGATCTTGTTAGAGGGAGTATGGACAACATTGGTGGCGGTGTACGGTTCAACCCAGGATGATCCAGAAATTTTACAGTTCTTAGATACTGAGTTAGCAGCTTGGCCCCCTCAGGTTATTATAGGTGGTGACTTAAACATTAATGGGGCGGAGGGGCTGGGGGTAGGCTTGACTAGAAGTTATAAAGGTAGGAAGAAAAGAGTACATGAAGCTTTGGTTGATCTTTTAGAGAATAATATTCTGCAAGATGTTTGGGGCACAATTAGATCGGATCAAACAGGCTTTACATATTACTCCACACCACATCGTATATGTGTCCGATTAGATTATTTCTTGATTTCTAACGACTTAATGACCAGAGTGGAAATCAATAGGCTTCCACGAATCTTTAGCGATCACAACCCCCTAATATTAACAATGAAGCTAGAAGGGAGAATAAGATTAAGTAGGGTTTGGACATTTGAAAGAGGGCACCTCTTGGACAATAACTATATATCGCATATGTCCAAATGGATCACTGAGTTCTTTGAGAATAATAGAGGGAGTGCCCCGGTGGGAGTTATATGGGATGCCTTTAAGGCAGGTGCTCGTGGAGAGACATGCAGCTTCAGTGCTTATAAACGGAAAGTAGAACGACTTAGGCATAGCGCTATAGAGAGGTCCATCTCAGAGGCAGAGGAACAGCTTAATAAGTGTGTTATAATGGGTGAGCCAACAGAACAATCAATCATAGAATTAATGAAAGCAAAAAATGAAGCTGAGGATGCACTGGGACAGGAAGAGACTAATTTGCATATAGCCAGCATCTGAGCTGGGATGGTGCAGTGAGCTAAAAAACGGTGTTGGATCTAGCCCTGATCTCTTGACTGGGTGAGAGTATTCTGCTTAATTCAGAAACTCTGTCCATCATCACCCCTTGTTGTTAAATATTTTTTCCACCCTAAGCGTGGAAGGGTATACTCAGATGTGAGTCCCTTGCTCATTGCACCATCAGGATTCAAGCAAGCCGGGCCGACGACGGCTGAAATGCCAGAAACCGGTCCCCGGAAGCTTGTTTCCTTCCCAGTGTAAGAATTGGCTTGGTAGTTTGGTTTGCCCTGTTCCCATCATGCACTGGGACAGGAACAGACTAATTTGCATATAGCCAGGTTCTGAGCTGGGATGGTGCAGTGAGCTAAAAAACGGTGTTGGATCTAGCCCTGATCTCTTGACTGGGTGAGAGTATTCTGCTTAATTCAGAAACTCTGTCCATCACCACCCCTTGTTGTTAAATATTTTGTCCACCCTAAGCGTGGAAGGGTATACTCAGATGTGAGTCCCTTGCTCATTGCACCATCAGGATTCAAGCAAGCCGGGCCGACGACGGCTGAAATGCCAGAAACCGGTCCCCGGAAGCTTGTTTCCTTCGCAATGTAAGAATTGGCTTGGTAGTTTGGTTTGCCCTGTTCCCATCATGCACTGGGACAGGAACAGACTAATTTGCATATAGCCAGGTTCTGAGCTGGGATGGTGCAGTGAGCTAAAAAACGGTGTTGGATCTAGCCCTGATCTCTTGACTGGGTGAGAGTATTCTGCTTAATTCAGAAATTCTGTCCATCACCACCCCTTGTTGTTAAATATTTTGTCCACCCTAAGCGTGGAAGGATATACTCAGATGTGAGTCCCTTGCTCATTGCACCATCAGGATTCAAGCAAGCCGGGCCGCCGACGGCTGAAATGCCAGAAACCGGTCCCCGGAAGCTTGTTTCCTTCCCAGTGTAAGAATTGGCTTGGTAGTTTGGTTTGCCCTGTTCCCATCATGCACTGGGACAGGAACAGACTAATTTGCATATAGCCAGGTTCTGAGCTGGGATGGTGCAGTGAGCTAAAAAACGCTGTTGGATCTAGCCCTGATCTCTTGACTGGGTGAGAGTATTCTGCTTAATTCAGAAACTCTGTCCATCACCACCCCTTGTTGTTAAATGACTTGGCAAATAAGGCAGCCCAATACTATACCATTAGAAGGGAGAGGTGCTACGAGTTTAGCGAAGAAGTTGGACATGTTCTTGCCATGCGCACTAGACAGATAGCGGGAGATGGGACTGTCAGGGAGATTAGGGACGAAAATGGAAGGCTACACTCAGACTCTGAGGAAATTAGGGAAGTGTTTAGGAAATTTTATCAGACACTATATGATGACCAACACCCCAGTAATGCTGAAGAGATAAGTGAATACCTTCAGAATATCCCAGTCGAGAGGGTCTCTATTGAAGACGCAGAAGGGTTAGAGAAATTGCTGGATTATACTGAAATAACGAAGCTATGGGCAAACTCCCTTCAGGAAAGGCCGCTGGCCCGGACCAGCTCCCTTTAGAGTTTTATAAGACTTTTTGGGGGAGCTTAGGGCAGGATTTAAGTAGAACGATTCAAGCTGCCCAGATGGGGGAGTCTATCCCAAAATCTTGGGGGGGTGCAGATATCGTTTTAATACTAAAAAAAGGGAAGCCGGTGACTGAGCCAGGGTCCTACAGACCAATTACGTTAATGAACAACGATACCAAAATATACTCGAAAGCTCTTGCAACGAGATTCGCAGGAGTAATAAGCACCCTAGTCAGTGGTAACCAACACGGTTTTATTCCCGGAAGAGGGACGACGCACCACACCCGGAAAGTTATAACCATGTTTGATGCCACTGAGGTCACAGGAGACCTGATGACAGTAATGCTGCTAGATGCTGAAAAGGCGTTTGATCGGGTCTCCTGGGACTATTTGTGGCACACCCTAATAAGAGCTGGGATTAAGGGTGGTTTCGTGAAAGCTCTACAGACCCTGTATAGGGAACCGGTTGCGGCCTTAAGAGTAAATGGGGGCATCACAGGACAATTTATGATTAAGAGAGGTACACGGCAGGGGTGCCCATGCTCTCCGCTGCTATTTGCCATGTATATGGACCCATTAACCCCTTCGATGCTCATGACGAGCTCAGCTCGTCATGAGGCACGGTTGAGCTGTGCTGATGACGAGCTGAGCTCGTTATGAACAATGAGAACTCTGTGATTTCAGCACTGGGGAGGAAAACCTCTAGCAGCCAAGAGGTTAATCCGCAGGATTGAGTTATGTGCAGATATCACCCGTTAAATACATTATTGGGACCTTGTAAGATACTTGCTTACGCTGATGATGTGGGGGTGATAACACCAAACCCCACGGAAGCGACCGAGCTGGTAGAGGCAGAGGCTCGCAGATTTGGGCAAGTTTCGGGCTATGCCTTGAACACCTCAAAGACCCAGATCATCAAAAACTCAATGACTCTTTGCGACGATAATCGAGTGGTCCAGGCAGGGATGTATCTAGGAATCAATATCTCAGCTGACCTTAATACTTTGGTGGAAAAAAATATTCTCCCAATAATAGATAAAGTAAAGAAAGACTTGGATCGATATGAGAACCTCCACTTATCACTAGTAGGACGAGTTAATATTATTAAAATGCTGGTTCTGCCAACATTTTTGTATATTTTTAGGGCAATACCACTCTTAGTTGATAATAAGTGGTTTAAAATTTGTGAACAGATGGTTAATCGTTTTATTTGGGCAAAAGGTAAGACGCGGAGGGCATTGAGATACATGTCGCTCCCGCGGGAAAGAGGGGGCTGGTCACTACTGGATTTAAAGCTCTATTATTGAGCTGCAGCATTGCAAGGTATGGTGGGTTTGATTGGAGGGGCTGAGGTGGATGATTGGGACAAGATTGGTTCGCTCGCTATCTATGGTTTGGTTTTGGGTACAAATGCTGAAAATGCATTTCTGAGATTCACGGAGGAAAGTTACTTCAAAAGAACACGATTTAAGACAGTAATGGCTGCATATAACATATGGAAAGGATTTGTCAAAAAGGTGGCAATTGGGAAGTATAATGCATATACTAGATTAAAAAATAACCCTTCCTTACCTAGTGAGGTTTTCTCAGGAGCTGTATTTCAAGAATGGGAGAGGCGGGGGATAAGAAAGTTTGGAGATATGTTGGGCGGTCATGGTATATTACAAATTACGGAACTGCAAAATAGGCATACCTTGGACACAAAACATTTCTTTAAATACCTCCAAATAAGAAGCTGTATATTGAATAAAAAAGGGGGATCATTGGGCCTTGAAAGAACTATAATGATGGACCATATAGAAGATGGCTTTGACTGTACTATCAAGAAGTTCTATTTAGAATTGACAAAACTAAAGAAAGATGATCTGGAGAAATGGATAGATAAATGGTGTTTCGATTTAGATATAGCCAGGGATATCTTTACTGAGTCATTAGAAATGGGGAGCAAAATGCTGTGTTCATCGTCTCTTCAGGCCCAACATTATAAGATATTATACCATCTATACTACACACCCGCGAAAATCGCTCAGTGGGGGGGCATATCTGGCACTACTTGTTTTAGATGTGGCAGCACAGATGCGGATCTGATACATATCTTTTTGGTCTGTCCCCATCTGGACAAGACGAAACAGGATATCGTGAATTTTTTCCAGAGTGCATTATTAACAACAATAGAGTTAACCCCAGCTGTTATGTTATTGGGGGTTAGTCTTGACGTTCAGTCAAACTGTAAAAACGTTATATTTGTAGCAATGGCGATCCTTAGATTGTTAGTGGCTTCTGCTTGGCTTGATCCAAACCCTCCATCATACCATCAATGGCTGGGTAAAGTGTTATCAATACAAAAACTGGAAACTGCCATCTATGCTAGGAAGGGAAAAAAGGGTAAGAAACTGGGTATGCAAATTTGGGGTCCTTTTATTCGATGGAAGTCAGGAATCGACTGTTGAAAGATGAAGAACTTGTCTAGTTGAATATTGGAATATGTATGTATGATTTTATGTTCTATGTTTTTGTATTTTACTGTGCCCTGCTCATGTTGTAAAGAAAATGGGGGAAAATGTTCATCCTGAAAGCAGAGTGTCTTAGGTATACCATCCAGAATGCGCTGCATAATTTTCTGGAATACGGCAGCTGCCAATGCTAGCCCGAATGGCATGCGGGAGAACATGAAAGTTCCCAAGGGAGTGGTGAATGCTGTTAATCGTCTGGATTCTTGGTGTAGTTCAACCTGATGATACGCCATACATAGGTCCAACACGCTGAAGTCAGTGGCCTTCCCCATGGTGCTTACCATCTCATGGATGCGTGGCAAAGGATGTCTTTCCACCAGGATGCTGTTATTAAGATCTTGCAGGTCGATGCACATCCTAATGTCCTGGCTGTTACCCTTCCTGGCGATAACGATGGGGGCGACCCATTCTGTTCATTCTACTGGTTCAAAGATCTTCAATTCCTTTAGTCTGTTTAGTTCATTCTTCAGTGGTTCCCACATCAAGTGGGGAATGGGCCTGGTTTTGTGCACTACCGGCTTAGCATTGTGTTTCAGTTTGATTTTGTGTTGGTAGTTGGTGGTTTGCAACTCGTCTCAATACTGGTTGGAGTGATTGAGAACCGGGGAGGCACAGTCAGACAGGTGGAAGGAAGCCGAACTGGAATATATTCAGACGGAAAGAAATCATCTGTTAACAGCTCGTCAATTGTGGGGCGTGAGTTGGGATCAGGCTGCAGCATTTTTTAAATCAGATTAGCAGCTACTGGGTTAAGGTGCTTTGATATAGTGTACTTGTTAAAGGATGAATCAATGAGGCGTGTGATGAATAACTCTCTTTATTCACTGCTCCACTCTCCGGCAAAGACCATCCCTCACATGAACATTCTAAGAGCAGCTTCACAGGAAGCTACCAAGAGCGCTTTTACCTTGGGGGTTGTTGTAACATACTAAAGTGGACAAGTTGCAAATAGGTGTATATAATTATACATCACCTTGTAAATATGCGTAAATATATAACACAAGATTGTAACACATCTTCCCCTGGGACGGTACAGTGGTGTGGTGATGTGTTTTATATTTAGTTTGTTGAGAAACTCTGTCATGCTATGGGAAACAAACTGGACCCCGTTGTCAGTGACAATGGATGCAGGTATGCCTTCCGTTGCAAAGGTGTCTCTCAGGAACTGAATTACAAATGCAGTGGTTATCTGGTTTACCATTTTAACCACCGTCCAATACGAGTAGTAGTCAGTAAGGATTTTGGCAAATTTCTTAACTACTCTAGGTAGATTAAGTGGACCAATTATGTCGAGAGCAATCTTTTCCCATGGTTTACTTGGGACGGGAAGCGGGGAAATTGGGACTTTCCTAGGTATCTTTGACTTGTCACTACTACTGCATGCTTGGCAAAGCTTAACTTTCTCTTCTACTAGATTGTCCATGTTGGGGAACCAGTAGCTTTCATGTAACCTTGCCTTAGTTAAGCTTCTCCCCAAGTGACCTTCGTGTACTAGGTCTATAATTTTGCTTCTTAACGCTTCAGGTGGGATTAGTTTGTCCTTTCTAAATAATAATTCTTTGTCTATGCAAAGTTCATTGCGAACCTCCCAAAATTTCCTTGTGTCAGCGTTCAATTGTTCTTGTGACTCAGGCCATCCTTGTAACGTGTATGACTTGAGTTGTGTCATACTGCTATCAGCACTCATGTGGTCCAACCATTCTTTTGAAGTAATGGTTGAAAGCTCAATCTGAAGGATGGGGTATTCACCTACCTCAAATTTCTCTTCCTTATTGAGTGGGCTCCTAGAAAGGAAGTCTGCTGCAGAGTTTTGTGTACCTGGCACATATTCTACTTTGAAGCAAAACCCTTCCAACCCCAAAATCCACTTAGCAATTCGAGGGGTGTTACAAGAGTTGTTCTTAGGGTTGAACATGAAAACCAAGGGCTTATGATCGGTTCGAATACAAAACTGTATGCCCCACAAGAAGAATTTAAAGTGTTTTACCCCCCAAAAGCAAGCTAACGCTTCTCTTTCCACCACTGAGTAGTTCAATTTCGCCTTGCTTAGGGCACGTGAGGCAAACGCCACAATTCTTTCTTTGCCATCAATCACTTGTGACAGAGTTGCCCCCAACCCTTTTCCGCTTGCGTCTGTGGTGAGGATGGTTTTTCTGTTATGCTCAAAATTGCACAGATATGGGGCGGAGATAATGCTCTCTTTTACTTCTGTAAAAGCACGTTGATGTTCTTCCGACCATTGATATGGTGTATTCCTTTTTGTTAGTTCCCTTAGGTCAGCAGTGATTTCCGCAAAATGATCAACTTATTTTGCCATGTATTCTGCCAGTCCTAGGAAGGATTTTAGTTCCTCCTTGTTGGTCAGTGCAGGGGCATCCTTTACGGCCTCGACCAAGCAAAATTTTGGTTTGAACCCATCTCTTGAGATACAATGTCCTAGGTATTCCACCGATTCCACTCCCAGTTTGCACTTTTCCTGTTTGAGGGTGAGACCCGCATCCTTGAATTTCGAAAGGGCTTGTCTTAGGTTATGGTCATGCTCCTTTTCGTTGTCCCCGTAGATTAGAACATCATCCTGAAAGCAGAGTGTCTTAGGTATACCATCCAGAATGCGCTGCATAATTTTCTGGAATAGGCAGCCGCCGATGCTAGCCCCAATGGCATGCAGGAGAACATGAATGTTCCCAAGGGAGTGGTGAATGCTGTTAATCTTCTGGATTCTTGGTGTAGTTCCTCCTGATGATACGCCATGGATAGGTCCAACACGCTGAAGTGAGTGGTCTTCCCCATGGTGCTTAACATCTCATGGATGCGTGGCAAAGGATGTCTTTCCACCAGGATGCTGTTATTAAGATCTCGCACGTCGATGCACATCCTAATGTCCTGACTGTTACCCTTCCTGGCGATACGATGGGGGCGACCCATTCTGTGCATTCTACTGGTTCAATGATCTTCAATTCCTTCAGTCTGTTTAGTTCATTCTTCAGTGGTTCCCACATCAAGTGAGGAATGGGCCGGGTTTTGTGCACTACCGGCTTAGAATTGTGTTTCAGTTTGATTTTGTGTTGGTAGTCCTTGAGCAGCCCTAGCTTTTCCGAGAAGACTTCCTTGAATTCTTTAACAATATGTTCATAGTAATTTTCCGGGTTGGTGCACAGTACCTGCTCCGGATGATTGGGGTCCAATTTAATTCCCAATTCCTTCTGGTGTTGCCACCCTAGTAAGTTAGATCCCTTTTCCACAATGTAAACTTTTCCTACTGTGGTGCGGTGCTTGAACGCGATTATGGATTTGAGCATTCCTTTTATTGGAATAGGGTCTTTATTATATCCACTATGATTTATGTCTGCTTTTGTAAGTTTCTTTTGTTCTTGGCCCATTATGGCTATGAATTCTTTGTAGTTCACTAAGGTGTATGGGGAGCAAGAGTCTGCAAACATTTTAATCTTCTTTCCATCAATGTTGACTTCACATTCTGGATATTCTTGTTTCTCCTCTCCCACTTCCTTGACTTGTAGAATTATCTTCTTTACTTGAGCCTTGTCTTCTCCCTTATTGCTCCATGTTTTCTTTGGAAAGCATCCACACAACCTTGCCAGGTGCCATTTCTTGTTACATTTCCTGCACCACGCCGACCTTTCTTGACAATTGGGGTCATTTGCTATGTGGTTGTTGCTTCCACAGCGGTAGCATTTTAACTTGGAACCTTCTGAATCGCTTGTATGGCTTTGTCCAAAATCCTTCTTGTTTTGTGGTTTATAAGTATCTCCCTTAATTTTGCATACTTAATTTTCTTTCTCCGTGTTACTCATTTCCGCTCCTTCTTCTGTATCTCTTTATTATTTGTACAACGTACAAGCTGGTCTCTGATTAAAGAGTCATTTAAGTCTTTGAAATCACATAATTTGCTGAGACCCCTTAGTATAGCTACGTATGTTGAAACACTCTCTTGCTTCCCTTGCACACGGCTGAAGAATTTGTGCCTCTCTAAGACTATGTTTATTTTATCGCCAAAATGCGCTCTTAGTTTCACCAGTGCTATTTTGAAGACTTCCTCATCATCATCTTCCTCTTCCGGTTCTGGAAGCGATTCAAACACTTTTCTTCCTGTGGGACCCAAGTTATGCAATAATATGTGTTGCTTCCTAAACTCACTGAATTTCTCCCCACCTATTGCCACCAGATAGGATTCAAAAACTTTTTCCCATTCTTCCCACGGCATGTTGGGTTCCCCACATTCATTCAAAAATGACGCAGGTTGCGTCATACTTGCCGCTGCCATGTTGAAAACTCACAATTGTAATAAATTTGGAGAAAGGAAATATTCAAAATGAGCACTACTATTGCATCTAGATGCGTTACCCTAAGTTAAAGATCACTTAAACACAGTAAGAAGGCAATCTGAATACTTTAGCACAATGACCTATGAATTATATATTTATAATGGTTCACTCACTCTTACTTATATTATACCTTGTGCTAATTGGCATAGAATACGTAAAAGTTTTAACTGCAACTCTCATACAACTTGCTTACTGTACATTTTTAACAACTTTATACCGTCTAAAGCAGTCATAGACAGATTCTGTCTTTAATTGTAGTTGTTCGATAGAAAAGGTGTGTGTGTCACCGTGGGCAGATTCAATTTTCCCAAAATATGACGCATACTGGAGTGCGTATCTCCGATGTTTGGATTAGCTTTAAGATTCATTTGGTGTATGTGTCACCGTGAAGAGATTAGGTATTTCCTTCAATATGACACACACAGGAGAGAGGTGCTAAGCCTCCCTTTACTTGTTCTCCGAAGACAGGCTATTTTAAATGAAAGGCTGTGCCTGTCAGCGATTAAAGCATAAGCACAGCTGTCACCAATATGCTGAGTTTGGCAGATTAACAAAAGCGCTAAATTCCAGATTGCTTGCACACCGAGAACTTGTAGGCAGATCACTAGGCGAATGATGATAAAAGCACAAGGCCCTCTAGCGCCTGAAACGCGCTATCGCACACACTTCAGCTGAGGAACAGCAGCTGACTAGAACTGAATCGCTCGTGTACAGAGCGTAGGCACCTTCTACGATGCACAATGAGGTTCTCAGACGCTATCACAATGAGCCTCCTTATGCGCTCAGTTTCCCCACACGATAAAGGTCAGACAAAGTCAATTTCATGTGGCAAAAGAGGAGACTACCGAAGCACTAAACACGGAGATAGTAATGGCACACTTTTAAACGTTCATGACACGGAGCATAAAAGGTTCTGTCAGCGCAGGGCGGGTTAATTTCCAGAGGCGTATTTGTCTCTGAATGGCTCTCACATCCAGCGCTAACCTCTCAATTTAATGTACATTCTTTGGCATGCCTCCCTTCACGCTCAGCTCCACGATGATGTCATGTAAATAACTCCTTGCAGGCGCGACCACCAAAGCCTTCTTTCACACTCTGCTTCACACAGCAGTAGCTCAAAGTACCAAGGGAGGGTGATTAATTAAACTGGCTAGGAACATCAAGCCTGTAACACTCGAGCATAGAAAAGTTTATCTTTCTAGATGACACACAAGTCCCTTTCATGAAATGCTCAGGTATTCGAGCCTTTGAAAAGTCAAACTGTCAGTGATCACAGCCAGGTTCAGATCGGCATACACCAGCAGCTCCTTTCAAAGTTTACTCTCAGAGTGTTTATTTATCTTAGACGGAGCTTCCTTTAATTAACTCCGCAGTACTAGGACATGAAAGGTTAGTTTACATTTACATTTACATGAGGAAATCATCACAAAGATTCATCTAGCAACATATCTGGTGAGGTCTTGTTAAACTAAACCGTCAGGATATGAACATAAAAAGAGCAGCTGACAGTGTTAAGTCAGTAGATAAAACCCTATCTGTGGGCTGACTGTAATGAGGAGTGGGGAGCCAATGTTCCATTCTGATGTCTAATGCATGTTCTCTCCTCGACATAATGTCCATTGACAAACCGGAAAAAATAAAACACAAAACCAATTGACATAAAAACATAAAGAGCAAAAAGCCCCAGCCAAATGTAAGTCCAAGGGGGAATTATAAAATGTTTTTTAAACAAAGTCGCGTAGGCTCTCAGCCTTGTGGGCTTCCCTGAAGTATGTGAAATAGTGTCAAATGAAAATCTGGACTCTGTGGCTAAACGAGTTTGCAAATCAGGCATCGATAAGTCAGTTAGGTAGGTGTAATCTGTATCATCAAGGTGAGTACCAGGCAAATCACTCAATAAGGGACTTAAAACTGCAGGCATCTCAAAGGCCACCTCCGGTGCACGATCTGAAGCAGTGGCCAAAACAGAATTACTCACTACCGAAGGACATGAGACTGCCGGTGTCATGCTAAGAAGAATCGGCAACTCTGTGATTTTGACATTGTCAATGGAGATATACCTGTTCTCTTTACGACCTGGAGGTGGTGGTAAAATGGCTGTTCTTGTGCCCTTCACTCCAAGCACATGACCCGGAGCACGATATGAGGGACCAAATTCCTTTTTGCTATCTATCTTCTCCTGAACCAGTTCTCCAACTTGGGGTAGCCAGCCAACTACCGGGATCTGCAACGCATCATCCGAGGTGGAGAGCAAATGTTCCTTTGCAAGACTGTCTCTTGTCTCTTGTAGAGTCTGTAAAACATTGCAATGTTCATCTACGTCAAAGGAGGCAGCCAAACCGAACGTGTCTAGACGGTCAAGGTCCAGGACATACATCTTGATACCAAAGAGCATTTCGTATGGTGTCCGCCCACCGAGAGACCTTCTAGGGAGATTATTAAGAGCACACTGCACGCCATTGAGATGGGACAGCCAATTTCTGCCAGTGCCTATAACTCGAGCTGTCAGTGATTGCTTTAAGTCACAGTTCATTCGTTCCACAACACTATTACCCTCAGGTCGGTATTGAGACGAAAACTTGACTTAAACCCCCATCAAAGCCATGGCATCCTTATACGCCTTAGAGGCCAAAGCAGGACCCTGGTCCGAATGGAAGGTACCACAGGCAAAAATCACTACAAAGACACGCAAATCCCTGATGACAGTCCGTGAATCAGCGCTGCGATGAGGCCAGACCCATACAAAGCGTGTGGATGAATCAACTGCTACTAAGATGGACTTATACGCAGTATCAGAAGAAAAAGGACCGTAGTGATCTAAATAAACACAACCAAACGGTTTATTAGAAATGAACAACTGAGTTTGGGGTGGAAGCGTAGCAGTTGAAGGCTTAATCTGCTGGCAAATGTCACATTGAAGGACATAGTCACTCGTCTGTTTGTACAGTCCCCGCCACCGAAAACGTTGTTGCAACTGAGACATAGTAGGTGAAACGCCCGCATGCGCAGACGCAACTCCTTCATGGGCCGCTGTGATCAGTGAATGCCTGCGATCTGAGTTGGGAATTAACCTCTCCCCAACTTCTGGAATTTTCACATAAGGAACCTTATCGGGACTTAAGTGGTATGTGTACTTCAAAGGGAACCCCGTAGGATAATTATCTCCCTTCTCAGTGGCAGCAACAGCCGCCAAGATAACATCATCAATCTTACTTTTGGACCATGTGACTGTTGCAACTAAATATGTCAATACCGCTGATTTCGCTACTTCATCAGCAAGCGAATTGCCGACAGCGTGGACTCCAACACGCTGGTGACCGAGAGTATGAATTACAAACACGAGTGGCAACTGCTCTTTAAGCTCAGCCACTCGGACCCAGATCATTTTATGTTTTATTGTGCTACCCTTGGAATCACGAAAGTCATTCTGAATCCAAAAGAACAAGTTCTCATTGTAAGACTGGACACAGTAGTAAGAATCACTTACGATAAGTGTTGTCACACAAGGACCAGCATACTCCAATGCAAGAATCAGAGCACGAAGCTCTGCCAATTGGGCGGTGCAGTCCCCTAGAGTCTGCGTGTGCACGACTCTGGACTTGAACTCATCGTTCACCATGGCACCTACCACAATGGCGCAAGCGGAAACGTAGGCGTGTTTAGAACCATGCGCAACCTGCGCCGAACCATCAGTGTATATGATGCAATGGAAATCCTCCAAAGGCCGCATAGCCAAAGGTGCAGGATGACCAAACTCATACTGCAAAAACTCCTGCGAGCGTAAGGAGGCATCAAAAATGAACGTGACATCCGGAGACGTCAATGATGCAGCCCATTGTATCCACTGAAGGTGCAAAGCTTTAGAATTTGGTACACTGGCTTTCATAACTGCTTCCAAAGCAGGACACGGGGTAACAACCAACATGCGTTTTCCCTGTGACAGAGCACGTTCCTTTAGAATCGCCATCTGCACAGCCGTCAAAACTTTCTCTACAGTGGAAAATCGCATTTCAGCCGAAGTGTACAAGTGTGACTTGTAAACAATAGGTACTGTATCACCTGCATTAACTCTAACACTCACAGCCTTTTAGGTTCTCCTTGTACGCAAAGCTATCCTGAGCTGTACAGACAACATGATAGCCATGTATTCTATACAGAAACGGGGGGGACACACTCTCTCCAACTGTCACAACTTGCACAGGCCTTCTGGAGGTGGGCCATACACACATTCTATCTCCTAGCGGATCACCTTCCTGAAATAGACAATCGGATTGCAGAATTGCTTAGCAGACCGAGACAACAGATTCACGAGTGCGCACTCCACCCTCAGGTTCTCCTCCTGTTCTTTCAGATATGGGGCTTCCCAGACATAGATCTGTTTGCCACATACCAAAACGCAAAACGGCCAAGCTTTGCCTCCAGGTATCCACACCCATTTCCCAAGGCAATGCACTATGGATAAACCTGTCAGGGATATTTGCCTACGCTTTTCCGCCTCTCCCACTCATTCCACTAGTGGTTCGGAAGCTCAGGTAAACATACCTCACACTAATCCTAGTACCTCCCACATGGGCCCATCAACCATGGTTCACCACCCTGTTGGCGCTCTCAGTAGTTCCTTATAAAAAACAGCATCTCCCATTCAGTCTCCTCACACAGAGTGATGGAGAGATAAGACACCCAGATCCCAGACATCTTAACCTAGCAATGTGGCACCTGAAGTCATAGAGTTTGGCTACCTTAATCTTACGTGAGACTGTATGAACATCATTAAAGAAGCTAGGCGACCTACTACAAGAGCTTGCAAAAATGGAAGCGGTTTGTTATTTATTGTAATTAATATCATATCAACCCGCTTGATGCTTCAGTTCAGAACATCATTTGTAATTTACTGCATTTACAACGCTCAAATTTAGTGTACACATCTATATACTTACATCTCGCTGCAATAGCCGCATACCTTCAGAGTAGACCGCATCTGTCCCTCTTTGGAGTGTCTCTTATTAAAGCCTTTATGAAAGGACTCAAGAGAGTTATTCCCCCAAGATTTCCACCTGCCCCAGTGTGGAATCTTAATATTGTTCTTACCAGGTTAATGGGTGCACTCTTTGGGCCATTGCATGAATGTGAACCGCAATTTCTCACTTGGAAGGTTGCTTTCCTCTTTGCTATCACATCACTGAGGAGAGTGGGTGAGCTTCAGGCACTAACCAGAGGAGAACCTTCTTTACAAGTACACTAAAATAAAGTGGTTCATCGTACTAACCCAAAATTTAATCAGGACCCTTCGGGACCCAAAAAGGGGAGGCCAACTCTGTTCCTACCTCCGGTATCTGTGGTGGTTATTCCTAGTCAGGCAGAGATACCTGAACCACACACAAATCATGTTAGTTTCATCGATAAATTAGCTAGAACTAGCGAGTTGTGGGGGTGACCCCCTGTAGTAGAAGTTCCTTACTCGAAGTGGGACGAATCGGCCCGGAAACACAATGGAGCAGAAAGATATCGAGATTACAGCTACCACGTGTAATGGACTAACATCAAACTTTGCCCATACACCATAAGGGGTATATGAAATGGAGTAAAGCGAATCGCAACCCATTATCCTTGTAAAGATAAGATTGGACCTAAATAACTTAAAGATACAAAAAATAAGTCACAAAAATAGATAATGTGAAGAGTGCAAGTATGAGTATGTTAGGTTGTGAGGTGATGTGAGATACTTGTGGTGCAAGGTAAATATCAATTTAGGGGTAATTCACACAAAATATGTACAGAATGTATAACAACTGAAAACTCTGACATATTGAAATGTATCTAACAACATAGTGTACAGAAAATAAAAAAAATATATAAATAAATCATAAATCATACGTTCTTATATAGCGCCTTTCACCGTAAGGTCTCAAGGCGCTTGCTTTGGGAACCCGTCCTGGCTTTTCCCTGCGAGATAAGCCCTACTGGGCATCTCCATGGTGAAAGCCAGGCATCCCATCGCGGTGGGGCCGTAGTGGAGATTAAGCAAGCTATTGCCCAGAGTTGCAGAGTGTGAACCCATGATTCGAGTAGGCGCCGAGGCGAGAATTATCGAGTCCGTTGACATTTTGAGCTCAAGACCCTGCCGCGTCGGGGATTGACCTCTGCGTCCGGGTCTGCCTCCTCTAACCGGGGAGCCACACTTCTCTTCAAATAAAGCATTTTTTTTAAATGTAAATGTCGTTTTTAACTTTTGATAAAATGAATGTAATAAATAAGAATGGATTTGAATAAACTGTTGAAATCATTGTAACAATATAACAGAGGGGAGCCCAATGAGCTTTTTTTGAAGCCATTAGTGAATTGGACTTAGGTCGAGTGGGAGTGCTCTATTAGCCTGCTTATTGGTGACCCCCTGTAGTCACACTTACATCAAGATGGGTGCACCGCCCGTGAAGGTTTCCAGCATCTCGCCGCAAAGTTGGAGCAACTAGAGAATGTATCTGTGAAACTTGAACCCAATTTGTGTGTGGTTCAGGAATCTCTGCATGACTAGGAATACTCTCCACAAATACCGGACATAGGAACAGCGGGGACCTCCCCTTTTTGGTTCCCGAAAAGGACCTGGTGAATGCCGTGTGACCCCTTCGGTATGGGCATACCTTTCACAGCAGAAACATGTCGACACTGTGCCATAAAGGAGGGGTGAAGGAATTCTTAATTTTCTCCTTTCGCCACAATCCTTCTCGTTTTGAATTTAGCCGGATGGCCCCGGAATATAATTGGCAGTGGGTATACATCTGAGCTAGTTTTAAACTTCCCGATCTGCACTTTGTCTTCGGTGATCCTAAATCATTTCATTGTTTGTATTGTCTTCCTCTCCCTGTTGCTCCACCCCAGGGGTTGGTCTGCCGGGGGTTTCTGTGGCACGCCCTATGATGAAGCATGTCACAATTTTGTTAGTGAGGGTAGTTTTCTTCACATCACGCACATGCCACTGGTTTCTATGTATACACATTGTAGTACACTTCCTCTTTTTCCTCCTCCTCTGTGTGATATTCAACAAGTCAAATGGTCCTGCAAATCCAATCCTACCTTGGTGCTTCTGGCATTGGTACAAAGTGCACAGGAGTCTGGGATGTCTCGCAATGTGTATCTAACTCCAGACAGGTGTTACAGTTAGCAACCCAGCTAGACACTTGACCATTCAAGGAGGGCCACCAAAAATGTTTAAATTGTCTACAGGTTCCAAAAACCCCAAGCTGTTCTTCGTGGGCAGCTTGGATGAGCGTCTCACAAATAGACACAGGTGGAACACAGGTATCACTGCGGATGAGAGCACCTTTTACAATAGACAATAGACTGCCAACTCGTGCACATGGTTTGAGGGACGGAACTAGTGATCTCTCTTTGGACCAATCTTTTTAAACACATTCTGTGGCTGCACAAAGTACTTCATCCTTCTGTATCGAAGACAACCATTCTTCATATGGCAAGATGCAGTGGAATCTAAGACGTCTTCCACTAAAGCTACTCCACACTCAGCATCATCATGCTCTTTATCTCTGCCCTTACATTCCTCCCTGCCAAATTACATTTGAAGGTAAAGTGTCATTCTCGCGAGCAGGACTGCAGCCTAGTAAGTCTCGAAGAGCTCTTACCAGATCCATTGCCAACAGAAGTTTGTGGTCGCTGAAATTACAATATTTGTCCCCAATCTGAATATTCTAAATTTCTTCACCGCACACGAGCAGACCAATCCCTCTCTTTTAATTGTGCTATAATGCACTTCTGCTTGTTTCAAGCACCTAGAAGCAGACGCTACTTATTGTTCTCAACCACACACCCACTGAGATAAAACAGCACCTAATCCAAATTGACTGACATCCACAGTAAGAAAACATTTGTTTCCTGATGTAAAAGGCGAAAGAGCTGGTGCATTCACAATCAATTGTTTAACTTCTCCAACTTCTTGGAAGCCAATTCCCTCCTGGGCGACTCCCAAACGGGTTTTCGGCCCGGTCAGGGGACCGACACCGCCCTGCTGGCAGTCGTGGAGAATGCGAGGAGCATGCTGGATTCGGGGGGATCAGTGGCAGTGATCCTCCTGGACCTCAGCGCTGCTTTTGACACCGTGGACCATCAGGTGCTTCTCCAACGGCTGTCAGGGGTGGGGGTCACGGGTTTGGCCCTCAAATGGTTCGCCTCCTTCCTGGAAGGTCGTACATTTGAGGTGTGGGAAGGCCAGGAAAAATCATCTTCTACCCCTCTCCAGTGTGGTGTGCCACAGGGCTCTTCATTGAGCCCTACCCTATTCAACGTTTACATGGCCCCCCTGGAGAATGTGGTACGGCCGCTGGGTATCAAAATCATCAGTTACGCTGATGATACCCAGCTGGTGGTAGGCCTCTCCCAGTCGGCGTACCATCCCGACCGGCTGCACACGTGTCTTGAAAAGATCTACACGTGGATGTGCAGCTCAGCCCTAAAGTTAAATGGCTCCAAAACGGAACTGATGCTGCTGGGGAACTCCTCTCCATCTTTGCCCCCCAGCAGCTGGCCAGACTGTTTGGGACCGATGCCCCCCCCCCAAGCAGGAGATCAAGAGCTTGGGGGTATGGCTGGAGCAGGACCTATCATTTAAAACCCATGCCAAAAAGACTGCTGGCGTGTGCTTTGGCCTGCTCCTTTCAGCCCAGAAGATTCTGCCCCTGCTCCCAGTGGCCACTCGAAGGCTTCTCATCCAGGGACTTATCATCTCGCGGCTGGATTTCAGCAATGCGCTTTTCCTGGGCGCACCTGAATCTACCCTGAACAGACTGCAGCAAGTGCAGAACGCGGCTGCCAGGCTTTTGACGGGTCTCCCTAGGCGGCAATCTGCCCGCCCGGCGTTGAGGGCACTGCACTGGCTCCCTGTGAAGGACCGGGTGAAATTCAAGTCACTCTGCATCGCCCACAAAGTCCTGCACGGGGTGGGTCCACCTATTCTTGAGGAGATGGTCCAGTCCTATAAGGCCTCTCGTTCCCTCCGCTCTGAACACCAACATCTCCTTCAGGTTGGCAGGGTGAAAAAGGCAAGAACTGGGGGCAGAAGGTTTTCAATAAATGTGGCCTCCTTGTGGAACTCACTGCCCTTACAACTGCGCTCCGAAGCCAGTCTCTTCAGGTTTCGTAAACTTTTAAAAACTTTTTTGTTCTCTGTTTAATCCTTGCATTCTTGTAGCTGTGTTATTTTCTGATAAGCGCGGGGATGCCTATTGGTAACCAGGCGCTATACAAAACTCGGAATAATAATAATAATATAATAACTTTTTCAAAGGCGTTGTTCCCAGCTGTGTCCCACACAAATTTAACTTCTTTCTTTTAAAAGGTAAAGCAAAAGTTGAATAACTTTGGCATAATCAAGAATGAATCTGGAATAATATTCACTCATGGCCAAAACTGACCGAAGTGCACCTTTATCTTTAGACGGTGTAGCTTTTGAGGTGTATGAGGGAAAACGTAGGTTTTATGTCCACAGAGGTGATGTGATGACCTAAATAATCCAAGTCTCTGGTTAGAAACTAACATTTATCACGTCTCTGGGTAATACCAATATCCCTGAGGATGTGTAAAACTTATTTCAGTATTTTATTGTGCTCGCTGACCGTTTCAGAAAACTTGAGAACATCGTCCTTATAAGCCTGAACACCATTAATCCCGGCCAAAACTCTGCCATAAGTTTATGGAACACACTCGCCGCAGAAGTTACAGTTGTAGGCTCCAACCATGTTACAAAAGTGGTCTGCAATTCTGCTGTGAGTGGAGTTTGGTGATATGCTGCCCTGAGATAAGGAGTAAAAATTGGCATTGGGAATATTGGCCAATAAACCTTTCCTTTTTGGCAGGAGGGTGAGAGTCTATTATGATATTTTTATAAAGTGTGCGTAAGTCAGTGCACAGGCGATTATCTCCTGTTTCCCCCCCCCCCTCACTATAACAATTGGTCTGACCCATCCAGAGGAATCAGTTGTGGTAATAACGCCCTCTTCAGAAAGTTAGCCCAATCATTTGTTGAGGTCGGCACTGAAACTCAAGGAGCGATCAGACACTGGATCCACAGGGACATCACTTTGTTTGAGTTTGATTACATGTCAAACCTGCTAATATTGCCTATATTTATATTAGAAAACCTCTGGGTACTTTCCTAATGTCATATTTATTTCATTTTCGCTTCATTATCAAGTGGAGCAATGCAAGCATCAATTAGTCGAACAAGAAACCAGTTTCAGACCCATCTTTGCAAGATCTTGCAACCTACAATATTCTTCCTTTTGAAAACCATATACAACTTTGTCACAAAATGTCTTCCAAGACATGTTGCATCATCCAAAAAGTACCCACACATCTCCATAGACCCGGAGAAGAATACCTGTGGGTTTAAGAGATTTGTTTTTAAAGCACCATTGGTTGTATGAAGCATCAGAAATGATGTGAACAGGTGCTCCTGAATCCGCCATTGTCTTTAAAGATGCATGGCCACTTTTAACTTCACTGAAGGGACTTTCACTGTTTTAGTTAACTGAACTTCAACAACAGCTGTGAGAATCCGTTGTGTTAAATCATGCAAGTCATCTTCTACACCACACTGCGCACTTGAATACATTTTCTTCCACTTTTGCGCACACTTTGAAAATGACCCAATTCATGTCATTTGTTGCAGAGTTGACCCAAGGCAGGTCACACCGGATCGTTACTCAATGTGTTTTTCATCCACATTCGAAGCATACTGTGCCATTCTGCTTTTTCAAATGACTTATTTGACCTGCTTGTGGTTGGTCTCCTTCTTTTTGTTCACGGTTTCACGAGGGATTCAGCGTGTCCTGGTGAACCTCGCTGAGTTTAAAAGCGTTTCCTTGCATTGGTGAAATAGCTCAGAGGGTTGCGTGCCTGCATCAGTCCCGTTTGTAAGCCGCAGCTTCACGAACTTAAACGGGGCCAATCGACACTGCTATCTTTCCAACGAGGATTGAAACAAGTACCATTTATTGTGATAATGGTGCTAACTATTAAGTGGTCGCCAGCAGCCAATACTGTTTGTGTCTGCAGCCTTTGAAACGCCTAGCTACTACTTAAAAACTACTACTCCCACTTTTCAAATCTATTCCTATCATTATATCCCTATTCCAGGCTCTACTCAACATGCATGAAATTAGGAGCATAATCCAAACACAATTTATGCACAAGAAAAAAATGTGTGCTAACCTAGTAACTACTAATCTTGCATTACGAGTACAATACTCCTCTCCAAAAATGCACTTCAATACATTGTCAGGAGTCATAAGACCCATGGAAATCCATTTACAATTACAGTGCATGTAACGGCAAGTAACGATGGTCGCAACCTCTTGTGAATAAGGATGTCTACAAAACCTTGCTCTCTGATTCTCTACCTTTCTTTTGATTCTCGTAGGGAGACTTGGGTTGGATGACCAGAGGATCCATGGTTGGACCTTTTCAAGAAGCCGCCTTTGCTTTGTCTGGACAAGCCCGCGTACACAGACCTTCCTGTCAAAACCAAATTGAATCCTCTCCAAGATAAAATGTTCCCGTCGACAAGATTGCCTGTCTCGAGTGGCAAGACCCAAATACACAATGTGTCCACCCAATATAAAAATGTTAAAACCTGGACGCAGATGCGACGCAAACACAGATAGCAGAGTGTACCACAGTTCAGTGCTTTGCATGACGTTTTGTGTACTCTGTCATTAGCAGGCTATCCTGTGCTATCCTGTGCTAACTTGCTTTACTGTGAAGACAGAGAGCTTGAAGAGATTTCTCAAAGGTGACTCTCCCACTCCATGTAATTGCATTTGTCTTTGTACCCACCTCTTATCCTGGCATTCCTGACAAATGCTTACCCACCTCAAGCTGGTATGAAGAGTCCTTCATCATCATTTTTACCAAACATCCGACAAATCACGTATGTTGGGAAATACTAACTTGGGGAATAAAAGCAAGAGCCATGACCGGTTGTCAAGCTATCCAGAAGACTGTTTTCATGCTCATTCATTCTGGTCATTATGGCGTTCCTGCTTTGCAAAGTGTGACCTTTCTAGGCATTGCGGTGGCATAATGTTGTCCTTCTTAACAGAATTTGGGCTTCACAAAACCGCGGAGAGGTTCCCCACCTGTCCAATCCTTCCTTTTCCTCAGTGCCATTAAAGACCTGGAGGCCTTATTTACGACAAAGTAACGCAGCGCGGCGCTGCAAGGCATTTGGCTTCGCTACGCTGCATTACTTTGGAAGCAAAGGGATGCGCCAGATCTACAATGATACAACAGATCTCGTTGCTGTCCCCTGCGCTGCTGCGCCATTGACTGCCATACGCCAACGCAGGCACCCTTGCATCACGGCGGCGGAATGCAGCACGCATCGAAAGAGGGACAAACGAGGAGAAATGGGAGCATTTCTCCTCGTTGCGCCTCCCTCCCTCCTCTGGGAGGCGCAGCCATTCTTCCGCATTTCCAGGTTTACCATTTCTAGTAAATCTGGAAATGCGTCAGAATCCATGGGCGTTGTGTGGGAACACCCACAGCACCCGCCACCAAAGGCACGCCCCTTTCACGCAAATGGATGCGCGATAAGTGGCCGTATTTACAGAGCCCGAAAAGCCACGCAATGCGGCTCTACCTGGCCTTGTAAAATGGGGCCACACACTGCGTTGCTAGTGTGTTACAAAAAGTGAGGCACTGGCGGCACAGGGAGCTTGTAAATATGCCCCTTGGTTCATAGTGGCGGGTGTGTTACGGTTCTAGCTACTTTCCGGTTTTAGTTTATAATTATGACTATTTTCGCCATTAGCAGGCTGAGCGCAAGGAGCTACGCTGGCGGTGCCACTTCCAGATAAAACTCCAGCTCTGGAAGTGCAAGGGGTGTCTTCGGGCCTGTGTCCTGCTGCTGCTTGTGGCTCAGCTTACCCTGCAGAAACCATGCCGGGGTTTAACTTCAATTCCAACATGTAAAGAAGTGAGTAACTGATGCACGGAGAAGGGACACAAAGCATGTGTGACCATGTTCAATGCTCAGAGCGGCCACACTTGAACCCACTCTGCATCGAAGGATCAGAGCAAAAGGAGGGTTTGAGAAAGACATCACATGAAGACTGCTGTTTCACACACAGAGAGACCACTCTGCATCGAAGGGTCAGAGCAAAAGGAGGGTTTGAGAAAGACATCACATAAAGACTGCTGTTTCACACACAGAGAGACCACTCTGCATCAAAGGGTCAGAGCAAAAGGAGGGTTTGAGAAAGACATCACATAAAGACTGCTGATTCACACACAGAGAGACCACTCTGCATCGAAGGGTCAAAGCAAAAGGAGGGTTTGCGAAAGACATCACATAAAGACTGCTGTTTCACACACAGAGAGACCACTCTGCATCGAAGGGTCAGAGCAAAAGGAGGGTTTGAGAAAGACATCACATGAAGACTGCTGATTCACACACAGAGAGACCACTCTGCATCGAAGGGTCAGCGCAAAAGGAGGGATTGAAAAAGACATCACATGAAGACTGCTGTTTCACACACAGAGAGACCACTCTGCTTTGAAGGGTCAGAGCAAAAGGAGGGTTTGAGAAAGACATCACATAAAGACTGCTGTTTCACACACAGAGAGACCACTCTGCATCGAAGGGTCAGAGCAAAAGGAGGGTTTGAGAAAGACATCACATAAAGACTGCTGTTTCACACACAGAGAGACCACTCTGCATCGAAGGGTCAGAGCAAAAGGAGGGTTTGAGAAAGACATCACATAAAGACTGCTGTTTCACACACAGAGAGGCCACTCTGCATCGAAGGGTCAGTGCAAAAGAAGGGTTTGAGAAAGACATCACATGAAGACTGCTGTTTCACACACAGAGAGACCACTCTGCATCGAAGGGTCAGAGCAAAAGGAGGGTTTGAGAAAGACATCACATGAAGACTGCTGTTTCACACACAGAGAGACCACTCTGCTTTGAAGGGTCAGAGCAAAAGGAGGGTTTGAGAAAGACATCACATAAAGACTGCTGTTTCACACACAGAGAGACCACTCTGCATCGAAGGGTCAGAGCAAAAGGAGGGTTTGAGAAAGACATCACATAAAGACTGCTGTTTCACACACAGAGAGACCACTCTGCATCGAAGGGTCAGCGCAAAAGGAGGGTTTGAGAAAGACATCACATGAAGACTGCTGATTCACACACAGAGAGACCACTCTGCATCGAAGGGTCAAAGCAAAAGGAGGGTTTGCGAAAGACATCACATAAAGACTGCTGTTTCACACACTGAGAGACCACTCTGCATCGAAGGGTCAGAGCAAAAGGAGGGTTTGAGAAAGACATCACATGAAGACTGCTGTTTCACACACAGAGAGACCACTCTGCATCGAAGGGTCAGAGCAAAAGGAGGGTTTGCGAAAGACATCACATAAAGACTGCTGTTTCACACACAGAGAGACCACTCTGCATCGAAGGGTCAGAGCAAAATCAGGGTTTGAGAAAGACATCACATGAAAACTGCTGTTTCACACACTGAGAGACCACTCTGCATCGAAGGGTCAGAGCAAAAGGAGGGTTTGAGAAAGACATCACATGAAGACTGCTGATTCACACACAGAGAGACCACTCTGCATCGAAGGGTCAAAGCAAAAGGTGGGTTTGCGAAAGACATCACATAAAGACTGCTGTTTCACACACAGAGAGACCACTCTGCATCGAAGGGTCAGAGCAAAAGGAGGGTTTGAGAAAGACATCACATAAAGACTGCTGTTTCACACACAGAGACTTCTGTTTTATGAGAGTCAGTTAGTTCCACTCACATTTTGAAAATGCATTTTTGCTACACAGACACACGAAAGCCATAAGCTTCATTTCCCGTTAGGAGCCTCCTGTCTTGTGTCTTCAGCTGGTGAGAGGAGTTTTTTAGGTCTGGCTTTGATAGCTTTACCTGTTTTTGCCAGACTGCTGGTTTTCTCGAAAACATTCATACATGATATATCCATAGAGGGGCTCTTTCCTCTGCAGGCTTCATCCATCGCTCTTTTAAGTTGCCATTCACATGTTGCTTCCGCCGATCACGCATGCAGCGTGGGCTCGTGGGTCAGCCCACCTCACTCGTTGGGTCAGCCCACCTCACCCATTGGGTCAGCCCACCTCACCCATTGGCTCCTTTCACTTTCATTGACTACACAAAGGCAGTGCACAATCTTTGCATCCACCTAAAAGTAGTCATTTTCTCTTCAGTGACAAATTTGCTTCAAAGTGGGCTTTTTATATTATCTGTTTATATTAACTTTAAATACAGTATAATCATTTTAATTGCATATTGGAGGGTCAGTTTGATAGGGATTTTTTTTACTTCTCCCTTTTAGGTTTCGCCGGCACAGCCCCTGTGCTGTGCTTGTGAAATCTCTTGTATTTAATAAATCTTAAAATGGGATCTTATCAGTTCCTGTTCCGAATTACTGTGTCCATCTGCTGTTGTGTGGAACTTTGTTTTTTTTACTTTCCCTGACTGCACACATTGAAACAGCTGTGTTTATTCCTGATCTTTTCATCAAGACGCCACCAAGAAGTATTCAATTGGTCTCAAGTTACATTTTATGTGGGCTTAAGTTCTTGAACTCAATTTTAGGACTGTTTTCGGTGCTTATATTAGTGTGCCTGCATGAGCCCATGTGAAGATAGTCACTTTCTCCCCATATTGGAAGAACCAGACAACACTGCAATCTACAGGTTATTTTTTTTTTGTAGAAGTTTTATTTATTGCAGTTCAAATACAAAGTGAGAAAGGAAGAAAGGAAAGAAATAAGGAAACAGGCGGCAAAACCGCGGCAACTCCCAATAAAGGGATTAGAAAAAGCTTACATGGAGGCACATAAGATAACAAACGACATCAGATCCGGCTATGCTTTAGAGCAGTGCTAGCCCGCGAGCAGTAAGGAATCAAAGGCAGCCGCTTCACGGCACAGCAGCAGTCCTCATCATGGAGATGGTCACTTCCCTTACAATCAGAATATTGCAAAAGTTCCCGGGCAATCAAAAGTCCCCCTCAGTTATGCAGTGCCGGAACAGGTCATGAACAACCGTCCCCCCAAACCCCCCCCCAACCCCCCGTAGTGGTGGCACCCATACATGCATACAATCTCAATCCCTCACACATACAGTCAAGTTAAATCTGGAAGAGGTGAAGGGCGCACAGAGCAGACGGGTATACCGATGAGGGCAAGCCCTTCGATAGAAAGTGAACCAAGGGTCCCCATTGGAATATAAAGTTCTTAAAGTTACCCCGGAAGATGTCCGCCATTCTCTCCATGCTCACTAATCTCCACAGTCTCGCGTGCCACAATGAGAGAGCCGGGGCTGCTGGTTTCTTCCAGGCTGAGGCCAGCGTAAGTTTAGCCGCTCCAAGGCAGAGCCACAAGATTTGTTTATCCGCCTTTGTCTGGTGTTCTAACAGCGGATCTCGAAGGCCCAGGATGACATAGGGCAAAGTATCCGGGACGGGATATCCTAATATGTCCTTGATCTGGGACAAGATTTAGGCCCAAAACGGCCGGATGATCGGGCAGTCCCACCAGATGTGGCGGAAGTCTCCCAATAGTCCACAGCCCCTCCAACACCGGTTCGAGGACGCTGGGAATATGCGATGCAGTTTTGATGGGTAGAGGTACCAATCAAACATGGTTTTAAGGTGGGCTTCTCGCAGATCCACCGAGTGATTGTGAGCTATGATATCCCGCCAGAGACCCCTCCATTCGTCCCTGGTTATGTCTCGATCTAGGAGGGTTTCCCAGTGGTCCATGTAAATTGGGCGTGGGGAGACCACAGTGGCCAGCAAGAGTTTATACAGAAAGGAGATCGTCCCTTTCATCGTGGAGGAGCGGAGAATAAAGGCTTCAAAAACCGAGAATGGTCTGGTAGCCGCATCTCTCAGACCTGCTGAGGTCGCCCAGTGGAGCAGTTGAGCATGATGAAAGCGATCCGAAGGTGGGAGACCAAAGTCACGCATGCAGATATGGAATGTGAGGGGTTCCGTTCCATGGAATAAGTGCGTAAGGGCTCTACACCCTCCTTCTCGCCACAGCCGAAAGGGATCCTCCCGTAACGCCGGCGGAAAGGCCGGATTGAAATGTATGGGAGTGAAAGGGGAGGGAAACGTTGTCCACTGCTCGTCTCCGGTGATCGTGTCCCACACCTTTTGAACGGTGCTAGTGGGCGTGCTGATATAGGCGTTCCTAGGCCTGTCCGACTTGGGCTTCCAGGCGAGGTCCCAAATCGATCTCCCGGCCACACTTCTATCCATGTGCAGCCAGTGTTTCTCAGAGAGCTGCTGCGACCATTCAACCAGCACCCGCAGTTGGGCAGCCTTGTAGTACAAGTGCATGTCAGGGAGGCTCACACCACCCTCCTCCCGTGGGCGCCGCAGTGTCGCGAAGGAGAAGCGCGCCCGGCCTCACTGCCAGATGTATTTCAGCAGTAGAGTCTTAAGGCGCCGGAAGAAGTCCAACTCCATAGGGATAGGGAGGGCCTGGAAGAGATACAAAAACCTAGGAAGGGGGACCATCTTGATGGTATGGATCCTACCGAGCCACAAGATATATTTCGGCTTCCACCAGTCTAGTTCCCTGCGCACCGCCGCCAACATAGGCGGGAAGTTCGCCATGAAGAGGGAGTTTATAGGAGTCAGATGGACTCCCAAATACAACAGGGAGGCAGGCGCCCACGCCAGAGGCGTAAGGGGGCGCAATCGCTCCAAGTCTGCTGGAGGGAGGGTTAGATTCAAGATGTATGACTTATTAAAATTAACCTTAAATCCAGCCACCGACTCAAATTCAGACAGCAGGTTTTGGAGATGTGGTAAGGACTGAGCCGGCTCCCCCACCGACAGCAACACGTCATCTGCAAATAGGGAGATTTTGTGCTGTTCTCCCGAAAATGGGAGTCCCTTTATCTGTTCCCGCTCACGTACTGCAAGAGCCAAAGGTTCAATACTCAAAGCAAAGAGGAGAGGGGAAAGGGGGCAGCCCTGCCTTGTGCCCCGGGAGTGCGAGAAGCTGGCAGAACGATGGCCATTAATCACTACTCTCGAATTTGGGCAGTTATAATTCGCCCGGATCATGGTGATGAATTGGTGCGAAAAGCCGAAGGCCTCCAGGGCGCAGAACATGAACTTCCAGTCAACCCAGTCGAAGGCTTTTTCCGCGTCCAGCCCCACCAGCACTGCCGGGATACAGAACCGGTTGGCCTTTTCTATGAGATGTATGACCCTCTGCAAGTTGTCATGTGTCTGGCGGCCTTTAATAAACCCGGATTGATCCGAATGAATGAAGCCCGGCATTAAGTCTTGGAGCCGGCGCGCTATGATAGTAGAATACAGTTTAGCGTCCACATTAAGAAGTGCTATCGGGCGGTACGAGGAACATTTGGAAGGATCCTTCTCCGGCTTGGGGATCACAGTGATCACGGCCTCGGCCATGGTGCCCGTGGTCATCCCAGTGAGTGCCATTTCGTTGAAAAGGGACACCAAAAAATCACACAGCTCTGCCGCAAAGGACATGTAGAACAGTGCCGTGTAGCCATCAGGGCCCGGCGCCTTGTGAAGTTTCAGATCTCTGATGGCGTGCAACACCTCTGATCTAGAGATTGGGGCGGCCAAGAGTTCATTCTATTCCTTAGACACTTGTGGGATGGGGAGATCCGCCAGGAAACGGTCCTGCGCCGCCTGATCCAGGGAGTCTCCCTTATAGAGCGCCTCGTAGAATCGGCCAAAAATACCTGCCTTATCCACATCACCATGATGCAGGGAACCATGTGAGTCCAGAATGCCACCAATATAGTCTCTCTCCCTCTTGTCCCGCAGCTGCCGGCCTAAGTGCCTGCCCACCTTATTCCCCTGGGAATAGGAGACACGCCTAAGCCGCAGGAGAGTAAACTCTGCACGGTTGGTGTAGTGGGCTTCCAATTTACTCCGCACGGCCGTCAAGGGCCGAAGAGTCAGTCTGGACGGGTTCGCTTTATGCGCCTGTTCTAGGGTTGCCAGTTCCGACTCCAGGTCTTTCCATTCCTTCCTCCGTAACCTATTGAGGTTAGCATTGAGGCTCAGGCACGTACCCCGCAGCGATGCCTTACACGCATCCCATGTATTGAAAAGCGAGGTATCCGCTACTGGGTTGAGGGCCAAAAAGTCCCCTATAGCTTTACGCAGTTCCTTGCACGAGGTATCATCTCGAACAAGCGCCGGCGGGAAGTACCACTTCTTCACTCCATCCCCCCTGCTGACCAGTGGAGCCCGAGAACCAGCAGGCTATGATCTGACACGGAGAGCGGGAAGACAGCAGAATCACGGACATCTCCCCTGAGGGCCTGGCTTACAAAGATATGATCTAGACGGGAATAGGTATGATGAACATGGGAATAGAAGGTATAGTCTCGCGCTTGTAGGTGCAGGAAACGCCAGGTATCAACCAGCCCAAGCTCCCCTACCATACTCTGCGTTTCCGTAGAGAAAACCCCAGTACCCGCTCTCTGGGCTCGGGAGCTATCCAAATCCTTGTCCCAAACCATGTTGAAATCCCCCATGAAGACCACGTGTCCCTCCACAAAGTCCCCCATCCTCTCCAACAGGCCTCGAAGAAAAGCATTCTGCCCAGAGTTGGGAATATATACCACCACAAACGTACAGAGTCTGCCGTAAAGTGTCCCCTTGACCATCAACCAACGTCCCTCCTTGTCACTACCGATCCCCATAGGCTGGAAGTGCAGGGATGCCCAGAATAAAAGTGCCACCCCCGATGTTTAGTAGATGCAGATGCCCTATAAATGAGTGGGAAATGCCTATGTCTTAGTCGTAGCTCATCTTTACGTGCCAGGTGTGTCTCCTGGAGCCCCAAAATATCTAAGTGATGGTCAGTGATATATTTCCAAATTTTCTGGCGTTTCTGAGGGGAATTGAGGCCCTTCTCATTCCACGTTCCTATACTAAGCGGCATGGGGAACTATTAGCAACCCCCTCTGTGAAATCGTCCCAATGTTGCACCCAAGACCAGCCCCATGTGTAACCCCAACCCAAGAGGTAGTCCCACCCGAAGGACAGAGATGCAGCTTCTCAAGTATGCCACCAAGACGAGGAAACAAGCAAACTACGCATTCATTCCGGACGCCACCACCCCCCCCGACCCCCTCCTGTTCCCAACAACCCCCCTCCACAATTGGCCCCCATAGCACCCCCACTCCTCCCCCCCCAAGAATCCCAACCAAAACCAAAACAGTGTACTTAGTAGTCCCAACGGAGAACAGATCGTAGATTTCCTCCAGGGCTGGAGACGGGGTACCCATGAGGGGACCCCAAAGGCCACGGTACGGGGTGTCTTCTCCAAAAGTAAAATTAAACTCACGAAACCTGGTGTCACGTGTCCCTCCGGCACCAACCAGCCGGCGGCTCAAGATCAAGTGGCCCCGGAGCTCTGCTCTGAAGATGCCAAAGTTGCCGAGGACACTGAAGCCACTGCATTCCCTCTCTCTTGTAGACTAGCCGTACGGTCAGGCCGTCCTCGGTTCGTATCCTGGCCAACCCTCTGCCATGAGGAAGAACGCCTGCGTCTCCTTGCCGGCGAACCTCCAGCCTCCTGTGAGGGAGTCCCGTCGTCCAGACCCAACAAGTCCTTCGCCACCTGGAGAGACCGAATCTGTGCCAGTCTGTTTTCCCACCTAAAGATGATGCGGAAAGGATGACCCCATGAGTAGGAGATGTTGCATTCCCGGAGGAAGGCGGTCACCGGGCGGAACTCCCGCCTCTTCTGGAGGGTCGATGCCGCTAAGTCCTGGTACAGCTGGGGACGATGCTCCCTGAATTGCAAGGAAGGGATGGTCCGCGCCTTCTATAGGATACGCTCTTTTAGCTGAAAATCGTGGACACCGACCAGGATGTCCGGGGGCGGCCCCCCTCCCCTCCTAGGGAGACCAACTCTGTGCACTCTGTCCATTCTGATTTCCTGAACATCATCATCACCCAGAACCTGTAAGAAAAGAGCCTGGACATAACCCCGCAGGTCACCTCCTTCTCCGTCCCACGGCACCGCCCGAATGCGGATGTTGTTCCGGCGGAAACGGTTCTCCAAATCTTCCGTGTGGGACTGGAGGTTCAAGTTCTGCTCCGTGAGCCTAATGATATCTTGCTGGAGCTGGTGGACATCGTTTGCTACGCTTAGGTCGTGGTCCTCCAAGGTGGCCACCCTTTCCCCAATGCCGTCCACGTCACTCCGCACCTCACGGAGGTCCGATGCTAGTTGGGCACGGAGTTCCGAGATGTTCTCCTTAATGGAGGCAAAGAGCTCCGTCATAAAGGCCTTGGTTGCAGGAGCCTCGTCGTCCGATTTCTTGGGCGAGACGCTGGGACCAGGGGACAGAGGTTGTCGAGAATTCTTAGCTGCGCCATCTTTCCCAGGCTTCCCCTTGCGCAACGTGGAGGTCATCTCTGCACCCCTGGGTAAGGCAGCAGTCCTTCCTCCGGGAATCCTAAGATCCTCGCTGCACGAGTGCCGGGAAAGCAGCCTCCGCACCGAACCCCCCGCAGTTCGGGCCTCCCCAGAGCCAGGCCCAACTCCGTCCCGCAGGTGGCCGTCGCTGGTACTCCGCCTCCGAAGGGTCACGTAGCCAAACTTCGCTGTTTAGCGCACGTTTCCCCTCTGCCTAGTCGCCAAGCTTCCTAGCCGGGCCTCCAAAGAAGGGCCACCTCCACGACAGATCCGCTCCTCAGGTGCAAATGCGCAGTACAAGCAGGGGAACGGTCGAACCCCTCCAGGGGTCTCCCCTAGGCGCCGAGTTCTCAGGGGGCCGCACTTCGGCAGGGGATCCCCTACCTCTTGATCCTTTCTGGTGCGTTGTGGGGAGGCGATAGTGTCGCTGCCGGGGCCCCTCCTGCAGCTGGTCACCCTTTACTGCGCCTACACCCCCAGCGCAATGCACTACGACACCACTCCGGTGCCCGAAGCCGCTCCTCAAGATGTCAGGGGGCAGGCGTAAGCACAGAGTCCAGGGCCCCCCCGCTGCGGGCCTTCCTCAGCGGTTCGCTCTCCTGCCTATCAAGTGCGGGGCCCGAGCTCGTCAGGTTCCTAGGGCCAGGGAGCACCAAACCACAGTCACAGAAGCTCCAGAGCCCTCAACCAGGCTCCCTCCCGGGCAGCGCGGTCCGCCGGTTGCACACTCCGCCTCGGGGCCACCACGTTGGGAGATGCGGGCGGGGAGAACCCGGCCAGGAGGCCGCTCCGTTCAGCCAGGCGGAGCGGGAGGGTGGGGGGAGGGGAAGCCGCGAGATTGCCGCTCCACCAAAGTCCGCCAATCCTCCCCACCAGCGCTCCCCCGCTCACAGTTGCTCACCGGAGGGAAGCAGGGTCCTCGCAGCAGCGGTGGACAGAAGCGACGCCCCCGTCTCTCCTCCGTCGATGTTCACTCCGCAGCGCCGCGGACCGGAAGTTCGGCTCTCTCCGGTAATCCAGGCCGGGGATCGGAAGGCCGCAGACCGCCTCCGCGACCAGGTCCTTCTGCGGGTCTCTGCTGGCCGTCCTCGCGACTCCGGGTCGGGCTCAGCACCAGGGGTCACAGCAGCACCCAGATGGTCAAGAGGCAGGCCGCTTTCAAGCTGGAACAAAGCTAAGCTGGGCTTGGCGCCGGAGGGACCCGAAAGGACGTCTCACTCCGTCGCCATCTTGGCCACGCCCCCCCAGGTTATTTTTTTAATTGAATATAAAGATTTCTCTTGTTTCTAACTGCCACTTCCTTTCCTCTGGTCATTCATCATCTTGCATTATTCGTATGTTTTCCCCCATTTAGCTTCAGTTTGGTTAGCTTGGGTTTGGCATTAGTTTGTTAATATTTTATATGTTCATGAAACGGCTTTACTCTCCATCATGTGGTTCAATAGACTATTGTCCAGCAGTCATCTGTCGCATCTTCCCCTGTTACTACTATGTTGTAGTGCAATTGGAGATATCTAAAGAATTGTGCCATAAGCATCTCTAATTCGTATTTAGGTGGAAAAAGACGGCGTAGCCTTTATTCTCCATTTGTCTCATGTTGGCTGTTCCACTTGTGTCCTTGTCCCGGTTTTTGAAACCTGGGCTGCTGACCTTCTTCATAATAGAGTATTCTGGATTGCTTTCTTTCCCGCCCGGTGCCATTGGCGGTCCGGCCTATCTTATCTCCCCCTTCGATGGAGAGAGCAGGGATATAGGAGTCTACTTCCCCTAAATCAACAGTACAAGGTCCCTTCAGGCCCGATGCAAATCTAGCTATTTTAAGAGATGGTTCACTCTGATCCATAAAAACCCACTCGTTGATTATTCCCAAATAATAATTCTGCTCATTAGTCAGGGAGATTCTTTCATAATAAACCCCTTAAAAAGGTTCTGCAATCAGATTCTCGGTCCTTCGCCCTCCCATAAAAAATCCTGTAAAATGTGAAGTGAGTTTTTTTTTTAATCTGGGCACTTTCCAAAATATAACATGATATAATGCTTTCGAATTCTTTATAACACTAACCTTCCCAGTAGACACAGTGCGGGTAGTCCACCATCGGGCAGTCTCCGACCGGAACGACTAAAAAAACTCTTTTCAGTTCTCGCTGCAGATATCCTCAGATATTTAAGCCTTCTGCATTTATGTCAAGTGGGGCAGTAGTGTTGGCTGCCTCTCGCTTGCATGGTAGAGTATTCCCTTTCCCCAGTTAAATCTAAAACCCAAGAACCAGCTGAACTCCTGCATTATTATTAAATATTGATTTATTGTTTTGTAATATGCAACAAAATATTGTCTCCCTGCAACCTGATTCTTTCCTACTCCAGGCACCATCTTACTCCCCTAATAATCCATCTTTGTATCCCACATGTGAGTACCTTGAGCACCACAGCACAAGAAATTGATGCGGGAAAGACCTGTCTCCCGCCTCTCTTCGATAAGGGGTGAGACAACCCTCACTTTAACCTATCCGAAGGCGGCACTCAAATCAATTTGCGGTGTGGCAAAGTTTCTCTAAATCCCAAAAGAGTGGCTTCCGTAGAAAACCCAGTTCTCAAGCCAGATTGCGATGCATGTAGAAATTTTCAGGAGTCAACAAAATGCGTTAATTGCTGCTGATTAATATGTTTTTCAAGTATTTTAGAAAAAGCTGGTAGTAAAGAGATCAGGCGGAAATTTAGAGAGTTCCGCCGGATCAGCATTAGCTTTTTTCAGAAGTGGGAGGACCATGGCATGCTTCCATTCAGATGGAACAGCTGCTTCCTGCAAAGATCAATCAATCAATCAGAGCATTTGAAATGCGCACTACTTACCCGTGAGGGTCTCAAAGCGCTGAGGGGAGGGGAATGCTGCTACTGATCGAAGAGCCAGGTCTTGAGGAGTCTTCTGAAGGTCAGTAGGTCTTGGGTCTGTCGCAGACGGATGCGGATGGTGTTCCATGTCTTGGCGAGGAGGGAGAAAGATCTGCCGCCAGTGGTCGCTCTTCGGATGTGGGGGACAGTGGCGAGGGCGTGGTCGGTGGAGCGGAGGTGGGGGTGTAGAAGCTGAGTCGGCTGTTGAGGTACACTGGTCCAGTGTTGTGGAGTGCCTTGTGTGCCTTATGTGCGTGGGTGAGGAGCTTGAAGGTTATCCTCTTGTTGACGGGGAGCCAGTGCAGATCTCTCAGGTGTGGTCCAGTCCACGGCCTTCTCTTGGATCCCAGCATCGTGGAGGTGTGTTCGTAGTGTGCAGTGGCAGACTGTATCGAAGGCGGCGGACAGGTCCAGGAGGATGAGGGCTGCGGTTTTACCGCTGTCTAAAAGGGTCCTGATGTCATAAGTTGTGGCGATGAGGGCAGGTTCGGTGTTGTGGTTGCTGCGGAACCCAGAATGGGATGGGTCCAGGGAGCTGTTTTTGTCGAGGAAGATGGTCAGTTGTTTGTTGACCGGCTTCTCGATGACCTTTGCCGGGAGCGGGAGCAGGGAGATGGGTCAGAAGTTCTTGAGGTCCTTGGGGTCCGGCTTTGGTTTCTTGAGTCAGGCATTGATCTTGGCGTGCTTCCAGATCTCCGGGAAGGTTGCTGTCTCGATGGAGATGTTGAAGCAGACTCTACCTTACTCTCCTCCTCTTCAACCATAAGATCAAACTCTTGTATTTCACCTTCTTCCACATCACTGTCTGCTACAGTGTCATCCAGGTCTTCAACGGCAACCTGCACAAAAGATCTTCTTCTTGTCGTTGTTGTCGTTCCAGCGTAGATTGAAATCCCCTAAAAATATATTATTAATGTCGATGTTGGCGTTAGCAGTGATGATCTCCATCAGTTGGTCAATGAAGTTCAAATTGTTTCCTGGTGGGTGATATAGGGCATGTAAGTTGCAAATCTGTTTGTTTGCCGATCTTATATTGAGCCCTAGGTATTCGCATGATTCGAGTGGGTCGGATTGAAAATGGCCAACTTCTAAGTTTGATCTATGGATACAGGCAATACCGCCCCCTGTCTTCTTCTGTCTGTCCAGTCTCAATATGTTATAGTGCGGTGGCACCAGAAGGTCCAAGACTGGGGACGAGGATTCAGATAACCAGGTTTCTGTAAGGATTGTTATGTCTATTTCTTGATTGATGATGATGTCAGCTATGTCAGAAGCATGCTTTGCTGCAGATCGACAGTTGAGCAGTAGACATTTTAAAGATTTCTCCGTTCTGGATGCGATCATGTTTAACGGATCAGTGGTTAGTTGGATTTGTTGTAAGTTGTTGAGATTTAGTTTCCTCTCATTCCTCGTGGATGTTCTGTTGACGTCTATCTGTACTCTTTTGATTTCCTGTGCCTTCCTGAGGTCCGATGACTCATATTTACGGAGTAGTGATAGTATGTCTTCTTAAGTTAAATAATTTTGAATTCCTATCTGGTCTGTTTTGACTGTTTGACAATGGCATCGATCTCTTGTTGTTCATATCTATGGGTGTGTTTACTAGCTCTCTGATTACTTCTACTTCAGTGTGAGTATTTTCTGTGATATCACATAGTTTTTCTATCCCTTTCAGGGTGTTTTGTATTTCCTGTGATAAGTTGCTAATTTGAGTTTGGATCTCGAAGATTTTTCTCATGACCTTGGGTGCCGCAGTGTGAATACTCCTCCGTATGTTTCGATCTTCACATTTTTTGTTCCCGAATTTCCGTTTTGAGCAGTGTATCATTGACTTCTTGATACTTTCCTTTGGTCGATTTTTTCCTCTGTCATTGATTGCGGAGTTAGCCGTTCTATCAAGGTTTGGTGAGCCACGGCTATTATTGTTAATATTTGTGTTTCGCGTTATTTCTGATTCATTCCCGACTAACATATTCTTTGTTCCGGGTATGGCTCCTGGTTGAGTGACTTGTTCCCATGGGTTTCTAGATGGAGTGCTGTTTTGTTCACATTGCTGTCTTCTTCCACATCACTTTCTGGTACAGTTTCATCCACGTCATTTAGGTCTTCAACGGCAACCTGCACAAGAGATCTTCTTCTTGTCATTGTTGTCGTTCCAGCGTAGATTGAAATCCCCTAAAAATATATTATTAATGTTGGTGTTGGCGTTAGCAGTGATGATCTCCATCAGTTGGTCAATGAAGTTCAAATTGTTTCCTGGTGGGTGATATAGGGCATGTAAGTTGCAAATCTGTTTGTTTGCCGATCCTATATTGAGCCCTAGGTATTCGCATGATTCGAGGGGGTCGGATTGAAAATGGCCAACTTCTAAGTTCGATCTATGGATACAGGCAATACCGCCCCCTGTCTTTTTCTGTCCGTCCAGTCTCAATATGTTATAGTGCGGTGGAACCAGAAGGTCCAAGACTGGGGATGAGGATTCAGATAACCAGGTTTCGGTAAGGATTTTTATGTCTATTTCTTGATTGATGATGATGTCAGCTATGTCAGAAGCATCCTTTGCTGCAGATCGACAGTTGAGCAGTAAACATTTTAAAGATTTCTCCGTTCTGGATGTGATCATGTTTAACAGATCAGTGGTTAGTTGGATTTGTTGTAAGTTGTGAGATTTAGTTTCCTCTCATTCCTTGTGGATGTTGTGTTGGCGTCTATCTGTACTCTTTTGATTTCATGTGCCTTCCTGAGGTCTGATGACTCATATTCCCGGAGTAGTGATAGTATGTCTTCTTCACTTAAATAATTTTGATTCTGACGAAGCAGACATTTATATGATACCAAATACATATGTTTTCAGGCCTATAGTCTTCTTTGAACTACTAAAGAAAGACACCAACAGAAATCCACAGAATGGTCGCACGCTCCATTCTATGTGTCAAGCCAGTCTCAGTCAGCTGCAACGTGCAGAGCAAACGCAAGGCTTCCGAGAAATGACATGCCAGCTTTCAGCTTTTAGCTTGCTATTGCCAAACCTCATATCTCCAGTAAAAGATGTCGACATGACCTGCCCTAGCTGGTCAAATACGTGCAGAAACCCACGTACACTAGAAACGCAGATTTCACCTTTATGGAAAAACCCAATTCTGCTCTTGTAGATGACACGTGAGTAATGTAGGCACCCTTCGAGCCTTAAAAGGGTATCACACCATATGTGCACTTCACTGATTGGTCTAACAGGTCATAGCCTGATCCAGATTACGTATGCTATGATGCCCATCCTGCGGGGGCTTATACCTATAAAATGTCTCTGCATTGTCATACCAATTGGGCACTCAGTGAGCTTTGCTGAGGTCTCCGTGCGCACGTATTTGATATTGTGATTACTTTCTAATTGGGTTCCCAATAAATCTTGCATACTCAAACATGCTGAGAGCGAATTGTTTATTTTACTGTTGTCATTGATCTTTTATTCCTGCAGTTAAAATTGCGCTTCGACATCTGGTGAAGAATGCTGCGGGCCCAATACAGCTGACTGGCTACACCGACGGAGCAGACACTGGATCGGACCCTTTTGGCACCCTTCTGAGGGCGGGGATTTGAGGTGATAACGTTCTGTTTGTTTATCTCTCCCCGGCCTGGTTGGTAGCTGGAGGGGGCCGGGTCCGGTGGATGACCTGTTTGTGGCCTCTCTGTTGTCTTTGGCATTATCCTGCTCTTTTCGCTCTCGGCACGCTTGTGTTGTGTTCTACCTCTCCGGACACGTTTTATTCCTGACTCTCTGTCTGACGAGGTGTGCCTGTGTCCTGGGGATATTTACAAGGCTTGTTCAGACTCCATGTCTTTCGTGGTTCCTTTTCTGATCACCTTCTTCATTCTGCTGTTTCTGGCTCTGATAGCTTACGTGTGTTTTTGTCACCACACGACCCGGGAGGTAGCTCCCGTCTAGCTCTCTTTTCCTTTTCTCCAGCCCTCGACGCTGTTGACCTTTCTGACGTTCTGTGCCACGGGCGTGTGTTCACCTCTGTCATCGCTGCCTGAAGTCCACTGCCTTTTCTCACATACATTTTTTTTATCTTATAGGGTCTGGCCTTGGTCCCCTGCGTCTCCCTGGCTGGCTTGTGACGGCAAGCTTCTGCAGGATTCCTGGCCAGCAGTAACTCTTTGGTGACTTCGTGTCAGTGGGCCCTTGGCCAGCCATTGAGGGCGAAGGTCTGCAACCCCTACCCCCGCCGCAGAGAGTCACCGGCAGCTGGCATGCGGGATACCATCGCCAGACCATTCCCAGTGGGTGCAGTGGACGTCGGTAGGCTCTAACAGACTGGACGAAGCCCGGTGAGTACACTTGGGAGGGAACTTTAACCCTCCGGTATTGGGTTGTAGCAGTTGGCCCCTCATTGTGAGCTGTGGCAGTTTTTGCTCCCCTGTGGGTGGTAGCAGGTAGCTCGCCGTTTTAGGGCTTGGCAGTTTCGCTCCCCAGATTGGCACATAGAGTTTGTGCCTGTTAAGTATCGCGATACGAGTGGCCAAGTTGGCTACTAGATTTAGTTTGTACTGTGTATTTGATAGATCGAGATTTTATTTGTTCTCATGAGCTCCGGTCTGGGTCCAGCACCATCGCCCACGCGCAGCTGGCCTAATATTTTGGCATTTATGAGGAACGCCCCAGGCGCTCCTGGCTCTTTGGCTAACGCCAGTCGCCCTGCCTGGGTTCCGCCTCCACCCTCCCCCTGGAGACGTCTACCTAGGGGCCAGAGTGGTTCTAGGTTCGTGCCTAGGGGATATCCTCGGCACGAAGAGGGGGGTGTGACGCCTAGTACAACAGTGTTTCTTTTCTCAATCATTATAGGTTTCATTGCATTTTTTTATTGTGTACTTGTGATGTGCTTGGCCTATGTAGTGGCCAAATATTGCTAGGAAGGTGGAGTATTTTTTTCCTGGGGCTAGGTTCTAGGTTACCTTTTCAGGCTTATTCATTTAAACTGTATACTAGAACGTTACTGAAGGAGATCTGGTAGAAAACCTCCATCTCACACACCCAGTTACCAACGTTGCCAAACAAGTACTCCCGCCCACAATACCCCCTGGCCTCCAGCAGGGACTGGCTGGAAAGACCGATTAAAGTGCACCTCTCTAAAAATAGAAAATTTGATAACATTTCTAATATTCCCCTCACTTCTTTGGGACTACGTACAGCAGACCCACACACATTCTCTGCACAGAAAGTTCTTTCTACAGCGCTGCTGCGTAGGATCCCCGTATTTGTCCTAGATGTTTTATGTGATCGACTGAACTGAACGAGACAATTCACCACTATCGCTCTATTTGTTGAATGCAAGCACCCTGTGGCACAGCCTCAGACAGGGCCTATTTTTCTACCTTACCTGTTTTCACAGGCCGTCAAGGCCCAAATAAACAAACTAGGATCTGGCTTCTTTTGTCCCTTGTGAAAATGCTTTGGTGAATTGGCATACATGACCTGTTGGGGTGATTGATGTATGGCTTTCTTGTTGACCTCTTGGAAATACTGTGCGGCTGAAATATAAGTGAAGTATTTGTCAACCTATTGTGTCACATGTTACTCTATTGAAGTCCACCCCGCAACCCATCTGTCTGGTATACTTGAACAGTTATTTGTAAAGCGTTTAGGACTAGCTGCTACACACGACTCAACCAAGGGAAACCTCAATAGTAAAAAGAATTTAAATATGACTCAGCCAGCCCCACCCAAGAACTCACCTGCATATAATGTAGCTATAAAAAAAGGCTTAAGCTCAATAATGTACACACATAAGTGGCATGATCTGACATCTAAAAACAAGGATCTCCAATTTCCATGTAATGGCACATATGACATGGCCAAACTATCATACTTACGCCAGATGTTAAATTTAAAGGGAAAGAAGATTAGAAGTTTAGAATGGGAGGCGTACCATAATTGGGACTCTGTGTTAAGCGATATGCGTTCAACAAGCGCAGTCAAATCTAAAGTCCACAGCGAACTTATGGAAATTAAAAAAAAAATATTACAGGCAAAATTGGAGGGCAGATGGAGAAAAGAGCAATTAGATACAATAGGCGCATTCCCATGTGTACAAGTTAAAGAAGAAGAGGCAGAAGACCAAGTCTTAGAAGATATTCTCTCGGGATGCCTGGGTGGTGATTCACCGTGCAGGGACCTGAGCCAGAACACACTGAGCTAACTCCCGGGGAACGAGACGCAGCCATAACCTTTGTACGCAGAGCATTGAAAGATAAGGTTGCGAAACAAGAATTGGAGTCTATCCAAGACCTGGCTACGCTGAAATTAATGAGAAAGACAGCTGTCAAAGCCGCTTCAGATTACAACGAGAAGAAAAACAGCGTTCTCAAACAATGTATCAAAAAACAGGTTAAAATACCTAAACTAATAGACAGACCATGGCAGCAATTATTTGAGGATGAATCACAGGATGACTCACTCAGCAAACAACAATGGCACTCGCTAATATGGGATGCATTTACATATGTCCAGCACACAGAACACGACATTTCAACACTAGAGCAGTGTTTCACAGAAACAGAGCCAGCTCCAGAGAACAAAAGAAGAGGCAGTTTGGGAGGAACGGTGGGAGGAGCTTCAGCATCAAACCCCAACTCACCAAAACTGATGTTGAAAAGTGATTTTTAAATTGTCAAGCGCTACTACAGCGGCTCGTGGAGGGCTCTCTAACTGTGGACTCCTTTATACAAACGCAGCAAAGGAGGTATTTAGAGAAAACACTGTCCTTAGCACGAGCAGAGTCAATGAACAAAGCACCCCAGGCCCACTTAGCATATGCAAAACAAGCTGATGCCCAGACGACCACAGGTAGTCGTGCCCAACTTCCAGAAAAATATGATTGGGAGGTAGGGAAGTTCGGATTCACAGACCCAGATTTGATGACATGGGAGGAATCTAAGTTGAAGGACACGATTGAATATGCTATAGATAAATTACAACATGGAAGCAGTTAATACACACATGTGCAGTGATTGACGTAGCTCACTCTCTGGCCCACTCCATCTCCAAAGCCAACACAACAGGCAACTCCACGACAACAGAAGTCCCATCACTTATCATGCCCCTACGAGAGATACCGCCACCACCTGGCAGCGCGCCAAATGATTTAGCATATGTTTATGTCCCATGGTCAAGGCAAGACATTAGCGCCTTCAGCAGAGAATTCCCCCGTTTAAGAGAGGAACCCCGAAGATGGTACGAGGAGCTTAGCAGAATTATAGCATTGGGAGGTCTACTGTGGCGCGACCTCGACACTCTCTTTAACATTATCATCCCAAAAGATCTATGGGAAGATTGTAAAAGAACGATTGAGTGGCCAGACACTGAACCAAAGCGGGGGAAAGGAGGGACGCCAGGCCCAGAAGTAGAGGAGTTATATAAAAAAGTAGTGGAACACTTGAAGGAAAAGGTACCTGAAGATAGGGTTGATTGGAGCAAAATTACAAGTACCAAACAGGAGAAAGATGAAAGTGTGAATGCATACTTTGACCGCCTCCTGCAAATATATAGGCAGAACAGTGGATTGAAAGACCCCATGGGAGATGCAATGCCAGCCCTGGTAACTACATTTGTACAAGGCCTTGCACCACCGATCAGGACACACCTGCAAACTTCTTTCGTCTGTTGGCAGAACGAGAAAATTGAAAAAGTGCTATCAGCGGCTAAATACTGCGCAGATTTCCAGGCTAGCGCGCAGGCGATGGAGACAGAAAAATTAAAGAAAGAAAAAGTGAGGTTAATGGTAGCACAAGAACGGTTTTATAGCAATAACAGAGGTAGGGAAAGGAGCAGTGGGGGTGCGCGAGGCATAGGAAGACAGCAGGCCGGTAGGACACCTTCCTTACCCCGCAGATCAACCTCCCTGCCACCACAAGGAACAGCATGCTTCTATTGCAAGGATCCTAATCATTGGAAAGCAGATTGTCCAATATTAAAGAAAAGAAATGAGGACAGTAGGTACAAACAGAACAGCGGGCAAGAAGGCAGACACCAGCACGCCAACTACACTCGGCACACAGAGTACCGAGACAACCCGCAACATGAAAATGAGTCCCAGCAGCAATGGGCAGGGGCGGAGGGATGAACTCCAGTAACAAATGACTGGCCCCCACCCCCAGCACCATTCTAGGGATGCCTGAAAGTGGGAAACTGCGTTATAACAGCACCAGCAATATTAGTAGATCAATCCGGACCATATGTAGAGGGAGAGGTATTGGGCAGGGTTGTTCCATTTCTAATTGGCACAGGGGTTCAAAGATCAATGCTGAAGGCACTAACAACGCCTGAAGCTCCACTTTCTAGGACTACGATAACCGCAGTAGGCATGACTGGCCAACCTATTACAGAATACCTTACTGAGCCACTACAGTTTGTAGTAGGCGCGATAACAGTGCACCACCAATTTATTCTTAGCAGGTTCTGCCCCGTGAATTTGCTGGGGAGAGATCTGTTATGCAAATTACAATGCACCATACACTGCTCACCAACAGGGGTCTTTTTAGAGAGCAAGGCAAACGGTTTAATGATACAAGCCTTTATGAAATGCACTCCTTTCAGCACCGACCTCCAAATACCACTAGAGTTACACAATTGTGTGCCGCCGGAGGTCTGGGCAACAAGTGCCAATGACGTAGGGCGGGTATTGAACTACCCACCGGTACAGATAAAACTGAAACCAGGGGCAGTTCTCCCAAGAGTGCCACAATACAAGATCTCAAAAGAAGGGGAGGAGGGCATTGCACCAGTTATAAAAGACCTTCTGAAGCAAGGAATTTTAAGAGAGATTCAATACAGTCAATGTAACACCCCTATACTTCCTGTGAAAAAGGGATCCAAGGGCCCGAACGGGGCCCCTGTCTATAGATTCACTCAGGACCTCCGAGAATTGAACAAAATAGTCTTGCCATCTTTCCCAGTGGTCCCAAACCCAGCGACAATATTATGTAATATACCTGTGTGGGCTACGACTTTCACTGTGATGGATCTTAGCTCCGCCTTCTTCACCATCCCCTTGCACCCTGACAGCCAACACTTCTTCTCCTTCAGTTTCCGACAAAAAAGATTTTGTTGGACACGGCTGGTTCAGGGCTATACAGAGTCACCATCCATTTTCACACATGCCTTAAAAACAGATTTAGACTCACTGGTACTAAAGGAGGGGTCCAGACTTATCCAGTATATTGACAACTTGCTATTAGCCTCACCTTCAAAGGAGGCTTGTGTAAAGGACACCATTGCTGTCCTATGCCACTTAGCATTAAAGGGATACAAAGTCTCCCCAAAGAAGTTACAGTTTTGCCTCACCTCTGTGAAATACTTAGGCCATGAGTTAACAGAAGGAACAAGAAAACTGTTGCCAGACAATAACACATTTTCCCAGACCCCGCACTCAGAAGGAAGTTAGAGCTTTCTTGGGAGTGGCAGGATACTGTCGCCATTGGATACCAAACTTCTCTCTCATTGCAAAACCCCTGCAGGCACTGACACACAAAGGCATACCTGACACTGTGCCCTGGTCACAAGAATGCGAGGCAGCCTTCAATGCGCTAAAAAGAGAATTAGAAGAAGCACCAGCATTAGGCATACCAGACTATGGGAAAGACTTTCATTTGTTTTGCCACGAAAAGGGGGGGTGCTCAACGGGGGTCTTGGCTCAGAAACATGGAGCTTTCTACCGCCCCGTGGCATACTATTCTGCCACACTAGACCCAGTGGCTGCAGGGCTCCCACCGTGTCTGAAAGCAGTAGCTGCTGCAGCACTCGCCGTGGAACAGTCAGACAACTTAGTGCTAGGACACACACTAGTGCTACATGTGCCCCACGCCGTGGACACACTTCTGACATCCACTAAGACACAGCACCTCACAAATGCACGCCTCACCAGGTATGAGTTGGTACTCCTGACACCACACATTATCATCAAGAGGTGTACCACTTTGAACCCTGCATGCTTGCTACCCACGCAGCATGAGCTGGAGGACTTTGATTCAGATGATTCCTTTCATGATTGCGCATTGGCCATAGACAGGCATACTAAGATACGACCGGACCTTAAAGACACACCGCTCCCAGATGCTCAAGGAGATCTATTTGTAGATGGGTCATGTTTAAGGGATGAAACAGGAGTACTACAAGCATCCTATGCGGTGGGCACAGCAACTAAATTGTTGGAAGGAGGGAGACTGACAGCAGCAAAAAGTGCACAAGCAGCTGAACTTGTGTCACTCACCAGAGCATGTGCATGGGCTGAAGGGAAGAAAGTAAATATATACACGGACAGTCAGTACGCCTTTGGGGTGTTCCACGATTTTGGCCAGTTATGGGCAATGAGGGGGTTCCTTACATCAGCAGGTCAGCAAATACAGCATGCACAATTGATTTGTGACCTCCTCCAAGCACTGCTACTACCTTGCAAGGTGGCCATAATAAAATGTGCTGCCCACACTTCATCAAAAGACCCCATCTCCAGAGGCAATGCTTTCATTGACCAAGAAGCAAAGAGAATAGCGCTTACAGGCTGCGAGCGAGCTATGGTACAACTAGTAGGCAACAAGACAGACACAGAAGAGGGGAAGGGTTCACTGCATTTTGATCCAATACGTATTCAGAGGGAGGCCGCTGACAATGAAAGAGAGGAGTGGAATCAACAGGGATGCAAACAAACTGAAGAGGGGCTATGGGTAGGACCTAATGGCAGGATATGCTTGCCTTCAACCATGCTCCCTTCAATGAGTAGGTTGTTCCATGGACCCTCACACGTGGGGCGGGATGGTATGGTCAGGTTATTCTCCCAGTGTTGGTACAACACGAAATTCCGCCAGACAGCAGAAAGGCTGTGCAAGCAGTGTGCTGTCTGTGCGCAATACTACACTGGAAAAGGTATCCAAACTGCGCCTGGCCACTTCCCAACCCCCATGGACCATTTGAAAGCCTTCAGCTTGATTTTATAGACATGCCCCCCACCCAGTAATATAGGTTCGTCCTGGTAATCGTTTGTATGTTTAGCAAATGGTTAGAGGCCTATCCCACCAAACACTGTGATGCCCAGAGCGTGGCAAAGTGTCTACTTAAGGAGCTATTGCCCAGATTTGGGGTACCTTCCGTCCTGGCATCCGATAATGGTCCTGCATTCATTTCCAACGTCATAAAGGGACTGTGTAAGGGGTTGGCCATAAAACAAAGGCTACACTGCGCCTATCACCCGCCGGCGGCAGGGGCTGTCGAGCGCAGAAATGGAATTCTGAAAAATAAAATTGCAAAGATCTGTGCGTCAACTGACCTTTCGTGGGTAGACGCGCTGCCTCTAGCAGTTCTAGCAATGAGGTGTACACCAGACAGAATAACAAAGTTAAGCCCCATGAGATTATATTTGGCCGACCCATGCAAATACCAGGGCATATGTCAACAGCCCCCCTGTCAGTAATGGACGACTTATTGCTATGTTACTGTAAATAGTTAACACATGTCTTACGTTACCTCCACTGCCAGGTGCTGACGTCCCTTCCAGATGCAGTGACACCGCCAGCCCATGACCTAAGGGCTGGTGACTGGATTTGGATCAAGGCCCACACACGGAGGAATTGCTTGCAGCCGAGGTGGAAGGGGCCAAGGCAGGTCATCCTCACGACGGCCACAGCTGTGAAGTGTGAAGGCGTAGCTTCGTGGATTCATGCATCACACACGAAGAAAGTAACGGACGGAGAGAGGATGCAACCGATTCAGGTAGCAGCCGCTGAGCCCAGCAAGGGATACCACCTTAGCTCCCGCAGCAAACAGAAACATGAACAATCCAGTTAATCATCAACAGACTGCTGGCTAAATGCAATGCTTCTGACAAATAGACTTCGATCTGTGTCAATACAAGCCTGCGGACAACAGTCCAGGATAGAATTAACCATTTTATGCCAAGGAAAAGACATAACTGCAAAACTGACCCTGCTGGTACCGAGGCAACTATTTCTCAGTGAGCTAATACATTTGATTTTCAATGAAATTTCCTTTCCGGCGGGCCAAGAGCAAATTCCTGAGAAAGAGTTAACAAACCTACGTTTTGACATTCTCAATAGTTCTATTTTTGCGATACAGAGTTCTGGTTCTAGCATTATTCAAAACCTTGAACACCATCCATTGTGCCGCTTTTGCAACAGAAATCACTGGTCCTAGACCTGTTCGAGATATTGAAAACTAAGAGAAGAGCAGTGGGTAAATGCTTGACTCTAAGGACCAGCCAGCATAGCGCCAAGTGGACCAAGAATAAATTTAGGGCCTATTCACAAGACCGAGTGGACCAAGAATAAATTTAGGGCCTATTCACAAGACCGAGTGGACCAAGAATAAATTCAGGGCCTATTCACAAGAAGATTGCATAGCATAGGAAAGGGAAAGATTTGTACAGAGTCATGCAGTCCACTGAGAGACATACATGTAATTGGAGAGCAGTGATTCTTGCAATATTGTTACCAGTTCCAGCGGTTATAGTGACAGCAATTATAATAACATATTCTAATGAGCTTGAAATACCACACCTCAATGGAAGGGTGGGGGATGGTAGTGATGGAACTGAGCCAACGAAAACACCAAGAGACTATGAACAAAATATAACAATGAACAGTACTGGTGTGGGGGTGGATGTGAATAAAGGGGACAAAGAAGGATTGTGGGATACCTACGAAGGGAACCAATATGTGGAAATGTTGAAACTATATGTGACAATTTTGAATATATCTGACTGCTATGTTTGCACACACCTGCCCACAGACACCACACATAGTTTAAAGTACAACGTCCTGCCATTATCCAAATATGTAGGCTGTGTCCTCTTGCGAGACATGTTACAAAGTCAACACGGCATGTTTGCGTCAGTATCGATAGGTACACCCTCATCTGAAATACTGACTGTTGATCCCAGCGGCAGCAATGGCTATAGCTATAGCAGAAGAACAACAGACCCCCCTCCCAGACCTAAGAGGATCCCTTGTACGAATATGCAGCCAACTAAGGGAGACTTAGAGATGCTAAAGGGATTTGACAGGGCGTCCAGAAACAAGGAATGGAAGGGCAGGGCAGGTTGTGATGACATAGAAACAGGCCACTTGAAAATACCAAGGTTCAGGGTAGGGGAAGTTCCAGCCCCCTCCTGCATCCTCAAGGAAGAAGTAGTAACACCCAAGAGAGTGCCGGTTCTTCCAAAGGGAGCTACCAGAACATGCACCCTTTCAGAACTGCTGTCCAAAGACAATTGGAAGGAGTGCATCTCATTTGGATGCACCTTCGAGGAGGTCGCTCAAGGAGAGCAGGGTTTATTTGACTGTGAGGACAGGATAAATAAGATAAAAGGCATACCACCCATAAAGACAGTTCCCCAGATTTACATGGGAATGAGCAGCTGTAACCACACAACCAGACTAACTCGAGTTAGGAGTCGTGACGAGCCGTCACCAGGTCTGGTAGGTTACAAAGGCCTTTTCTTTGTTTGTGGTCCATGGGCATACTTCTACCTGCCCCCAGGATGGTATGGAAGTTGCTATTTAGCATCCATCATCCCAAGAATGACCCACTTCACAAAATTAGTGCCAGCAGAAAAACCAAAGATGGCACTGGTGAGGGCCAAGAGAACTGCCGCTTGGGTAGACCACGTGTTAACAGGTGTCGGGGCAATAGTTCCAATACTAGGCAATGTCTATACTTCAGAACGGATACACCAGTTGTCCAGGATGATTGAAGATCTAGCGGACTCTACCACTGATGCCTTAGGAAATATAACAGAAGAGCTCACCTCCATGAGGGCTGTCGTAATTCAAATCCGGATTGCTCTCGATATGATTCTGGCCAAGGAGGGAGGAGTCTGTTCCACCTCCATGAGGCATCTTCCCCAGCATCTTCCCTGGCTCAGAGCCAATGCTGTGTATTTATTCCGGATAACAGTGGGAATATAATAAAAGCCATTCAAAAAATTAAAGATATAAGAGATGAGGCCCACGGGATACACACAGGTAGTCTATGGGAAGATGTGATGAAGTGGTTCACAGGCTGGGGCTCATGGATACTTGAGGCAGTTATAACAGTGATAGCAGCTCTTTTGACACTGTGCCTCCTGATAAAAATATGCCCATCTTGTTGTGCAGCAATTTTTAGATCCTGCGCCAACTGCATATTCAGGAAAGGTGGTTCACCACACCACACTCACAAGGATGAGGATGAGGATGAGGATGAGGGACAGGAGATGATAAAGATGAATGACTTCTGATTAACATATGATTTAGTATCAGATTTGGGGATGATGAAGCAGACATTTATATGATACCAAATACATATGTTTTCAGGCCTATAGTCTTCTTTGAACTACTAAAGAAAGACACCAGCAGAAATCCACAGAATGGTCGCACGCTCCATTCTGTGTGTCAAGCCAGTCTCAGTCAGCTGCAACGTGCAGAGCAAACGCAAGGCTTCCGAGAAATTACATGCCAGCTTTCAGCTTTTAGCTTGCTATTGCCAAACCTCATATCTCCAGTGAAAGATGTCGACATGACCTGCCCTAGCTGGTCAAATACGTGCAGAAACCCACGTACACTAGAAACGCAGATTTCACCTTTATGGAAAAACCCAATTCTGCTCTTGTAGATGACACGTGAGTAATGTAGGCACCCTTCGAGCCTTAAAAGGGTATCACACCATATGTGCACTTCACTGATTGGTCTAGCAGGTCATAGCCTGATCCAGATTACGTATGCTATGATGCCCATCCTGCGGGGGCTTATACCTATAAAATGTCTCTGCATTGGGCACTCAGTGAGCTTTGCTGAGGTCTCCGTGCGCACGTATTTGATATTGTGATTACTTTCTAATTGGGTTCCCAATAAATCTTGCATACTCAAACATGCTGAGAGCGAATTGTTTATTTTACTGTTGTCATTGATCTTTTATTCCTGCAGTTAAACATTGCGCTTCGACAATTCCTATCCGGTCTGTTTTGTCTGTTTGACAATGGCATCGATCCCTTGTTGTTTATATCAATGGGTGTGTTTACTAGCTCTCTGATGAGTTCTACTTCATTGTGAGTATTTTCTGTGATATCACATAGTTTTTCTATCCCTTTCAGGGTGTTTTGTATTTCCTGTGATAAGTTGCTGATTTGTGTTTGGATCTCGAAGATTTTTCTCATGTCCTTGGGTGCCGTAGTGTGAGTACTCCTCCGTATGTTTCGATATTCAAATTTTTTGTTCCCGAATTTCCATTTTGAGCAGTGTATCATTGACTTCTTCATACTTTCCTTTGGTCGATTTTTTCCTCTGTCATTGATTGCGGAGTTAGCCGTTCTATCAAGGTTTGCTGAGCCGCGGCTATTGTTTTTATTATTTGTATTTTGCGTTATTTCTGATTCATTCCCGACTAACATATTCTCTGTTCCCCGTATGGATCCTGGTTGAGTGACTTTTTCCCGTGGGTTTCTAGATGGAGTGCTGTTTTGTTCACATTGCTGTCTTCTTCCACATCACTGTCTGCTACAGTTTCATCCATGTCATCCAGGTCTTCAACCCCAACCTGCAAAAGAGATCTTCTTGAAGCAGACTCTACCTTACTCTCCTCCTCTTCATCCATAAGATCAGACTCTTGTAGTTCACCTTCTTCCACATCACTGTCTGCTACAGTTTCATCCAAGTCATCCAGGTCTTCAACGGCAACCTGCACAAGAGATCTTCTTGAAGCAGACTCTACCGAACTCTCCTCCTCTTCAACCATAAGATCAGACTCATGTAGTTCACCTTCTTCCACATCACTGTCTGCTACAGTTTCATCCACGTCTTCCAGGTCTTCAACGGCAACCTGCACAAGAGATCTTCTTCTTGTCATTGTTGTCGTTCCAGCGTAGATTGAAATCCCCTAAAAAAATATTATTAATGTCGGTGTTGGCGTTAGCAGTGATGATCTCCATCAGTTGGTCAATGAAGTTCAAATTGTTTCCTGGTGGGTGATATAGGGCATGTAAGTTGCAAATCTGTTTGTTTGCCGATCTAATATTGAGCCCTGGGTATTCGCATGATTCGAGGGGGTCGGATTGAAAATGGCCAACTTCTAAGTTCGATCTATGGATACAGGCAATAACGCCCCCTGTCTTTTTCTGTCTGTCCAGTCTCAATATGTTATAGTGCGGTGGCACCAGAAGGTCCAAGACTGGGGATGAGGATTCGGATAACCAGGTTTCGGTAAGGATTGTTATGTCTATTTCTTGATTGATGATGATGTCAGCTATGTCAGAACCATGCTTTACTGCAGATCGACAGTTGAGCAGTAAACATTTTAAAGATTTCTCCGTTCTGGATGTGATCATGTTTAACGGATCAGTGGTTAGTTGGATTTGTTGAAAGTTGTTGAGATTTAGTTTCCTCTCATTCCTCGTGGAGGTTCTGTTGGCGTCTATCTGTACTCTTTTGATTTTCTGTGCCTTCCTGTGGTCTGATGACTCATTTTCCCAGAGTAGTGACAGTATGTCTTCTTCAGTTAAATAATTTTGATTCCTATCCGGTCTGTTTTGTCTGTTTTGCAATGGCATCAATCTCTTGTTGTTTATATCTATGGGGGTGTTTACTAGCTCTCTGATGAGTTCTACTTCATTGTGAGTATTTTCTGTGATATCACATAGTTTTTCTATCCCTTTCAGGGTGTTTTGTATTTCCTGTGATAAGTTGCTGATTTGTGTTTGGATCTCGAAGATTTTTCTCATGACCCTGGGTGCCATAGTGTGAATACTCATCCGTATGTTTCGATCTTCACATTTTTTTGTTCCCGAATTTCCGTTTTGAGCAGTGTATCATTGTTTTCTTGATAGTTTCCTTTGGTCGATTTTTTCTTCTGTCATTGATTGCGGAGTTAGCCGTTCTATCAAGGTTTGGTGAGCCACGGCTATTGTTGTTATTATTTCTATTTCGTGTTATTTCTGATTAATTCCCGACTAACATATTCTCTGTTCCGCGTATGGCTCCTGGTTGAGTGACTTGTTCCTGTGGGCTTCTAGATGGAGTGCTGTTTTGTTCACATTGCTGTCTTCTTCTACATCACTGTCTGCTACAGTTTCATCCACGTCATCCAGGTCTTCAACGGCAACCTGCACAAGAGATCTTCTTGAAGCAGACTCTACCTTACTCTCCTCCTCTTCAACCATAAGATCAGACTCTTGTAGTTCACCTTCTTCCACATCACTGTCTGCTACCACCCCAAGGGAGAACAAGTACATTTATCTGGCTGCCCTGTAGGTTGCTTACTGACCTGTCCAACTACTCAACGGGTCAGCGCTTTTCCTTACCATGTTGAAGTGCTGCTGAAGCTTCTTGTTGACATAGTTGATGCAGAATTGTTCAAAGCTGTTAACATCAAAGGTTTCAAACCTGCCAGAGGAATAAAAGAGGATGGAGGTCCTTGGCAAGTAGCCACTACAGGGCAAGAGCTGAGGAGTTAAGAACATGCTTTCCTAGATTTATGAAGCACCTTGTGCGTGTGCCTATGTCTTCTGCAAGCACGCTTATGCAAAGTTCTATAGAGTGGAGAACACGACAGGGCAAGAGTGGTCTTTGTAGCAAGGCTGAAGTGGCTTTTCAGAAATGAGAGAAACAGGAGCTAGCTCAGGATTATTGCTGCAGAATATGACTACAGGTGGTAAGAAGATTGGGGGTTGGAGTGCATGTTACCCTCGGGAGAATGTTGGGTAGTGATGGTCTAAGGAATCCTTGCCTGAAAGGAGGTTTGTGTGGAGTTGCTTGGGTGGGTGCACCTTCGCCTTGGAAGAGGTTAGTGTAGGAAGTTGCACGCCAGAAGGTGTGGTTTGGTGCTCTTCTACCTTGGAGGAGAGTTAGCTTAGAAAGTTGCATGTCAGAAGGTATGGATTGGTGCTTTTCTGCCTTGGAACAGGTTAGCAGAGGAAGTTGCATGTCAGAAGGTGTGGATTGGTGCTTTTATGCCTTAGAAGAGGTTAGCGTAGGAAGTTGCATGCCAGAAGGTATGGATTGGTGCTTTTCTGCCTTGGAAGAGGTTAGTGTAGGAAGTTGCAAGTCAGAAGGTATGGATTGGTGCTTTTCTACCTTGAAGGAGATTAGCGTAGGAAGTTGCATGTCAGAAGGTGTGGATTGGTGCTTCTCTGCCTTGGAAGAGGTTAGCGTAGGAATTTGCATGTCAGAAGGTGTACATTGGTGCTTTTCTACCTTGGAGGAGGGTTAGCATAGGAAGTTGCAAGTCAGAAAGTATGGATTGGTGCTCTTCTACCTTGGAGGAGGGTTAGCATACGAAGTTGCAAGTCAGACAGTATGGATTGGTGCTTTTCTGCCTTGAAGGAGATTAACTTCGGCAGTTACATGCCAGAAGGTATGGATTGGTGCTTTTCTGCCTTGAAGGAGATTAGCTTAGGAAGTTGCATGGCAGAAGGTATGGATTGGTGTTTCTCTGCCTTGGAAGAGGTTAGCGTAGGAAGTTGCATGTCAGAAGGTATGGATTGGTGCTTTTCTGCCTTGGAAGAGGTTAGCGTAGGAAGTTGCATGCCAGAAGGTTTGGATTGGTGCTTTTCTGCCTTGAAGGAGATTAGCGTAGGAAGTTGCATGTCAGAAGATGTGGATTGGTGCTTTTCTGCCTTTGAGGAGATTAGCCTAGTATGTTGCATGTCAGAAGGTGTAGGTTGGTGCTTTTCTGCCTTGGAGGAGGTTAGCATATGAAGTAGCATGTCAGAAGGCATGGATTGGCGTTTCTCTGCCTTGGAGGAGGTAATTTACAGGTTTGATCATTCGATGTTTAACTATGTGCTGATACGCAATCGTTGCTCAGACGGCTCCCAAATTAAACTACACAAAACATACACCATGCCTCCATCTGAGAGAGATGCTTTACGTTTTTATTTCTTCCAAGGAAATAGAGAGGTTGACTTTCAGAGATCTTAAGAAACATGCTAGAGTACAGGGAGAACAATGTGTGAGATGCCGCTAGTCCACACCACCATTCCAGCCCTGGGATTATTTAGAACCATATAGACCAACATCTACAGCAGAGTCTGGAAAAACAATTGTGTGATGAATATTTATACTCAACCTGACTAGTGTACGCATATCATTTCAGGTGCCCTTAGTTCAGCGCCCGGTGAAGGAAAGCCAATTCCACACAGGATGGGAAATTCAAATTTGAAAAGGGATGCAGCAGACTGGCATTCATATAGCACACCACAATGTAAAAGTGCAAGGGCCACAAAAAATCCTCATCGATTGCAGCAGTCAAGCTACAGTTCAGATGGGCATTACTCAACGCTTCTGTCAAACACAAATTTATAATGACCATGGGAACATGTAGAGTTGAGGGGGCAACTTCCCTCGGACTCCAACAAGTAATGGATAGAACAATGGCATGTCCTAAGGCCCTTGAAGTTGAATGCATGTCTGGTGTCTTGCACTTGAGCCATTCTGGTGCAGATGTTACCCTTACTCCCTTCCAGGATCACCGCTTTTAGGAACCCTGGAGTGTTTTCATATGGGATGATCCAACCAACAGGTTCAAGCAGACAACACAGTCTTCCGTGGAAAAGTAACACAAATTAAATACTAAGCAACAGTAATGTTTATTTACAATATATGCCAACATGTAGTTCATTATTAGGCAAAGAAATGTGGAAATACATTTTTCATTTCAGTAAACTCTACCAATCCAGGGCAATCCTTAAACATAAGCCCTATGCATGTGGTAAAAAGAGGACCAACAAGTGTAAATATATCAACCAGTGGAACAAAATTCGATAAGCAAAGCTGCATTCTATACAGTACAAAGGCTGCATATGGGAAGGAGTCATGCAGTGCTTGTTAGAAGAACCACATTGGGGCTAAAATACAGACCGACAAAGGTACTAATAATAAATGTGTGCATGTATGCAGTGTCTAACCAAGCACTTGCATGCACTCTTGTTCTGGTGGTGGAGTAAGGATGTGCTGCGGGAGGTCATACTCTCACTCGTAGATGTCCAGCACTCCGATGAATGCTTCGCGATGGGTCGGCGACTTCAGGGCACGTTGATCCTGGACACAATCCAGTTGAAAAGCTGCCCATACATGTGCTTGCCAAGCGCGTCCCGGGAGATCATGGCCTGCTGCTGCGACATGTTTGTCACGTAGGTGTCGTTGAGAATCACCAGCTTGCGGTGGCCAAGCCAGTGCGCCACCATCCATGGGGTCGCACACTGCTCCACCCACCAGCGGGTTCGCCCCTAGGCATTATGGTCAATGCAGTTCGATTCAGCATGTGTGCTTCTTGTAAAGTCCTGCGTGTGTTCACCGTTGTGCTGGCCATCCCTGGACACGTGTTTCTGGGTCGTTACCCTTCATCAGCAGGGAATAGGAGTACGTATGGGGTTGCTGTGTAGGCTGCCAAAAGTGTTCACAGGTCTGGTACCTCTCCACGGCACGCAGGTGCGTATCCCGAGTTCGTCACCTCAACCGGCTCAAGGGAGCCTTAAAAACAGTCATCCATGGGGTCGCACACTGCTCCACCCACCAGTGGGTTTGCCCCTAGGCATTATGGTCAATGCAGTTCGATTCAGCGTGTGTGCTTGTTGTAAAGTCCTGAGTGTGTTCACCGTTGTGCTGGCCATCCCTGGACACGTGTTTCTGGGACGTTACCCGTCATCAGCAGGGAATAGGCGTACGTATGGGGTTGCTGTGTAGGCTGCCAAAAGTGTTCACAGGTCTGCTACCTCTCCACGGTGCACAGGTGCGTGATCCCGAGGTCGTCACCTCAACCGGCTCAAGGGAGCCTTAAAAAACAGTCATCCATGGGGTCGCACACTGCTCCACCCACCACCGGGTTCGCCCCTAGGCATTATGGTCAATGCAGTTCGATTCAGCGTGTGTGCTTCTTGTAAAGTCCTGAGTGTGTTCACCGTTGTGCTGGCCATCCCTGGACACGTATTTCTGGGTCATTACCCTTCATCAGCAGGGAATAGGCGTACGTTTGGGGTTTCTGTGTAGGCTGCCAAAAGTGTTCACAGGTCTGGTACCTCTCCACGGCGCGCAGGTGCGTGTTCCCGAGGTCGTCACCTCAACCGGCTCAAGGGAGCCTTAAAAAGCAGTCATCCATGGGGTCGCACACTGCTCCACCCACCAGCGGGTTCGCACCTAGGCATTATGGTCAATGCAGTTCGATTCAGCTTGTGTGCTTCTTGTAAAGTCCCGAGTGTGTTCACCGTTGTGCTGGCCATCACTGGACACGTGTTTCTGGGTCGTTACCCTTCATCAGCAGGGAATAGGCGTACGTATGGGGTTGCTGTGTAGGCTGCCAAAAGTGTTCACAGGTCTGCTACCTCTCCACGGCGCACAGGTGCGTGATCCCGAGGTCGTCACCTCAACCGGCTCAAGGGAGCCTTAAAAAACAGTCATCCATGGGGTCGCACACTGCTCCACCCACCAGCGGGTTCGCCCCTAGGCATTATGGTCAATGCAGTTCTATTCAGCGTGTGTGCTTCTTGTAAAGTCCCGAGTGTGTTCACCATTGTGCTGGCCATCACTGGACACGTGTTTCTGGGTCGTTACCCTTCATCAGCAGGGAATAGGCGTACGTATGGGGTGTAGGAAGGTACATCCTGACTATGGTTGCCCCCAACTTTTTGCCCTGTGTTTTAGCTGGTTTTGGACATAGTCGACCTGGGACCCTGCCAATCAGGACCCCAGGCCTACTGCTCTCTCTTTAAAATGGATTCCATGTACCCTAGGTACATTTCCAATTGGTACTGGGCCACCTTATCAGACCCCGTAACGCAGGGCATAGGTGTACCCAGGGCCGCCAGGGGCTGCAGCATGTATTATGCCACCCCTGGCTGGCCTCCTAAATTTGACACAACTGGCTGCATGACAGCTGGGGCGAAGTCGTGTAATCACCCTTTGCTTTAGGTATAGTAGCTCTATACCTAACCATACAATGGACACCCGAGTTCCTATCAGTCACTCCTATGGCAGGCCTTGACAATCCTGAAGGCAGAGTGCATGGGCTCGTGTGAACTGTGTTCTGGCCCGAGCCGAGCCGGTTGCAGCTTGCGGAGAAAAGACCCAATGGCTGTTCCATGATAACGCGTACCACATCGGTAACTTCGGTGTCGCGTTATCAAGACATGTCGAGTAAGGTGTCATACGAATCGGGGTGCTGCCCTCTCACCAACCCTGGCGACGAGGTTAGCATTCCGCCCTTCTAGAGGGACACGACATGTACGTAACTGTGAACCCCGGTTAAAGTTAACGAAAGCCTCAGCTCCACAAAATGGATGCTGCCACCACAGACACGAGTCTGACCTCCTGCTGCTGGGAGTCCTTCCAGCGAGGAGCACTTGGACAAAGGGTTTCCTGTCGAGGGCGGTGTTCGCACCGTCCCAGACAGGGTTTGTGTATTCTGGGTAGGTAGGGCTTTTGCGAGAAGGTGACTGCGGAGTGGCACCCCGGTGCTCACTACGCATCTGCCGGTTAGAACCAGTTCCAGGGGCGACAGCCCTGGCCTGGGGAAAGTCCGGCAGGGGAGAGGGGTGTAACTACCCCCCTTCCTGGTCCCACCCTTAGGGCAGGACCTAGTCATGTACCCACCCCTTTCTTTAGGATAAAGGCCGGAGCGGGGACCCTTCCAAATTAGATCATCTTTGAATCAAGAATACTTTCTACGAAAGGACTTCAAGACTCTTCTCAAGATTTCTCCCTTGTGGCTAAGGAGTAGTCACCCTGCATCAGCGGGCACCATCTAAGAACTCTGCGGTTTGCTGTAAGTCCTTCCTCAAGGAATCCGACGGCCCAGCTCGACGAGAACCGGCTTCCCTGGCACCTCTGACCTCTACCCACGTCATCAGCTCAGCTGTGATCTGTGGGTGCGACGAGACCTCGAGGGACCGGCCATCATCAGAACCTGCACGCTCTTAAAAACCAGCACGACCATCGAGGTAACTCTCTGGTGAGTGCTCTGGGGTCCGAGAAGCCCCGACCCTGAGCCGCTCCAGCACCGAAGTGCAGTCTCCCAGCATCTCCACGATCTGCGTGGGGCCCTTCTGCTCGCTGCTCAGCACGTTGTCTGGTCACTAGCCGCTGGCTTGTGTCCTTCTGTGACGACATCCGAGAATCAACACTGCCGGTCTGGTTGCTCCAGACTGGCCCTTGCTTCCATTTCTTCGAGAAGCACCCCGGACCCTCCTGGTCCACTCAAGACGCCGACAGCGACATCCGTCGTGGGACAGCTCGCACCTCCACCGTGGTCGCCGACAACGCCTCCTGGTCCGTGAGACTGCAGAGCCTAGCGTCGCCCACTCACCTGGTCGAGGTGACGGCCAACTGGTGCCTTCCTGGTACCCTCTGACTACTGGCTAGTAGTACGAACTTGGTCCCCTCTGCTTTCAGGTTTCATCAATCTCCGATCCAGGCTTGGATCTCTACGAACTATTCATCACTGGTCGCCGGCCAGCAACTCCTTTTCTTCCGGCTCCTGGCTCGTCAGCGAAGACCCCGACGCCTGTAAGACTTGCAGCCGCAGCCCTCGTGGCTAGGTAACTCGGCATTTCGGTGCCTGCATAGCCTCCTTACTCTAGGGTCCCGAGTCCCTCGCTTCCGACTTGCCTTAACCTTTCCGTGTCCCCGGACACTTGTTTTAAACTGTGCACTTGAAGTATTTGCTAAAGAGATTTGGTTTGTGCTTAGTACCCTGTCCTCATAAAGAGTACAGGGCTGTTGTGATTCTTAATAAATATATTGTTTATTTTCATAACACTTGTGTGGTGTCCTTTCACTGGGTGTTCAAGGGGTACATGTGTGGTAAACAGCTGGCTTAACGCGCCCTCTCGAGTCTTTAGCCTTAGACTGCTCGTATCCACGCTACTAGGATAGCTGGTCTATAGGTTGACTTACAACCAAACACCATAAGGGTCGTTGGAACGATACATAGCGGTCGCTAGAATAGCGAACGTTGCATATCGGGCCAACTTCTCACATTGGTGAGCAGCGGTTGGGATTTGAGCTTGCTGTTGTTTTACCACACGTATCCTAAGAATATCTTGTTGAAAGATCGCACAAGTACTGTTAGTACATATAACTAAAGCTTAGAATACTCTGAGTTCTACTGAACCAGCTGTTGTAGCTCCTCAAGGCTTAGCACACCTTGGCTACAACTCTTAGCAAGGGTACAGTAGGAAAACACATAGTGTAGGTAGGTGCATCACTTACACCACACTAGAAACAGTATGTCGGGCCAAGGAGGAAACTCTGAGTCTCCCCTTGTGTCAGTTGACCCTCCACAGGTCATCCCTTCAGGATATACTGTGCTGAGCTTCAAGGAGTTAAGACGACTGTGTCACTCCAGGAAGATTCAGCAGGGGTCTAACCCCACAACGTCCTTTCTGATTGGTCTCTTGGAGACTTATGATGCCAGGAGAGCTGAGAAACTTCGTAGCTCTTCTAATCCAGAAGGAGACATGCCTCCCCTCGAGGGAACCCGGGACGATCCTGACCTCATCCACCTCGCAACTGAGAACGAAGATGGCGAGGAGGATGAGGATGAGGATCTCTCTGGGGATGAGGCAGATAAGGGACAGGTAGAAGTCGTCAGACTAAGCAGGTCCAACTTAAGCAAACATGATAGCGGTACTGGGGGACCCCTGGGGCCACTATCAGGTCAGCTTAACATTGGGAATGGACGAGCCCGATCTCTGTCAAGAGACTCTGGCGGATCCCTTCGAACCAATGGCTCTCACAACTCTTCTCAGAGAGGGATGGCGTCCCCTCAGAGGAGAGTGTACGAAGCGAAGGAAAGGGCAGCTAATCTGAGGATCGAAAGGGAAGAACTTGCCCTGGCCAAGGAAAAGCTTGCTTTTGCTAGAGAGCAACAGTTAAGTGGGGCAGTCCCCACTGGTGGCAGCAATGTACCTAGTAATAGGGAAAAGAGTTTCGATACGAAACACCTTGGGAAGATAGTGCCCCCCTTTAAACAAGGGGACGACATCCACAAATGGATTACTGCTTTGGAGAGGGCCTGCACTGTGCAAGGTGTTCCCCAGAGTCAGTGGGCAGCTATCTTGTGGCTCTCCTTTGAAGGTAAAGGTAGAGACAAGCTCCTCACCACAAGGGTAGAGGATGCTAACAATTACCAAGTCTTGAAGAATACACTGGTTGAAGGGTTTGGCCTAACCACTGAGCAGTACAGGGTGCTGTTCAGGGATACCCCGAAAACTCAGTCTCAAGATTGGACTGACTTTGTTGATTGTGCCACTAAGGCTTTTGAAGGCTGGCTACTGGGTAGTAAGGTTACTGATTTTAAAGGATTGTATAATCTAATTATGAGGGAGCAAATCTTAAATAATTGTCAGAACCAGCTATTACATCAGCACCTGGTAGACTCTGAGTTGACCTCTCCACAGGAATTGGGTAAGAGGGCAGACAAATGGGTCAGAACCAGGGTTAGGCCTAAAAACCAGGGTGGTGACCAGAAAAAGGAATCAACCAAGCCTCAAGAGAAGGGTGGGGATAAATCCACAGAGAAGACTTCCCAAGGGCCCCAAAACTCCAACAAGGGTGGTGGGTCCCAGAACACTCCTTCAGAACAGAAGAAGCCTTATTGCCATACCTGTAAACAGGTGGGCCATTACAAAAGTGATGCCAAGTGCCCTAAAAATAGCAATAAGGAAAACATACCCCCAAGTAATACTCCTAGACCTCCTGTTACCACTAGTGGTAATCCCCCAGGTGGTGGGAGTGCCCCCAAGAATGTGGTGGGCATTACTTTGGGCAATCAGGAGGACTATGGCTTAGCCAGGTTCCCTGACCACACTCTTGTCTGTGAGACTGGCATGGGGTTTGCCAACTTCACTACTGGACCCCACATTTTGGGCAAGTATAGACAAGAAGTTTTAGTGAATGGTCAGAAAGTTGAGGCATTCAGAGACACAGGGGCCAGCCTCACCATGGTGAGTGACCATCTGGTCCCCTCTGCTCAACTGACCCCTGGTTTTACTTATCAGGTGACAGACATTCATGGAATGAAGAGAAGGCATCCCATGGCAGTAGTCAAGCTCAGCTGGGGTAATGTCACAGGGCCCATGAGAGTGGCAGTGACAGATAACCTACCTGTAGATTGCTTACTGGGGAATGACCTGGAACTCTCAGCATGGGCTGAGGTGGAACAAGAAACTCATTCCAGAATGGTAGGCCTATCCAGACAGGTTAGTGGGGCAGTAATAGCTACAGCCCCAGTCCAAGCACCAGTCCTCCCTGAAAAGGTTGGAAGGGCAGTGGTAGCCACGGCCCAGGCTCAGACAGACTTTCCAGAGCAGGATAGGAGGGCTGTGACAGTCACAGCCCAAACACAGACTGAGTGCCCTCCTGAAAAGGTTGGCAAGGTTGAAATGGTCTCAGCCTCTACTCAAACAGATAGTGAGGTTGTGAAGCCTGAAACAATGGATCACTCCACTCAAACCGAGAGCATCGAGGAGGAAGAAGAGTCTTCCCCCTCCCAGACACTAGGTGAGAGCCAGCCTCCTCAGGGAACTGACTCTACCCCTGTTGAAGGAACTGCCCCAGAGGTAGTCAGGCCTAGCCTGGCAGAGCCCCTGATGGCAGTGGACCCTTCCCAGGTGGGACCCAGTCTGGAGCAGGTAACCTGCACCTCTCTACCCTGCCTCAGTCAGCCCAGGGCTGAAGAGGACAGGGAGGCCAGTGGTGGACCCAAAAGGGCCCCCTGTCCAAAAGAACCCCTTAATCAACAGATTAGGATCACTGAAGCTGGTAAACCTAGCCAAGTGAAAATAGAACAAACTCCTGAGGGATCCCCCTTAAAAGTAGTTAGGGAACTCCCACAGCTGGACACTGTTGGGCACAGCCAAACATGGGGCCTAAAAACCCCAGACCTGACCTGTCCCTCCAGTAAGCCAAACAGAGGGACTCGGCCTCCAGCTTTAGGTAGCCAGAGGCTGACCCTGAGAGCTCAGTGCATCTCAGCTAAAGAAAGAAAGGCACACAGGATGAATGGGGATTGGAGGAAGTTGAGCCCAAAGGTAGAGGAGCCTCACTTCAGTACTCCATCCCAGCATCAGCCTTCTTCTTTCCCAAGACACACCAGAGACAAAGATTCCCTATGGTGGAGACCCTCAGATACCCTTAGGGTGAGGGGTTGCCTAGTGGACCATGACACAGGGGGAAACCAAGCCAGAGCTGGTCCTTCCTTATATGGCCACTTAGGTAATAGAGGCTTACCTGGACAAGGATAGCCTTATCTCCTTTCGTTTGGGGGGGTGGGGGGGGGGGGGTTGTGTAGGAAGGTACATCCTGACTATGGTTGCCCCCAACTTTTTGCCCTGTGTTTTAGCTGGTTTTGGACATAGTCGACCTGGGACCCTGCCAATCAGGACCCCAGGCCTACTGCTCTCTCTTTAAAATGGATTCCATGTACCCTAGGTACATTTCCAATTGGTACTGGGCCACCTTATCAGACCCCGTAACGCAGGGCATAGGTGTACCCAGGGCCGCCAGGGGCTGCAGCATGTATTATGCCACCCCTGGCTGGCCTCCTAAATTTGACACAACTGGCTGCATGACAGCTGGGGCGAAGTCGTGTAATCACCCTTTGCTTTAGGTATAGTAGCTCTATACCTAACCATACAATGGACACCCGAGTTCCTATCAGTCACTCCTATGGCAGGCCTTGACAATCCTGAAGGCAGAGTGCATGGGCTCGTGTGAACTGTGTTCTGGCCCGAGCCGAGCCGGTTGCAGCTTGCGGAGAAAAGACCCAATGGCTGTTCCATGATAACGCGTACCACATCGGTAACTTCGGTGTCGCGTTATCAAGACATGTCGAGTAAGGTGTCATACGAATCGGGGTGCTGCCCTCTCACCAACCCTGGCGACGAGGTTAGCATTCCGCCCTTCTAGAGGGACACGACATGTACGTAACTGTGAACCCCGGTTAAAGTTAACGAAAGCCTCAGCTCCACAAAATGGATGCTGCCACCACAGACACGAGTCTGACCTCCTGCTGCTGGGAGTCCTTCCAGCGAGGAGCACTTGGACAAAGGGTTTCCTGTCGAGGGCGGTGTTCGCACCGTCCCAGACAGGGTTTGTGTATTCTGGGTAGGTAGGGCTTTTGCGAGAAGGTGACTGCGGAGTGGCACCCCGGTGCTCACTACGCATCTGCCGGTTAGAACCAGTTCCAGGGGCGACAGCCCTGGCCTGGGGAAAGTCCGGCAGGGGAGAGGGGTGTAACTACCCCCCTTCCTGGTCCCACCCTTAGGGCAGGACCTAGTCATGTACCCACCCCTTTCTTTAGGATAAAGGCCGGAGCGGGGACCCTTCCAAATTAGATCATCTTTGAATCAAGAATACTTTCTACGAAAGGACTTCAAGACTCTTCTCAAGATTTCTCCCTTGTGGCTAAGGAGTAGTCACCCTGCATCAGCGGGCACCATCTAAGAACTCTGCGGTTTGCTGTAAGTCCTTCCTCAAGGAATCCGACGGCCCAGCTCGACGAGAACCGGCTTCCCTGGCACCTCTGACCTCTACCCACGTCATCAGCTCAGCTGTGATCTGTGGGTGCGACGAGACCTCGAGGGACCGGCCATCATCAGAACCTGCACGCTCTTAAAAACCAGCACGACCATCGAGGTAACTCTCTGGTGAGTGCTCTGGGGTCCGAGAAGCCCCGACCCTGAGCCGCTCCAGCACCGAAGTGCAGTCTCCCAGCATCTCCACGATCTGCGTGGGGCCCTTCTGCTCGCTGCTCAGCACGTTGTCTGGTCACTAGCCGCTGGCTTGTGTCCTTCTGTGACGACATCCGAGAATCAACACTGCCGGTCTGGTTGCTCCAGACTGGCCCTTGCTTCCATTTCTTCGAGAAGCACCCCGGACCCTCCTGGTCCACTCAAGACGCCGACAGCGACATCCGTCGTGGGACAGCTCGCACCTCCACCGTGGTCGCCGACAACGCCTCCTGGTCCGTGAGACTGCAGAGCCTAGCATCGCCCACTCACCTGGTCGAGGTGACGGCCAACCGGTGCCTTCCTGGTACCCTCTGACTACTGGCTAGTAGTACGAACTTGGTCCCCTCTGCTTTCAGGTTTCATCAATCTCCGATCCAGGCTTGGATCTCTACGAACTATTCATCACTGGTCGCCGGCCAGCAACTCCTTTTCTTCCGGCTCCTGGCTCGTCAGCGAAGACCCCGACGCCTGTAAGACTTGCAGCCGCAGCCCTCGTGGCTAGGTAACTCGGCATTTCGGTGCCTGCATAGCCTCCTTACTCTAGGGTCCCGAGTCCCTCGCTTCCGACTTGCCTTAACCTTTCCGTGTCCCCGGACACTTGTTTTAAACTGTGCACTTGAAGTATTTGCTAAAGAGATTTGGTTTGTGCTTAGTACCCTGTCCTCATAAAGAGTACAGGGCTGTTGTGATTCTTAATAAATATATTGTTTATTTTCATAACACTTGTGTGGTGTCCTTTCACTGGGTGTTCAAGGGGTACATGTGTGGTAAACAGCTGGCTTAACGCGCCCTCTCGAGTCTTTAGCCTTAGACTGCTCGTATCCACGCTACTAGGATAGCTGGTCTATAGGTTGACTTACAACCAAACACCATAAGGGTCGTTGGAACGATACATAGCGGTCGCTAGAATAGCGAACGTTGCATATCGGGCCAACTTCTCACATGGGGTTGCTGTGTAGGCTGCCAAAAGTGTTCACAGGTCTGGTACCTCTCCACAGCACGCAGGTGCGTGATCCCGAGGTCGTCACCTCAACCGGCTCAAGGGAGCATTAAAAAACAGTCATCCATGGGGTCGCACACTGCTCCATCCACCAGCGGTTTCGACCCTAGGCATTATGGTCAATGCAGTTCGATTCAGCGTGTGTGCTTCTTGTAAAATCCCGAATGTGTTCACAGTTATGCTGGCCATCACTGGACACGTGTTTCTGGGTCGTTACCCTTCATCTGCAGGGAATAGGCGTACGTATGGGGTTGCTGTGTAGGCTGCCAAAAGTGTTCACAGGTCTGGTACCTCTCCACGGCAGGCAGGTGCGTGATCCCAAGGTCGTCACCTCAACTGGCTCAAGGGAGCCTTAAAAAACAGTCATCCATGGGGTAGCACACTGCTCCACCCACCAGCGGTTTCGCCCCTAGGCATTATGGTCAATGCAGTTCGATTCAGCGTGTGTGCTTCTTGTAAAGTCCCGTACACAGACTGCTATTCTCACAGGCTACCACCCCAAGTGAGAACAGGTATATTTATCTGGATGCCTGACCAGTCCAACTACTCAACGGGTCAGCGCTTTTCCTTATCATGTTGATGTGCTGCTGGAGCTTCTTGTTGGCATAGCTGATGCAGAATTGTTCAAAGCTGTTCACATCAAAGGTTTCAAACCTGCCAGAGGAATAAAAGAGGATGGAGGTCCTTGGCAAGTAGCCACTACAGGGCAAGAGCTGAGGAGTTAAGAACATGCTTTCCTAGATTCATGAAGCACCTTGTGCGTGTGCCTATGTCTTCTGCAAGCACCCTTATGCAAAGTTCTATAGAGTGGAGAACACAACAGGGCAACGAGTGGTCTTTGTAGCAAGGCTGATGTGGATTTTCAGAAATGAGAGAAACAGGAGCTAGCTCAGGATTAGTGCTGCAGAATATGACTACAGGTGGTAAGAAGATTGGGGGTTGGAGTGCATGTTACCCTCGGGAGAATGTTGGGTAGTGATGGTCTAAGGAATCCTTGCCTTAAAGGAGGTTTGTGTGGAGTTGCTTGGGTGGGTGCACCTTCGCCTTGGAAGAGGTTAGTGTAGGAAGTTGCACGCCAGAAGGTGTGGATTGGTGCTCTTCTACCTTGGAGGAGGGTTAGCTTAGGAAGTTGCATGTCAGAAGGTATGGATTGGTGCTTTTCTGCCTTGGAACAGGTTAGCAGAGGAAGTTGCATGTCAGAAGGTGTGGATTGGTGCTTTTATGCCTTAGAAGAGGTTAGCGTAGGAAGTTGCATGCCAGAAGGTATGGATTGGTGCTTTTCTGCCTTGGAAGAGGTTAGTGTAGGAAGTTGCAAGTCAGAAGGTATGGATTGGTGCTTTTCTACCTTGAAGGAGATTAGCGTAGGAAGTTGCATGTCAGAAGGTGTGGATTGGTGCTTCTCTGCCTTGGAAGAGGTTAGCGTAGGAATTTGCATGTCAGAAGGTGTACATTGGTGTTTTCTACCTTGGAGGAGGGTTAGCATAGGAAGTTGCAAGTCAGAAAGTATGGATTGGTGCTCTTCTACCTTGGAGGAGGGTTAGCATACGAAGTTGCAAGTCAGACAGTATGGATTGGTGCTTTTCTGCCTTGAAGGAGATTAGCTTAGGAAGTTGCATGGCAGAAGGTATGGATTGGTGCTTTTCTGCCTTGAAGGAGATTAGCTTAGGAAGTTGCATGGCAGAAGGTATGGATTGGTGTTTCTCTGCCTTGGAAGAGGTTAGCGTAGGAAGTTGCATGTCAGAAGGTATGGATTGGTGCTTTTCTGCCTTGGAAGAGGTTAGCGTAGGAAGTTGCAAGTCAGAAGGTATGGATTGGTGCTTTTCTGCCTTGAAGGAGATTAGCGTAGGAAGTTGCATGTCAGAAGATGTGGATTGGTGCTTTTCTGCCTTTAAGGAGATTAGCCTAGTATGTTGCATGTCAGAAGGTGTAGGTTGGTGCTTTTCTGCCTTGGAGGAGGTTAGCATATGAAGTAGCATGTCAGAAGGCATGGATTGGCGTTTCTCTGCCTTGGAGAAGGTCGTTTACAGGTTTGATCATTCGATGTTTAACTATGTGCTGATACGCAATCGTTGCTCAGACGGCTCCCAAATTAAACTACACAAAACATACACCATGCCTCCATCTGAGAGAGATGCTTTACGTTTTTATTTCTTCCAAGGAAATAGAGAGGTTGACTTTCAGAGATCTTAAGAAACATGCTAGAGTACAGGGAGAACAATGTGTGAGATGCCGCTAGTCCACACCACCATCCCAGCCCTGGGATTATTTAGAACCATATAGACCAACATCTACAGCAGAGTCTGGAAAAACAATTGTGTGTTGAATATTTATACTCAACCTGACTAGTGTACGCATATCATTTCAGGTGCCCTTAGTTCAGCGCCCGGTGAAGAAAAGCCAATTCCACACAGGATGGGAAATTCAAATTTGAAAAGGGATGCAGCAGACTGGCATTCATATAGCACGCCACCATGTAAAAATGCAAGGGCCCCAAAAAATGCTCATCGATTGCAGCAGTCAAGCTACAGTTCAGATGGGCATTACTCAACACTTCTGTCAAACACAAATTTACAATGACCATGGGAACATGTAGAGTTGAGGGGGCAACTTCCCTCGTACTCCAACAAGTAATGGATAGAACAATGGCATGTCCAAAGGCTCTTGAAATTGAATGCATGTCAGGTGTCTTGCACTTGAGCCATTCTGGTGCAGATGTTACCCTTACTCCCTTCCAGGATCACCGCTTTTAGGAACCCTGGAGTGTTTTCATATGGGATGATCCAACCAACAGGTTCAAGCAGACAACACAGTCTTCCGTGGAAAAGTAACACAAATTAAATACTAAGCAACAGTAATGTTTATTTACAATATATGCCAACATGTAGTTCATTATTAGGCAAAGAAATGTGGAAATACATTTTTCATTTCAGTAAAATCTACCAATCCAGGGCAATCCTTAAACATAAGCCCTATGCATGTGGTAAAAAGAGGACCAACAAGTGTAAATATATCAACCAGTGGAACAAAATTCGATAAGCAAAGCTGCATTCTATACAGTACAAAGGCTGCATATGGGAAGGAGTCATGCAGTGCTTGTTAGAAGAACCACATTGGGGCTAAAATACAGACCGACAAAGGTACTAATAATAAATGTGTGCATGTATGCAGTGTCTAACTAAGCACTTGCATGCACTCTTGTTCTGGTGGTGGAGTAATGATGTGCTGCGGTAGGTCATACTCTCACTCGTAGATGTCCAGCACTCCGATGAATGCTTCGCGATGGGTCGGCGACTTCAGGGCACGTTGATCCTGGACACAATCCAGTTGAAAAGCTGCCCATACATGCGCTTGCCAAGCGCGTCCCGGGATATCATGGCCTGCTGCTGCGACATGTTTGTCACGTAGGTGTCGTTGAGAATCACCGGCTTGCGGTGGCCAAGCCAGTGCGCCACCATCCATGGGGTCGCACACTGCTCCACCCACCAGCAGGTTCGCCCCTAGGCATTATGGTCAATGCAGTTCGATTCAGCATGTGTGCTTCTTGTAAAGTCCTGCGTGTGTTCACCGTTGTGCTGGCCATCCCTGGACACGTGTTTCTGGGTCGTTACCCTTCATCAGCAGGGAATAGGACTACGTATGGGGTTGCTGTGTAGGCTGCCAAAAGTGTTCACAGGTCTGGTACCTCTCCACGGCAAGCAGGTGCGTGATCCCGAGGTCGTCACCTCAACCGGCTCAAGGGAGCCTTATAAACAGTCATTCCTGGCGGTCGCACACTGCTCCACCCACCAGCGGGTTTGCCCCTAGGCATTATGGTCAATGCAGTTCGATTCAGCGTGTGTTCTTGTTGTAAAGTCCTGAGTGTGTTCACCGTTGTGCTGGCCATCCCTGGACACGTGTTTCTGGGACGTTACCCTTCATCAGCAGGGAATAGGCGTACGTATGGTGTTGCTGTGTAGGCTGCCAAAAGTGTTCACAGGTCTCCTACCTCTCCACGGTGCACAGGTGCGTGATCCCGAGGTGGTCACCTCAACCGGCTCAAGGGAGCCTTAAAAACAGTCATCCATGGGGTCGCACACTGCTCCACCCACCAGCGGGTTTGCCCCTAGGCATTATGGTCAATGCAGTTCGATTCAGCGTGTGTGCTTGTTGTAAAGTCCTGAGTGTGTTCACCGTTGTGCTGGCCATCCCTGGACACGTGTTTCTGGGACGTTACCCTTCATCAGCAGGGAATAGGCGTACGTATGGGGTTGCTGTGTAGGCTGCCAAAAGTGTTCACAGGTCTGGTACCTCTCCACGGCGCGCAGGTGCGTGTTCCCGAGGTCGTCACCTCAACCGGCTCAAGGGAGCCTTAAAAAACAATCATCCAAGGGGTCGCACACTGCTCCACCAACCAGCGGCTTCGCACCTAGGCATTATGGTCAATGCAGTTCGATTCAGCGTGTGTGCTTCTTGTAAAGTCCTGAGTGTGTTCACCGTTGTGCTGGCCATCCCTGGACACTTGTTTCTGGGTCGTTACCCTTCATCAGCAGGGAATAGGCGTAAGTATGGGGTTGCTGTGTAGGCTGCCAAAAGTGTTCACAGGTCTGGTACCTCTCCACAGCACGCAGGTGCGTGATCCCGAGGTCGTCACCTCAACCGGCTCAAGGGAGCCTTAAAAAAACAGCCATCCATGGGGTCGCACACTGCTCCACCGACCAGCGGGATTGCCCCTAGGCATTATGGTCAATGCAGTTCGATTCAGCGTGTGTGCTTGTTGTAAAGTCCTGAGTGTGTTCACCGTTGTGCTGGCCATCCCTGGACACGTGATTCTGGGTCGTTACCCTTCATCAGCAGGGAATAGGCGTACGTATGGGGTTGCTGTGTAGGCTGCCAAAAGTGTTCACAGGTCTGCTACCTCTCCACGGCGCACAGGTGTGTGATCCCGAGGTCGTCACCTCAACCGGCTCAAGGGAGCCTTAAAAAACAGTCATCCATGGGGTCGCACACTGCTCCACCCACCAGCAGTTTCGCCCCTAGGCATTATGGTCAATGCAGTTCGATTCAGCGTGTGTGCTTCTTGTAAAGTCCCGTACACAGACTGCTATTCCCACAGGCTACCACCCCAAGTGAGAACAGGTATATTTATCTGGATGCCTGACCAGTCCAACTACTCATCGGGTCAGCGCTTTTCCTTACCATGTTGATGTGCTGCTGGAGCTTCTCGTTGGCATAACTGATGCAGAATTGTTCAAAGCTGTTCACATCAAAGCTTTCAAACCTGCCAGAGGAATAAAAGAGGATGGAGGTCCTTGGCAAGTAGCCACTACAGGGCAAGAGCTGAGGAGTTAAGAACATGCTTTCCTAGATTTATGAAGCACCTTGTGCGTGTGCCTATGTCTTCTGCAAGCACGCTTATGCAAAGTTCTATAGAGTGGAGAACACAACAGGGCAACGAGTGGTCTTTGTAGCAAGGCTGAAGTGGATTTTCAGAAATGAGGGAAACAGGAGCTAGCTCGGGATTAGTGCTGCAGAATATGACTACAGGTGGTAAGAAGATTGGGGGTTGGAGTGCATGTTACTCTCGGGAGAATGTTGGGTAGTGATGGTCTAAGGAATCCTTGCCTTAAAGGAGGTTTGTGTGGAGTAGCTTGGGTGGGTGCACCTTCGCCTTGGAAGAGGTTAGTGTAGGAAGTTGCACGCCAGAAGGTGTGGATTGATGCTCTTCTACCTTGGAGGAGGGTTAGCTTAGGAAGTTGCACGTCAGAAGGTATGGATTGGTGCTTTTCTGCCTTGGAACAGGTTAGCAGAGGAAGTTGCATGTCAGAAGGTGTGGATTGGCGCTTTTCTGCCTTGGAAGAGGTTAGTGTAGGAAGTTGCAAGTCAGAAGGTATAGATTGGTGCTTTTCTACCTTGAAGGAGATTAGCGTAGGAAGTTGCATGTCAGAAGGTGTGGATTGGTGCTTCTCTGCCTTGGAAGAGGTTAGCGTAGGAATTTGCATGTCAGAAGGTGTACATTGGTGCTTTTCTACCTTGGAGGAGGGTTAGCATAGGAAGTTGCAAGTCAGAAAGTATGAATTGGTGCTCTTCTACCTTGGAGGAGGGTTAGCATACGAAGTTGCAAGTCAGACAGTATGGATTGGTGCTTTTCTACCTTGAAGGAGATTAACTTCGGCAGTTGCATGCCAGAAGGTATGGATTGGTGCTTTTCTGCCTTGAAGGAGATTAGCCTAGTATGTTGCATGTCAGAAGGTGTAGGTTGGTGCTTTTCTGCCTTGGAGGAGGTTAGCATATGAAGTAGCATGTCAGAAGGCATGGATTGGCGTTTCTCTGCCTTGGAGGAGGTCGTTTACAGGTTTGATCATTCGTTGTTTAACTATGTGCTGATACGCAATCGTTGCTCAGACGGCTCCCAAATTAAACTACACAAAACATACACCATGCCTCCTTCTGAGAGAGATGCTTTACGTTTTTATTTCTTCCAAGGAAATAGAGAGGTTGACTTTCAGAGATCTTAAGAAACATGCTAGAGTACAGGGAGAACAATGTGTGAGATGCCGCTAGTCCACACCCCCATCCCAGCCCTGGGATTATTTAGAACCACATAGACCAACGTCTACAGCAGAGTCTGGAAAAACAATTGTGTGTTGAATATTTATACTCAACCTGACTAGTGTACGCATATCATTTCAGGTGCCCTTAGTTCAGCGCCCGGTGAAGAAAAGCCAATTCCACACAGGATGGGAAATTCAAATTTGAAAAGGGATGCAGCAGACTGGCATTCATATAGCACACCACAATGTAATAATTCAAGGGCCACAAAAAATGCTCATCGATTGCAGCAGTCAAGCTACAGTTCAGATGGGCATTACTCAACACTTCTGTCAAACACAAATTTACAATGACAATGGGAACATGTAGAGTTGAGGGGGCAACTTCCCTCGTACTCCAACAAGTAATGGATAGAACAATGGCATGTCCAAAGGCTCTTGAAATTGAATGCATGTCAGGTGTCTTGAACTTGAGCCATTCTGGTGCAGATGTTACCCTTACTCCCTTCCAGGATCACCGCTTTTAGGAACCCTGGAGTGTTTTCATATGGGATGATCCAACCAAAAGGTTCAAGCAGACAACACAGTCTTCCGTGGAAAAGTAACACAAAGTAAATAATAAGCAAAAGTAATGTTTATTTACAATATATGCCAACATGTAGTTCATTATTAGGCAAAGAAATGTGGAAATACATTTTTCACTTCAGTAAACTCTACCAATCCAGGGCAATCCTTAAACATAAGCCCTATGCATGTTGTAAAAAGAGGACCAACAAGTGTAAATATATCAACCAGTGGAACAAAATTCGATAAGCAAAGCTGCATTCTATACAGTACAAAGGTTGCATATGGGAAGGAGTCATGCAGTGCTTGTTAGAAGAAGCGCATTGGGGCTAAAATACAGACCGACAAAGGTACTAATAATAAATGTGTGCATGTATGCAGAGTCTAACCAAGCACTTGCATGCACTCTTGTTCTGGTGGTGGAGTAAGGATGTGCTGCGGGAGGTCATACTCTCACTCGTAGATGTCCAGCACTCCGATGAATGCTTCGCGATGGGTCTGCGACTTCAGGGCACGGTTGATCCTGGACACAATCCAGTTGAAAAGCTGCCCATACATGTGCTTGCCAAGCGCGTCCCGGGAGTTCACGGCCTGCTGCTGCGACATGTTCGTCATGTAGGTGTCGTTGAGAGTCACCAGCTTGCGGTGGCATAGCCAGTGCGCCATCATCCATGGGGTCGCACACTGCTCCACCCACCAGCGGGTTCGCCCCAAGGCATTATGGTCAATGCAGTTCGATTCAGCGTGTGTGCTTCTTGTAAAGTCCTGAGTGTGTTCACCGTTGTGCTGGCCATCCCTGGACACGTGTTTCTGGGTCGTTACCCTTCATCAGCAGGGAATAGGCGTACGTATGGGGTTGCTGTGTAGGCTGCCAAAAGTGTTCACAGGTCTGGTACCTCTCCACGGCACGCAGGTGCGTGATTCCGAGGTCATCACCTGAACCGCCTCAACAGAGCATAAAAAAACAGTCACCCATGGGGTCGCACACTGCTCCACCCACCAGCGGGATCGCCTCTAGGCATTATGGTCGATTCAGCGTGTGTGCTTCTTGTAAAGTCTCGATTGTGTTCACCGTTGTGCTGGCCTTCCCTGGACACGTGTTTCTGGGTCGTTACCCTTCATCAGAAGGGAATAGGCGTACGTATGGGGTTGCTGTGTAGGCTGCCAGAAGTGTTCACAGGTCTGGCACCTCTCCACGGCACGCAGGTGCGTGATCCCGAGGTCGTCACCTCAACCAGCTCAAGGGAGCCCTAAAAAACAGTCATCCATGGGATCGCACACTGCTCCACCCACCAGCGGGTTCGCCCCTAGGCATTATGGTCAATGCAGTTTGATTCAGCGTGTGTGCTTCTTGTAAAGTCCCGTATACACAGACTGCTATTCCCACAGGCTACCACCCCAAGTGAGAACAAGTATATTTATCTGTCTGGCTGACCTGTCCAACTACTCAACGGGTCAGCGCTTTTCCTTACCATGTTGAAGTGCTGCTGGAGCTTCTCGTTGGCATAGCTGATGCAGAATTGTTCAAAGCTGTTCACATCAAAGGTTTCAAACCTGCCAGAGGAATAAAAGAGCTAGGAGGTCCTTGGCAAGTAGCCACTACAGGGCAAGAGCTGAGGAGTTAAGAACATGCTTTCCTAGATTTATGAAGCACCTTGTGCGTGTGCCTATGTCTTCTGCAAGCACGCTTATGCAAAGTTCTATAGAGTGGAGAACACGACAGGGCAATGAGTGGTCTTTGTAGCAAGGCTGAAGTGGATTTTCAGAAATGAGAGAAACAGGAGCTAGCTCAGGATTAGTGCTGCAGAATATGACTACAGGTGGTAAGAAGATTGGGGGTTGGAGTGCATTTTACACTCGGGAGAATGTTGGGTAGAGATGGTCTAAGGAATCCTTGCCTTAAAGGAGTTTTGTGTGGAGTTGCTTGGGTGGGTGCACCTTAGCCTTGGAATAGGTTAGTGTAGGAAGTTGCACGCCAGGAGGTGTGGATTGGTGCTCTTCTACCTTGGAGGAGGGTTAGCATAGCAAGTTGGAAGTCAGAAGGTATGGATTGGTGCTCTTCTACCTTGGAGGAGTGTTAGCTTAGGAAGTTGCATGTCAGAAGGTATGGATTGGTGCTTTTCTGCCTTGGAACAGGTTAGAATAGGAAGTTGCATGTCAGAAGGTATGGATTGGTGCTTTTCTACCTTGAAGGAGATTAGCGTAGGAAGTTGCATGTCAGAAAGTATGGATTGGTTCTCTTCTACCTTGGAGGAGGGTTGGCATACGAAGTTGCAAGTCAGACAGTATGGATTGGTGCTTTTCTGCCTTGAAGGAGATTAGCTTAGGCAGTTGCATGCCAGAAGGTATGGATTGGTGCTTTTCTGCCTTGAAGGAGATTAGCTTAGGAAGTTACATGGCAGAAGGTATGGATTGGTGCTTCTCTGCCTTGGAAGAGGTTTGCGTAGGAAGTTGCATGTCAGAAGGTATGGATTGGTGCTTTTCTGCCTTGGAAGAGGTTAGCGTAGGAAGTTGCATGCCAGAAGGTATGGATTGGTGCTTTTCTGCCTTGAAGGAGATTAGCGTAGGAAGTTGCATGTCAGAAATGTGGATTGGTGCTTTTCTGCCTTTAAGGAGATTGGCCTAGTATGTTGCATGTCAGAAGGTGTAGGTTGGTGCTTTTGTGCCTTGGAGGAGGTTAGCGTATGAAGTAGCATGTCAGAAGGCATGGATTGGCGTTTCTCTGCCTTGGAGGAGGTCGTTTACAGGTTTGATCATTCGATGTTTAACTATGTGCTGATACGCAATCGTTGCTCAGACGGCTCCCAAATTAAACTACACAAAACATACACCATGCCTCCATCTGAGAGAGATGCTTTATGTTTTTATTTCTTCCAAGGAAATAGAGAGGTTGACTTTCAGAGATCTTAAGAAACATGCTAGAGTACAGGGAGAACATTGTGTGAGATGCCGCTAGTCCACACCACCATCCCAGCCCTGGGATTATTTAGAACCATATAGACCAACATCTACAGCAGAGTCTGGAAAAACAATTGTGTGTTGAATATTTATACTCAACCTGACTAGTGTACGCATATCATTTCAGGTGCCCTTAGTTCAGCGCCCGGTGAAGAAAAGCCAATTCCACACAGGATGGGAAATTCAAATTTGAAAAGGGATGCAGCAGACTGGCATTCATATAGCACACCACAATGTAAAAATGCAAGGGCCACAAAAAATGCTCATCGATACAGAAGTCAAGGTACAATTCAAAAGGGCATTACTCAACACTTCTGTCAAACACAAATTTACATTGACCATGGGAACATGTAGAGTTGAGGGGGCAACTTCCCTCGGACTCCAACAAGTAATGGATAGAACAATGGCATGTCCTAAGGCCCTTGAAATTGAATGCAAGTCAGGTGTCTTGCACTTGAGCCATTCTGGTGCAGATGTTACCCTTACTCCCTTCCAGGATCACCGCTTTTAGGAACCCTGGAGTGTTTTCATATGGGATGATCCAACCAAAAGGTTCAAGCAGACAACACAGTCTTCCGTGGAAAAGTAACACAAAGTAAATAATAAGCAACAGTACTGTTTATTTACAATATATGCCAACATGTAGTTCATTATTAGGCAAAGAAATGTGGAAATACATTTTTCACTTCAGTAAACTCTACCAATCCAGGCCAATCCTTAACACCTTAGCTGCTTTGGAACTTCCAGCTCCAGTGCTGAACATTCCATTGCGCAGGTGAAGTTGGAAAGTCCAACGGCCGACGGCAGCACTCCCGAGGTAGTGGTGCTGTGGGCCGCAGGACGGGCGCAGCGCTTAAGGGGTTAAACATAAGCCCTATGAATGTGGTAAAAAGAGGACCAACAAGTGTAAATATATCAACCAGTGGAACAAAATTCGATAAGCAAAGCTGCATTCTATACAGTACAAAGGTTGCATATGGGAAGGAGTCATGCAGTGCTTGTTAGAAGAACCACATTGGGGCTAAAATACAGACCGACAAAGGTACTAATAATAAATGTGTGCATGTATGCAGTGTCTAACCAAGCACTTGCATGCACTCTTGTTCTGGTGGTGGAGTAGCGATGTGCTGCGGGAGGTCATACTCTCACCCGTAGATGTCGAGCACTCCAATGAATGCTTCGCGATGGGTCTGCGACTTCAGGGCACAGTTGATCCTGGACACGATCCAGTTGAAAAGCTGCCCATACATGTGCTTGCCAAGCGCGTCCCAGGAGCTCACGGCCTGCTGCTGCAACATGTTCGTCACGTAGGTGTCATTGATAGTCACCAGCTTGCGGTGGCATAGCCAGTGCGCCATCATTCATGGGGTCGCACACTGCTCCACCCACCAGCGGGTTGGTCCCTCAGGTGTCGTTGAGAGTCACCAGCTTGCGGTGGCATAGCCAGTGCGCCATCTGTCTCTTCTCCAGCCCCAGCAGATCGCAGAACGTGCCGAGGTGCTTGTCGCCGTGCTGCGGAATGTAATGTCAGAGGAGAGCCCTCCATGAAAAACCGACCCTGGTGCAATACTTGAGCCCGTTATCTATAGCCAGGTTCACTGGAATTGTGTGAATGTGCGGCGTCTTTTGCATAACTATGGATTTGCCATCTATCTTCTGGGGCATAATCTGCAGATTTGAACAAGAACTATTGTAGCTCAAACTGTTCAAAAGTTACTATGAAAGCAGCAACATGTTGTAGCACAGTGGAGGGCCTGTGCAAAAGTTGATTGGTCGCTTACGTTGCTTATTGCTATATTTAGGTGTTGTGAACTGGCACCAGCGAGGTGCAACCTGAGTACAGAAAGGGTTATAAACGGTAAACATGACAAAATATTGAAGTATCACAAAACGTGCCACATTACACTGGATGATTTGCCTTTTCTTGCTGCATAATTTAGTCAACCCTGATGCATAATATAGTCAATCCTGATGCATAATTTGGCCCTCCCCTGTGCAAAATTCCATTGGCCCCGACTATAGCACCAAAGCACCTTAGTGTGACTTCACTGAACAGATTAGTGCTAATTTGCGGACAAGGCAACACACCAAGGTGTAATGTCGCAGCATAATTTGCGGCAATTGGGTAAAGCAGAATGGTACCTCGGAGTCAAGCTCACAGCAAAGGCAGTGATCAATGGGTAAGAGCTAAAGGTACTTGTAATTGATACTAAAATTGCCCACAATGCGCCCATCTGGCTGCATCTATGAATTCACTAAGTCGGTAAAATTGGAGCAGAGAAAGCAACCAGGGCCCACCGCGTCCCCGCAGCCAAGGCCCGGCGGGCCACTGTCAGCAGCATATGAGATTTTTCTCAGACAGCACTTTTCAAGCCACCCACTCTTCGCCACTCACCAATGAGGACAGACGTACTCAGGAGTAGGGCTCGGTCGACATTAATATCCCCAAGATGGTTTTAAAGCTCTGCATACATTTCCCACTTCTCAATTTTAGATCAACAATTATTTCACTGACCAGATTTCGGATTTACAACTATTTTGAACTCCCTTACCCATGCATTCTATGCATAAAGGCAGGGTCCTGGGACAGTAGTGTTCACACAGAAATTAGGAATCGAGTTAAAAATTATAATCAATCAATCATCAATCAATCATAGGCATTTATACCGCGCACTACTCACCCGGAGGGTCTCAAGGCGCTGAATAATGAAAAAAGTAAGCACTTAAAAACTAAATAACGTTCCCCAACAATGGCAATCCAATATTAGAGAAGGCGTAATGGTAACAGAAAAGGCATTTCCACAGTCGGAGCAGCCGGCCACAAAGGACCAGGAAACAAAAAAAACAAGATCAGAGCGTTCTCCAGTTTACTCGCTAGAGGGCAGCACCGAACAGCTGATCTACTGTGCAAATTTAGTTAACTGTGAGGCCAAAGTAAGGGATTACAATCTAGAGCACTCTTCACACTTAACAGAAGGGGCAGTAAAATGCGTCTATTCACATTAACAAAAATAAAACGTGCATAACGGCAGCACCTCTGCTGAGACCGAGAAGCGTCATCCCACTGCTTTTCAGCAGTGCAAAAATGGAAAAATAAAAACACAATATTATTTTCATGTAATTTTTCAGTGCGAGACCGGTTAGGGCGTGGTGGGCTTGCAGAGCAGGGAAGGAGGAAATATGTGCACTTAAGTGCGCATGGCGTTTTGGTCGGCTGTTTTAGGCCGGCCAAACATTCATGCGCAGTTAGCATGCCCTCCATCGGGCTGTATTGCACACTCCGGGCGGAGAACATGCACAGGGTCCCAGTCGGAGCGACGAACCAGGCCACTCAGACCAATCACTGCTGTCATGCTGATGACAGCAGTGTTGTGATTGGCTTAGGGGACTCTGTGTGCTTCCTGCTTCTGGTAGTCAAGGAAGTGAAGCAGAGGAGGGACGACGGAGGAGAGGCACGGCACCTGTGCAGAGGTGTTATTAAAAAAAAAAAAAAAAAAATCACCCCGCCCATTCTGTACCAGCCACCACTGGTGCATGCCATCGACCTTGAAATACCCTGGAAGCTAAAGTGGCCACTACTGGGTAGGGGGCAATATAAAGCACTCTTAGATTGCCCAGCTGGCAATGCCATTAATGTCCATTTTTACCCCCACCTGGATTCCCAAATGATGCGCCACTATGACATGAGGCTTGTAATCAGGAGAGCTCCACTGCTACACCCTCTTCCTCCACCCTCAACAATACAATAAGCCCCTGCCCCCCGCCAGACAGACACTTCCCCACTCATGCGCGTGTGGCAGGTCAGCTCTCCATCGCTATAAACTAGGGGTGAGAGAGCCGCTTAAGGTTCGAGCCAGACACCTGGCTCAGCTCGAGCTCCTCTCGGACCCTTGAGTTCAAACTGAGCTAACCTTTAATTTTGCTTTTGCCTGCCACACACGCGTTTCCATCATGTGCCAAGAATTAACAAGAACTGGCAAAGCCAATAGGTCTCTGCAATCCGAGAGCCATTGGTGCTGTCAATGTCTTTTAGCCATGTGTTATGGAGTGGAGTGCATGTATGCAGTGTAGTTTTGAAATGTGTAGTGTAAACATGCGGCATGGTGCAGAGTGGAATTATGCGGAGTATAATTAGATTGCTTAGTGTGTATTTATGTGGAGTGGTACTGTGTGGCTTGGAGTGGAATTATGTGGTATCGTGTATTATGAGGTGTGGATTGCAATTATGTGGGCTGGAGTGGCATTAAGTGGGTTGTAGTGGAACTGTGTGGAGTAGAGTGCTGGAATTACATGGCATGGTGTGCAGTGACATTATGTGGAAAGTAACTGTGGGGTACTGAGTGTAGTGGAATGTAACGTGGGATTGTGTGTTGAGTGGTGTTATGTGGCACGGTGTTGCAATATGTAGCATAAAGAATTCTCTGGTGTATACTGGATGTATAGGTTGTGGAATTGTTTGGTGTTGAATTGTGTGGCGTTGAGTTCCGTGGCCTGGAATTATGTGCTATGGCATAGAGTGTATTTATGTGGAATACTGCTATGTGATGTGGAGTGGATATGCGTACAGTGTAAGTATGTGAGGTGGAGTGTAATTATGTGTAGTTGAATTAAGTGGAGTGTACTGGTATTATGTGGAGTGTAATTGTGTTTCACGATGTGGGATTGTGTGGTGTGGTCTTGTGGCTCATTATGTGAATTATGTGGCATGGTATGGTGTTGAATTTTGTAGAGTGTAATTATGTGTTTTGAAGCTGAAAAGGATAAATGTGGACTGAAATATTGCGACGTCGAGTGTAATTATGCAGGTTGGATTGGAATTGTCTGGAGTTGTATTGTGTGGAGTGGAATTATGTTGCGTGGAGTGGTATTATGTGAAGTGGAATTAAGGCAATGTACTGTCCAATGATCCTGGACTGCTGCTTGTGTGATCCTTAAGGAACTATGACCCTCTACATGTATTCTCCCACAGGCAATGGTTGCATTCTCACCCAGGCCACTGGACCTCTCTCTCAGATACGTATTCTTGTAGTTTCGATAGCTCTCCTGCTTGCATAAGTCATCCCACCTCCTCAGTAACCATGCTTGCAAGGTCTTAAATGGTCTAGGCACCCAACAGACCTATTGCAGTCAGGCCTTTTGCAGTCATGTAAATTCCACCAGCACTCCAAAGAAGCTGCGGCCCAAATAGTATGAATGGTCCGGCCTACCCTCTCTGCTGCACATGAAGGCCACAAACCCAGTGGCTGTATCCAAAGAGCTCTTCGTCTCTGCTCTACTCACACAATCCTCACAGCTCCCCAGTTCGTTTTATGTACTTACTGAGGCAAAGTCCCTGGAACTCCGGCAAGTGAGCAGAGGCACAAAGCTGGTAGAAAATATGCTAATTTCTCTCTGTTTCTGCCTGTGGGGAAAAAAGAAAGCAAAGAATAATGTTGCACTCAACACAGAACTTTGGACAGTGAACACCATCAGGGTATCATTGAAACCAAACAAACCAGGTTGATTTGTGTATTGCACCTCACACATCAACTCAACTTTAGGCTGAGGGATTCAAAGTTGAAACCTTGGTGTGCTTTTAAAAAGCATACCTGAAAGACATGTTAAAGAAGGTATTAAGACGAGACACCAAGCAGATGTCAACACAAAGCCCAGCATTTAAAGTCCTTCACTGGTTACTAGTCGCAACAAGAATATCCCTCAAAGCCTTAAACATCTTTCAAGGCAATCCATTCTACTGGACCACCCTTCCTAAAATCAAAATTCATGCTCTATTCCCCACAGAGGAATCTTACCTCAAGAATGGTTCCGCTACTGATAATCCCGCCCTCATCCAGAACAAAAACTGAACAGGAGGAAGCCTTCCTCAATAGAAACCTGTACCTCTCTTCCCACAGAGATCAGGACCACCCCTTCAATAACTCTTCACAAAGGAGGTAAAAACAATACTACTAAATATTCCACTTCCTCTCTGAACGATGAACCGCTACTCTGTGAACCCTGCCGTTCGACAGTTATTTTCTCTTTGTTTTCCCGCTCACCACAACAGATGGGTGCCCTGCATTACTATGCCCTGCTTGTTCCCTTGATGTGTTAGTATAGTCAGATGCTACATCATTGTAGATGGGAGTTTCTTGACGAACTGTTATTTGGGTTTCAAGAGGCACAAGCTCCATGGCTTTATTGCATAGTCCTTCTTTTCGCACTGCAGATTTTTCAAAGGTGATGAGTCTTTCAGTTTGAACCTCTTGGATAGTTGCAAGATTTTGTCGCCTGCTACATCTTGGGAGTCCACTGGGCCTACTACTTATTATCAGCCACATAGTGTGTTTTTACCAGCTCAATTGATACGGACCGGATCTCCTTTCTTCCAGCAAGGGGCGGCAATAGCACCTCTCTTGATCCGTGGATTGCTAAGACAGGTACTGTTTTTCTGTAAGAAGGCCCAAATTCCTTCTTATCCGCTATTTTTACTCTGACCAGATCCCCAATCTTTGGAATCCAGACAGGTCTTGCTGGGACAGGAGGTTTTTCTTCAGTGGTCGCTGGCTTTTCGCTGGTATTGCTTAGACTTCTTCTTGTTTCATTTAAGTCCTGTAAAACAGCCAAACTATCTTTGATATCAAAGGGTTTATGTTCCACCACTGAAGTTTGAAGATCGAGGTCTTCAACCATCATTCTAGCACCAAAAAGGAATTCATATGGAGTGATTCCACCCAGAGAAGTTCTTGGCAGGTTATTAAGGCTACGTTGGACACTTATTAGATGTTTGACCCACCCGTCACCCGTGCCTAATACCCTAGCTGTTATAGATTGCTTATGTCACGTTTTTTTCTTTCCACTACCGCATTTCCCTCAGGATGGAATGGACATGAGTACCGCAATGCAATGCCCAAAAGCTGGCCATGACCTCCTTGTAAGCTTGAGAGCTTAACGCAGGACCCTGGTCAGAATGTAGCGTGCCGATTGCGTATGTGCCGATAAAGAATCGCAAATCTTTTATAACAGTTCGAGCATCAGCCAAGCGCTGAGGCCACATCCAAATGAATCTGTCTTAGTATTTATGGGATCGTTTTTGCCCATGGGGATGTCTGAGCGTGGATAGGCTAATGCTATCTAATAATGGTGTCTGTACTGGGCTGGCTACACTGTAGTCAGGAATCTGGTGGTGCTCCAAGCTGTGATATCTGTAACAGTCATCGCAATTAATCCCAATTTCGTAAATGTGGGCTTTCATCCCTGGCCACCAGTGCATCTCTTGTAATTCTAATAGAGATTTAGAGATCCCTTGATGTATCAGACCCTCTCCCATATGTGCTTCGTGAATCAATAAAGAGATTTTGGGTAACCAAATAAACCCTTGTAGGCTTGGGCAATGGATAATTCAGGGTGAGGAATGGCTACAAGGGATTTTATTCTTAAACTTAGTACATATGATTAAACGTATATTATTCATGGGTTGATTAAGTAATTGAACCCTATCATATCCGCAGGATAACTTGACTACGCCTGCTGATTACTGCTGGGTGTAAATCAGGCAGAAATCGTCCGAATGCAACGCATTCAAAACGCAGCGGCTAGAGTTCTAGTAGGCTTGCCTAAATTCAGCCCGATCTCTGCGACCATCCAAATGCTCCACTGGCTACCTGTAGCCCAACGAATACAGTTTAAGACTCTCGGTATTTCTTTTAAAATCCTAACACTGACAACTCCCAGGATGCTCTGCCCGCTGCTAACCATGTATGCTCCTCTGCGAACACTACGTTCTGCTGGCCAAAATTTGGTCGAAGGGCCTCGGGTCAAACTTGGCAGAGCGGGAGGACGTTCTTTCACTTTTTGGCAGCTAAAGCTTGGAACGCTCTCACCTCCTTCATCAGAGAAATTCAAAGTCTGTCTGTTTTTAGGAAAGCTATAAAAACTCATCTATTTCTGTAAATTTTTGCTGGAGATGCTCATTCACTACTTCATGGTTCTTGTTCTGTTCTGGAGATTAGCGCCGGGACGCCCCTTTGCTGGGGCAGCTGTGCGCTCTATAAAATTTTATAGCATAACATAAATCATTCTTGTGTTATTCATAAACAATCAATGAAATTAAGAATTTTATCTTCTCTTCAGCTTAATTTCAGCTCGCTGAGAAGTACAGTCTCCTAGGGATTGAGTTTTTGTGACCATTGGTCTGAATTTACCATTGTGCCAGCAACCTTTAACAATCGTGCACTATAAGATTGTTTGCCACCAATCGCGGGTTGTGCTGATCCGTCTGTATAAATTATACAGCCGTAATGTTCTAGAGGCAGAATTTCAGTCGGCAGAGGACATTCTTGTTCATACTGGAGAAATTCTTGTGTCTTCAAGTAAAGGTCAAAAACGTATTCAACGTCTGTCGCAGCAAAAGAATTAACCCATTGTATCCATCTCGGATGAATTTGGAATGCTTGCCTTTGTCACTGCCTCTAAGGCAGGTACGGGAGTAATGACTTTTATGCGTTTTCCTTGTGCGATAGCTCACTCTTTTGCTACTGCAGTTTGAACCGCTGTCAGAATTTTTTCTGTTGAATTGAATTTCATTTCAGCTTGTGTGTACAAGTGTGATTTGTAAGCTATTGGTACCTTTTCACCTTCATTAAAGCTCAGGTACATGAATCCGCATCTCCCTGGGATGATCCGGATTACAAGGTTGCGTATGTTTTCGTGTGTCTGTAAATGTGATGTTGATAACATGTCTGTTTGCACTGAACGCAAAATTTCTGTGTGTTTTTGGGTCCAATTAATTTGTTTGAAATCTGGTTTGATTAATTCGTAGAGAGGTTTAACCCTTTCTGCGTAGTTTAAAATGTAAGTTCTTCCGAAAATCAGGAAACCTAGAATTGATTGCAAGTTTTTCAGCGTTTTTGGAGGTTGGAGGGAGCGCACGTTTTTCTAGAAAGTTTGCTGCCAGGCTTTTGCCTTCACTTGAAAGTTCAGGTGGGCAATACTTGAATATTTAAAGTTGAATTTATTCCCTTCAGAGGTGAATCCAAGTATTATGGTGTTCACCCTGGTCAAGTGCCTGTCCAAATCATCATTTGTAAGATAGATGTCATCAACATAAGATAATGCCTCATCATCATATGTCTGTAGTAACTCTGAAAATAACCCTGGACTATTCTTGAATCCCTGTGGGAGACGACAAAAGTGTCTTTGTGTCCCCATTATCGAGAAAGCGGTCAAATACCTGCTTTCAGGTGCAATATTTTGACAGGAGAAACCGTTAGAAATATCTAATGTAGTTTTATAATTTTTACGCACAATGTTATTCACTAGTGCTGCACTGTGTGCATTTTGTACTGCAACAATTTTGCAACAAGAGTTTAAATGTCTGTAGTCCAAAACTAGACAATATGTATTGTCTGATTTGGATACAGGAAACAAGGATAGTTCATAGACGAGGTGCATGTTTCATTCACCCCTTGGTATTCAAGTTGATCTAAGATCTCCCTGACCTGTTTTTTAGATTCTTGTTTAACTGGATACTGCTTCTGAGAAGTTGAGTGATTTTTTAACTGGATCTTGTGGTGAGGAGAATCCTCATCCCATACCACATGATTTCTATATAATGCTGGAGCCTGGGCCACAGCCCATTTTCTGGCATAGGTGTATTTTTTATGAACAGGAATATGATTTGAGAAGGCTGGCATAATGATCTCTTCGCCATGTGGCACTCCCTGACAAATTCAGGTGGCCAGTCTTTTTTCAGCTAGAAGGATGTCATAACCCTTAGAAAGTTTTTCCCAAAAGAGTGCTTTTATTTTCCTAGTTATATCCCCTTCTATCTGGAGTGTTACTTCATAATATACCTTATGGGGTACGCAAACCCTGGTATCAGCAGTTTCAACCTGAATGTATTCATTCAGGTCCACTGTCTCCAGATGATCCTTCAGGATCTTGTGAGCTATGGTGACCTCTGCTGCGCTGTCCAGCATTGTCTGGGCCCACTCCCCGTTCTTGAGTTGTGCCCTCAAGATCCTCGGCATGTCTGATTTTAATACTTGCTACCTTATTTTTGGAGAATTGAATTCCAGTCACAGAATTTGGTGAAATGCGATAAGTGAGTAAAGTGGCACGTAATGCTTTCCTCCAATCCAAATTACTCTTTACTGCTAATTGAATCGATTCTTTGACAACTCTATTGAAGTGCTCAACTTGACCGTTGGCCTGTGGATTATAATTGGAAACTCTCTTGTGATTAATTCCTTGTTCTTTGAAAAACAATTCAATTTCATTACTTATAAATTGTGTACCATTGTCGGAAATTATTTCAGAAGGTAAACATCACGACTGAACACATTATTAAGAAAATCTATAACTTGATTAGAAGTGACCCTTTCCACAATTTTAATCTCACGGCACAAGGGTAGGAATAAGGCATTGCACACAAGCGGTAAACTTTACTGCGTGGAAAACCCTTCGCCTGCAGCTCATGGGGCAAGTAACATTTGTTGAACTAAGAACGCAATAGGTCAATATTTTTGACAACATTTTTTGACAAAAATTCTATGCTTCACCTAGGGCCAGCTCATGCCCTGAAGCTCAAACAGGCAGCCTGTTTTTGCCACCTGTTTGTAGGACTTTAGGCTTACCACTTTAGAACTGAGCATTGTCTAGTAGGGACCACTAGAAGGTCCTGATGAGTAAGCAGTAGGGGACTGCTTATGAAACATGTCGACCAGGTAGCCAGCTAAGTGCTGTACCACACAACCCCCTTCTTAACGTTCCCAGCCAGAGAAGTGAATAAAATATATTTTTTTCTACTAGCCAGGGAATTTTTAAATCCCTTTTTTAAACTTGCACTCACATATTTAGGTCCCTACACCTCACTGATATCACCTACACTACACCAACACATAGCCTTCTCTTACAATAATCAGTGTTCCCGCGTAGTTCGTAGGTTGTAGCACGCCCCGCCCCGTAGAGGGACGGGAAGACCCCCATGATGAAGCATGACACTAAGGGATTCTTAGTGTGTAAGGGGTATTTTAAAAGCACATAGTGCCCTCGTCTCTCCATACCTGAGAGAGCCTAGTAGCACACCTATATTTTATATAAAAAATAAAAATTAGTAACCGTCACACATTGATAGAATCCTTTTGTTTAGATAAATCTGTTAGGAGGGTGATTCTATCATTACCTCTACAAATCCTCTATTGTTTTGAAGCATTTTGAGAAATAGTCAATTAAAACCAAACCATAAACTTCTTTACTAACAGAAATGTTAAAGGCCCAATTATGTCGATTCCCAATCTTCTCCATGGACCTTGTGAATATTCAATAGGCGAAACTTGTACAGACAATGGTTTGACAGTTGTATCACTATTTGAACATGGAACACATTCCCTGACCCATCTATCAACAATAGCATCCATTGAAGGCCACCAATAATATTCCCGTAAACGCCTCTCAGTAGTTGACATTCCCATATGACCTTCATGAGCAATTTTAATTAGATCTTTCCTGACTGAGAATGGAGGAGCAATTTTGTCACCTCTAGTAATAATGTTATGTGAACACATAAGTTCATCCTTGACTTTAAAAAATTAACTTATATCACCTGACAACTTCCTTTCTTCTGAACAGCCATTTTTTAAATAGTTTTCAAGAGAACATAGAATATTATCTTCTGACATAGCTTTTATCCACACATCTTCTGAAACCACTTCAACATCATTCCCATTTATATCTTGCATGGTATATGCTACATCACATTCTTCAAAGTGCTCATTATCCTGGTGAGGTAAAGCTAACCTAGACATACAATCCGCATGTACATTAAGTCTACCTGGAATACCTCTTTTATTTGCGTTGGTCCTCGAGCCTCTCGCGGCTTGGATCCGCTGGGAGCCCTCCATGAGGGGTATTAGTTGGTCTCCGCGGTTCGAAGATCGTATCTCATTATATGCAGACAACATTTTGCTGTATTTGACCTCCCCCAGGAAATCTTTAATAGTACTCTGTGATGTTCTGACCTCCTTTGGTAAAAACTCTGGCTTGGTCATTAACTGGGCAAAAGCCTATCTGTATGTTCTCAGTGGCGAGATACCTATCCTACCACGTAACTGTCCTATCCAAATAGCACAAGAGGGGTTCCAATATCTCGGAATTTATGTTTCGATGGACACCGTGGTTCGATATGAGAGGAACCTTCTCCCTCCTTTGATTCGGTTAAAGCGAGATGTTGCGGGCTGGCGGAAACTCCCATTGTCAATGCTTGGGCGGTGGCCCTTTTCAAAATGATGTCACTCCCTCGTTTTTTATATGCCCTTCAGAACACGCTTGATATTATCCCAGCTAGTTACTTTCGTTCGGAGGAGGATCTACAGCGGAAGCTGTTGTGGGATGGAAGACCGTGTATTGCGCTGACAAAATTAAGGCTCCCGTGGTATGATGGGGGTATCGCTCTCCCTGATATTAAAAGATATTACTGGACTTCGCAGTTGGGAGCCATCAATCACGGTATGTACGACCCGGAGTTAAACCCTGGTTTTGCCATGGACAGGTGGTTACTTCCTGGCGGCAATTATTATAGAGGGTTGTACTCTAGGTCTGTGGTGAAAGCTTTGACGGGGCCGACCAAGACGGCTGTGAGGATCTGGCGCGATGCTACTAGCTCGTTAGGGTGGAAGGACCGTCTGACTTTGGCTACCCCGCTTTTTGGCTCTGACAAGTTTGGTAAACTGTGGAACACCAAAGGGTTCGACAAATGGGATCTCATTGGCATCTCCAGGATGGGAGACCTATGAGTGAAGGGACAGGTGAATTGGGAGGGGCGGAGCACTTCCGTTATGTTAAGGTTCGGCATGCGCTAACATCCGTTTTCCCGGAAGGGGAAGTGATACCGAAGTCTATCCCAGTTAGAGGATCATATCTTGGATGGCCATATGCCCGACAGTATAATTTCCCTGGTGTACAAGAAACTAATTAATCACAGGGCGGACCTTCTATTGCAGCTGCGTGATCAGTGGACCCGAGACGGCCTTGAGCTTGACGATGAAGACTGGCAGTCAGATCTCCTCTCCGAAGGAGGTCACGATTCCAGCACGACTGAGATTAGTCCAGCTCAAAATATTACATAGGGTGTATGTCACGGGTTCCCGTCTGGTCCGGATGGTCTTTTCTGAGGAGGGTCTGTGTCAGCGAGGTTGCGGTCAGTTGGGAACGTTCCTCCATATCGTCGGGAAGTGTTGGACTACTGACGTAGGGTCCATGAGGTAATGCAGGAGGTCACGGGAGTGGCTCTCTTACCGGAGCCCAGACGCTGCTTGTTGAAGTTTTGGGAGCCCACGGATCATAATGTGGCACAGACTCAATGGGTGACGCTAGGGGCCATGATTGCTAAAAGGAACATTGCACAGTTGTGGGGGTCCCAGAGGCCTCCGACTCTTGGTGTCTGGGTAGAAAACATGGATTGGTGCATGTTCCGGGAGAGAACGGTGTACTTGGCTTGGGGCCGCCCCCGGAAATGGCATAAGGTTTGGGGGCCCTTGGAACCGATATCGAGGGGACATATGTGTTCCACCTGTGCCTGCGATCACTGATGTTCTGCTTTCCCCCTGACCCCTTATTGTTAATGATAGTTTTCGTAGGATTTCTGTGCTCTCTTCTCCTCCCCCCGCCAATGTATTGCCTTGCTTTGTTTTCAGAAGAAATATAAAAAAAAAAGTCTACCTGGAATATACTCCACAGTGCACTGATACTCCTGTAATTTAGCTGCCAATATAGCCAATCGAGCAGTTAGAACTCTGCCACCTCCTACAGCTAACATATTCACTAGAGGTTTATGGTCAGTTCTGAGCGAGAATTTAATGCCCCATAAAAACTAACGAAAATGCTGAGTAGCCCAGATACATGCCAATAATTATTTTTCTATCGTTGAATAATTATATTCAGCACCTTTTAAAGTTCTCGATGCATAGGACACAATGTTCTCTTCACCAGCACTTTTTTGTAAGAGAACAGCTCCTAAACCAGTGTTACTGGCATCCACAGCCACAATACATTCTTTACCAATAGTAAAAGGTTTCAAAAATCGAGCAGAACAAATGTCTTTTTTTAACTCATCAAATTGTACTTGCTGCTCATTACTCCATAATAATTTTGTATTTTTCTTAAGTACCAACATAAAGAAGACACTTTAGATGCATAGTTTTGAACAAATTTACTGAAATATTCTGTCATACCTAAAGAAGAAAACAATTGTTCCTTATTGATCGGGCCGGTGCTTTAGAAATACTTCAGATGTGATCAAATTTAGGCTTAATACCTTCCTCTGATATCTCGTGCCCCAAATATTCGACTTTCTCTTGTCTGAATTTACACTTGGAAAACTTGAGTGTCAAACCTTTAGATTATATGCTGTTCAACACAGCTTTCAAATTATAGTCATGTTGTACAACATCACATCATTCCCATAGACTAAAATGTCATCTTGAAATGCAATAGCCCCTTTGCAACCTTCAAGCATTTCTTTCATTAACTGTTGAAAAACAGATGTGGCACTGGCAAGTCCAAATGGCATGCGCAAATAGCGATACATCCCCTCTGGTGTTACAAAAGCTGTTAAATTCTTAGTTTCATCTTGTAAGACTACCTGGTGATATGCACTAGCAAGATCTAAAGTAGAAAAAACACAAGCTCCTGAAAGGGTAGAAATTAGTTCATTAATTTTAGGTAACGGATGCTTGTCTGTCCAAATTTCTTTTTTCAAACTGCTAAGATTCACACATAAGCGGAGTTCGCCGTTGCTTTTAAGAGAAAGAACAATCTGAGAAACCCAAGGAGACGATTCAATGGGTTTAATGATGTTAGGTTTTACTAGGTCATTAAGAATATCTTTTAATTTATCACGATATGCTAAAGGCACATTCCTAACACTATGCCTGACAGGTACTTCATTATCCTTAAGTACAATTTTATGTTTAAACTGAGCATACTCTCCCAATTTTTATTCGAAAACTTTTGGAAGCATTTTCTTTATGTTAGAAATAAAACCTTCATTATGTGAAGATACAATAAACACTGGTGGTGAAGCATTGGGATCTAATTTAATTCCCATTTCTCTTTGGTGAGGCCATCCCAAAATGGACTCTCCCATAGGAGCTATGTGTACTTTCGCTTTTGTAGACCTACCTTTGAAACAGAGCTCAGTCCAAACAAATCCTTCTAAATCAATTTTGTGCCCAGAATAACTACCTGGTTTGATGTCAGGGCTTAAATATTGTCTGTTAGGCCACAATTCCTCGAAAATGTCTTTACCAATTATAGAATACCAGGCACAAGAATCCACCATCATGGAAACTTCTTTACCATCAATGTTAACAATACACGAAGGAAAACCTTTACAATCATTTGAAGTGATACATGAAATACAATTGAATTCACTAAATTCGTCAATTATCCCCTCATCATCTAAAGTAATACAATTTTCCTTTTGAGGAGAACGGCACATTTTACCAAAATGTCCACTTTTCTTGCATTTTACACAAATTTTGTTTAATGCTGGACAATTCTTAAAATTTCCTACATGATCAAAACTTCGACATCTGTAGCATAATATAAATGTACGTCTGTTACCCAACTCCATCTTTTTTGTTAGGATAAAAAGTTTTCTTTTTAACTGCTTGGCTTTTAAAAATTAAAACCTCAGTGTCAGGATCACTCTTTAGAAATAAACACACCGAGGCGGAGGCTTTGTAGGAACGTCTACCTTTATTCCCTGTCAGCCTCAGACTGACTTACAGGCTAAATCCTTTTCCTGTTTCCCACTTCCTGTTCCTTCTTCCTGCTCGCCTGTCCTGTCCCAAAGGGGTCAGGCGAGACGACGTGACATCTCCCCTGTTTCACAGAGTCTTGCTTCTACTGCATTTCTTCCACCAGTCGTCGAGGTTTCCTGATGAGACGTTGAGGACGTCTCTCTTGCTTTGGCGTTGGACTCTGATGTCTTGTGACTTCCACTGTCCTGGCCGGGCTGCAAAGGCCTTGGTCACTGCTGTCACTGTGATTGCGAGATTCACTTGAGGTTTGACTCGACGATGTACCTCGTCGGGTGTTCCGATTGCATTTCTTGAAGTGCGAGATGTTTCTCGTTATCTGTTTGTGATCTGCTTTGGCCGTAATCATAGTTCCTTTCTTTTTGACAACTTGGAAGGGAATGTCGAGGTATCGGCTGTCTGCCTTGGCGCGCCGATCACTTCGGACAATCACCCAGTCTCCTTCTTGGATGTTGGTGTCTTTGGCATACCTACGCTGGTCTGCGTATGTCTTCATTCTGTGTTTGTTCCTATGGTCTATCTCAACTAGTGTATTGTGGTCGACTGTGACATGCCGCTGTTGAGGTGTGGGGTCCACCATAGGTAATCGGATTCGAGGTGTCCTTCCTAGCATCACAGTGGCTGGGCACTGGTTAGTGGTGCTGTGTGATGTGTTTCGATATGCTCTTAGCACTTCATTTAGTGTCTGTTGAACATCTCTGTGGGTTAGTTCGGTCTGTTGGATCGCCTTTTTGAGTGTTCCCATAAATCGTTCCACCATGCCATTGGCTTGTGGCCATAGTGGGGTGATTTTCTTATGTTTGAAGTTGAGATGGGTTGCGAAGTTTGCAAATTCATGTCCATTGAATGGTGGTCCATTGTCTGTTTTTACGCGCAGCGGAATGCCCCATGCAGGAAGGTTTCATCCAACACCGGGATTACTGTTGTTGCTCGAGTGGATGGTATTAGCTGTGCAAAGGGGAATCAGGAGTATTCATCCATGATGACAATGATGTATTGTCCTGATTCCAGTGGTCCGAAAAAGTTAACTGCTACTTGCTGCCATACCCCCTCCGGGAGGTCTGACATTTGTAGTGGTGCTGGAGGCTCTTCCCGACTGACCACCTGGCAGGTCATACAGTCTTTCAGGGTTGTTTCTACCATGTGGTCAAGTGTGGGGAACCACACGCGTTCTCTCAAGGCTTTCTTGGTCACGTTGATGCCTCGGTGGCCCTCATGTGCCAAGTTGATGACCCCTTGACGCAGGTTGAGTGGAATCACGATCCTTCCCCCTCACAAGAGAAGACCATTGTCGCTGATGGAAAGTTCGTCACGCACCCGTTGGAACGCGGCGAGATCTTGGCGCAGGTGGTCAGAGTCTTGCGGCGAGTGTTTCACATCCCTCCAGGAGTTTGTGCGGATGCAGGCCATGACAGCTTGTATGAGTGGGTCAGTCGTGGATGCTTCTTGAATTGCGGCAATGGGAACTGTGGGTGGACAGGCCGCGTCAACGACGAAGTGAAGGTATTCGTCGGCCACAGACAGGGCAGTCCGGGCCCCGGCCATGGGATGGCGCGACATGAAATCGGCTGGGTTTTCAGCTTTGCCGGGTTTGTGTATGATTGTGAAGATGTAGTCTTGCAGGCGCAGGCCCCACCGTTCGATGCGCGGTGGCATCTTTGCGTTAGGATTTCCGAAGATGGTGATGAGGGCCTGGTGGTCCGTGATGATCGTGAAGTGCTTGCCATATACGAACAAGTGGAAGTGTTCGCACGCCCACACCACAGCCAGGCTTTCTTTCTCCGGTTGGGAGTAGGCCTTTTCAGTGTCTGTGAGGCTGCGACTTGCGTATGCAATGATGTGGCGCTGATCTGAGTCATCACGGTATTGGGCCAGGATGGCGCCCAGGCCCACTGGGCTGGCATCGACTGTGATTTCTGTCTTTTTCTTGGTGTCAAAGTATGCCAGGTTTGTGGCGGACCCAACAGCTTGTTTGATGGTGGTAAATGCTTGTTGGCACGAGTCAGTCCAGTCAAATGCTTGGCCCTGGCGAGTGAGTTCACGTAAGGGGTAGCTGATCGTGGCGTAGTCGCGAATGTAGCGCGCACAGTAGCTCGCCATGCCGAGGAAAGAGCGAAGGTCACTCACGTCTTGAGGCTTTGGGGTGTCTGCAAGTGCCACTACCTTCTCAGGATCTGGTCGCATCCCCTCTTTGGAAAAGATGTGTCCATAGAACTTCAAAGTGTCTCTGTGGAATTCACATTTACTGGCGTTGAGGGTCAGGTTTGTGGTCAACAGTGCGTGGCAGACCCTGTCCAGCGCAGTGTCATGTTCAGTTTGGTCTTTGCCGAACACTAGCAGGTCGTCACTATAATTGAAGGCGTTGGGGATGCCTTGTATGACCCGTCTGATGGCCTCCTGGAAGATCTCGGCGGCCGAGGAGATGCCGAAATTCAAACGTTTGTAACGGAACAGGCCTTGGTGCGTAGTGAACGTAGTGATGTATCTCGATTTGTCATGGAGCTCCAGTTGATGGTAACCTTTATTAAGGTCAAGTTTGGAGAAGACAGTGGCGCCATTCAATTTCGTGATCATGCCACTGATGTGCGGCCCAGGATGGCGCTCCGGCTCAATGGCGGTGTTGGGTGCGCGCATGTCGACACACAAGTGGACTTTGTTGTTTTGTCCTTTCTTGGGGACCACCACAACTGGGGACACCCATGGCGTGGGTCCTGACGTGCGTTCAATAATGTCAGTCTGGAGTAGGTCTTGTAATTCATCATCAACGGCCTGTTGGAGGTGGAACGGCACTTTTCTGTGATGTTGGGCGATATGAGGTTCCGTGACGGTTCCGTGACGACTTGAACCCGTGTTTTCAAGTTTGTCGGAAATACATAAAATTAGTATCAGCGAACCGCAAATGATCCATTTAGTATATCCTAGTGTTTTCGCTACGCTACGAGCAAGAGCACTCCTTCCACTGACACATTTCTGATATACACACGGCATCCATCTTAGATCGTGGCCGCCATTTTGTGGTTCCTTGCCCTCACATATGCAATAGCCTCTGATCATTTCATTCACTTCACTTTGATTAAGGACACGTAGCCTTAGCCGGAGATTCACCTCTTACATGACACGTGCACCTTAAACCAGATCACGCTGAAGCTGCATGACTCGACAAAGGCTGCCTCCTCTGCCCGAGGCCAGCCCACCTGAACTGGTTTTCCTGTCCATTGTACCTGATCATGATTAGGCGGCCGAAGCCGGTAGCCTTGCCCATTTACAACCCACAAACATCTCTTATCCCGTTTTCTATCTTCTGCACCTGGCTCTGCTCCTTTTCCTTCTGGGCCTTTATTAGGGGGAGGTAACGAACTTTACGATGAGGCGGTCCGGGTCTTGAATGCAATATTGACAAGGGATTGTGATGGACTGGTGGGAACCCCTCTTCGTGATGTTTGGTATCAGATATTATCGACAGTTCCTGTGTAACGCCAAATATTTATTGTTTAGAGACACAAAGGTTTGGGAATGTACCGACATGTGAAATATTTGCCTAGAGCACAATTTTTAGTATATAAGGAGCAACCCACTTTGTACAAATCGAACAGTCTCCTAGATTCTGCCCGTGTGTAGATTCTGTGACTTCTGTGTCCCTGCAGTAATAAACCTTTGGTCTTTGACGCCACCATCGAGAAGCCCGTGTTTCTGTTCATTTGTGCACCAAGGCAGGTGGGACTCCGGGGTCTTTGGGTGTTGTACCCTGACACCTCTGGACGGAACCAAAAAGTCCAGAACTCCAATTGGCGCCCAACGTGGGGCGACGTCATTCGGTACCGGTCCAAAAGCCTGAAGAGTTCGAGAAGCTTCGTGTGAAGATTCCTGAGGGAGGCGCCCCACTTCATCGATCCCGGCATATCGCAAAAGTGGCCCTGAAGTTCTCTTCCACGAGGGTTCCCGTTCAGGACGGCTGCAGTGGGCCGTTGCCTTGACCGTCGCCCTGTCTTGGACCCGAAGTGGTGCAGTCCTTAGTACGGCGAAACGTGACGGGTTTCTCCTTGGTGACGTCTTCAGTGCCTCAGTTAAGTATTTAGTGATAGCTAGCTGGTTACTTTTGTGAGGATTGTTAAAAATCCTTGATCGGTTCTTGGTTTGGTTTGGTTTTGTAAGATTATCACTAGTTGTTCTGGTTACGATAATCTATTTGGTTCAGTTTTGGGTATCGATACATCAGTTCGTTTTTGGTAGGCCTAAGTTCTTGGTTCAAGTGCACAATTTGTTTCGTGTTTTGTTTGTTTTGTGTTCCGGACTGAGAATGGTAAGTCGGAAAATGTTGTCTTGTTTTAGTTGCAACAGTGACTCACGATTGGAGGATTCCTGTCTGGTTCCTCCGATTGGGACTCCCCTATATGACCTATATTGTAAGTATGGTGTGGGTCCTATAACTTATAATGAGATATGGGTCCGTTATTGTAAGAAGGATGGTGTCCTTAGTTGGCCACTGCATGGTAGTTTTGAACAAGAGATTCTCGACAACTTAGAAGCGAAATTGTTTAGGAAGAAAGCCCGGCCGGCAATGTTTGACTCTTTTCGTTATTGGCGGAAAGAATCCAAACAGAGAGAAATGAAAAGGTTGAAGAAAGAGCAAAAAGAACTAGAAGAGTTAACTCTAGAGCAAGCGACTAAGCAGTTGCAGGCTAACGAGTGTGAGAAAGCCATAGATGTAGCCATTAGAGAGCGTAACTTAGCGATTGACAAGTGCTATCCTGCCTTGCCATCGAAAATGGCTAAGATACTGGAGGATTCCGAAAACGATCCTCTGCTATCTTATCTGTTACGGTCGCCTCCACCGTATGCACAAGGTGCTGCGGCTCCACTCATCCCGAATGTTCAATTGCCGGTTGCTGGACAACCTGGTGTTCTTGTTCCTCAGAACCAAGTTCCTATACCTCCTGTGGTGAATGTAAATGTTCCTACAGCTCCTCCTCTTCCTGCACTGCCAGCTCCTATACCTACCACTGTACCTACTGCTCCAGAAACTATTTTCCTTGATACTCCTACTGTTTCGTCATCTATTCCTACCTCTACTGCGTTCTCTATGTCTGCGAGTGTACTAACTCCACTTTCTGTTCGTCGAAGAATTACTGATTCTGTTACTAATATGCTGTCTCCTATATATAAAACCTTGATTAAGACTCCTACTCCTGACTCTGTTCAGAGACGGAGTCAGCTTCCAAGTACTGAGGAACGGGGAGTTTTAGACTCCACGGCTCTCAGATGGATTACAAAAGTTAGAAGATATAGTACGAAAGATGTGTTAGAGACATTTATGCAATGGGGAGAGCCAACACAGCGATACGTCTTCGACGAGATGTGCTCGTTGTTGCGTGAGGAAATAGAAGAAGACGATGTCGAATAAGATTTGGAAGATTTAATTAAGATTCAAAAAGAGTTTGCTGCTGGAATGATAGTGGGCGATAATATAAAGGAAGCGATGGAACTCATTTTGAGTTTTAGGAATGATCCATCTCTTCGTTCGCCGAGAGATTTAGAGAAAGGTAGAATGAAGCTAAGTCGCCAATATCCTATGAGGGAGGTTCCTCCAATTTGGCGCGAAGCAGTACAACGTGATGATAATGCGGGTATTGCAGCTGCTCCAGCACAGTTCCAAAGAGTATGGATACATATTCCGTGGAAGCGAGCAGAAGTGTTAGCAGTGAAACAGGCCTTGCCAGATCCACGTAAGAATCCAGCCGGATATTACAAGGAATTGACACAGACAGTTGAGGCTTGTATAATGAACTTAGCCGACATTGATATGTTGTTTGGTAATGTAGTTCCACAACCAGTGTGGGCTAAAATTCGTAGAGAGGATCATCAGGCTGCTTTAGGTGGTGATTGGGCAGCTATCACTGCAGCAGATGCTCAACAAATAGGTGGTGCGAAACCCGAACCCCTAATTGCTAATCTTCCTGGTAGAATAATAGATTTAATGAAGACTCTGATGCCAGCATTGCGTGTTAATTGGGATAAATTATCCGCATGCAAGCAGAAGAAAGACGAAAGTGTCTCCGACTTCTTCACGAGGTTCGAAGAGACTTTTGTAGACCATAGTGGTCAGGATATGAGCACTGAAGGAGGACAGAGATTGTTTGTCGATAAATTTGTGCATAATTTGTTACCCGAATTATGCAATAAATTGAAAGACTCAGAAAGTGCGTGGGCTGTATCTACGACAGCGCAAATACTTGCGACTGCACAGTACTATGAAAATAGGGATAAAGAGGAAAAGGAGAAATCAGAGAAGAAAACGAAAGATTTAAAGACTAAAGTTCTTTTACAGCAGGCGTATCCGCCTCGCACGAATCAGACTAATATGCAACAGAATTCGTATCAAAAGACAGATTATAATTCGACCAGGCCTCAATACCAGTGGAATCAGTGTGCGTACTGTAAGAAAGAGGGTCACTATAAAAATGATTGTCAGATTTTAGCGCAAAATAATGCAGCAGCAGCTCAGAGAGGTCGTGGTGGTTTTGCACAGAATTCTAGAGGTCGGGGACGAGGTGCTATGCCTCCACAAACTAATGATCGTCCTTCTAATCACTTTGATCAGCGAAATGTACAGTCAGCTCAACAGAATAGATCTCAGCAATATCTTGTTGAGGATTATTGTGAAGTTGAAGAGGGATTTCAACAAAATGGGTACTAGGACAGCCATAGACAGAGAGAGGGAGTAGTATCAGTTCCAGTGGATCAGAGTGGGCCTTATGTCGCAGTAGCAACATCAGGTGTAGTCGAACCGTTTCTGTTGGATACTGGTGCCGCAAAAAGTTCTATCATGCATGCGAAACTCCCTGGCGCACCTTTGTCTGGCTCAACAAATGTTTCCGTAGGTTTTTCAGGCGCCCCTGTGTACAACCCGATATCTGGTCCTTTGTCTATTTCTGTTGGACCGTGTCAATTGAAAGCACCCTTAATTTTGACGACAGGTTGTAATGAAAATCTGCTTGGTTTAGATTTGCTAAAACGACTATATGCGACATTGTACTGTTCTCCGGAAGGAGTACAGCTTACTTTGGGTAAAAGACTCACCTCTCCGATGTACTTGTCAATGGACAAACTCCCGTCGGAGCTACGTTCACTCCCTGATTCTCTTTGGGCGACTGGTCCCAATGATGTAGGTCTCCTAGAAATTCCACCGTATGTAGTAACTTTGAAAGCGAATGTGAAATTTCCAAGAATTCCTCAATATAAAATATCGAATGAAGGTGAGCGTGCACTCTTATTGATTGTGCAAGATTTGATTAAAAAAGGTGTGGTTGAAGAAACGCGAGGAAATGTTTGTAATAGTCCTGTATTGCCGATTCTGAAGCGAACTGACCCTACAAAGCCTCCAGTCTATAGGTTTGTCATAGACCTTAGAGAAGTTAATAAGATTGTAATTCCGCAGTTTCCTGTAGTGCCAGACATTACTGCTTTGTTAACATTGATTCCTGCTACAGCTACATGGTTCTCAGTCATCGACTTGAAGAATGCCTTTTTCAGCATTCCGATAGCCGAGGAAAGCAGAGATATTTTCGGCTTCTGTTTAGGAGGTCACAGTTTCAGATTTAAACGCGCTCCACAAGGCTACTGTGAAAGTCCATCTATTTACAGTCAAGCTTTAAAAAGCCAGTTAGATTCTTTTGTCCTTCCTCCAGGTTCTGCCCTAGTACAATACGTAGATGATCTTTTGGTGGCTGCCGATGACAAGGAAACTTGCAAAGCAGCTACAATTTCACTATTGCATCATTTGTCTAATTTGAATCATAAGGTGTCACCTTCCAAAATGCAATATTGCTGCCAAGAAGTAACCTACTTAGGTCATCTCTTGTCAAAGGAGGGAAGGAAGTTGACCCCAGAGAGAATAAAAGCAATTACGCAAATGAGTGTTCCACGCACACAGAGGGAAGTACGTGCCTTTCTAGGTATTACCTCTTACTGTAGGCAATGGATCCCAAATTTTTCACTTTTAGCAAAACCGTTGGTAGCTTTGACTGGGAAAAATGTTCCGAGTCCGGTGCCATGGTCTGATGAATGTCAAGAGAGTTTTGCTGAATTACGAAAAGCTTTGTGTTCAGCTCCTGTATTGGGCACACCTGATTACAGTAAGCCATTCACGCTCTACGTTCACGAAAGAGAAGGTTGCGCGTTGAGTGTCTTGACACAGAAGTTTGGTGATAAACAACGCCCTTGTGCGTATTTCTCATCAACATTAGATCCGGTAGCCAGAGCGTTACCTAGTTGTTTGAGGGCTACAGCGGCAGCTGCAGCTTCCATTCGACAATCTGCTGGTTTGGTGATGAACAATATGCTAGTGGTCATGGTTCCTCATGCAGTGGACACACTCATGAACCGAACGAAGACACAACACCTTACTAGTGCGAGATTATCTGGTTACGAGCTGACGTTATTAGCGAGTCATATTCAGATCAAAAGATGCAATGTATTGAACCCAGCAACATTGTTGCCGACTGATCAAGAGTCGAGTGATTCTGAGCCACATGACTGTTATTTCAAAACGGAGGAAGAGACAAAAGGTCGTATCGACTTGAGAGATACTCCTCTATCCGACCCAGATGGTACGCTGTATGTGGACGGGTCATGTTTTAAATTGGAGAATGGTGATGTGACTGCTGCCTACGCGGTAACGACTTTGAAGACGATTGTGGAGACTGCAAGAGTGAGTCAGAATTCTGCCCAAGCTGCAGAGTTAATAGCTCTTACGAGAGCGTGTGTTTTAGCTGAGGGAAAGAGAGTGAATGTGTTTACAGATAGTCAGTACGCATTTGGCGTGGCCCATAGTTTTGGCCGGTTGTGGAGAGAAAGGGGTTTCATTACGTCCCATGGGACTAAGATTCAACATGGTCAGCTAGTTAACGACTTGTTGGAATCTCTAACCTTGCCGACTGAAGTTGCGATTGTGAAGTGCAGTGCTCATAAAGCAATCACGGATGATGTTGGTCGGGGAAATGCCTTTGCTGATGAAACCGCTAAACAAACAGCTAGAGACATGATGAGTAGAATGTATGTTGCTACGTCTGCAAGATGGATTGCTGAGTCTGGAATGTGTGAGGACACAATGGAAAGTGTGAAAGAGATTCAGAAAGAAGCGACTGAGGAAGAGAAACGCGTATGGAGAGAAAGTACGGGCAAATTGGACTCGAATGGATGTTGGATCGATTTGACAGAACAGCAGCGTTGGATGTTGCCTGATGCGTATGTGCTTGCAGTAGTGACGATGGCGCATGGAGTGGCGCACATAAGTTCTAAAGGGATATGTAAGATGTTAGCTCCGGTTTGGAAGAATGAGGGAATCAGTAAGTGTGCAGAGAGAGTGGTGAAAAATTGTATGGTGTGCTTGATGCATAATCCTGGCAAGGGAACTCCAACTCCAGCTGGTCATTTTGCTCCTCCTTCCTGTCCCTTTGAAGTAATACAGTTAGACTTCATTCACATGGAACGCTGCAACAATTTAAAATACGTCCTGGTGGTGGTTTGTGCTTTTTCCAGGTGGATAGAAGCATACCCACTAAAGGACAACACTGCTTTATCAACTGCCAAAATTCTTCTCAAAGAATTTTTCCCTAGGTTTGGAATGCCACGGATTGTATGGTCAGATAACGGAAGTGAGTTTATAGGGAAAGTTATGCAGAGTGTGTGTGCTGGTCTAGGATTGAAACAAAAATTTCATAGTGCGAACCATCCCCAGTCTGCTGGTTTAGTCGAGGGTTACAATGGCACCCTCAAGCTTAAAATAGCCAAAATTCAAGCATCCACAGGTTTGGCTTGGCCAGACGCACTTCCTTTGGCCTTGTTATCAACGAGAGCAACAGTGCATTCTAGAATAGGGCTTTCTCCATATGAGATTGTATTTGGCCGCCCGGCAAATGTCTGGGGTGTGCCAAGGCCTAAACAATTCTGCTCCATTGAATATCCTATGTTGATAGACTATCTTTACGACTTGACTGCTAAATTAAGTCTTATTCATCAACAGGTCTTTGATGCTTTGCCAAAACCTCCGGAGAGTCCAGGGCATCGGCTGAAACCCGGCGACCACGTGGTGGTCAGAAATTTTGCGAGGACAAAGAATCTTCAGCCTCGCTACATCGGCCCCTTCCAAATCCTGCTGGCGACGAGGACAGCTGTACGTGTTGCTGGTCGCAAGCACTGGATCCACGCTTCTCACGTAAAGCGTGTTCCACTGCCGCTGCCCTACGACGACTGGGTGAAGAAGGGAATTGGTGCCTCCGAATCTGAAATAACTCCAAAATTTGTCCCTTTCAGCGATGCCGATTTGATTTCTGACACTTTGAAACGTGACTCTCCTCTTGAAAAGACTACTTTGAACATTGAACATTTGTCTCCAGCATCAGAAGAAACTTTGCCATCTGCGAACGTAAACTCTGCAACAGCTGCTAGTGATACACTATTTTCCGATCAAACAGTACCAGCGAAGAAAAGATACCACCTTAGAAGCCATAAAAAGGACTAATAAAGCAGGCAACTGCATACTGTGATTTTGATATATATATATATATTTTTTGAACTTTTGCCTTCAGCCAGGAAGTTTGTTATTGTTTATTGTTTTTAAAATTGCCTTGCCGTCTGGGTAGCCGTAGGGTCGTGGCTGTGTGCCTAGTTTGAATTTGCAGGGGTCTGACACAAGGTCGATCTTTCTGTTAGTACTGGGAACTCCCAGGGCTGACAGAGGCATTTTCATCTACGTACACATCATCAGTGGTCGCGAGCGGATTGTAGAAGATGGAGCTTCCTGCGCTGCAACGAAAGAATGTGATTTACGTTCGCAGAAACAGACTAAATAGAATTCTTCACAGCAAATGTTTCTTGATGCAATGTGCCATTACATTTTTGATTGTTTTAGCAACATTGGTGGGTGGAATTGTCTTTAGCATAAAATTGATTTTTGTGCCAGTATCTACAGTACCTCCCCTTGATCCTGCTATTTCTACTGTTTCTTCTATACACTCTTTTCACTCGTTTCCGGAACATGAGCAAGCTCGACGCTCAGAATTCATTAATAATACTTTTGTACAGCTCTTGCACCAACACCAACTGGTAGTTAACACGACAGACTGTTGGGTGTGTGGCTTGATACCTCACACTATGGATAAAGGTATTCCCTATCTGGTTTTGCCTTTCAGCTACAATGGATCATTTCAGGCCCTTCAAACCATCTTTGCTTATGCTCTTGAGACCTATCCTCCACGTCCACCACGTTCCACTAAATATAACTCTGCCAACAAAGCTTTAGTCCAGGGAATTATTGACATGGTCAAAGACGTCAATAATACTCCATCATACCCTAGAGACGAATTGCGAGTATATTTAAGTTGGAATACTTCAGAGTATCGCCTTAGTTTAGGAGAAAGCAAGCGTAAAAGCTCAACTCCAATCTGGGTCGTACCTCACCGAGGTCAGGTCTGTTTGCAAGGTAATGGGAGAAATCCGAGAGCTCAGCTAGGGAGGAGTGAGTGCGTAGAGACTTATGTGTTTCCGGCTAACTCTTCCCCTGCCTTTCTTACTGCTAGGGGTACCTATTTCATTTGTCGAGACAGAGCTTATACATGGTTGCCTGCCGACTTCTCAGGATCATGTTATATTGCTCGATTATTGCCTCCGACATACACTGCTTCACCTGATTACCACAGAACAAGAGTAGCGAGAGGTGTCTTCAGCAAGGAAGATACAGCTGGTCAGGAAGCTGGAGACTTCTTCAAAGGCTTCCTTCCGTTCTGGGGGCCTATGGCCAATAGTAGAAACATACGTCAGCTAACACGGGTAGTTGAATCTACTATTACCGAAACTGCTGGTGCCCTTAGCAATCTGACAGCTGAGCTTCAGGCGGATAGGCTCATGACATTGCAGAACCGTATGGTTCTAGATGTTATACTTGCAGATCGAGGTGGGGTATGCAGAATGATCCAATCGAGCTGCTGTGTCTTTATTCCTAATAATGCTCCAACAGTTTACGAGGCGATCTCTAAGTTGCACAAGATTTCGGACTCCATACATGTAGATGAGGGAAACTGGTCCTTTATGGAGTGGGTTTGGACTCTGATCTCAGCGTGGGGATGGAAGGTTCTAATGGTCATTGGTGTCATCTTAATATTACTATTCTCATGTTGTCTGATTATCCAGTGTGGTCCTGCTCTGTGTAGTCTTTGTGCTACAACCTGTTTTAGGAAACCACCTGCATTTGGAGAAAAGACACGAGAAAGGATGATGATACAACAGCATGTCACTGACCTGATGAGCATAGAACTAGATTCAGACATAGATTGAGTAATTGCCTATGTAAGGGCAAAAGGAGGGTCTGAGGTTCCGTGACGGTTCCGTGACGACTTGAACCCGTGTTTTCAAGTTTGTCGGAAATACATAAAATTAGTATCAGCGAACCGCAAATGATCCATTTAGTATATCCTAGTGTTTTCGCTACGCTACGAGCAAGAGCACTCCTTCCACTGACACATTTCTGATATACACACGGCATCCATCTTAGATCGTGGCCGCCATTTTGTGGTTCCTTGCCCTCACATATGCAATAGCCTCTGATCATTTCATTCACTTCACTTTGATTAAGGACACGTAGCCTTAGCCGGAGATTCACCTCTTACATGACACGTGCACCTTAAACCAGATCACGCTGAAGCTGCATGACTCGACAAAGGCTGCCTCCTCTGCCCGAGGCCAGCCCACCTGAACTGGTTTTCCTGTCCATTGTACCTGATCATGATTAGGCGGCCGAAGCCGGTAGCCTTGCCCATTTACAACCCACAAACATCTCTTATCCCGTTTTCTATCTTCTGCACCTGGCTCTGCTCCTTTTCCTTCTGGGCCTTTATTAGGGGGAGGTAACGAACTTTACGATGAGGCGGTCCGGGTCTTGAATGCAATATTGACAAGGGATTGTGATGGACTGGTGGGAACCCCTCTTCGTGATGTTTGGTATCAGATATTATCGACAGTTCCTGTGTAACGCCAAATATTTATTGTTTAGAGACACAAAGGTTTGGGAATGTACCGACATGTGAAATATTTGCCTAGAGCACAATTTTTAGTATATAAGGAGCAACCCACTTTGTACAAATCGAACAGTCTCCTAGATTCTGCCCGTGTGTAGATTCTGTGACTTCTGTGTCCCTGCAGTAATAAACCTTTGGTCTTTGACGCCACCATCGAGAAGCCCGTGTTTCTGTTCATTTGTGCACCAAGGCAGGTGGGACTCCGGGGTCTTTGGGTGTTGTACCCTGACACCTCTGGACGGAACCAAAAAGTCCAGAACTCCAGATAGGTGTCACCTTCTCGTTGATATGGAGTTTTACTTTGAAGTGATTTAGTTTCCCGAGGCCCTTGAAGAGGTTCGGGGATTTTGCTACGATGTCAGGAGCATCTTCCGTCATGTAGAGGAGTTCTACCAGCTTGAGTCTTTCTGCCGTGGGTAAGCTGAGGAGGCAGTCTGCTACATCTGGACCCTCTACTACATGGATGTACGCATCGACTGTCCGGTCCTTGAAAGTGAGGGTAGTGTGGAATCGGCCCAGGCATGGTAGGGGTTTGCGTGACATCCACGTGAAGATGCGGACGGCGGCAGGTGTTAGTTTGGGCCTCTGTTTCATGTTATAGTATTGCAGAGCACAGATGTAGTTTAGTGAAGCCCCTGAGTCCAGGACGAATTTTGCAGGATGTTCTCCTATCAGGATGTCCAACTTCGGGTATCGTTTCAGACTGTCCGGATCAGCTACCATGCAGATGTATTCATCGCTGTCTTGAGATGTTGGGGTGCGTGAGGAGGAAGACTCACTGGATGTGTCCCTGCGTGATCGATATGAGTCGGTCGCGTGGTGTCTGGTCCGATGAATGCTCTCAGAGCGACTTCTTGACTGGCTGGAGTAGGCGGACTGGACGCTGGAGTTTGATGAGCTGGAGGAGCGACTTTCCCTCCCTTTAATGGCTCTTACATGGTGGCGGGTGTCACGATGGCGAGTGTCACGGCCTCTGGTGGATGAAGTGTGAGTTGACTGCTTGGCTTGACATGCCACTTCAAAGTGATTGTCTCTCCCGCATCGATGGCACCGCTGGCCAATTGCTGGACACTGTCCTGAGTGTGGGTAATCCTGACCACATCTGTAGCAGGTGGGCGCGGACTTTGCAGATCTGGAGTGACGTGAGCTTCCTTTGGACGGCGTTTTTCGGGAGGAATGAGATTTGTGGGAGCTTGACGTCGGTCTGGATGACTTGAATGATCTGTGTGTCTGGACACGTAGTGCGTGGTCCTTCTGGTCAGATTTGTGCGTGCCCATTCGCTTGGCATAGTCTTCTGCTTGATCGTTTATCCGGGTCAGCTCCTCGATTTCCTCCAGCGAATATGGTTTCTTTAGAAGTCGTCGACGGAGAGTTTCAGAATGACACCCACCAATGATGCGGAGTCTCAGAGCATCTTCAGTCGTCGAAGTCACAATACTGTGCTAGTCTTCTGATGCGCATGATGAAGTCACTCATGCACTCATCTTTGTCTTGAGTGGCTAGATGAAAGGTGTGTCTTTCGTAATCCACATTGCGTTTGTGGAGGAATCGTCTGTCAAGAGCGAGCTTTACTTCATCATAGTGTGGTAAAATCTAATTACCCATGCTTAATTTATGCGGTAAAATCAATAAGAATAACTCAGATAAATAAGAGGCAAAATCCGTGATATTGAGGTTTACTCAAAAGGGTTTTATTCCTTAAAAAGGAATTAGGTATTTGGCTCGAGCCAAGGTGGCATACCATTCCGTCACCACATAGGTTCGGGAAGGGACTGACAGACAACATTTTATTGACAGTTATTCATATATATATAGTCAATGCATTACAGTAAGACATATGCAGAAGGCGTAACAGCTGAAAAGAGAGATAAAATGCTCATACGTAACAGAAAAAGGCGTTGCAATAGGCGTGCATGAAGGCGTGTACTAGAAACGTCATTCACCATGAGGTCACAAGTAGGTGGATCCATAAGAGAATCCTGCAGTGTCAGCAGAATTACATGGCAGAGATGCGCGCGCAGCAGTATGACGTGTGGCTGACGTGTAACTGGAGGGTGAAGGGGACTTGACATTTAGCCCTACAAGTGCAGACATAAGTCTGGGATGTCAGACCAACCTAATCCCAAATCGTATCTGATATCTTATGTTTAAGGAACTGTAGTATCTGGAAGGGAAAGGTCTCTCGGACGGGGCTATTCTATACTGGTTGTGAGTGCGTGTATAAGCGTCTAGTGTCTACGTGTCTGCATGAGAGGTGAGGGGGCATGGGCCTACCATGGCAACGGAGTCTATGAATTACTTGCACGGAGACAGAAAGGCCAGGCCCATTGCTCCTGCAGCTGGGAGGATGTTTACTTGAACGACGAGACAGGAATGTATTTTCGAGGAGTGGAGCAGATAAATTGAAGGTTGAATACAGTCTTGGCAGGCAGTAGGCTGAGCTAAGCGCCGTGAGCCGCGCAAGAAGTAAGGCAGGGGTCACTGGTACAGGGGCAGCCTGGGCTGAGGCCCTCAGAGTCAAGGCAGGAAAAAGAGGCTCGATGGCAGAATCAGGGCCTACTTCGCCAGAGCTGAAAAACGTGAAAAGTATATCACAAAAAGACGTTGGCATAGCATATTTAGAAACTGAATATTCAATCCGTTCATGGCGGATCTGAAAGAGGACATGTTAAAGATGGACGCAAATGTATTTGCGTCTTCACAGCTGGCACAGGAGGGAAATTACATGCACTTCAAGCTAGTACATGGAGACGGTGGGGTACGCGTTAGGGAACATTACTTGACCAAAAACCTATATTTCCTCATTCCCTCCTTGTTCCCTACGGACCCTTCATGATACATCGATCCTCATGAATCGATCAATCTGTTCACGTAACATCATTTGCTCTTCTTTCTTCTTTTCGCGTTTTGAACGAGAATTCGAATGCGGAATGCATGATGTGGCGCACAGGCCACAAATCGCCGGCCCACATTGTAGACACAGGCAGCAACTGAATACTATGAGAAGAGCAATGCCTAGGAGGGATAGGATCTTCCATCCCCAAGCAGTTAACGTTGTCCAAAACCAACCGGACCAAGTCCAGGTGCCTGGATTCTGGTGTATCAAACTTGCAATTTTATGAAGACGTGTGATAGCTTTATATACAGTTGGCGCGTTTTCTGGAATGAAAACACAGCAACTTGACCCGATGACCTTACAAGCTCCACCCCTATCTGCCAAGATGACGTCAATAACGAGACGATTCTGAAGAACAACAACCCGCATGGCGGACTGCTCCTCCGTTAGGTTACCTAGAGCTGAAGTAGTCTCATTCACTACTGCTTCGAGAGTTCTGGTTAGTCTGCGTATCAGTTTACTATTAAAAACAGCACCTAGATAGGGGAAGAAACCTTTATTGAAGTCTGTATATTGCTCCCATGCCGTTTCAGTGTAATCGACAAGCGGGAGATCTCTTCGGAGTCGATGGTTTACTAGATTAGTATTTCTATGATAATCAGGAGGGGCTAGGAAGACAGGTGGCAAAAGGAATGCAATGTAACAGGTACCATCCCAGTCTAGAGGTAAGCGTATGTATGCGGTATGGCCGCAAACAAAATAGGAATGACGTGAAGCTCTGAATGAAGATTTGCCTTGGTCACTGAATTCGACCACAGTAGTGCATTTGCTATGACCTAAATGTACTGAACCATTTTTCCGGACACATAATTCGCCTGTGACTGGTAATACTGACATTGCTGGTAAGACTGGTGCAGCTTCAGATTCAATAGTTAGAATCATGAAATTAACGGTGTAATTACCTAACCCATACACTTCATTTTCTAGATCAGTTCCTGTCCCAACGGGAAGTCCCTCCTTATCAGGGTAGCAGGCTTTAAGCAAGACTAAGTTCAGGTTTCCCCAAACCCAGCTTCCTTCATATACAGCAGTATCAGGATCTAGGGCATTAATTAATTTAAACCACGCGCCACATGTACCATTGTGAGTGAACGGGTACGGAAAGAGGGGCAGAACTCCCTTGTATTTCTGGTAGGGAGGGAGTCGGCCACATATCCAACAATTGGTAGCGTTATTAGTCTGATGGGAGTGATGTAACATACTAATGAAAGTGTTGTTGCGCAGCGCAAGTCTGTAGGACAATTCAGGGGGCGGTAATTCACTAAAGGAATGTTCAGCAGTGACGTTATAAGCAGATTGTGCATGCTTGAATATAGGGTAATATATGTGCAATACAATACTAGCAGCAATAATCAGAAGGCTTAAGAAAAACATAATCAGTAACGTCACTATACAGTGACTACGAAGTGATTTACAATATGCACGCTTCTTTTGTTGTCTTTGTCTATCTCTCTCTCTATCTCGATCTAGGGGATACATGTCAGAAACTAATTTAACCGATTCACCTAGGGGAGGACTTAAACAATTAAACTGCCTGACTTGCTAGATCGTAATTTCAGTCTATATTCTTCAGAGGCGGTTTTTTCAACCAAAGGGAGTTTCGAATCAGTTTGTGTAGGAGGGCAGGGCTTAGAGTCCAAGTCCGAAGGAAGTCCGTGAAATTTCTTGACGTGGCTGGAATGCAGCCACCCTTTCCTGCCCTCTACCTTGATAGCTGTCCTCGTTGTTAGAAGAACCAATTTCGGGGTTTGCCAGCGGGGCTCCAACGGACTTCTCCGATCGAAGTTGCGCACGAAGACAAAATCCCCCGGGACCACTTCGTGGGGTTTCACCTCGGTGTTGTCGGGAAAGGCTGCAGCTACCTGTGAACGACAAGATTGTAGTGCAGACATCAAGGAGGCAAGGTAATCTGTCAGCATAATACAGTCAACATCAGTAATTTTACGTGGAATAGGCGTCCCCCACATATTCGGTGGCCTACCAAAGACCACTTCATACGGGGATAGCCCAGTTCGAGAATGGGCCACCATCCTCATATAGAAGAGGGCAACCGGCAGGGCAACTATCCAGTCAACACCCTTCTCTCTACAGATCTTGGAAAGTCGGATTTTTAGAGTCTGATTATGGCGCTCCACGAGACCTGCTGCCTCGGGATGCCGGACACAGTGGAACTTCCACTGATAGCCTAACAGGAGTGTAATGTGTTTCACAAGCTCAGATGAGAATGGCTGACCGTTATCTGAGTACACGATACGGGGCAAACCATACCGTGGGAAGAATTCACGAACCAGCTGCTTGGCAGTGGTCGGAGCAGTATAATCTGGGACTGGGTATGCTTCTGTCCATCGGGAAAGAGCACATACGACTACGAGGACATATTTGAATCCTCGACAACGCTCCATCTGGATATAATCCATCTGGAGGACTTCAAAAGGGTGTTCGGGAGGCTGAAATCCACCTTTCTCTACGGGGATGCTTTTACCTGGATTAAACTGACCACAAATCATGCAAGTACGCCCTTTCTGCTTGGCTGCTGCTCGTAAGTTATTATTGAACCATATGTGTTGAATACTGTCTAGCATTGCTTTCTCTCCTAGGTGTGCAGGACTATGTATCGTGTTAATGATAACCTGAACCATGGAGTCGGGGAGAAACCATGTAGATTTTCCCTTCGTCATCCATCCCTGGTCTGTTTGGATCCCTCCTAATTCAGTCCATTTCTTAATTTCGTCTGGCGTGGCATGTGTTTGTATGTCAATTACATCATGTGCGGGATCCCTGACTGTCATGCAGTGTGTCGGTACTGCTATTTGTGTCTGGTCAGTTACATGAGTTCGGTTTTGAGCAGTTTGCTTTGCTGTTCGGTCTGCCAGGTCGTTACCCTGGGAGATGGTATCAATAACTTTTGTATGTGCCTTACATTTCATAATAGAAATTTCAGTGGGTAGATGTATTGCATCTAACAGAGCTTGAATGAGGGGACCATGCTGGATGTTGGCACCGTGAGAAGTTAAGTAACCTCTCTCTCGCCAGAGGACTCCAAAGTCGTGAACGACTCCGAATGCATAACGTGAATCAGTGTATATATTGACTTTCTTATTCTTGGCTTGAATACATGCTTGTGTCAGAGCGATGAGCTCTGCTGCTTGAGCTGACAAGGTGTCGATACAATTGGTTTCAATAACTTCGGTGTCTGTCGTGACTGCATAGGCTGCCACTAATTCACCTGTCTTTGTTCTCATACATGAACCGTCCACATAAAGTGTCAGGTCTGGATCTGATAATGGAACATCTGTCAAGTCTTGTCTGGGTTTTGTTGTAATAGTAATGACTTCAATACAATCATGTGCCAATGGATCTACTCCATTGAGTGGCAATAACGTGGCAGGATTTAATGTGCTGCAGCGTCTGATTTCTATGTGTGGTTGAAACAATGTCAGTTCGTAACCTGTCAATCTTGCTATGGTCAGGTGTTGAGTCTGAGTTCGATTTAAAAGGACTTCCACGGAATGTGGAACCTGTACTGTCAATGGATGCCCTAATACGATGGAATCACTCTGTCTGATTGCTAAAGCTGTTGCTGCAACTGATTTCAAACACGCCGGAAGGGCCTGAGCTACTGGATCTAATGTGCTAGAAAAGTAAGCACACGGTTTGTGTGAACCTGCTTGTTCCTGAGTGAGGACTGACAAGGCAGTACCTTCACGTTCTGTCACAAAAAGTGTAAAAGGTTTACTGTAACATGGTGTCGCTAAAACAGGTGCTTGACATAAGGCTTTCTTTAAGTCTTCAAAAGCTTGTGTATGTTCTTGAGTCCAAGGGAGGACAGTCGAAGTCGCTGCCTCCTGTGTTGTCAACTGAATGAGTGGTTTTGCTAGAAATGCATATTGGGGAATCCATTGTCTACAGTATGAAGTGAGGCCTATGAAAGCCCGCACCTCCTTTTGTGTTCTGGGTGGTGACATGTTTACAATTAACTGAATGCGATCAGGAGTGAGCTGTCTCCCCACTTTGGACAGCAAGTGACCCAGGTACACAACTTGCTGAACACAGAATTGCAGCTTCGAAGGGGACACCTTGTGTCCCTTGTCAGCCAGGAAGTTCAAAACAGTCAGTGAGGCATGTTCACATTCAGGTTCGCTTCGAGCGGTGATCAGCAGATCATCGACATATTGAAGCAGGGCAGTGTTAACTGGCATGTGGATACTGTCGAGTTGTTTTTTCAATGCTTGACTATAAATGCTGGGGCTTTCTGTGAATCCTTGAGGTGCGCGTGCAAATTTGAAAGATCGTCCATTTAAACTGAATCCGAACAAGTATTGGCTTTCCGGATCGATCGGGACACTGAAGAAGGCGTTCTTGAGGTCAATTACAGTGAAGAACGTCGCTTCTGAATCAATAGCTGTCAGTAATGAGGAGATATCTGGGACCACAGGATACTGTGGTACAATGCATTTATTCAATTCGCGCAGATCAATAACTAATCGATAAACAGGTGGTGCATTTTGGTCAGTACGTTTAAGAACTGGAATAATAGGAGAATTACATACATTGGAGTCAGTTTCCACAACCACTCCTTGTGCAATGAGCTCGTCAATGATTCTCAGTAAAGCCACTACAGCATCTGGGGGTAACTTGTATTGTCGAATGCGTGGTAATATCACTCCTGCTTTGAGTGTGACTCGATATGGCGTAATGCGCATACAACCTACATCAGTGGGGCCTCGCGCCCACAAGTGTGCAGGGACATCCTGTAATCTGTGATCCATGTCTCTCAATACATAATGGCCTTTGAAATCTCGCAAAAACAATCGTACTCCTTCCGGAGAACAGCATATAATAGCTCCTAGAGCTTTCAATGTCTTTATGCCTAACAAGTTTTCTGGACATGAGTTCGTAAGCAATAAATCTGTAGTTCGTGTCAAAGGACCAACTGCAAGAGGAAGAGGTTGTGATACCTCATTAATAATGGGTTTTCCTGAGAATCCAAGGGACACGTTCTGTGAGCCTGAGAGGGGTGCCCCTGGTACTTCATTGTGACTTATCGTGGTTCTGCTTGCCCCTGTATCAATGAGAAACTTTCTGTCCTTTCCTAATACTTGACTGTGTACATAAGGACCTCTTTGATCTACAGGAACCTCAATAAGAGGCAAGCGGAACTCCCTCTCCAGGCTGTTTCATGTATATCGTTGATAATCGGGGTAATCATTTTGTGCATACTGGTACATCTGCTGTGTCGTGTTTTGTGTTGCGGTGATAGGCTGTTGTTGTGGTATCGCTACGGTCTGTGATGAAGCTGGCATAGGCGGAATATGTTGTATATTCTGGGGTACTTGTTGTTGAACCTGATCTTGTCTAGGTGGACGCGGTCTCTCCTTGGTCTTACCCGTGGAGATATTGTGTTTCAGAACTGCACACTCGTTTATATAATGACCCGGCTGTTTACAATAGTTACATACCCCTTTAACAGGAGCCGTTGAATTACTGGGCTGGGTCGCACCCTTTTTGTGACCGTCAGCTGGAACTGACTGAGCAACTAACATTTTCATTTTCGTATCTTTCATACGTCTTTGTTCGTGTTCTTGTTCTTCTCTAAGTCTATTCTGATGGTACTGTAACATTTGAAACATTTGTGAAGGAGTATTAGCTTGCCAAGTGCTTTCTACTTTCAGTACTCTATTCTTAACCTGGGGCAGAGAATTTTCGACTAATTTCGTTACAAAAAGATGTGGATATGACTCGCTACTTGCTTTCAGACCGCTATTAATACCAAAACATTTCTCAAATCGGGTGTAGAAATCACTAGTGTCTTCATCGGGTTTCTGTTTGCAGGCTGAGATTGCACCCCAATCTTCCTTTTTCGTACTCAATAAACGTGGCAATACCTGTACTAACAACCCTGGTAACGCCTTGACTTTGTCTCCAAGCCCTAGGCCTGGAACTCGAGTATTTTCTTCGTCTTCTAATGCAGCCCAATCAATCTTTGTGTCTCCCACCTCCCACTCTTTTTCTTTCAGTTTCTCGTATATACCTGGAGGCAGTAATACTTTCAATATTTTCATAAGGTCTGGAAAAGTGTAATCGCCCATTAATAACATATCCTTTATTTCACGGTGAAAACCTGCGGGATCTTTGTCATGACTAGGTACTAATTTCTTCATCTCCAATAATTCCATTTTAGTTATGGGTGTGTACACAAACACGCGTCTAAGCGTATTGTCTGCGTTTTGTACTGGGTGCACTTCTCGCAACGGATTCTGTCTGTCCATATAATACATTTTTCTTTCCATGCCATGTGTTGGGTTGATCTGTGGACATAAGAAGGTACTATACTTGTGACGATTGTAGGAGAGTAGGGTCTGCAATCCTATGATCACCCAGATTTTTTGCTTTTGTTTCACTGGTTTACGACTTTCTCTGGCTGCGGGCCTGCCAATCAGACCCACAGCCTGGCTGTTCTCTTTCTAAATTACGAGATGTACCCTAGGTGCATTTACCAATTGGTACTGGGCCACCTTATCAGACCCTGTAACTCAGGGCATAGGTGTACCCAGGGCCACCAGGGGCTGCAGCATGTATTGTGCCACCCCTGGCTGGCCTCCTAAATTTGACACAACTGGCTGCATGACAGCTGGGGCGAAGTCGTGTAATCACCCTTTGCTTTAGATATAGTAGCTCTATATCTAACCCTCCAATGGACGCCCGAGTCCCTATCAGTCACTCCTATGGCAGGCCTTGACAATCCTGAAGGCAGAGTGCATGGGCTCGCGTGAACTGTGTTCTGGCCGAGCCGAGCCGGTTGCAGCTTGCGGAGAAAAGACCCAATGGCTGTTCCATGATAACGCGTACCACATCGGTAACTTCGGTGCCGCGTTATCAAGACATGTCGAGTAAGGTGTCATACGAATCGGGGTGCTGCCCTCTCACCAACCCTGGCGACGAGGTTAGCATCCCGCCCTTCTAGAGGGACACGACATGTACGTAACTGTGAACCCCGGTTAAAGTTAACGAAAGCCTCAGCTCCACAAAATGGATGCTGCCACCACAGACACGAGTCTGACCTCCTGCTGCTGGGAGTCCTTCCAGCGAGGAGCACTTGGACAAAGGGTTTCCTGTCGAGGGCGGTGTTCGCACCGTCCCAGACAGGGTTTGTGTATTCTGGGTAGGTAGGGCTTTTGCGAGAAGGTGACTGCGGAGTGGCACCCCGGTGCTCACTACGCATCTGCCGGTTAGAACCAGTTCCAGGGGCGACAGCCCTGGCCTGGGGAAAGTCCGGCAGGGGAGAGGGGTGTAACTACCCCCCTTCCTGGTCCCACCCTTAGGGCAGGACCTAGTCATGTACCCACCCCTTTCTTTAGGATAAAGGCCGGAGCGGGGACCCTTCCAAATTAGATCATCTTTGAATCAAGAATACTTTCTACGAAAGGACTTCAAGACTCTTCTCAAGATTTCTCCCTTGTGGCTAAGGAGTAGTCACCCTGCATCAGCGGGCACCATCTAAGAACTCTGCGGTTTGCTGTAAGTCCTTCCTCAAGGAATCCGACGGCCCAGCTCGACGAGAACCGGCTTCCCTGGCACCTCTGACCTCTACCCACGTCATCAGCTCAGCTGTGATCTGTGGGTGCTACGAGACCTCGAGGGACCGGCCATCATCAGAACCTGCACACTCTTAAAAACCAGCACGACCATCGAGGTAACCCTCTGGTGAGTGCTCTGGGGTCCGAGAAGCCCCGACCCTGAGCCGCTCCAGCACCGAAGTGCAGTCTCCCAGCATCTCCACGATCTGCGTGGGGCCCTTCTGCTCGCTGCTCAGCACGTTGTCTGGTCACTAGCCGCTGGCTTGTGTCCTTCTGTGACGACATCCGAGAATCAACACTGCCGGTCTGGTTGCTCCAGACTGGCCCTTGCTTCCATCTTTTCGAGAAGCACCCCGGACCCTCCTGGTCCACTCAAGACGCCGACAGCGACATCCGTCGTGGGACAGCTCGCACCTCCACCGTGGTCGCCGACAACGCCTCCTGGTCCGTGAGACTGCAGAGCCTAGCGTCGCCCACTCACCTGGTCGAGGTGACGGCCAACTGGTGCCTTCCTGGTACCCTCTGACTACTGGCTAGTAGTACGAACTTGGTCCCCTCTGCTTTCAGGTTCCATCAATCTCCGATCCAGGCTTGGATCTCTACGAACTATTCATCACTGGTCGCCGGCCAGCAACTCCTCTTCTTCCGGCTCCTGGCTCGTCAGCGAAGACCCCGACGCCTGTAAGACTTGCATCCGCAGCCCTCGTGGCTAGGTAACTCAGCATTTCGGTGCCTGCATAGCCTCCTTACTCTAGGGTCCCGAGTCCCTCGCTTCCGACTTGCCTTAACCTTTCCGTGTCCTCGGACACTTATTTTTAACTGTGCACTTGAAGTATTTGCTAAAGAGATTTGGTTTGTGCTTAGTACCCTGTCCTCATAAAGAGTACAGGGCTGTTGTGATTCTTAATAAATATATTGTTTATTTTCATAACACTTGTGTGGTGTCCTTTCACTGGGTGTTCAAGGGGTACATGTGTGGTAAACAGCTGGCTTAACGCGCCCTCTCGAGTCTTTAGCCTTAGACTGCTCATATCCACGCTACTAGGATAGCTGGTCTATAGGTTGACTTACAACCAAACACCATAAGGGTCGTTGGAACGATACATAGCGGTCGCTAGAATAGCGAACGTTGCATATCGGGCCAACTTCTCACATTGGTGAGCAGCGGTTGGGATTTGAGCTTGCTGTTGTTTTACCACACGTATCCTAAGAATATCTTGTTGAAAGATCGCACAAGTACTGTTAGTACATATAACTGAAGCTTAGAATACTCTGAGTTCTACTGAACCAGCTGTTGTAGCTCCTCAAGGCTTAGCACACCTTGGCTACAACTCTTAGCAAGGGAAAAGTAGGTAAACACATAGTGTAGGTAGGTGCATCACTTACACCACACTAGAAACAGTATGTCGGACAAAGGAGGAAACTCTGAGTCTCCCCTTGTGTCAGTTGACCCTCCACAGGTCATCCCGTCAAGATATACTGCGCTTAACTTCCATGAGTTACGACAAGTATGTACCTCTAGGAAGATTAAGCAAGGGGCTAACCCCACCACCTCCTTTCTGATTGGTCTCCTAGAGACTTATGATGCCAGAAAGGCTGAGAAGCTTCTTAGCCCTTCTAATCCAGAAGGAGGCATGCCTCCCCTCGAGGGAACCCGGGACGATCCTGACCTCATTCACCTCGCAACTGAGAACGAAGATGGCGAGGAGGATGAGGATGAGGATCTCTCTGGGGACGAGGCAGATAAGGGACAGGTAGAAGTCGTCAGACTGACACGGTCCAACTTAAGCAAACATGATAGTGGTACTGGGGGACCCCCGGCGCTACTGTCAGGTGCGCTTAACATTGGGAATGGACGAGTTAGGTCTCTATCAAGAGGCTCTAACAGATCCGTTCGAACCAATGGCTCTCGCAACTCTTCTCAAAGAGGGATGACGTCCCCTCAGAGGAGAGTGTACGAAGCTAAGGAAAGGGCAGCTAATCTGAGGATCGAAAGGGAAGAACTTGCCCTGGCCAAGGAAAAGCTTGCTTTTGCTAGAGAGCAACAGTTAAGTGGGGCAGTCCCCACTGGTGGCAGCAATGTACCTAGTAATAGGGAAAAGAGTTTCGATACGAAACACCTTGGGAAGATAGTGCCCCCCTTTAAACAAGGGGACGACATCCACAAATGGATTACTGCTTTGGAGAGGGCCTGCACTGCGCAAGGTGTTCCCCAGAGTCAGTGGGCAGCTATCTTGTGGCTCTCCTTTGAAGGTAAAGGAAGAGACAAGCTTCTCACCACAAGGGTAGAGGACGCTAACAATTACCAAGTCTTGAAGAATACACTCGTTGAAGGGTTCGGCCTAACCACTGAGCAGTACAGGGTGCTGTTCAGGGATACCCAGAAAACGCAGGCTCAAGACTGGTCTGATTTTGTCGATTGTGCCACTAAGGCTTTTGAGGGCTGGTTGCTGGGCAGTAAGGTTACTGATTACAAAGGATTGTACAATTTGATGATGAGAGAACAAATTTTAAACAATTGTCAGAACCAGTTGTTGCATCAGCATCTTGTCAACTCGGATCTGACCTCTCCCCAAGAATTGGGACAGAAGGCAGACAAATGGGTTCGTACGAGAGTTAAACAGAACCAGGGCCAGAATCAAGGTGGTCAGAAGAAAGCAGACCAGAAGGGTAAAGATTCAAAGGGGGAACAAAATGACCAGAAGTCTTCGACAGGTCCCCAACAACCCAAAGAGGGTGGGGGTCAGGCTCCCCAAAAGAAGAAAGAAGGCCAATCCAAACGATGGTGCCAGTACTGTAAAAGTAAATCTCACTGGTTTAGTGAGTGCACCAAGAAAGGAGGAGGGCAGCCTCCTGCCACTGCAGCCCCTAAGGCACCTGTGCCCCCTAGTACAGCCAGCAGTGGTAGTGCACCTCCCAAGGGTTTAGTAGGGTTAACCCTGGGTTCTGAGGGGCGTGACAACTTAGTTGGCACACTCACTCAGGCTGTCCTTGTCAGTACAGGGGACGTGGACGTGTCCCCTGACGTAAGCCCCAATACTTTGGGCAAATACCGACAGACGCCTTTCATAAATGGAAAGATGGCTCAGGCCTATAGGGACACTTGTGCCAGCGTCACCATGGTGACGCCTAACTTTGTGGACCCTGGACAGATCATGCCAGGTACAGAATTCCTGGTGACCAATGCAAGCAATGTCACTACCAATCACAGTATGGCAATTGTAGCTTTCTCCTGGGGAGGGGTAACTGGCCAAAAGAAGGTTGTAGTTAGTCCAGACCTCCCAGTGGATTGTTTGTTGGGCAATGATTTGGAGTCGTCACAATGGTCAGAAGTGGAGCACCGGACTCACATGGAAATGTTAGGTTTGCCAGCACATGTGTTCGCTGTGACTAGGTCACAGGTCAGGAAATGCCCCACTGAACAGGTGCTGGATCCTGGAACAACGGACCAGACACCTCCCAAGAAAAAGAGCAGTAGGGTTAAGGCTGCGCCTTCCCCCTTGCCCCAGGTCGAGGATCAAGTCTCAGAGGAGGCTGACCTACAGGAATTGAGGGAAACTGAGCCTAGGGAGTTCGAACTTGATCAAGTTGAATTCTTGGGCTCAGGGGGACCCTCAAGGGAAGATCTGGGGAAGGACCAGTTAGACTGCCCTTCTCTTGAACCCCTCAGACAGCAGGCTGCTGCTGAGGCTGCTGGGAACGCCACAGGTACCCACAAGGTATACTGGGAAGATGGACTCCTGTACACTGAGTCAAGAGACCCCAAGCCTGGCATGACCAGGAGGCTGGTCGTCCCCTTGTCTCAGCGTGGTTTCCTACTTACCTTGGCCCACGAGATTCCCTTAGCAGGTCACTTAGGCCAGACGAAAACGTGGGACAGGCTTGTCTCGCACTTTCACTGGCCTCACATGAACGAAGATACCAAGGAGTTTTGCCGCTCCTGTGTCACTTGCCAAGCCAGTGGTAAGTCAGGTGGCACGACAAAGGCCCCCCTTATACCAATGCCTGTGGTGGGGGTGCCCTTTGAACGGGTGGGGATCGACATCGTCGGTCCCATGGAACCACCGACAGCATCAGGGCACAAGTTTATACTGGTGGTAGTGGATCATGCCACCAGGTATCCTGAAGCTATTCCCCTTAGGACCACTACAGCACCTGTTGTGGCAAGAGCCCTAGTTGGAGTATTCTCCAGAGTGGGCTTCCCTAAGGAGGTCGTCTCCGACAGAGGTGCAAACTTTATGTCGAGCTACTTAACTGCTATGTGGAAGGAATGTGGTGTCAACTACAAGTTCACTACACCCTATCATCCACAATGCAATGGGCTTGTTGAGAGATTCAACAGGACCCTAAAAGGGATGATTCATGGACTACCGGAAAAGCTTCGGCGTAGATGGGACGTCCTGATCCCCTGCCTCTTGTTCGCCTACAGAGAAGTCCCACAGAAGGGGGTTGGCTACAGCCCTTTTGAACTTTTGTACGGGCATCCTGTAAGAGGACCCCTGTGTTTGGTGAAGGAAGGATGGGAGAGACCTCTCAAAAAGCCTGCAACCAACATAGTGGACTATGTGCTCGGCCTCCGCTCGCGGATGGCTGAATACATGGAGAAGGCATCCGAAAACCTTAAGGCCAGCCAAGAACTCCAAAAAGCTTGGCATGACCAAAAGGCTGTCTTGACTGTTTACCAGCCCGGACAGAAGGTGTGGGTGTTGGAGCCAGTGGCCCCAGCAGCACTCAAGGACAAATGGTCCGGGCCCCACACCATCCTGGAGAAAAAGGGAGAGGTCACCTACCTGGTCGACCTGGGAACTCCCCGGAGCCCCCACAGGGTGCTTCATGTCAACAGGCTAAAAGCATATGTCGACAGGAAGGACATGAGTTTGCTCATGGCCCTAGATGAGGGACAGGAAGAGGAGAGTGACCCTCTCCCCGACCTGCTCTCTCAGAATCCTGACGATGGCTCGGTAGATGGTGTTGTCTTTTGTGGCAGCCTCTCCGAACATCAACAGAGCGACTGTAAACAGGTTCTTCAGTCGTTCCGACATCTGTTTTCTCTGACACCCAGTCAGACCGATTGGTGCACCCATGAGGTCGACACTGGTGACAGCTTGCCCGTAAAGAGTAAAATCTACAGGCAGCCTGATCACGTTAGAGACTGCATCAAAAGTGAAGTGCAGAAAATGTTGGAGCTGGGAGTCATTGAACCCTCGGATAGCCCTTGGGCTAGTCCCGTAGTTCTAGTGCCGAAACCTCACACCCAGGGTGGTAAGAGAGAGATGAGGTTTTGCGTAGACTACAGGGGTCTCAATGCAGTCACTAAGACTGACGCCCACCCAATACCAAGGGCAGACGAGCTTATCGATAGATTGGCTTCGGCCAACTACTTAAGTACGTTTGACCTGACAGCTGGGTATTGGCAAATCAGGTTAGCTGAGGACGCCAAGCCTAAAACCGCATTTTCAACCCCTGGTGGGCATTATCAGTTTGTGGTGATGCCCTTTGGTCTGAAAAATGCACCTGCCACCTTCCAACGGTTGGTGAATCACGTCCTTACTGGGCTGGATGACTTCTGTGCGGCGTATCTTGACGATATTGCTGTCTTTAGCTCCACCTGGGAGGATCACCTGGTCCACCTGCGGAAGACGTTAGAGGCACTGCAAGCAGCAGGTCTCACTATCAAGGCCACCAAGTGCCAGATAGGGCAGACACAGGTTGTATACCTGGGCCACCTTGTAGGTGGAGGTCAGGTTCAGCCACTGGAGAGCAAGATACAGTCAATCAGGGACTGGGCTCCTCCAACCACCCAGACTCAGGTTCGAGCTTTCTTGGGCCTGACTGGTTACTACAGGAAGTTTGTCAGGAACTATGGTTCCATCGTGACACCATTAAATGAACTGACAAGTAAGAAAATGCCAAAAAAGGTTCAGTGGACAGCGAGCTGTCAAAAAGCATTCGATGACCTAAAGCAGGCCATGTGCACGGCGCCTATCCTCAAGAGTCCGGACTACTCCAAACCATTCATTGTCCAAACAGATGCTTCTGAGTTGGGTGTGGGAGCTGTTCTTTCTCAACTGAATTTTGATGGTCAAGACCAGCCCATTGCTTTTATAAGCAGACGGCTGACCCCTAGAGAGAAGAATTGGTCAGCTATTGAGAGGGAGGCCTTTGCTGTGGTTTGGGCCCTGAAGAAGCTGAGGCCATACTTGTTTGGCACTCACTTCAAGATTCAGACCGACCATAAGCCCCTCTTGTGGCTAAATCAGATGAAGGGTGAAAACCCCAAACTGCTTAGGTGGTCCATTTCCCTACAGGGGATGGACTTCACAGTGGAACATAGACCTGGTACTGATCATGGCAATGCCGATGGGCTCTCCAGATATTTCCACTTAGAACAAGAAGACTCACCTGGTCAAGGTTAGCTAGTTGTTCCGACGTTTGGGGGGGGGTCATGTAGGAGAGTAGGGTCTGCAATCCTATGATCACCCAGATTTTTTGCTTTTGTTTCACTGGTTTACGACTTTCTCTGGCTGCGGGCCTGCCAATCAGACCCACAGCCTGGCTGTTCTCTTTCTAAATTATGAGATGTACCCTAGGTGCATTTACCAATTGGTACTGGGCCACCTTATCAGACCCTGTAACTCAGGGCATAGGTGTACCCAGGGCCACCAGGGGCTGCAGCATGTATTGTGCCACCCCTGGCTGGCCTCCTAAATTTGACACAACTGGCTGCATGACAGCTGGGGCGAAGTCGTGTAATCACCCTTTGCTTTAGATATAGTAGCTCTATATCTAACCCTCCAATGGACGCCCGAGTCCCTATCAGTCACTCCTATGGCAGGCCTTGACAATCCTGAAGGCAGAGTGCATGGGCTCGCGTGAACTGTGTTCTGGCCGAGCCGAGCCGGTTGCAGCTTGCGGAGAAAAGACCCAATGGCTGTTCCATGATAACGCGTACCACATCGGTAACTTCGGTGCCGCGTTATCAAGACATGTCGAGTAAGGTGTCATACGAATCGGGGTGCTGCCCTCTCACCAACCCTGGCGACGAGGTTAGCATCCCGCCCTTCTAGAGGGACACGACATGTACGTAACTGTGAACCCCGGTTAAAGTTAACGAAAGCCTCAGCTCCACAAAATGGATGCTGCCACCACAGACACGAGTCTGACCTCCTGCTGCTGGGAGTCCTTCCAGCGAGGAGCACTTAGACAAAGGGTTTCCTGTCGAGGGCGGTGTTCGCACCGTCCCAGACAGGGTTTGTGTATTCTGGGTAGGTAGGGCTTTTGCGAGAAGGTGACTGCGGAGTGGCACCCCGGTGCTCACTACGCATCTGCCGGTTAGAACCAGTTCCAGGGGCGACAGCCCTGGCCTGGGGAAAGTCCGGCAGGGGAGAGGGGTGTAACTACCCCCCTTCCTGGTCCCACCCTTAGGGCAGGACCTAGTCATGTACCCACCCCTTTCTTTAGGATAAAGGCCGGAGCGGGGACCCTTCCAAATTAGATCATCTTTGAATCAAGAATACTTTCTACGAAAGGACTTCAAGACTCTTCTCAAGATTTCTCCCTTGTGGCTAAGGAGTAGTCACCCTGCATCAGCGGGCACCATCTAAGAACTCTGCGGTTTGCTGTAAGTCCTTCCTCAAGGAATCCGACGGCCCAGCTCGACGAGAACCGGCTTCCCTGGCACCTCTGACCTCTACCCACGTCATCAGCTCAGCTGTGATCTGTGGGTGCTACGAGACCTCGAGGGACCGGCCATCATCAGAACCTGCACACTCTTAAAAACCAGCACGACCATCGAGGTAACCCTCTGGTGAGTGCTCTGGGGTCCGAGAAGCCCCGACCCTGAGCCGCTCCAGCACCGAAGTGCAGTCTCCCAGCATCTCCACGATCTGCGTGGGGCCCTTCTGCTCGCTGCTCAGCACGTTGTCTGGTCACTAGCCGCTGGCTTGTGTCCTTCTGTGACGACATCCGAGAATCAACACTGCCGGTCTGGTTGCTCCAGACTGGCCCTTGCTTCCATCTTTTCGAGAAGCATCCCGGACCCTCCTGGTCCACTCAAGACGCCGACAGCGACATCCGTCGTGGGACAGCTCGCACCTCCACCGTGGTCGCCGACAACGCCTCCTGGTCCGTGAGACTGCAGAGCCTAGCGTCGCCCACTCACCTGGTCGAGGTGACGGCCAACTGGTGCCTTCCTGGTACCCTCTGACTACTGGCTAGTAGTACGAACTTGGTCCCCTCTGCTTTCAGGTTCCATCAATCTCCGATCCAGGCTTGGATCTCTACGAACTATTCATCACTGGTCGCCGGCCAGCAACTCCTCTTCTTCCGGCTCCTGGCTCGTCAGCGAAGACCCCGACGCCTGTAAGACTTGCAGCCGCAGCCCTCGTGGCTAGGTAACTCAGCATTTCGGTGCCTGCATAGCCTCCTTACTCTAGGGTCCCGAGTCCCTCGCTTCCGACTTGCCTTAACCTTTCCGTGTCCTCGGACACTTATTTTTAACTGTGCACTTGAAGTATTTGCTAAAGAGATTTGGTTTGTGCTTAGTACCCTGTCCTCATAAAGAGTACAGGGCTGTTGTGATTCTTAATAAATATATTGTTTATTTTCATAACACTTGTGTGGTGTCCTTTCACTGGGTGTTCAAGGGGTACATGTGTGGTAAACAGCTGGCTTAACGCGCCCTCTCGAGTCTTTAGCCTTAGACTGCTCGTATCCACGCTACTAGGATAGCTGGTCTATAGGTTGACTTACAACCAAACACCATAAGGGTCGTTGGAACGATACATAGCGGTCGCTAGAATAGCGAACGTTGCATATCGGGCCAACTTCTCACAACGATGTTCTAGAATTACTTTAATTAGATCAGTACCTAGACCACTCCATCTGTTCATGAGCAGTTCTATTAATATATCAGGAAGGGGGCCTGGATCGGAATGTTGGCTTCTATACAATAAGAGCAGGTGTTGTATCATGTATATACCAGCTAAACGCTGTTCACTCGGTGTCAGGTTCAAGAACGTATGTGCTAACGCATCATCACTATACTTCTCAGACTTGTCAGCCCATTGTACGGCTGACCTAGCTAATTCTTGTTCGTCCATAGAATCGAGTACATGGTACCCCATTCGTTCTTGAAGTACTTTATCAGTGGCCTGGAATAAGTGTTCGGGGGTTCTCGGATTACACATGGCTTCCTGAAAAATCCTTTTACTTTCTGGACGTACTGGGCGTATTGAATTATTGAACGGTCTTCCTTTACCTACATAAGCTACCACTTCTCTAACCGGTGTCTGTGTGTGCTCTGGTGTCTCTGTTTGCTCGTCCTCCTCCTCCTCCGAGGATTCATGTTTGTCTGAATCTACTTCCGGTAGTGGCTGTCTTTTCTCATGCATTTTATTTATTGCAGTTCTGATTCTTCGGTACATATTTTCTACACAGGCCTGTTTATCATGATTCCCATCCGCTATATTCTGGCCCCACCTGTGGAGTGCCTTTACGTCCTCCGGGTTCATACCCGGCCTATCCACTTCTCTTATGAAACAGTTTATAAGAAACCGTAATATCTTGGCTTGAGTATCTGCTTTCTGGTAGGCCATGGCCTCCTTAATACTTTCAGGCCCTACTCCTGTCTGGACAAACCGATATATTCGATCTAGATGATCTATCATTCCAGGTAGTGTTAATAAGAAGTTCGTGACTCTCCGCAATCGTACTGATGCGAGCAACATTCTTTCATCATTCTTTTTACCAGGTACTGGATCATATCTACAATCTCCAAGACGATCCCCATAGATGGTAATATCGACTGTTCTAGGTGTACGTTGTTGTGCTTGTTCTCTAAAAGTCATCCGATGGGTGGGTGGCGGGGTCTGGAAACCTACCGCTCCTCCGGACGCGCCTCCTGAGGCGCCGGCTCCGAAGGGGTTAGTTGGGACCATATCAAGGGGTGCAGGAAGAGGTGGAAGGAGGATTGGAAGACCAGGAGGAACAGCGGGAGGAGGAGTAGCTTGTCGGGGAGGTAGGGGCTGACCATCTTGGCCGCCAGGCGGAGGTGTGCGCGGCGGTACGGTATTGACATATGCAGGAGCTACATCGTCCAGATAGGAAGAAAGGAAAACATCCTTTGCTGTTTTCTGGTGCTTTTTAGTCGGGAGCAGTGGGGGTGGTAGGTTTTTCGGGACTTCCGGGGTGGCTTTAGGCAAACCCTCAATCAAGAGGGGATACATGCCATTCATGAGTGTGTTTCGCTGTCTGTCTACTTGTTCTAATTTTACTCGGATACCTTCCTCAACTAATGCATTTTCTCGAGTCCTTTCAGGCTCCTCCTTATGTTTCTCTTCTAGTCTGTGTGCTTTTTCTGTGCGCCTATGCGATTCTTTACGCCATAGTTCAATGGCATCTTTCTGTGACTGTCTGGCTTTCTTTTTCCATAATGCTTCTTCTACTCTCATGATGCAATCTGCATCCCATGTCCCAGCAGCGGGCCATCTCTGGTTCTCTGATAGATCTTTAGTGTAATCCACCCATAAGTCGAGAAATAAAACAGCATCTAGGCCATGCTTGTGGTACATAAAGTACCCTGGAGTGTCCCTAGGTGGAATGGGGACGGCTTCTTCTAGTACCCCTTTTCTAGTTTTTATTTGTCTTAATTTGGAGAATAACGGCATTCTGAAACCTGGCTACTTGGTTCCTACTCAGATATGAACACACTGAACATGAACACAATAATCACAATAAAGAAGATCGAACATTCACTCATACCACGACATTTGAATGACACATTGAAACATTTCAAAAACAAACCACTATAATTATAACAATAACCTATTAACTGAGCAAAACTGGATGTACCGCTAAACGGTACAGATACACCGTAAACAGTGCAAACTAGATATACTGCTAAACAGTACAGATACACTGCTAAAACAGTGCAGACCAGGCTTGTGTACCCAAGCCCGTCTCGACCGGCACAAACTAATGCGCACGTCTAGATGCGACCCTAGCAACGGTACTCACCGGGAAGCACGGAAACAGAAGGCCTCGGAAACCCTAGACTGGACTGGACTCGGACTGGATTCGGACTCGACTCGTGACACAGATACTTCGGAACTTCGGAACCTGGTGGGCCTCCGTATACCTCGGATCTTGCTCTCTCAGCTAGGCTCTGGTCGGGATCCTCCGCACTCCTCACCGCCTCGTCTGGGTGTCGATCGCAGCCTCAGTCACCTCCGTTGGCCTGAGGGAGATACAGGAAATCCTGCGGGTACGCGTAGTTGTCCGTCCGGCTGTGGCAGGGGGCCAGGCCTGCAACGCACCGCCGGCGCGTGAGATGGGGGAGGGGTCCCTATTCGGGCGCCAGTTCTGTGGTAAAATCTAATTACCCATGCTTAATTTATGCGGTAAAATCAATAAGAATAACTCAGATAAATAAGAGGCAAAATCCGTGATATTGAGGTTTACTCAAAAGGGTTTTATTCCTTAAAAAGGAATTGGGTATTTGGCTCGAGCCAAGGTGGCATACCATTCCGTCACCACATAGGTTCGGGAAGGGACTGACAGACAACATTTTATTGACAGTTATTCATATATATATAGTCAATGCATTACAGTAAGACATATGCAGAAGGCGTAACAGCTGAAAAGAGAGATAAAATGCTCATACGTAACAGAAAAAGGCGTTGCAATAGGCGTGCATGAAGGCGTGTACTAGAAACGTCATTCACCATGAGGTCACAAGTAGGTGGATCCATAAGAGAATCCTGCAGTGTCAGCAGAATTACATGGCAGAGATGCGCGCGCAGCAGTATGACGTGTGGCTGACGTGTAACTGGAGGGTGAAGGGGACTTGACATTTAGCCCTACAAGTGCAGACATAAGTCTGGGATGTCAGACCAACCTAATCCCAAATCGTATCTGATATCTTATGTTTAAGGAACTGTAGTATCTGGAAGGGAAAGGTCTCTCGGACGGGGCTATTCTATACTGGTTGTGAGTGCGTGTATAAGCGTCTAGTGTCTACGTGTCTGCATGAGAGGTGAGGGGGCATGGGCCTACCATGGCAACGGAGTCTATGAATTACTTGCACGGAGACAGAAAGGCCGGGCCCATTGCTCCTGCAGCTGGGAGGATGTTTACTTGAACGACGAGACAGGAATGTATTTTCGAGGAGTGGAGCAGATAAATTGAAGGTTGAATACAGTCTTGGCAGGCAGTAGGCTGAGCTAAGCGCCGTGAGCCGCGCAAGAAGTAAGGCAGGGGTCACTGGTACAGGGGCAGCCTGGGCTGAGGCCCTCAGAGTCAAGGCAGGAAAAAGAGGCTCGATGGCAGAATCAGGGCCTACTTCGCCAGAGCTGAAAAACGTGAAAAGTATATCACAAAAAGACGTTGGCATAGCATATTTAGAAACTGAATATTCAATCCGTTCATGGCGGATCTGAAAGAGGACATGTTAAAGATGGACGCAAATGTATTTGCGTCTTCACAGCTGGCACAGGAGGGAAATTACATGCACTTCAAGCTAGTACATGGAGACGGTGGGGTACGCGTTAGGGAACATTACTTGACCAAAAACCTATATTTCCTCAATAGGTGGCCGTCGCTACATCAGGTAATTCTTTAATGATCTGTGCAATGTCTGGACCAATCAAGTTCCTCAGTGCCACTATCTTTTGTTTGGAGTCTTCCACCCGGGACCCTATCATATAGTCCTCAAAATCTTCACTCCAACGCTTCCACGTTGGGCCCATACTGTTGCCTGGTGTTAGAGGTAGTGGTTGCGGTTGGCGCATGAACGAGGCTCCAATGGGGTTGTTGGCCATGGTAGGTGCGTCGCCCGGATTGGATGGCCCTCCTGTGTTTGCTTGTGGGGCTGCTGTGTTTGCTTGTGGAGTTGGGCCCGTGTTATTCCCGCCAGATGAGCTATCAGGAGGCGGGTTGGACATCTGTAATATCCCCTTCGAGAAGTGGATGAGTTTGCCTTGCTGCGCAGTGAATGCGAGATCCTAAGAAAGTTTCCAGGTTTTTCTGCATCTCTGTGCATGTTCTCTGTTTTGACTGGCAGGTTTGATCTGTTGTGCATTGATTGCAGGCTTCTGAGGAGGTTTCCAGGCCTTTCTGCGTCTTTGCGCGACTTTAGCGCTCTTTTATTTTGACTGGGGGTGTTATTTAGTGTTATTTAGTACATGGCGCCTGACCCCAAAATGGCCGCCATCGTGGATTCGTGGACTATGTATGCGTCGGCGCCTGACTTTAAGATGGCCGCCGCGCGGGACGTCTTGCTCCTTACTTGGTGCTGCTGCCGTGTATGTTGGGCCTTTGCTTGAGTCTGGCGTCGCTGGGAGGTTGCCGGGTGTGACTCACCCTCGCTCCTCGATCGCGGATGCGGGCAGCTTCTTCCTCGCGCTGCACGGGCGCCTCGGACTCCTCAGGCTGCTCGCGTCGGGACCACGTGGGGCAGCGCTCTGGCATATGCGCTCCCGCTCCCCTTGCTCCTGGCTGGCGGCCCTCACTTCCAGGGATTGTTCAGGCTTCTCGGTGAGTGCACAAAGCGGCAGCTCCGACGCTGGGTCGATGTTGGCAGCGCCGACGGTAATTTGAATTTCGCGCTTTTTGTTTTTCCTGCGCCGCCGGCAAGACAGGCTGCTGGGCTCGGTGGTCGGCCACTCTGGTTGGCTGAGTGATGTTGAAGTTAGTGGGTTTTAGGAACATCCCACCCTCGTCGCCATTGTCAGGATCACTCTTTAGAAATAAACACACCGAGGCAGAGGCTTTGTAGGAACGTCTACCTTTATTCCCTGTCAGCCTCAGACTGACTTACAGGCTAAATCCTTTTCCTGTTTCCCACTTCCTGTTCCTTCTTCCTGCTCGCCTGTCCTGTCCCAAAGGGGTCAGGCGAGACGACGTGACACTCAGGTACAGACTCTTGTATTTTTACAGACAGGTTCTGACTTTGACCTCTTATTTCACTTACAAATTTGTCAGATTGTTCTATTCTTTTTGCTATATTAACTACAGCTTTAAGAGAAGTTTCAGTTCCTAACCATAACCTTTCTTGAATTTTCTTACTTTTTGTTTTCATCATTATTTGGTCCCTTAACACCTTGGCTGCTGTGCATTTTCCCCTCCTGTGCTGATTTATGGTGAACTCCTCAATTCATGACGAGCTCAGCTCGTCATCAGCACAGCTCAACTGTGCCTCATGACGAGCTGAGCTCGTCATGAGCATGGAAGGGGTTAAAACTTGTTCATAGTTAATAGTATCAAATGCACAGGACCCAGCTAGAGCACGCAAAGCTGATATATAATTTTCAATAGATTCATTTTCCTTTTGTGCTCTAGAATAAAATTTAAATCGTTCCATGACTATGTTAATTTTCTTTCCAAATCTGATGCTGAGCTGTGTTGTAGCAATCTCAAAGACATCAGATTCATCCAAATCTTCTAATGGAGGTAATTCCGATAATTCTTTGATACCTTGACCCCCTAAGGACAGACGTAATAAATCAAGCTTCCTTTTGGAAGAACAACCATCTTCTTCCAATACCTCTACATATGCCAAAAACATAGGATACCATAAGTCCCATTCCATTTTTGGTTCTCCTGCTGTAGGTAAAAAATGAGGTGGAACCATAATGTTAGACATAGAGATGAGCGAAAGTAGAGAAATAAATATATAGGAAATAACACAAGTGATGTTAAAAAAATGGTATGTATACCTAGAAAATATGTTGCACTAACTAGAAAAACGCCAAAAAAAGTTATTTACTATTTTTAAAAAAATGCACAGTAATGATGCTACACAATAATCTCAGGATGCACCAGATAGCGTGTGTATAATCCAGTGAAGACCTTATTTTCATAGCACACTAACTAGCGTGTGCATCGCTGTTGTTATAATTAAAGAATCTGATCTTTTTTCTCATTACATCTGAAAAAGACGTGTGCTTCGCTGTGATTGCAATCCAGAAGAAGAAGAATTTTCCCCAATTCAAGATGGCCGAAAATGTGAAATAATGTGATGACATCACTCCCAAAATGCACTGTGCTCCCAGAATTCTTAGAATGATGACATAAGGTGATCGTGCAACCAGGCAACAACACGCAAAGGTGCTCGCGATGTTGTCGACATTCGGTGAGTAGCCGTTAGACTTATACTAAAACGCTTAAGAAAAGCGTGATTGTTTAATTTAAGATTGATGAGAAAATGTTGAAAAAGGTCAATTTAAATATAAAATAGAAGTAAACTGCTGCAGGTGCTATCACATACACGATAATAAACAGCCTTAGTAGCAATCCAAGCTAAATTAGAATACTATAAATGTTTCTGCCTTTTTTTAAAATAAAAAAAAATTAAGTAAAGTATAATGTTCCTCAGCCGCTGGTGCAATCAAGGCACTGTAAATAACGCAGTCGCTAGTGCTAACATGCACAAATTCAAGTAAAGTAAAATACCTTACTTTTCCACGAAGTGAACGCTGTCTTTAAAACTTCAGGAACAATACTCCCACGGTCGCCAATATGTTGTAAAGAATCCAGGTTCTCAGTTTCAGGTTCCAGTAGTATATTTATTTCCAATGTGGATAAGACAGCTTAACAACCACAAGCGCAGAAGGCTTCAACTGATTCCCCACCGAACCTCAAACATAAAACTATAATAACATTCTAAGTTCTACAGCTTACTTCTAAAGCTTACATACATAAATAGGAATACCACATGTTGATCGTCTTTGGTGTAAGCGTTCTTCTTTGTGCTCTAATCATCCTCTTCTTCGGATTTCTGCGAGGAAGTCTGAAAGGTACGAGAGGAACGTGTATCTGTATCTTGATATCTATCAGGTTTTCTCAAATTATCCCTGTTTCTGAGTTTATACCTCTTTTCAGAGGGCTCCTTTGAGGAGATCTACCTCTAGACTGAGAGCGCTTCTCTTTAGGAAGTGTCTGTCTAGTGTTTTCCCACTTCTTTTTAGGAGTAGTGAGATTTGTTTTTAATAAAAACTTTTTCAGGATGTTCTGTTAGTTTGGGCTTTACTTGCTTCTCTCCCAAACTATCTCTACTTAGTTCTTCATAGGATGTTTCTATTATTCTGGCAAGTTCATACGGTTGCTCAGTAATATCAAGTTCTTTTAATTTCTGGCGGATTGCCAGGGACGCTGCTTCACCTTTAATGTTAGCTAATAATATAGCTGAGACCTGTTTGTAATCTTTTAGTAATTTCATACCAAGATTCAAGGCAGGTTCTGGTCCGTATTCATTTTGAATCTGTTTCAGGACGTCAGGTATTACCGCCATGGACGGAACACCATGTGTTTTTGTGTAGATTGAAGCAAAGACTGTGCCCCAAGTGTCACAGTCCTCCACGTGTGGTACAATCCCAATTGGTAAACAGATTGTTAAAATCCTGTGTTTCTCATGAGGTGTACTATCGGGAAATACTGCCTCGATCTGAGTAATTTTTTTAGCTAACCAGAATGGAATTTGTCCCCTTTTTGCGGGCAATTTACAGATGATTGGTTGTATAGTCTGTGGTGTTATTTTGTTTGTATTCCCCTGATGAGGGGTGTGCTGTGGAATTCTTATAGCAGGTTGGACTGTTAGAGTCCGCATGACATATTGAACCAATTGTCTATGTATTTTAATTAATTGTTTTAGCTGAGCTAATAGTTCTACATCTGTCATTCTTTCAATGTCAGAACGTGGTGTATAGCTGGCTAGTACCGGCCAAATTGCTCCTGATCTACCTACTGGACCGAGCCTGGTAATGTGATTTTGATGTTGTAGGGCGCCTTTAAACCAGAGCTGATGCTCTTGGTAAGTTAGTGGAATATAAATTTGTCCTCGAAAGGAACATATTCCGCTGGAGGTTCCTTTATCTTGGAGAAGTGGAACACATGTGTTGTTGGAATTGCTTGTGGAAAGATAATCCATGAATAGAATACCTATATCTGCCGATTTTCACGTGCATCTATGACAAAAATTACCCTACCACCTCTTGGTGATAGGCTATTTTGTATAAGCTCTATAGCTATGGTTTTCCATACATTTTCCGGGATGATTATAGCATCCGCATCGGTTTTATTAAAACCTGTAACGTCAAAACCTGGTTGGTTTGCATTTACTGCATTTTCAATTCCCCCCGGATTATCACCGTCGGACATTTTGTTGAAAGTTTCAAGGAAATAAAGATAAGGTGCAAATTATTTTGGAACACTGTATCCTTCAACGTTGAACTAACCAAAAACTAAAAATTAAGATTTTTCGTCCTACTTAACCCACTCCAGACGTCTATTGGAGTATTTTACGGGATAAAGGGGTCCCTGTGGAAAGCACTATTGAGTTACTCTAGTATCTAGCGTTATATTAGTGCCTTACCAAACGTTGGGCGCCTTGTAGTGTAGTTCCTATATTCCCAATAGGCTCAGCGCATTGGAATAATATATCCTATAGATGTGACGTAGGACTTATGTCTACTAGGTCGCTATCTAATATATTTGACTTAATTGTGAGTGCCAGCTAGCTCAGAGGTCACTAGAAACTTTCTCGAGTTCACAAGAAGTGATTAGTTTCTTACAACTTCATAAACATGACAACTTTGTTTCCCCAAGATAAAACGTATCTTTAGAGTTGTGGAAAGAATAGATAGATATTTTACTCAGTCAATGGTGCATGCTTCGTTTCACCAGAGGTGCAGAGAAATAGAGAGATGGGCGTTTTCAATAAAAGGATTTAATGAACAGTCTTCTTTCTCAAGCATAAGAAATGAACTGCTACAATCGTAAAACTGGTTGCAAAATATAATGCATACAGTAAAAAGACTAGAATAAAATAATACTATAAGAGCATTGTATGGCTCCTAGACCATAGATAAATACATACATAAATAGTAGACGCTAAAAGTACTCAACTGGTGTTTCTAAAATACGCCGACCCGATTTACCTAGTACAAGGGAAGAAGTTAGTGAGGTGTAGAATAAATATAATATTCTTTTGCCAAGAATCTGTCCAAGATTTTTGTAAGAGTCTAATCAGCTCTGTACCTTTATTTGGAATGAAGAAGGTCAGGCCCAGCACTCGATTTCCCAACAACCCGCAAGGGTAGCTTGGGAACACTGGAGCTGGATTTCTCGGCAGGAGAAAAGACAGCGTCTCTCTCAGTGCGTCTGAGGGTCGGCTTCCTTCGGCACTTGCCATAGCAGGATGCGTCGGGCAAGTAGATTGTCGAACTGCTCCAAACCACTGTGTGTTTGCTTGGGCAAATGTGGGTATATTTATACCTTGAAGGTGCTGTGTTTGACTTACAGTTGGACATAATAACGTCATCAAAGAGTCTCAGTTCTTTGAAAACTCCATGAGTTCTTGGATAAATCAATATTCAAGCAAGGGGAAGTCCCTAGCTGCTGAAGCCGAGTTTTCCAAGAAATCGTTGTGGATTTTCGGAACTGGTGGAAGTAACACTGCCGTATTTGGACTGCATGAGGTATGTCTAAAAATGGTTATGATTTCTATGCCTATATAAGGATATGGTGATTTATACCTATATAAGGGCATGAATCAGGAAAATTACAGTAGGTTCCTAAAATGTTATACAACACATGTAGAACTGTAGTTAGGAATAAAGATGTGTGCATGTTAGAATTATAGTTTTTTTTCTTTGTGTTTGTGAAGTATGATCTTGCTTTCCTCAATTTATCTTTTATGAGCACTGAGTTCCTTTTTTATTCTACCACAATCAACATCAAAACTGTCATTTCTGATTTTGATAATAAAGTGCCTGATTTAGCGATCGACGGACAGGCTCTGCCACAAATGTGATGCATATCCTGTCCACCATATTAGAAGTGCATTATATCCAATGGCACTGCAGTGGATGAGACTTCCATCATCTTTGTGATTGAGTAACCTGTCCGCCGAACTCTAATCAGGTCCTAAGTTCCTATGCATACATGTTCGCAAATGAATCAGTGGTTGCAAGCATGTTATTAATTATATGCATTTTACACACTAGGGGCCTGATTATGATGTGGTCAGAAAAGGCTCTGACCATTGGTCGGAGCCTTTCCAACCGCATCGTATTATGCCCGTTGGATTCCTTTCCGACCGCCTCATTACGATGGAGGCAGCCGGAAAGGAAATCGAATGGTCAGTCTGACTGGCTTCCAGCGGTCTTGAAGAGACCGCCCACCAGTCAGAATGCGGCCAGTAATCCCAAGGGTGTCTCCTTCCGCCCCTGGGATTACGATGTTGGGTTTCGGCTGTCTTTCCATGCCGGTCTTCATGATACAGAAAGGCTGTCGGAACTCAACTTTGGGGTTCCCCAGCAGGGCCCCCTTGGGTGCACAGCCTCCAGTTGGAGGCAGAGGTGGCACCTATGGCGCCCCCTGTTGACCCCTGGAACCTGTGGCAGGCACCTTGCAGTGCCTGCCACGGGGTGCAGGGATGAGCGGCACCTCCTATTTTACAATGGGAGCATGCATTCTGGCTGGAATACATGCTCCCAATGTAAAGTATAGTCATGCGACCGAATAATGTTCGGTCACATCCTAATTAGTCGGTCGGGACTGCCGACCGGGTGTCCTTTGGTCCCTTGACCGAGACAATGTTGGGCGGCCGAAACTCCGCCCTACATCATAATGAGACCTTAGGGGTTGTTCATGTGTGATCCCGATTCTCCCTTTCAAAGAGAATGAATGGTATAGAACAGAATCAATCTGGTCATTGGTAAGTTGTGTTCTCTCTTTTTTGGCAATAGTGAATGTTTGATTTGGACAACTCCCTAGTATCAGTCAGCGGGTTATCATTGCTTCAATTAATGGCAGCTGAGACTGTAGTTCTGTAGTTCGAACATTATGCCATTCTACTCTTGCTGGGAACTCTGCACCTTCCAGCTCCTTCTTACAGAAAATGTATGTCAACGTCCCACTGACTGAATGTTCTACCTTGATTCAGCTAGAGCACAGGCTTAGCAGATGCAAGGTTGTCGTGTTTTCCCTGTTTAGCCCGAAGTTATGTTCCCTTTGTTAGCCTAACTATGCACACTATAGGCCGCATTCGCTTTGCACACATTACCAAATATCATGCTTGTTTTTGTGCCACATTGTTTTTTCACACATAGGATTTTTGTATTTTAAACTTTTCCTGGGATTTAGTCAGAACCAATGGCGGCTCGCCATGGGAGTGCTGCGGGGCTGTGCAGGGAAGGGGCAGGGTGGGGGTAGTGGAGTCCAACATACGACGGACAGGAGTAAGGTAAGTAATGAAATAAATAAAATATTTTACCTTACACGCGCTACATCGTTGAGTTGGCGATGCAGCACGCGCAAGGTCAACTGCTTTATTTATTAAATTACTTACCTTACTCCTGTCCGTCGTATGTCGGACTCCACTACCCCCACCCACCATGCCCATTCCCCGCCCCACCCCGAGCCACCACTAGTCAGAACAGCCCGTGCAAGGTCAAACAACATTGCTCCTTGTTATTCTCTGTGGTTGGACACGAGCATTTAGGCATAATAGAGAAACACAGCGGCTGTTTTTGACCACATATTTCGTCATATAACCAGAGGCTTGTTGTTTTGAAAACACAGAGATCAGAGACTTGCAAGCAGAGCAAAGGTCATGAGATGAAGGGGCTGTGTCAGCTGAGATGTAGAACAGCCAATTTATTTATGCACCGGTTCGGGTTTCGCCGCTAATCCCAGAGATCTATAATCCCTTTGCTTGTATAGTGCGGTGGGTTGTTGGATTCATGTTAACATTTTTCTCTTGGAGCCTAACATCTTGAATACTCGCTGTGCCTTCATAAATCTCATGTTATGTCCTTAATTTGTTTAAACAAAATGCTGTTCAACAATTTTAGCCTATTTTTTAGGTTGAATCCTACCAGACTACACAGCTGTTTGGTTTGCTAAAGACATCCAAGTGGCATTCCGAAAGCTGACCTAGGAATGCATTCCGGCCATTGCTGACCATTGTCTTTGTGGAGTCTAAGTCACATTTTCTGGCTTTATTTGTTGTAGGCTCTCCAGCTTGTCCCTCCTGTTGCCCAAACCATGTTTACTGTATTCTTCTATGAACTCACTTTCTGTAAACAGGCCTTTAAATCTTGTTCTTATCTTGCCACATTTGCTGTACATTCAAAGACAGAGGTCAAATGTCAAGCTGTCTTCCAAGGGAGAATGGTGTTTACTTTTCTTTCTCTGACTTCAAAGTGAGAGAAATTGTGTGACCATCCTGCTACATACCTGTATAAGAGGAGAGGGTGTAGGTTGTCTTTCTTTCAAGCATACAACAAAAACAAAAAATGAACTGTGCAGATGTTTCAGAATATATTAGAATTAGTACAAATGAAACACTTTTTTTGTAATTCTGAAGTGTGGTGGAAGCAAATATTTGAATATGATTAAAATACATCAATACACTAGCTGATTGCATTTGCACACATTGTGGTTTGTGTGCATTAAAACTGTATTTCAGTGCAAATGTAATGATTATTTTAATTGAAATTGTGCTGTCTGTAAAGGCATTGTCCTACCACACCATGCATACTCCACATTACGCCCCTCCTCTCTATGCCCCTCCACTCTATGCCCCTCCACTCTAAGACACTCTACGGCACACACGTCACTCCAATCTACGCAACTCGTTCTATGACACAACATGCCACTCCACTCTACACTCATCTACTTCACACCATGTACCCAACTCCACTGAAACCCACTCCACTCCAATCTACCCCACTCCACTTTGCTACAATATACCCCACTCCACCCAATCTAGCCGATTTGATTGCACTCTACCCCACTCGAATATACCCGAACCCAATATACCCCACCCCACTCCAATCTACCCCACTCTCCCCTACTCCCTCCAAACCGCCCCATACCACTCCACTACGATCCAATCTACCCCACTCCATTATAGTCTATCCGCTCCACTCCACTCCTAACTACCCCACTCTTCTCAATCTAACCCAATCAACCCAACCACACTACACCCCAGTTTAACCCTACTCCAATCTACCCCACCCCAATCTACCCCTATCTACTCCACTCCAATCTTCCCCATTCTTTCACAATTTACCCAACTCAACCCCATTTCACTGCAATCGACCCACCCCACTCTATCCCACTCAATTCTCCCCACAACACTCCAATCTACCACACTCCAATTCTACCCTACTTAAATCCACCGAATCTATCCCACTCCACTCCACCCTAATCCACCCCATCCCACTCCATTCTACTCCACTCTTTCCCAGTCTCTCACTCCACTTCAGTCTCGACTCAACTCAAATCTATCCAACTCCATTCCACCCCACTCAAATACAGACTAACCTTCTCCATTTTACCGGAATCTACCTGGCTCCAACCCACCAACTCCACTCTACCCCAATCTACCACACTCTGTTCCCTTCTACCCACTCTACCTCACTCTATTCTACCGCACACCACTCAAATATACCCCATTCTAGCCCAATCTAACCCATCCCACCCAATCCACTCCACTCCACCTCACACAAATCTACCCCACCTCACTCCAATCTACCCCACCTCAATCCATCCCAAATACCCTACTCCATTCTACTCCACTCCAAACTACCCCAATCTACCCTACTCCATTCCATTCTACCCCACTCTAAGCTATCCAATCTACTCTACTCCACTCTAATCTACCCTACTCCACTCCAAACTGCACCAATCCACCAACTCCACTCTTCCCCAATCCCCCCCACTCCATTCAAATGTACCCCACTCTAAGCTATCCAATCTATCTCACTCCACTCTACCACAATCTACCCCACTCAAACCACTCCAACATATCCCAATCCACTCCACCCCAATCTACCCCAATCTATTCTACACTAATCCACCCCACACCAGTCTGCCCTATTCCACTCTACCCCACTCACTCCACTTCATGTCACATAACTAACATTTAGCCATGCTGAACAGCAGGCACACTGGAATACAACAAGCCAACAGCTCTTGCATCGGCGAGACCTGTCGGCTTCGCCATTGCTTGTATTCCATTCAGTCCCTCATGCAGGAAGCACAATGGAGCGTCAAAGAGCACATACCCGTGGTAAAGAATTAACTGCATTTGATTCCACTATTTGTGCTCACACCTTTGAAATCTAGCTGCTATACACAGCGCTGCACACATTGTTGAATTCAATTGGAAAAGTTTGTCGTGCACACCTCGTTTAAAGTCCAGGTATTCGTTTTTTAACTTGGTTTTTGTGCTTAATGCGTGCGCCATGGGATACGTGATCCTCCCCTTTATTCACGTAAACGTTTACAACAGTTGAGTGATGGAGTCGAGTTCCACTCCAATCCCAGCGCACAGCGTCAGACGTGTTTAGTAACTTTTCACCAAATTCAGTAATTCCAACTCGTGCTCTCAAATTATTCTTCGTTCAGTTTTTATTTTTCAAATTCATTTCACACGTAATATGCGCATGTGTTAATAACTTCTCATGACACGGATATGCTCCAGGCCTTTTTCCGTGCACGTTATGTCAACAATAAACATCCTTGGTTGTGAGATTTAATATACCCAATGCATTTCGGATTGTTCAAAATCCTTCATCAGGGGTTCACTACAAAATAAAAGACATTGCTGTCACCATCTGATTCAAAATTCTCTAACATTTTAAAAAAAATTACACTTCAACAAATCCATACTTCGTTTTAGGCAAAACATATCAACAGCGCTTTCCCTCTAAACATAGGACTGAGTGCCCCCGTTATCAAACCTATCATGACTTTTATCCACCTGTACGATGTCTTTCAACCCCAATTGCATCCAATTTCTCTCATACCTGGTCTAGTGTTGCTCTCATCGTTGCTTTCACTAACGAGTCCTTCTTACAATGTGCCACGAAATGCTACTGATAAAGCACCTGCGGGACTGCCATTGAAAAGACTAAATGGATTATTCAGTATGAAAGACACTAAAACACACGTGATAAGCAAATCCAAGGATTAAAGAATTAAAGGAACTTTGTTAGTGGACATCTGGTTCTAAACATCTTATGAACACTTTTGAACTATTTGGAACATTTTTGCTATCGTTATATTTCTTTGAATGTCATACACGTCACTAAATAATGGATCTGAAATCTGGCATGGTGAATTGTATCAACACTGTATAAGTGCCATTGGTAACTCCATCAGGGAGGGCGAGGCATAGAAATGCAGGACCCGAGGAACGTTACAAACACAAGCGTAGTTTAGTTAAGATTTACTGGAAGTATGGAGGACATTAGGTCCCCGGCTGAAGGGAATTCTGGGAAGTGTAGGCACGAGTGGGAATAAGCTGGGCTATTGAGAAGGCGGGAGAGGTTAAAATTCAGAGGCGGGGCAGTCCCGCAGGTGCTTTATCAGTAGCATTTCGTGGCACATTGTAAGAAGGACTCGTTAGTGAAAGCAACGATGAGAGCAACACTAGACCAGGTATGAGAGAAATTGGATGCAATTGGGGTTGAAAGACATCGTACAGGTGGATAAAAGTCATGATAGGTTTGATAACGGGGGCACTCAGTCCTATGTTTAGAGGGAAAGCGCTGTTGATATGTTTTGCCTAAAACGAAGTATGGATTTGTTGAAGTGTAATTTTTTTTAAAATGTTAGAGAATTTTGAATCAGATGGTGACAGCAATGTCTTTTATTTTGTAGTGAACCCCTGATGAAGGATTTTGAACAATCCGAAATGCATTGGGTATATTAAATCTCACAACCAAGGATGTTTATTGTTGACATAACGTGCACGGAAAAAGGCCTGGAGCATATCCGTGTCATGAGAAGTTATTAACACATGCGCATATTACGTGTGAAATGAATTTGAAAAATAAAAACTGAACGAAGAATAATTTGAGAGCACGAGTTGGAATTACTGAATTTGGTGAAAAGTTACTAAACACGTCTGACGCTGTGCGCTGGGATTGGAGTGGAACTCGACTCCATCACTCAACTGTTGTACACATTGTTGAATTCCCCATGGCATTCAGTCGTTCTTGGGGTTTCCCTTCTGCTCTGAGAGGCGCCAGGGATGAGGTTGCTGTGCACCATCTATAGACAGGTGTGCGGGTGCCTTTCGTTCCACTATATTGAGCACATCAGAAGGGTCACTTATAAGTGATTTATTCAATAGTGCCGAACTGCAGATTAGATGCAAAACTAATTTAAAGGAACATGCATCGTGTTTTCTGCAGCTGGGTTTATCATTTGCTGATAACCTGCTGACCTTCCCAGGTGAGTGGACTGGACACATGAGACGGTGCTGTGTAAAAGGAGGCCACTCCTTCAGGATTCGTAAATGGACACATTTTAAATCAAATGCAGGTTAGAAGGTTGTACAGGAATGATATGCCAGGCTACATGACAAGCGTTGCTTCAAGAAACCAGTTGAGAGGTTTAAGCCCCTGTGCGGGACTCCCCAGAAGTCCCCCACACAGCCTTTCCCAGTGATAGACGTTCATGTTCTGAAATGTATACGTGTCAATTGTCTTCATTTAGGTGCTATCTGCTTAATAAAGTGTACACTTATGCAAGTATTATAAAGCTATAAATCAATGCCATTCGGCCTAGGAGGTATAAGATGAAAGCGGTTCAGTGAACGAAGCCCCAGCAGCCTCATCATCATGCAGAATGACGTCAGGCACACTCAATCAGGGACGTGTGTGGATGCAGATGAGAGGCCAGGGTTCACCTTGCAGCGTCATATATTCTCACAAATTGCCAGGCAAGTATATTTCTAATTGGAAACTGTCATTGCTTCAGACAGGTTAATGAGCTGCACTGTTTGCCCCCTGCCCCGTCCTGGCATATTTCACACCCACTATTTCAATGGCCGGCAGAAGCTAGAACATTCCTATGGATGTGGCATAATTACATAGTGTTTCATATTCGCACTCCACCGTCGGTGAATGCGCATGCCTCGAACTTTTCGATGTCTCACTTTCTTGGAAATATTAATAACTTGCTTATGGCTTTCACTAAGAAAACATATAAACTGTGTCTGTTTACTAACAATAAACATAAGTCATGAGTTCACATTTTTAATTAATCATTCCTGGAGGTGATGTAAGATTCAATATCAAAATCCGGAAATAAAATAGCCACTAAGGGGCATATTTATGGCCTGGTTTGCTTTGCATCGGCGCCACGCAACGAAGTAAGTGAGGAACGCACACCCGAAGCCGCCACAAAGCCACTTTGCGTCGTCCTGAGTGTCTCCATAACTCAGGAGCGATGAAACGCAGCGGCCAGGGGCGGCTCTAGGCTCGTGGCGGCCCTGGGTGGGGAGCGTAGGTAGGGGGCCCTATATATTGGCGTGGTGGCCGTGGCCCCTGGGTTTTGGTGGTCCTGTGCAGGTGCACAGCTTGCACATGCCTAAGGCCGCCCCTGGCAGCGCAAATCGGCCTGCGCCGCCTTACTCTGCCAGGGAAGGCGTTCCATGGGCACTGCACGGGATTCCAACGCAACTCCCATGGATTTGGACATATTCCGAGATTTGCCAAAATTCGGATACCTGGAAATGCGCAAAAAAGATGCACCTTCTCAGGGGACGCATAATGAGGAGGAATATCTTCATTTCTCCTCATTTTTTCTCTATTTCTATGTCTGCTGCATTCTGTAGCGCACATAGAAAGAGGGATATGCCTCAGGAACTTGAATAGGTGCACGAAGGTCCCCCTTCCTGCATGCAACGGAGGCGCCCTTGGTGCAAGGGTGTCTCATTGGCACTGGACTGGCCAGAGGGTGGCAGTGCTGTGTAGAAGGCAGGAACGCGCCATGTTGACTTACATACAGCACACTCCTGCCCTTTCCTTTCCACACAGGGCAGCGCAGCGCAGCGCAGCAAGGCGACTTGCAGCGCTACATTGCGTGAATATGCCCCCAAGCAAGCATGCAGTTTAGCAATGTGCATCAGAAAATGCCACTATCCTCTCATGTCGGCGCTATGTCAGTAACATGGTTGAAAAGTGGTTTTTCGTTGATATGAAGAATTGGCAACGAGTGTGTGAGGAACAGAACGAGTGAGCCAATGAGTCGATGAATGGTGTGCGCTTTACTAATGTACGAATTGAGAGCGAGTAACGCAGAGAGTGATACCGGGAATTCTCAAGTCTATGAGTGAGTGACTGAGTGAATATAGGCAGTCACACAGTCACTCTCTAAATCGCCTTTCGCTGCAGAAGAACATTATTCACAACTATTTATGCACTAATGAAATGCGAAATCAAGCGCTCACTTTGGAACTGTTAACGCAGAGAATCCGGTTCAACCAGCAGTTAAAGGGTGTAATATTGCTAGGAGAAAAATCAAAGTGCACCATGTTTGCACATCATATACTGCTCTCCTTCCCCGATCATGTGAGATGGCTGCCTCCACTGAGGAAGGAGCTGGGAGAATATTGAATGTCAGCATTTAAATTGTATTTAAAACAATTCCCCGACTTGTAGTAAAAATGCCACACACCAGCCAAAACAATTGCTCCCCGTCCACCCCCTTGTTACTCCCAGTTGTGGTACAGTCGGAGACGATTCCTTCGACGTATCACCCAGGAAATGGGAGGCTCTGATTGGTTAGGAGCAGCTTGAACGCAATGTCTGTGAGTGAAAATGAAAGGAGCCCAGAATATGTTACTTGATGCATTTAGAGCGCGAACTTTACCCGGAGGTGTCAGAGCGCCGAGCACTCGAACCAGTGACGTCACATGAGGGAAGTGTGACACGAATGGAAGAAGCAAAGGCAGCAGGCTTAGAATCAAACACAGCAGGCAAAAGAAACACAACCTCACACGCAGCAAGCACAGAGGGGCATATTTACAAGCCCCTTGAGCCTCTTTTGCACCGCCGTTGCGTCACTTTTGTGACGCAGCTGCGGCGCAAGAGATGTGCAATGGTGCGGGATATCTACAACGTGACGCATCTGGGAGATGCGTCACGTTGTAAAGCCCTGCGCCATAAGGAGGCGTTCCGGCACAGGGGGGGGGGGGTGTTCCGGCGCAGGAACGCCTCCTAAAAGTGGCTGAGTGAAATCTACAAGATTTCCCTCAGTCACTTTTAGGCCAATGCTACGTCAAAACCCTGCGCCTGCTTGAAGCAGGCATAAGGATTGATGCAGCATTAGTAACATGGGCCATCCCAGAGCATTGCTGGAGCTGCATCGTGCTTGAGACGCAGCTCCAGCAATGCGACACCTTTACGGCACAGATGCGTCACGCATCTGTGCCGTTTTCGCCCCATGGTGCGCCGCATTGTAAATGCGGCGCACCATGGGTGGCGGAAGCATGGCGCACAATTACTGGCGCAGCCCTGCTGATGTGCAGGGATGCGCCAGTAATTGTAAATCTGCCCCAGAAGGTACAAATAAAATACGGGTGCTGTCATCGCGTTGGGCCACATAGGTTTGGTAGGAGTCCCAGAGCGGGAATCCGACGTGGGGGGCATTTCAGAGGGTAGAGCGGCCCCCAGTGTGGCAGAGTTCTTGCTCAATAGTCCAGAGCCCACGAGGCTCCAACGTGAATTGGGGGTATTTTGTATCTCGAGCCTGCAAGGCTCTCACGTTGTTTTGGTCCCTATTGTTAATTTGAGAGCCCCTTGTTGACGCACGCTATTCAGGAAGCCTACAAAGGATTAGTGGTGAATTAATATGGTGAAATATGAAGTAATTTCAGTGGTGGATATTAGTCAGTTACTTGGAGTGAGAAGATTAGCGGAGGGATAAAAGGGGAAGAAAGATTTGCACTCATATAGCACTTGTTACCCCTGATGGGTGTTGAAGTGCTTTTCTGGCGAGTAGCGCGCCACTCCGGAACCCATAAAGGATTACTGTTGAAAATTAGTATAGTAAAAAAATATGAAGTAATTTGAGTAGTGGATATGTTATTCACTTATTTGGGTAGTATATTAGTATAGTTTAATATGGAATTTGAGAAGTGAACATGTTAGTCTGTTAATTTCGATTGAAAAGGGAAGAGTTAAAAAAAAAAAGTACTTTATTCGGTTAAAAAGTCAATAACCATAAAAGCAACAGATAAAAGAAATACATTTACAGTGTTGAATAGTGAAGATGTTTGTAAAAGGAGAAGTTATCGCAGTTCATGTAATCCATAATATATACAATATTACATTTCATCTAAACAAATTGATTTCCGATATTTAAAAACCTGTTTAAAAAACTCAGATAATGAAGCAACAGTAGAAACATTGTCCAATTTTTGCAATTCTAAAAATGCTGGGCGACATCTATACAGGTTCATCTCTTTTAGGATAGGGACAATAAGTTTCCTAAGGGGCAGGGTATAAAATTTACAAAAGAATAAAACATGTATATAAGATTGTACAGATAATTCATCACATGGGCATACAGGCAATTCATTAGACCAAGAGTTCATTTCAGGGAAAGTGAATAATCTAAAAACAATATTAAATCTGAAACGTGTTAGGAGGAATCTATCATAATTAGGCATATGTAGGGTTAGGTATGGCTGTAATTTGTCTCTGGTTAGAATTAACTGATGTGAAGAGACAGTCTTTTTCTTAGTTTCTTCGATCAGTCTTTTTTCTCTCAGATACTCCATACATAGTTTTTTCAATGTTTTTCTGGGAATGTGTGCCATAGTAGATGGATCTTCGTAATATTGTGAGCGGTCAATTTCCATCAGGAATGTTCTGATGTAATTTAACCATTCAAGTCAATTTACTTTTCCAAGTTTTAGCATATCCTGTAATATGGCGCGATTTAATACACATTCATTTACAGTCCAGGCCATGGCTAAATACCCACCTCCGAGCCGGAAGCTCCGCCTTCAAGCCACAAGCTCCACCTCCGGCCCGGAAGCTCTGCCTCCGGGCCGTGATCTCCGCCCCCAAGCCGGAAACTCCGGCTCCGGGCCAGAATTTACAGCCCGAGTGCGGATGTAAAGTTAGTAGTCTTAAATCTATTCTGTGAATACCGAAAGTAGTAAGTTCATTCTGTGAATCCCGAAAGTAGTAAGTGCCTTCTGTGAATACCAAATAGTAGTAAGTTTAGGATTTAGTCTTAAGTTCATTCTGTGAATCGGGCCCAATGAGTCTGGATGCAATATTCAGTTCACATCGCACATGTCCAATGCCTTAAGGTTTGCAATGTCCCTTTTTACAGCATGGTCTGGCACTTGCTAAACATACATTCTGCGTGACAGGTCTGTCTACGTTTCACCACTAGTGACACATTTTCAGAAAGGTTTGCTTTCTTTTTCCCTTCTACTCTGTTTATTCTTCCTCCACAAGATTTTAACCTTTTTCGACTTAATTGATGCCTCTTTATTCCAATAGAGACTTCTAGCTGCACATTTATCACCTTTTGAATATTCCCCCGCGTCAGGCTAGATTCAGAAACTTTTCAGCCGTACCGCTGCACACCGGTAGGTTTAACCTCCGGGTTCCCACTGACACTGTTCTGCTCCGGAAATGACATGCTTGGCCTACATAGGCCAGTAGTTTCTTTCTGTGCAACCAGAGGCACATCCAGAGCTCCCAATCGCTTCTCAAAGTGTGTACCTCATAATTTCTAATCATAAATTGAGTGTGTAAGAGAACACCTCCCGAAAAACAAACGGTTGTAAGCACTGTAGGGACTGTCGCAAACAAATGCCTATGACCAATCCTAGGCGTGCTGGTGGTGCCTGGGCTCAAGTGACGAATGTAAGGCTTGCAGCGACTGCACATCAATGAACCCAAAGGGCATTCTACTCCCCAATGTGGAATTCTACATCACCAAGCATAGGACAACCTCCGATGGGACTGGTCCAAGTCTAAAGTACGGTCCTGGTCCTGTTCTCTCTCCAGAAGTGGACGAAGCCCTTCCAGAGGGTCGGTCCTTGTCGAGATCTAAATCGTCTGGTACGTATTGAAAAAAACATAAGCGGGACTTGCCAATCTCTGGTCACTCGCATTCACCTGAGAAGGCGCTGGGCAGTGGCATCATGCCTCTCCATCGCCAACCCTTAGCCAGTCGACTTCAACTCAATCCTTCAACATGTTCTGGCACTGAGTTTCCGGGGCCACCTGCCACTCCTAAACAGATTGAAGAGTGAGAGGCCATGCTCTGACTCTGCAGATCCTTGGTGACATTTGGCATCAAGAAGGTGAGAAATCTTTAATCTAGAGAACCGCCTGTGGGCTTGCTCTCGGTACCAGCCTGACCCTCCAAGCTTGTCACTATGGCTCCGAGTTCCAGGCAGCTGCTGAGTTCTTCGACATTGCACAAGGAGATACCAGTAGTAATCTCAGACTCAGTTGGTGCTGCTGTGATCTTGACCCAGGCCGCACCCACCCACTGATTTGCCATTTCCACAAGGGAAATCACATACTCTACAGTCAGTTTTTGGCAAAGGCTTTGATAATGATTTTGGTACATGTGATGAGTACTCTCTGCCCTATACTGAGGACAATTGATGCAGCCATTACAGGAGGCCAGAGGTCTTAATACTTTCCCTGAATCTGCCTTCTTTCACCACCTGGCCCAGCCACCGAGGCATCCGTCACCTATGCAATAGTGATGCATTGGGTACCTGAAGTTCTTCAAATCCCCACCTTAGCGTTTAAAACGAATGTGTTAACCAACATCAGCCAGCCGCAGCAAACCTCTCCGGAACCCCTTCTGCCATTTAATTAGACTCTGACAGATACTTTTTTGGATGCTGGGCCAAGCCTTGCACTACTGCCCCTTCCCCACCCACTCTTTCAATAACAAATATTGAGATATCACCCTGCCCTGGCAACTCTGAGGTCCTGTCTAAGCACTCTTCCCCAGGAAGTTTGGCTGTCAGGCGTCCCAAGGAGGTCTAATCTCCTTATTTTTCCCAACTACTCCTTCGATAGAGAAGCCAAGTGAGTAGAAATGTTGGAGAAGGAAGTTTTTTCTTCCACCAGCTGGGTTCTCCCATCAGATATTTCCAGCAGTCTCCTGGGTTGCTACTCCCATCGCTCTGTGGCTCAAGTAATTCCGGGATTCCATCGGGCGGGACATTGGCACCACTGTTGCTGTTCACCAGCCCGCGTGGTTGTGGTCCCCATTTTCTTCTGTAGACATTCAGTCCTCTCTCATGGAAATGCTGTTTGATGGGACTTGCATGTTCAGGGATAAGACAGACTCCACTCTGGAGCGGTTCAGAAAGAGCAGGGCTACAGCTTTCTCTCTAGGACTTGCTCACCTCCCCAACAGCACCAGACCTACTGTTCCTTTTGTGGCAGAGGCGCCCCATCCCTCAAGCCAATTTCTCCACAGCATTGCTCCCAATAGTGCGGTAAAGTTGTGGAGCCCACTGCCTTCACAGCCCAGGTAAAAGGGCTGCTCGTCTCAGCTGCCTCTGTAGCCCCACCTGCCGAACCCCTTTAGCATGCCCTTTGTGGAGCACAGCCACTCAGTGGGAGGTAAGATCCGATGATTCCTGCCAGGTTGGCAGTCCACAGCATTAGAGAGATGGGTCCTGCAAATTCATTGTAGGGCTTATGCTCTACTCTTCCTTTCAGAAAAGGGGGTGGTGATGGACTCTTCCTTTCAGCACCACCACACCTTGCACCGTCTCCCCAATGACTAATGGTGGATCATCTCTCCATCTTGCAGCAGAAAGTGCAAGCCCTTTTGGCTAAGGGGGCTAGGGAAGGAGTGTCTGTGCAAGAAGTAGGTCATGGTTGCTATTCCTGCTACTTTCTGGTGCCAAAGAAGGACAGATGCTTTTTTCCAATTTTAACCTCTGCCATCTTAACGCCTACCTCGGAAGGAAAAATTCAGAGTTCTCGCACTTGGCCAGGTCATGTCTGCCCTCGACCCTAAAGACTGGATGGTAGCATTGGACCTGCAAGACACCCTGCTTCCAGATACCCTTGCTGCGAATACATCGATGCTACCTGTCGTTCGTGAAGGGGGCAGGAGCATTTCCAGTGTGGTGCGCTCCTCTTTAGTTTCACCAGTGCCCCTCGAGTGTGCATTAAAGTGATGGCACATCTTCGGCGGTCAGGGGTGCCAGTCTTACCCTACCTTAACGACAAACTGTTAATGATGGGCTCATCCTAGGCTGTCATCAACTACCTCCAGACTGCAGCAAACCTCTGCTCTTCTCTGGCGTTCATTATCAATGTGCTGAAGTCACATCTGACTCCTTCTCAGAAACTCTCCTTCATCAAAGCCTTTCTGGACATGATTCTGTTTTCGGCTTTTTACCCTGGAATGTTTCCATGACATTCACGCTATGATACTGTCGTAATTGGCCCGGCCGCATTAGCGATTAGCTGAACCTACACGTTGTCCTCCTTAACTTGGCTATATACGATAAACGCCATTTTGAATGTTGTGGCGGCCATCTTAGACCATGAGCGGCCTCGTGGCCGGCGTGCCCTTTAGTCCGTTGTCCGTTCCACTGACCACTCTTGTCTGCCCAGCAACAGGCTATTTTTAGTACTGGTCAAGCCACGCATGCGCAGTTCCCACTGACCCGTAAACCTTCAGGAATGTGCACCAAACTGACCAGCGGAGTTGTGCCCCCTCCAATGAGCTGGCAGTATTTCAAAACATGACCATATATGTCCCTAAAATGTGTCTTAACTTGTGCCGCCTATCTTTTATTGCCCCAAAACTGTATATAAACGGGGTCACACCGATGTTCGGTGTGATACCTCTTGCATTACCGAAGGGTGCTGTTTGAGTGTACCACCACCCCATGGGGTCTTAATAAACTTGTTCTTTGCATTTTACAGTTTCCGTGCCAACAGTTCTTGAGTGTAAGTGGGTTATCTCCGGAGCGTGTAGGCCTTGGGAACCCCGAATTACTTCAATTGGCGACCACGAAGGGACTCATCGGCGACTCGGATGCCCGAAGGAGAGGTCGTGACGAAGGCTTGGAAACCCGCCATGGGCGCGCGCTGCCACGAGTGACCCGAGTCTTGGCTGCCACGGTGTTTTTTTCCTTTCCTTCCGATCTGACCTTCCAGGTGGCGCCGGTCTCCGACTGAGTTTTCGAAGTGTCTGCATCGCTGAGAAAGTGCCGTTTGGCTGATTTGGCTTACAAGACCTTGGCAGTTGGAATCTGGACATTTGGGAATTTGGGTAAGCTTTGTGATCGGTAAGGTAGTCTTCGGACGCTTACTGAGGTCCTATGATTTGTGTTCGGTAAGGTAGTCTTCGGACGCTTACTGAAAATCTGTGCTTTGTGATCGGTAAGGTAGTCCTCGGACGCTTGCCGAAGTCCTACGATCTACGTCCTTCGATTTGAGTTAGCTAACATTGTGAATTTGTGATCTTTGAACTTATATGTGTAGTGCACTTCACATAGGCAGGCATGTAGAGATGTTTCTCTAACTTTGTTTTTTCCTTTGAGCGGCACAACCGTGCGAAGAACTGTAAGTGCCATTTTGTCCGGTGTCACGTTTTCGTGATACTTTTTGAACATGCCTGTTTTCAGCACACTCCGAGGAATGTGTTGTCTTGGAGAAGGTACCTCAATTAGGTTAGCGGAATCACAGCCGGCTCCCCCAGAGGGAACACCAAATAGGGAAATGTACATAAAATTTGGCCTTCCCCCTATTATGTACAGTAAATTATGGCATAAATACACTAAGGCCGATCCTGAATTGCAGTGGCCTCTACACGGGTCCTATGATTTGAGTAAAATACAATTTGTAGAGCAATGTCTGTTTCAACGCAGGTCTAGACAAAATATGTTTGATTGCGTGCGAATGTGGGAGAAAGCGGCGCGTGAGCGAATGAAGCGTGAGGTTGCCTTGGCGGGCAAAGAGCAGCGCAAGGCTGCTCGGGATAAGGCTTTACAGCTTGAGGAAAAGGAGGCTCAGGAGAAGAAAGAAAGGGAGGAACGGGAACGTAAATTGCAAACGACTGGTCAATTTCCTATTCGCCGACCACTTTATCCTGTCCTTAATAATGAAATTGATGATTTTTCTTTGTTAGATCGGTCACCGCCTCCGTACGTTTCGCCGACGGCTACGGCTGCGGATTCCGAGGATGATGGACAGGATCAGTTGAGCCAGAAGGGGGTATCGGCTCTCAGGTTTACTGCGGAGAGGTCCGCTCATTTACGCAGTTGGGCTCGTAAAGTGAATAAGCATTGTGTTACTCAGGAGCAGTTGTTAACAGAAAAGAAAGGGTGGTCGGATCTTGAATTAATGTATTTTCTGTCCAGTCTGGCGGATGAAGTTGTAAACGCATATCGTGAACTTTCTGATACGCTAGAGCCTAAAGTGTTGTCAGTGTATCGTGAGAATTTAGCTAAAGGTGATTTTGATCTTTCAGATGTTGACGACCTGTTCAAGCAATTGATCAAGCTGCGGGATGAGACAACCCAATTGCGGGAGGAATGGAAACGGAGGCAAAAGGAGTCCGAATCGGAGAATAATGGGCGGGCTAAGGAGTGTTCTCTCCGTGGTTCAGATAAGAGTTCTGCGTTGCATGTTATGCCTATGCGTGAAGCCGCGCCTTTGTATGTTCCACCAAAAGGGGAAGGTACGGATGATGATAAATTGTCGAAGGATGCGAAAGGGTATTTTGTGTATAATTGGGTATACACGCCATGGAATAGAGCAGATGTCATGGCATTGAAAAATTCTTTACCTGATCTTCGGAAGAATCCGGCGGCATTTTATGAGGGGGTGGAGGGGGCTATATCGTCTTGTGTGATGACTCTTGTGGATATAGATTTGTTTTTTGGACTAATTTTACCACCTGATATGTGGAGGCAAATTCGTAAAAATAATGATGAAACGATATTGGGGGGGACTTGGAAAGAAATAAATGCTGCAGATTTGGATAGAGAACCAGCATGTAAGCCTTGTCAGTTAAGTCTAGACCTTCCGGCAGCTATCTTGAATAAATTAAAAACGCTCGTTCCCTCCAAAAAGATTGATTGGACCATGTTAACGTCGTGCAAGCAGAAACCCGATGAAACGGTCTCAGATTTCTTTACACGCTTCGAGGAGGCGTTTCATGATTACAGTGGTCAATCTTTAACTGACGATACGGGTCGGCATTTGTTTGTAGATAAGTATGTAGCTAATCTCCTACCAGAGATTGCAAAGCGATTGAAGTTGAGTGAGAGTTCCTGGGCCACGGCGACCCCTGCGTCCTTGTTAACTATGGCTCAGTATTATGAGCGGCAGGAAGTGGAGGCTAAAGAAAGTGTAGAGAAAAAAGCGAAGGAATTGAAAACGAAGGTGATGTTGGCGCAGGTTCGGGGAACACAGGGTAGAGGGAATGATAGAGGTAGACGAGGTGGAGGAAACGCATCGTATGGTCGTACGGACATTGCGGAGGATCAGTGTGCTTATTGTAAGGAGTTCGGGCATTGGGCCGAAGATTGTCCGGTACTTCGTGAACAGCGTAGTCAGCGTGGTCGAGGAAGTGGAAGGTCAAGAGGAGGTTATACGGGAACGAGAGGTGGCGGAGGTGATCGTAGACAGGTTGAGGAGAGGGGCCGTGGCCAGGACGAACGAAATACGTTTGATAGACGGAATCAATATCAGATTTCGGAAGGAGAGAATGTGGAACACCAGGATTATGTGCATGCATAGGATTGCGTAGGATGGGGTAAGGAATCAGTTGAAGTGCCGGTAGATCAGCAAGGTTCATATGTAACAGCGGGTATTTTGGGTTCTACTGATCAATTTCTAGTCGACACAGGGGCTACTCGTAGCGCTCTGTCGAAAAACTTGGTTCCGAGGGCTCCCCTGTCTGGCGAAATGATTACGTGTGTAGGGTTTGATGGCACACCCTCCCCCAGCCCATTGTCCAAGCCCCTTGCACTATGCATTGACAAATACTTTAGTTTTGGCCAATTTTTGTTATCTCCCCATACCCCAGACAATATCCTGGGCATTGATTTGCTTAAATATTTTCGAGCGACAATACGTTGCGCTCCAGAGGGAGTGCGGGTTATTCTGAATGACAATTACCCTGACCCTGACAGATTTTATGCCATTTTAGACATCCCTGCTTTGGCCTCTCTACCGCACAAGTTGTGGGCGACCTCAGATACGGATGTGGGAGAGATGCGTATTCCACCAATACACATTACTGTTAAGGAGGGGGCCCCTCTACCACGAGTGCCACAGTATAAGATTTCGAGAGAAGGTGAAATTGCATTGACACATATTGTTCAGGATTTGATTTCTGCAGGGGTGGTGGAGGAGGTCCCTTATAATGTTTGTAACAGCCCTATTCTACCGATTCTTAAGAGAGACTCAGATGGCAAGATCTATCGATTTATTATTGATTTGCGTGAGATAAACAAAATTGTCATTCCCCAATACCCGGTAGTGTCTGATATCACGACCTTGCTTACCCTGGTTCCACCGACGGCCACCACCTTTAGCGTTATTGACTTAAAGAATGCGTTCTTTTCCATCCCTGTTCACCCTGATAGCAGATACCTGTTTGGTTTTACACTCAATAATAAATCGTATAGATTTTGTCGTGTTCCCCAAGGATATACTGAAAGCCCTAGCATCTACAGCCAGGCTTTGAAACGGCAACTAGATTCCTTTAAATTGCAGTCTGGCGTTGCGCTCATCCAGTACGTGGATGACCTTCTGCTTGCCGCTGACTCCTATGCGCAATGTGAACAGAGTACGCTTGCGTTGCTTTCCTTTTTGGCACAGCACAATCACAAGGTTTCCAAGAAAAAGCTCCAATATTGCAGACCACAGGTGACCTACCTCGGTCATCTGTTGTCTAAGGAGGGGCGTGCATTAACATCTGATCGAATTCAAGCAATTTTAGACACACCAGTCCCCCGCACGCAGAGAGATGTGCGTGCCTTCATAGGGTTAACGTCCTTTTGTAGACAATGGATCATGGGTTTTTCACATATCATAAAACCCCTGCTAGCATTACTGTCCAAAGCTACACCGATGCCTCTTGAGTGGACAGATGAATGTCAGAAAGCTTTTGAGCAGTTGAGGCAGGCCCTTTGTTCCGCACCTGTGTTAGGTACACCAGACTACACGAAACTTTTCACATTGTACGTGCATGAGAATGATGGGTGCGCGTTGTCAGTGTTAGTGCAATTACACGGGGATAAGCAGAGACCATGTGCATACTTCTCTGCCATTTTGGATCCTGTAGCACGAGGGTTGCCTGGGTGTTTTCGAGCGGTAGCAGCAACAGCAGTAGCCATACGGCAGAGGGAGGGCATAGTGTTATCACACAAATTGTTGGTGTTAGTCCCTCACGCAGTAGATGCCCTGTTAAACCAAACAAAGACTCAATACCTTACGAGTGCACGGCTAACAGGATATGAGCTAACACTCTTAGCGCCACATATTACACTGAAAAGATGCGCTACTTTGAACCCCGCCACTTTACTTCAATACCACTCATTCAACCTTGGTCCTTGATTTCAGTGAGCTGGACATTTAGACTACTGGGAATGATGGTCTCCGGTTTCATGCTGGCGAACACGAAAGAAGGCATAAGCAGTCTTGCCATATGTGGGCACTGCAGTGGGACTTGAAGTCGCAGAGGGCCCACATCAAGGAGACCAGTCCAACCACATCAATATTTCGCAGGAGTCTTCAGTGGTTGTAAATAGACTGCTATTGGGTCAGTGACAAGCTCCTCTGCTTACCCAAGCCAGAGCAGACACTGGTGACCCATGAGTCGCTCCTGGTTTGGGGCAGCCAAGGTGGAGAGGTGGAGATTCCTCTCCAGTGGTGTCCCAGTTCATATGAACGTTCTGCAGCTGAGGTACTTACTACTGAAAGACTTTCTTTTGTCCATCAATAGAGGGCTGGTACAGATGCTTGTGGAAAAGACCACCACCAAGTGGTACTGAAACAAACAGGGCGGGTGGGGTCATGGACCCTGTTCCAGGATGCTTTGCACCTCTGGAAACAGGCGGTTCACCACCAGGAAAATTCCTTGGTGGTCCAGCTGACATGATCGTTGAATGCCAGGGGAGACAAGCTAAGCCGTTAGCACCTAGTGGATCATGAGTGACTATAGCATCCGGGGATGGTGCAAGGTTTCTTCTTCGATTTGAGAAAACCTTGGTTTGATCTTTTACCAGATCTGGGAACGCAGAAAGTCAGCACTTCTGTTTGTTGGAGTTTCCAAGGGGTCTCCTGCTTGCCGACACATTCTTCCGAGAGTGAAATCTGGGACTCCTGTATGTCTTTTCAATGATATGACTCCAGACCCAAGTACTCAAAAAGATCAGGACTGACCAGACCCAAATCATCCTAGTGGCTCTTCATTGGGCACGGGCAGTGTGGTATCCAGAACTACTGGACCAGAGCATCTGTCCTTTGATCAGTGCCCCTACTGGGAGTATCTGCTGTCACAACAGCAGGGCATAGTTCTTCACCCATGCATTTGCATTCTCCACCTTCATGTGTGGAGTGAACGGCAACAGCTGAACATCTTCGACCTTACTCGGAGATGGTTGATATCATTTTGTCAGCCAGGCTACCCTCCATAAACTGTACACTCCTGTTGTTGGGACAAGTTTGTGGTTTGGTGCAGCACATGGCAGATTGGCCCTCCATGCCAAATGATCTGACCATTTTTTGTGTGTTTTGTACGTAGCCTAGCAAGGCCTTGCTCTGGATACAGTTAAAGCCTATCTTTTCGCTTTTTTTGTGAATTCTTGGTCAGCTTTCCTTGTTTAAGTCTCCAGTTGTTAGGCGATTTTTCACTGTGTTGCATAATTTGTTTCTCCCCCCCCCCCCCCCCTCATCATGTCAAAGTGGGACCTTAACTTGATGCTCTCTTCCCTGATATGCACTCTGTGAGAAGTTGGCCTGGTATATGGTGCTCACTACTTCTAGTGATCACCTTGCACCAGTCCAAACAACCCTTATGGTGATGGTTGTAAAGTCAACCTTATAGACCAGCTATCCTAGTGGTAGTGTGGACAGAAAAGTCTTAGACTAAAAGACTCTTGAGGGCGTGTAAAGCCAGCTGTTTTACCATACGTAACCCCTTGAATATCAAATGAAAGGACACCACACAGGATATATATAAAATGTATATGTATTTATTCACTAACACACTCCTCTGAACTCTTTATGAGGTCAGAGGCAAAAGCACATAACAAGTTACTCTTAGAAATACTTTAAATAGCACAATTTACAGTTAGGCCCTAGGGGCGCGTAAAACCATATACTAAGTAAGTGGTATAAGAACCACAACTTGTGAAAGGAGAAGGCCAAGGGCCTAGGGAATCGCTGGGGCTACACTATCTGACCCTTAGGTTAGGAGTAGGAGGCCCACAGGTGGCGCGTGCAGTGTCAGCACACTCACGCGAGAGTCAATAGAAAGTCAATAGGAACGTAAAATAAGTAATTGAAGATTTAGGGCACTTCCGGTCTAACTAGGATTACACAACTAACAAAACTAGACACTAGGATAGTCAATCCCTACAGGAGCACCGAAGTACTTGCGGTACCTCACCCACAGGCTGCGGGTGCATAGGTGTCAAAGTGTGTCGGGTTTTCTCGTTGTTTCCTATGGAGCCTTGAAAGAAGATGCTGCAGGCGACCACGATGAAGATGTCCGGGTGGATCCAAGGGTGGATCGGAGTTGAAGAAGACCTGAAAGCACAGGGTACAGAGTCTAAGTCACTTGCCAGTGACCGGGTTGAACCAGGACGGAACCAGACGTCTTCGAGGAGCAATCAGGTGCTGTTGTGAAGCTTGTCTTTGCAGACACGCGGACCAGGAGGCGTTGAGGACGACCAGGTGCTGGAGAGGAGCTGTCCCACGAAGGTTCTCGTAGATGGAGGGGTCGACTTCAAGAGCCAAAAAGCCTAAGCAAAGGCAACCCAAGCAGGATACACAAAGAGCTTCTGGTGCAGACCAGGAGGGTCTGAGGTACTTCACCTTTTCAGGGAAGCAAGTGCCAGTCTGGAGCAACCAGACCAGTGATGGATTTTCAAAAGGATTGTCGTCACAGGGCTACTAGCCAACTGGCCAGTAACCGGGACAATGCGTCGAGCAAAACACAAGCAGAAGGGCGCCACGCAGATCTCGTGGAGTGTGGAGGGCTGGTCTTCGGTGCAGGTGGAGCTCGGTGTCAGGGTGTCCAGTATTGGGGTTCCTTCATAGATTCACATGCCTGAATCATTCCCCGCAGGACTCCCATCTTGACAACTGGTAATGATTCAGACATGTGCATCTATGAAAGATACCAATACTGGATAACCGCAGTGACAGGCAAGTAACTTACTTTCTTCCTCACCACCGGATTTGGATCCGAAGCTTCTCCTTTTCTCTCAAATACCCTTACCTTGATTTTTCTTCTCTCTCAAAAAATGTGTCAATATTCAGAGTTTGATCAGCCTTCTGCTGAGGACAATTCGTATGAAGACTTGCAGGAGGCTGATGGAGTAGTCACCGCCCCGTAGACTTCTCTTTTCTTTCCTCCCGGGCCAGCCATCGAAGAATCTGCCTCCTACACTATGGTTATGCGCAGGCAGCTGCAATCCTTGGCCTCCAGCTCCCTACCATACTTCGCTTCTGACAGTTGCCTTCCTAGGGGCTTGGGCTCAGGCTTTTACTGGCCCTTCAGTTGACAGACAGATTGCCTGGCGCCATTTAATGAATGATCGAGAGGCATTCTTGTAAAGTGCATCTGTCACTCCAACAAACAGGAGCATCCTGTCGCTCAAAGAGGTGCATTAAAAAGCCAAGTCTTCAGACTTTTCTGGAATAATGCTGCCGCGTTTATAATCAAGAGGACATTTGCCAGTTGGTTCCAGGCGTTTAGTGTTGTTCCCACCTGCCCCCGTCCTCCCGAGGTCTTTAGTCTGAAATGTGGGGGAGATTGGCTGAAGAGGACCCCAACAGCTCCTCTGTTTTGTAATGCACAACACAAAATGTTGTTAAATGATGCCGAGCGATCCACTAAAATCAAGCCTGCATTTTTCCAGCATCCAGGGCCCTTTTGATAGTTCCATAAACCTCCAGCAAGGCTGACTCCATGCAGTATTTTGGCTTAAAACCAGATTGTTGGGGATGACGTAAATGCAGATCCTCCAAATATGAAGTAAGCTGCCCATTAACAATCCTTTCCAAGATTTTACTCCGGGAGGGTAGTAAGGAGATAGGCCGAAGATTTGATAACTTGGTGGGAGCTGCTATACCTCTTTTTGTATGCAAGGGTTTTCACAGAGCTAAATTTCCAAGTATTGGGGACTTCTGCTGTTGACAAAGATAAATGATGAATCTGGTCCATCATCAGGTTAACTACTTCTATAGCCTTATGAAGAAAGGACGGTGGACAGGGGTCAACAGCAGCTCTGGACTTGCATGAAAGAATAGCTTGGTGGGACTGTGCAAGAGAGATTTCCTGAACAGTGTCCATACTTGCATTCGGAATCGGAGTATAGTCAGAGGCTTGATCGAAGGTTAAGGTATGGAGCGGAAAACCTTGTTGTATCTTCTGGATTTTGACCTTAAAAAAACAGATCTGGTTACAAAGATCTTGGGGGGGATGTATTTCCCTATTCAGGGCTTTGAGGTATTGGAACGATTGTGACATTTTAAATATTGTTTTTGAGTCATAATGGGCTTTTTCAATTATCCTGGTGTAGTACACTTTCTTAGTGGCCTTAATTTGTGATATGCCTTGAGAGCAGATTTAAAACAAAGCAAGGCTTCCGGTTTATAAACCAGGCGCCACTTACGTTCGAGTTGTTTACAATGCTGCTTCATTTCTGCTACTTTAGAGGAAAACCAGGAAGCAGAGGGGATTAAATTGTGTTTACTGGCCTGAAGTTTGGGCACTAGTTCCATAGCTGTGTTTGGAATCCAGTTGTTAAAGGACTTACGGTCATTGTCCGATGTTCCAGTGAGACCCGGCGCAGTTGAGGCTGGTTGGTTCATCAGATTCGGATTAGTCCTCATCTTATTCCATTTCCGTAAGATAAAAAGATCAAATGTCGTACTAGGCGTCACAGAATCATGGATATTGAGTTTAAATTGAAACGGAATTGAAGTGTGATCCGTCCAGGATTGAATAATGGGCGCGTCAAATATGAACTCGGAGTCATTGGAAGAGATTCCGGGTAAGGTGTGTCCAGACACTGCGTAAGACTGGGTATTTGAAGAATATACAATTAGGTGACTACTTCGGAATCATCTAAAGTCTTAAAATGGGAAGTAAAATCTCTGAGAATGGTCACTTTTTTTTTTTTTTGCAATAGACGGGGATCCAAAGTAGTTCGAAATAAGGGTTCTCCGCCTGGTGGACGATATAGAAGCCCCCCCCCCCCCCCCCCCGCAAAAGATTGTAATGAAGTGAACTAATCTGAAAGCAGAATCCTAAATTCTCTGCTCCTTTGAGTTTATATCAAAGGTACAACATTGAAATGGTTTGCAAAAAAGTATCGCCAGACCCCCTCCACAGCCTCCTGACCTATCAGGACTAATAATAGTGCACCCCTTGGGAAGAGCTGAAAAGATGTCTGGGTTGCACCCGGATTCTGTAACAAAAAGTCTAATTGGGAATCCTTAATTTAATCAATGACTTCATGTGACTGTTTATTAAGGGTTAAAAGTATTTATAGGTGTTTATAAGCCCTCAGGAAAAGGTTGTTTAACTATAGGAGTAAGGAATGTATCGGAAAGAATCTCTGGAGAGAGGTCAAATTCTTTTTTTTTTTTTTTAGAACAAATAGCATACTGGGCTTTGTAAATATGTAGGGTCCCATGCCTGTCGACATGAGGAGCTGTATCCTTCAGTTATGTAAGAAAACTAACCGAAAACGACTTGCCTGGGCTACAGCTGACAAAGTGGCCAGCGCTGGCCGCGGCACAGATGCGGACGGGCACAGACAGGCTTACCTTAGGCGCACCGGCTGCGCGCGTCCCTGCTGCGCGCCTACATGCAAAGATAATTGACTAAAGCCCTGCCTCCCAACCGCTTCCCGTAAGCACAACTAGACCTACAACCTCAAGGAAGGACAAGCTAATTCCCGAGATCTGAAGGGTCTTCGTAATACAGAACAACAACTCCCTGAGGAATGATTTCTATGTGTACCCCGCAAAAAGACAGCAATTCACACCTCTTCCAGGTTAACCGGCCTTTTTGTCACAGCACCCTTCTCCAGAAAGCCTCGTGGTGCAGGCTTCAACCAGCTGAATATAGCCCTTCAGGATGCCTATGTCCACATACATACCTGTCCTGTCGGCCCATCGGTGCAACCTGTGGCTGGACAGGAGCATTTTCGGGTGACTGTTCTCCCCTTTGATCTCACCAGCGCCCCTCGGGTGTTCCTGAAAGTGATGGTAGTAGCACACCTTCGGAGGCCCGGGGTGTCAATCTTCTCCTGTCTGGACAAACAGGCTGGTTGTTGAAGAAAGGTGAACCTCCTGTCATCCTTGGGACTCACTCTAAAACGGATTCCTTCTGAGATGCGCCCCTTCATCGGTGGCTCGATCTGTTTACCACAAGCAAGCACGCTCAATTCGAGCATTGGAGTTTGCAAGGTGTGTCTCACTAACTCATTTCATCTCAGATGTAACTCTGGAAACCCGTACGCCTTTTCACTTTGCACTCCTGCCCATAGTTCGCAAGAAGATCAGAACCGACCGGGCCCATGTCCTCTTTAAATTTGGCACGGAGTGTATGGTATTACAGATTCCTGGGCCTGAGCAGCTGCCCTCCAATAAGGCTGCTCTTCTGGGAGGGCATGCTGTTGCAGCTGAAAGGCCGGGTTCTCCACCCTGACCTTCACAATCTTCACCTTCATGTTTTGAGATTGAGCAGTGCCAGTTGAATGCCTTTGATCTACCTGCGGAGGTAGTTAATAGCATCTTGGCAGCCAGTATTCCATTGACAAAGACTGTGTGCCTGTCGCTGTTAACAGGTTTGTGTTTCGGAGCAGTACACGTCAAATTGATCCCCTCCAGGCTTGATTGTCTGATGTCCTGTTTGTGTTGTCCCTCCCCTGGCAAGGTCTTGCTTTGGGCACAGTTAGAGGTTATCATTCATCCCTTTCGGCCTTCCTGTGATTGCCTGATCTAACATTCATTATTTAAATCACTGATTTTTGAAAGGGCTGCAGCATCTGGTTCCCCCTTCTCCTTTTGTGATGCACAATCGGACCTCACTCTCTTCCCACTTATTTGATGTGGACTCCATTCAAGCTCTTCCCTATGGCGCCTCTCCTTGTTGCTCATACCTCAGCATGGTGTGTGAGTGAGCTTCTGGCTCTGTGTGTCCTTCTAGCATACATCACCTTCCTGATCAGCTGCTTTTCAAACTAGGGCATCCTTTCTACTGAAAGTTGTGAATCGTTCCATGTCAGTCAAACCATCACCGTGCTGGCTTTCATCCCCCACCTTACCCTTCTAAGGAAGAGAGACTGCATCACTTGGACCCCAAAAGATTGCTCAGCTTCTGCATCAATCGTACCAAAGACCACTAGGTAGACTTTCATTTCTTTTTTGGGTTCAGCGAGTGTGGCAGCGGACACTTCACTACTAGCTGCTCACGAGTGCAGCCACGGGATAGGTCTCGGACAGCAGTTGTGGCTGTGTCTCACCTCTCTCAAGCAAGGGGCACAGCAAAGAATTCTGAACTTACCCTACTCAGGTTCTACTCTCTTTGGATCCTTCACGGGTAATGCAATGACTCGCATGAAAGCGGAGATGGAAACCCTTAAGTCTGTTGGCCTTCCAACAACTGTCCTCTTCCCAGAGAGGTCACTCTTCCTCATGGTACCAGAGTCAACAGCAGGGTGGGCCTCAGTCACTACAGAAACAACCTTACAAGTCGTATCAGCGACGCCAACCCAGCAACACCCTCAAGGGAGTAAACAGCCTGCTGGGCCAGAGCCCTGAGTCGTTACTTCCCCCCCTTCTTTTCCCCAGATACTGATAGAGTGGCGAAACATAAAAAAAGGCTCTTGGTGCTGAATATTGTGCGCAGTGGATATTGCCTGTGGTTCACCAGTCCTCCACCATCCATCCCTCCAAAGCAACCGAATTTCCAGCTTCCTCTCTTACAAGCCGAGGTCAACATTCTTTTACAGAAATTGGCGGTGGAACCAGTTCCTCAACAACAACGAGGACAAGGAATTTATTCAAGATACTTACTTGTCAAGAAGAAAGAAAAACAAGAATTCAAACCCATTCTAGACCTCATGACAGCCAACAAATGGATTTGGTGAGAAAAGTTCAGGATGCTGGCTTTACACCAGATTTACCCCCAATTACATGAAGGAGATTGACTTTGTCTGATCGACCTTCAAAACGCGTACTTTCAAATTCCAATTGGCAGAAAGCATAGCACATTCTTGAGGTTCGTGGTGGGACAGGACCATTACCAGTACTGGGTCCTTCCTTTCAGGCTAAAGTCAGCACTCAGAACATTCTCCAAATGCATGGCAGTAGTCGCAGCCCATCTCTGCACTCACAAGGTTTTTGTCTATCTATATCTGGACGACTGTCTCATCAAGGCTTCCTCCCCTCTGGAGGCGCAACTTCCTTTCAACTGGACTTGCAACCTCTTACAGAGATTGGGGCTTCAGATCAACCGAGACAAATCGATCTCCACCCCAGTACAGAACTTGCATTATCTAGGTGCTTTAATCGACACCGTAAAGGCACAATTGTTTCCTTCTGGGGAGAGACGCTTATCGATCCTTCTAGAGTGTCAGAGGCTCATGAAAGCTTCTCATTCAACAGTAACAACAGTTGCCTCCCCCCATGGCTCAAAGGCTTTGTGCATATTCCTCATACCTAATGCCCGTCTGCATATGGGATCTCTGCAGGAATGTCTCGAGGATCAATGGGATCAGTTGACGGGGAACTGGGAGGACAGGATACAACTATCCCTCCAAGAGGAGTGGTCTCTCAAATGGTGGCACTCCCCATCCAATCTACTCCAGGGCACTCCTTTCCATCAGGAGATTCCTCCTCAGACTATTGTTATGGACGCATCGTTGCTGGGCTGGGGAGCGTACATGGACCACCTCCAGATCAAGGGGAAATGGTCAGAATCGGAGACTTCGTACCACACCAACCTATTGGAGCTTCGGGCAGTCCATCTGCCGTTAAAAGCTTTTTTTCCCTCGTTCAACACCTCGTCCCTGCTTGTTCAAACTGACAACACAACAACAATGTACTAACTCAACAAGCGAGGGGGGGGGGTACAAGGTCCAGAGTCTTAGCCCACGAGTCTCAGGTGATCTGGAAGTGGATTCTTGCCAGGGGCCTGACGATCACAGCAGTACACCTCCCAAGTGTCCAAAATACTCAAGCGGACTCCTGCAAGAAAATCATGAGTGGGTTTAGCACAACAATGTGGTACTAGACTTATTTCAGCAATGTGGTACTCCCAGCATCGACTTGTTTGCCGCTGCATAAAACAGAAAATGCCAAAGCTTTGCATCAAGATACTACCAGACAGGAACGCTGGGGAATGCCCTGTGGATCAATTGGTCTGGGAAATTTGTCTACGCCTTTCAAATATCAAATACCAAATATTGAGGGACAACTTTTTGAGAAGATAATTGGTAAGTGAAGATTTACTATTCTTAACTCCAGACACTACATTTTGGTGCTCAATATTTTGGCAGCATGATATTTCTGCAGTAGATATTTCCACATACAACCAACATGGATGGATGCGCAAATAGGGTTCGGCTTGCGTTTTGGACCAGTATATCCAAACTGCCATACCTTAAGTAAGTGCAGCTTTTTACAATTTTAAAGAATGTTTTAGCGCAGTCGCAACTTGGACTGGTAAAAATTGATTAGAACTAAAGTCTGACAAAAGCTTAATTTTGTTTTTTACCAAAATGGCCCCCATCACCTTCTATATGGTGGCATGCCGAGCCTGCCCTAATCATACCAGGTCTGCAAGAAATGTGTGCATTATCTTTGACTATACCCTCTATTTTAAATCGCAAATTAAACAGATTTCGCCTGTTTTTGAAGATGAAAATGATTAAGAAGTTTCTTGATCTGGTTCCTGAAGAAACTAGGAAAACAGCTCATTCTTTAACCCCTTCCCTGCGGGGGGGTTTTCACCTCGTGTGCGGGGTGAGGGGGACCGCGCGCGGCGACGAGCTCAGCTCGTCATGAGGCACAGCAGAGCTGCACTCATGACGAGCTGAGCTTGTCACGCCCGCACCCATTTTTCGAACGTTCAGCACAGCGGGGTAATCAGCCCGTTCCAACGGCTGCGACGAGCTCAGCTCGTCATGAGTGCATCTCAACCGTGACTCATGACGAGCTGAGCTCGCAATTAGCATGCAACGGGTTAATTACATCCCATCTGGACTACTTTAACAGTCTCTACCTTGGTCTTCCTGCATATTTGATACACAGACTTTAGCTAATGTAAATGTAAATGTCCAGTATTTGTAAAGTGCGAACAATTACCTGAAGGTGTCAAGGTGCTGGGGCAGTCGGGAAGATTAAGCGAGCTATTGCCCGGAGTTACATGGTGCTGGGTAGACCCCTGCCGCCGGAGCCCAGGATAGAACCGTGATCCCCAGCGTCCAGCGTCAGTCGCCCTGACCGCTGCGCCACACCTCTAATTCAAAATGCAGTGGCACAACTAATCAGGAGAGTTCCGAGGCTCCATCATATTTCTTCACATTTGAGACATCGGCACTTGCTTCCTATAGAATAGCAAATCAACTTCAAAGCTCTAACGTGGTCTTTCAGAGCTTATCATGGTGAGGCTCCATGTTATCTGCTGAATAGACTGTCTCGGTATAATCAAAAGAGGGCATTTAGATCCAACAATAGTTATCTTTTACGGATTCCAAAATTTCTGAAGTCTCGTCACGGCGGCAACCCCTTTACTGTATGCACTGCAAAATTACGGACAGTCTTCCCTTTTCTGTTACGGTTAATTGACTCGGTCAATCTTCAAAAGGCAACTTAAAACCTGGCTATTTGACTCAGTTTAGTTTCTTGTTACTTTGGCCTGCCTTTACTGTCTGCTAGAGCGATGTGACCCTACCTTCGAAGCAGCTGTGCGCTTTAACAAGTGCCATTTGATTGATTTATTGAAGATAAATTATTGTTGTGTTTCAGTACTTAAGGAGAATATCACTTATGTCAGCAATAAAGTCAAGTTTTCACTGTTCAGTTTTATTAAAACAAAAATTCATCAATGGCTTTATGTCATCCCACAATATTGATTTGGGAATAGGTGGGACAAGTGGACTGTCTTACAGGGCATGTAGATTTACTTTGCATTTTGTCCCATGGACAAGTAGATTATTTTTAGATTTCCACACCCCTCAAAATGGTCTGCAGACCTGTCAAATTGATGCAAACTGAACAAAGAAGAGAGTCTCAGGACCACATTCAAACTTATTCAGTACGGCGTCAAAAGCTCCCAAAAAATCAAGACAAACTCACCTGGTGCACACAGGTCAAGCAAAATTATTCTCCACTGCTGACTCTTACGAACCAAACGGTCTGCTCTAACAGTTTTGCCTTTTAGGACCCCAGCCAGGATGACCACTGGACAAGACTTCGCCCGAACAGACAGGCGGGCAGCTGCGAGTGCAAGGCTCTATCATACAGGGTACCCTGATCCGCCTATCCGACCAGACATAGCCACGTCCTCCTTACACCCAATTACAGGTGAGGAAGGGACACCTGATGGAGTCCCTGTTTCGGCGCCAAATGAAGGAAGTGGCCCGAAATGGGTCCCTCGGTCCCTCATGACCACCTATATGCCTTCCCAAAAATGAAGAGTCTTCAGACAGTAGAGAATACAAACCAATTAGTTCATTGCCAATACGCTGCAGCGGAGCCCAATCGGATCAGTCTCTGAAGAGGACTGCAGAGGGCTCTGGTCTCCCTCTACATGGTCACATCAGTTAAACAATTTGCACACACAACGGGGAGCACATCTGGGGCATCACGTAGGATAGAAGGCAGTGTTAAGCACTGAGGCATGTACAAGGCACAGCTGTGGTAGGACGAAGGGTAGAAGACAGTGCTAAGCACCAAGGCTTGTGCCGGAAATAGCTGGAATATGATGGAGGCTAGAAGACAGTGCTAATCATGGAGGCATGTGCTGGGCACAGCTGGGGCATCACGTAGGATAGAAGACATGGCTAAACACAGGGGCATGTGCTGAGCCCATTTGGGGGTATGACGGAGTGTAGTAGACAGTGCTGGGCAAAGCTGGGGTTCGTTTTCTATAGCTCGAACGTGGGCAATATATTAAAAGTGTAGATCAGGCCCAGGCACACATACAGTGTTCTAAGTTAATCACTTATAGTGGAGAAGCAAGCATGGTATATGTAGACAAATTTAATGTTCTCTTGTTCTCTTGTTGCAGCTCCAGCCAATACGTGTTTCGTCAAACAGGACAAGAGACCTGCGACTTCCTCAGGGCTTTATGTATACTGGATAGCGCTGACACCTGTTTGTAATCGGTGTATCCCATCGGTCACCCACACGGCCATACTGAGGTGCCGAGGTCGGACATTGTGAAGATGAACTCATAACAAGAAAAGTATATTATAAACTGTTGGTTCAAAAAATAAAACACCTATATCTGTAGATATAAAAACAATTGGCCTGGAGTTCAGTCCTTGAGTGTGTGAAACCTTTTGCTGACTGATTGTGTACAACAAATGCTTTACACTGTCCTCTGGTACTACCTTACTGCTCGACCAAGGATGTATGACGTTAGCATGCACACTTTTACCATGCATATCATTACCACGCATTTTTTACAACGCGATACCTTTACAGCGCATAGTTCTTTGGGTGCTGGATAGTGAATAGTTAAATTTACTATTCCAACACCAGTCCCCTGTGGACACTAGGGAAGGTTATTGGATAGTAAATTAACCTATTCACTATCCATTCCCTATGTCGTATCACCCCAAAGCGCTATGCGTTGTAATGGCATGCGTTGTAAAAGATGCGTGGTAATGGTAGTGCGTTGTAAAAAATGCGTGCTAAAGGTTGTATACCCTCGACCAAGATACCACTTTGGAGAGTAAGGTCAGTGCGGACTTAAACCACTGTTATACCTCTGGGTTGGTGGACTCTATACACACTGTACTTCATTCTAGCCCAGTATATATAGAGCCACTTTCTCACAATTACCCCCTTCTTGAGCACCATATACTAAAAAATAGTTATATTATATACACCGGCAAGAGTGAGCGCCACTCCCACCCAGGGCATAATCATCCCACCTTTATTTTAATATATTAAAAGTGCTTTACACAAACAATTGAAAAGTTATAACATTAAATAAGTCAATCACCGTTAACCCCAGAAAGATGTATATGACTTAAATGGTGACATAATCTAAGAATCGGGTTATATACATGAGATAGTATGCATAAACATATAGGTACCTGGAGAGTGGAGACTGGAATTAAAAGCATTTTGTGAAGAAAGGAACTAACCCTCCTCTGTACAGACATGCGTGAAATGTACATAGGTCAGTGTCTTCGACACAGCACAGGTGAGCGAGAAACGTGCAAGTGAAAGGGTCCAATGTTGTGCGGGTTCCAGGACAGCACTTCTATTCCATACAGGTCAGGGCTCAAGGGTCAGAGTCCAGGGACATCTGAAGGAAGTTGGGGGACCTGGGCCAAATGATTTTTTTGGGCCCCTCTTCAGAAGAGTTTTGAAGTTTGTGATCCAATTTTAGCTCTTTCATGCCCTCTCAGATTTAGCGTATCGCTACTCAAGGATTGCATTGACGCGTTTCGGTGGGCATATATTTTACCCAGCATACCAAGGAGGTACACATACATCGATCTAGTCTAACGATGTTTATATGCACTTTCCGAAATGTAATGCTGTTTTCTGTGATTTCCTATGATACGCTAATGCGATCAAAAAGTTGAACATGTGTATGAATGTGAGTAGGGTGATAAAGTTTGGAGCGCTGAGGCTTTGTAAAAATATAATTCTGTTTATTTTTAAATGTCTGTGTTTATCTAATTTTATAAATATGTATCTTATACTTTGTATTGTTCTTATATTTCAGATATTTAATGTATTTGTGGGATTCATATAATTCATCCTGAAAAAGGTGTTGGCTCTTTAAAATATATGCCCACCGAAACACGTCGATGATGCAATCCTTGAGTAGCGATACGCTAAGTCTGTGAAATAACAACTGTAACCAAGATAGTCATACATGTATTAGAGTTGGATTGTGTGTTGGATTATTGTATCTGCCTCAGCTTAATAGGAATCATACTTTCCTTTTTTCTGTTTCCCAATTGTGTATATTTTTTACATGTACTATTGTATTAATTTTTATCAAATTATATTGTGTATTGTGTTTTTAACTCATATCTGAATAAACTGTACACTTTTTATGAAGCTACTATATTTTTTATATTTTCCTCTTTGCTCCTCTTTGAAATGAATGTTGTGTATATAAATGTGGATGCTGTGGAAAATTTACCCAAAGGGGAGATTTTGTTTTGACATTTGTCTTTTGGTACCCTACCCCTTTGGCTCTTTGGGTCCCTCTCCTACAAAGTAATACAGGAATTCCAATAGAGGGAAAGTCGCCCCCAATACCAACATCCTTTCAGAGGACTAATGAGCCATGTGTCCCCAGAAAACCCCTCCCCATCAGTCATGGACTATTTGGAAGTCTGGGTTTGCTTCTTTTCCATGAGCCATTATTAGCACTGACAAGCTGTGCCAATCAGACAATAGATGAGTACCAAGCCTGCAATAGTCTCCGGCCCTTCCAAATGACAGGAATAGTGTTTCCCTCTGCAGTGTGTGTTTGCCCACAATTGTCCCATGCCACATAATCAGACTCTGTTAAATAGGACACACCCCAGTACATGTCCCTTTGCAATGCATTAGTCATTTTAGCTAATTTATTCCAAAAATGTGCTGTAAATGCGCTTTTGATTTCATCTTTTTCTGAAGTTTAACGGGGCAGAGGAACCTCCGATCAAAGCCTTCCTTGGAAGAAGGATCCCTTGCTGAAAATCAGATCGGGCATTACATCTGACTTTCTGCAGTGCCAGTTTATGATGTGGGTGGAGCCGATAGAGTATGTGGGTGGAGCCAGGGCAGGAAGTGAGTGGAGCTGGGGAAAGTGGGTGGGGCCTCCGACAAACATTTGAGCACCTGGACTTCCTATTTTACAAATTAAGCACCGTGGACCCTTGATGTAGAAGGTCCTTTAACGTGGGAATGAAAGAGTTAAACATTTTTCTTCAGAGTTGAAGGTGGTTCAGAGATGTTTCTTCTCAGAGGTAGGCTCTAGAATCTGTCCATGGACGTGACTGCAAGGAAGTGAGGAGACGGCAGGAGGCTGCGATGCAGAATTTTATTTATGATTCATTGAGGTGCTTAGATGTTGAATTCGAGGACACATTGTTGAATTGATTGCATAGATCAAAAAACAGAAATTGAACATTAATATGAACAAAGCAGTACAGATGTTAAAGAGAGTAGCCATGGACAGGGAAGACATGTGAAGAAAGATAACAGAAGTAAAGAGAAAGATTGACAGAGAGAGAAGGGCGCGGCTGGGTGGCAGAAAAGCAGAGGGATGGAGAGGGAGAGCAGAAGAGAGAAATGTGGGGGAGAAACGAAGAGAGTAGAAAGGCAGAGCTGAGAGGAAGAGTGAGACAGAGGGATAGCGAGAGAGCTGGAAGGAGAGAGAGAGAGAGAGGTGTAGAGGGAGAGCAGAGACCTGTAGAGTGACAGAGATGCAGAACAAAAGAGAGAGACAACAAGACAGAGTGATCATAAAGGAGTATTTAAGCACATAATAGAGACAGTGTGTTTTGTATGAGAGAGAGAGAGGGGGAGAGAGAGGGAGAGACAGCCAAACACAGAGAGAGAGAAAGAGAGAGGGAGAGAAAGAGAGGGAGAGATATAAAGAGAGAGAGAGAGAGAGAGAGAGAGAGAGAGAGAGAGAGAGAGAGAGAGAGAGAGAGAGAGAGAGATGCAAGAGAGGTATTTAAGTGCAACAGAGGTTTAATCAAAAAGTGCCCACTCATCCCAAAGACAGACGGCAAAGGCTCTCCGGATTTTGTGATCTGTGTTTAGGAGCCAGGATCCCTCTTCTTGCCTCTGATCTAAGCTTGACATCTAAAGATGTTTTGATCGGTGGTGATCGCCCAGATCAGGCCGAGGTCTGCCGAGACGTGCCTGAACTTCCGGTTCTGGAACTGCAGACTGGTCCAGGAGGTTCCAGTTGGTGCATTTGCAGTTATTCCGTCCCTGAAATGGTTAGATGATGTTTAATAGAGATATTGACATCTTCTAATTCACTCTATGCATTATAAGATCCCCACCAGCACATGGCACATGCCTTGGAATAAACATACATGTTGGAGACAGAACACACCCACCCCTGCTCCATGTGTCCACCTGCGGGAGTGCACTGAGGGGCGCCGGCAGTCGCGAACGCCCTCGACAGAGCCTCCGCGAGTGAGCTCTGTGGCTTCGACCTCCTGTGGCAATGCCGACACCACGGCTCCAACTGCCCTCAGGGGCAGATTATAAGCCCCTTGCGCTGCCCGAGCATTCCTCTTTGTGGTGCTCCAGCGGCACAAACTACAAAATCATTTCTATAAGTGCAGGTGAAGCCGCCCTGCCTGGCTTTGCGTGGCCTCATAGATATGGAGTCAGCCCAGGCAGACCGAACGGCTGCGTTGCCGTACTCTGTGCTTGGGAGGTGTTCCGTGGGTGTTGTGGAGGGTGCGTAAGCTCAGGCAGAACGAACGGCTGCGTTGACGTACGCTGTGCTTGGGAGGTGTTCCGTGGGTGTTGCGGAGGGTGCGTAAGCCCAGGCAGAACGAACGGCTGCGTTGCCGTACGCTGTACTTGGGAGGTGTTCCGTGGGTGTTGCGGAGGGTGCGTAAGCCCAGGCAGAACGAACGGCTGTGTTGCCGTACTCTATGCTTGGGGGGTGTTCCGTGGGTCGGAGGGCGCACCCAACCAACATCCATGGATTTTGAGGCTTCCCCAGATTTATGAGAGCTTGTAAACCTGTGGAAGCGCCAAACCCGTACGCCGCTGCAGGAGGAGTACTGAGGACAAAAAGCACTGTTTCTGTGCAATAAGGAGTCCCTTCCCTTCCTTCAAAAAAAACATCCAGCTGCCAGCAGACACACCCTGGCGCCACGGTGCAAGGCTGCCTGCTTATGCACTCTGGCACCACGGTGCAAGGCTGCCTGCTTCCGCACTCTGGCACCACGGTGCAAGGCTGCCAGCAGACGCACCCTGGCGCCACGGTGCAAGGCTGCCAGCAGACGCACCCTGGCACCACGGTGCAAGGCTGCCTGCAGACGCATCCTGGCACCACGGTGCATGGCTGCCTGCTTCCGCACTCTGGCACCATGGTGCAAGGCTGCCTGCTTCCGCACTCTGGCACCATGGTGCAAGGCTGCCTGCTTCCGCACTCTGGCACCACGGTGCAAGGCTGCCTGCTTCTGCACTCTGGCACCATGGTGCAAGGCTGCCTGCTTCCGCACTCTGGCACCATGGTGCAAGGCTGCCTGCAGACGCACCCTGGCACCACGGTGCAAGGCTGCCTGCTTCCGCACCCTGGCACCACGGTGCAAGGCTGCCTGCTTCCGCACTCTGGCACCACGGTGAAAGGCTGCCAGCAGATGCACCCTGGCACCACGGTGCAAGGCTGCCAGCAGACACACCCTGGCACCACGGTGCAAGGCTGCCTGCAGACGCACCCTGGCACCACGGTGCAAGGCTGCCTGCAGACGCACCCTGGCACCACGGTGCAAGGCTGCCTGCTTCTGCACTCTGGCACCACGGTGCAAGGCTGCCTGCTTCCGCACTCTGGCACCACGGTGCAAGGCTGCCAGCAGATGCACCCTGGCACCACAGTGCAAGGCTGCCTGCTTCCGCACTCTGGCACCACGGTGCAAGGCTGCCAGCAGACGCACCCTGGCACCACGGTGCAAGGCTGCCTGCAGGCGCACCCTGGCACCACGGTGCAAGGCTGCCTGCTTCCGCACTCTGGCACCATGGTGCAAGGCTGCCTGCTTCCGCACTCTGGCACCATGGTGCAAGGCTGCCTGCTTCCGCACTCTGGCACCACGGTGCAAGGCTGCCTGCTTCCGCACTCTGGCACCATGGTGCAAGGCTGCCTGCTTCCGCACTTTGGCACCACGGTGCAAGGCTGCCTGCAGACGCACCCTGGCACCACGGTGCAAGGCTGCCTGCTTCCGCACCCTGGCACCATGGTGCAAGGCTGCCTGCTTCCGCACTCTGGCACCACGGTGCAAGGCTGCCTGCTTCCGCACTCTGGCACCATGGTGCAAGGCTGCCTGCTTCTGCACTTTGGCACCACGGTGCAAGGCTGCCTGCAGATGCACCCTGGAACCACGGTGCAAGGCTGCCTGCTTCCGCACCCTGGCACCATGGTGCAAGGCTGCCTGCTTCCGCACTCTGGCACCACGGTGCAAGGCTGCCTGCTTCCGCACTCTGGCACCATGGTGCAAGGGTGCCTGCTTCCGCACTTTGGCACCACGGTGCAAGGCTGCCTGCTTCCGCACTCTGGCACCATGGTGCAAGGCTGCCTGCTTCCGCACTCCGGCACCATGGTGCAAGGCTGCGTGCAGACGCACCCTGGCACCACGGTGCAAGGCTGCCTGCTTCCGCACCCTGGCACCATCGTGCAAGGCTGCCTGCAGATGCACCCTGGCACCACGGTGCAAGGCTGCCAGCAGACGCACCCTGGCACCACGGTGCAAGGCTGCCAGCAGACGCACCCTGGCACCACTGTACAATGCTGCCAGCAGACGCACCCTGGCACCACGGTGCAAGGCTGCTGTAGGAAGGGGGAGTCTCTAGTTGGCGCAGTGCAGCACTGGCGACAAGCAGGGACTCTCTCTTCCTCGTCAGGGCTGAGGGTTACCTTCAAGACAACCTCTGCTTACCCTCTAGGTAGTGTGGCTTAAGCAGTCTTAGGCTAATCTCTGGGGCACATAGGGTTAAACATGTGCAATATTACACCATCACAACCAACCCACCACACAATGACACCAAACTGTATTTGTAAAAATATATATTCTTTATATAATTTCAAGCAGGCTTGTAAATACAGTCTTGGTTCACTTTAAAACGGTTCCAGTGTACTTTAGATTAGGTTGCCACAGTTCTTTCTTAGCAATATGCAAGCTTTTGGGCCTTCTGCCCAGTTTTAGCAAGGTTCAGTGTTTTGTAGCGCCTCAATGCGCTTTCCGCTGTCTCCGCTCGCTTCAGAGAGGAGATCGGGCCCGGCCGGCAAAAGCTCACGCTTCCCGCGTGGGCCTCGAGGACCAGGAGCAGTGCAAGCCTCGGTTTCCGGGGCGGCTCGGGCTGTGAAGCAGGCAGCGCGGTGCGAGCTCAGGTCGCAGGACGCTCGCACCGTGAGGACAAAAAGCACAGTACCTTGGATTTCTGAAGCGGACGGCTTCAAGGAGGAGTTGTCCCACTTCGCGTTGCTTCCCGGGCGGGCGGCGGTGCTCAATGGGGTCACGGGCTCTTCCGAAAAGGTTCACTTCGTTCTCCGAAGGGGAGAGGCTGCAGCAGGCGGGGCTGAGGGGGGGTGCACTTCACGGAGTGCGGTGCACAGATCAGGCGACGCCCGGCAGCGAGTCACTTCCAAGCTGCGGGGGCCAGGGGGTCTCAGCGCCCGAGTTGCGAGGGCACAATCTAGGCAGCGCCGATCTTTACGGGGCAGCCTGTACCTCGGGGGCACAAAGGCGGCGATGCTTGGACCGGGCAGGTCCTCCCTTTCCTTTGTTAGCGCGGCACGGCGCGGACAGTCACGGCGCTCGGACCAGCGTGGGGCCGGTCTTCACTTTGCAGCTGGCACACGATCAGGCCACGGTCACGGTGGTCGGGGGAGGGACACGGCTGCACGAATTGTCAGAGAGCGTGGCGGCGGGCACAGCGCTCTCAAGTCTCCTTCACTCGGCGCTGTAGAGACACACAGCACACGCCAGCAGCAGCTTCATTCAGAGGGGCATCGCCCACTGTTCCTGGGGCGCTGGTCAGGGGGCAAGTTCACAGGCAAGCCCTTGGAGATCTTTCAGCAGAGTTTGGCACAAAGTCCAAAAAGCAAAAGTCTCTTGTAGTCTCTTCTTTTCCTCTCCTTCTGCAGCAAGGCACCAGACACAGGCCAGAGACAGCACTCCTCCTTGTCCTTCCAGGTCCTTCTCTTCGGGCAGAGTTCCTTCTGTAGCGCAAACAGGATCTAATTTACAAGGAGCAGGGCTCCTACTTTTATACCCAGTTTCTTTTGTTCTTACAGGCCAGGGGGGCCTTTGCATAACTGTTCTCAGTCCCTGAGCACTTGTGGTGGGTACTTCTGCTTCTGCATTCAGTGTGAGGGCAGGCACATCAGCCGCTCCCCAGGGGGGCGGAGCCGGCATTGTGAAGACAGGGGCAGCTTGAGCACTTTGTTGACAAGCTTCGGTCCTTCCTTGGCCAGGTGCATGCTGAGTCATCAGTTGCTCCCCAGGGGGGCGGAGCCAGCATTGTGGAGGCAGAGCACATCCTGATGCATCATTCAGGGGAAACTCCCACCACCCACTAAGGTGTCATCCTGCTATTCACAACCTGTCAACTCCCAGCCCTGTCACTCACACACCCAGACAGTCAGATACACACAAGAGCAGAGGCGGGCTGAAATGGTTAGACAAGCAAATGCTGACTTTCTAAAAGTAGCATTTGCAAACCCAGGATATTAAAATAAACTTTACTAAAAGAAGTATTTTATTATTCTGAGTTCAGGCATACTAAACATGACTCTCTACCATGTTCTCTGAGCCTGCTGGGATTATAGAGTGTAATAATTCCAGCAGCCCATTCTGGCCTAAGGGGAGCAGGTAGCCTTGCAATAGTGAAAAACGAATTTGGATGTAATTCACTACTAGGACATGCCACACACATCAGGGCTTGTCCTACCTTACACTTACAATGCACCCTGCCCTCAGGCCTACCATAGGGGTGACTAATATGAAGTTAAGGGAAGGTGCACTTGCCCAGCCAGCATGACAGTACCAGACTGCACGCAGGTTCTGCAATGGCAGACCCTAGACACATTTTTCGGCTGCTTCTGTGGGTGGCGCAACCAGCGCTGCAGGCCCACTAGCAGTACTGGCATTTACAAGCCCTGGCACTCCTGGTGCCCTTTAGTCGGGACTAACAGTAAATACAATGAACCAATCATGGACATCAATCACATGTACAATTTTCAGAAGGGAGCACTTGCACTGCGGCACGGGTTGGCCGTGGCGCAGTGCCCTGAGTAGCGGAAACCAGCAAAACATCTGAGGCACAACAGCAAAAAGTGGAAGGGAAACTCACGCCAAGGTGCCAGGTCTAACACGTGTCCCCTCCAGCTGAAATGTGGGGGGAACTACCCTTCCCCAGGGAGTCCACATCACTAAGGTGGAAAAATCTGGACAGACCATCAGCATTGGCGTGATCTGTGCCAGGGCGGTGTTCCACCGTAAAGTCCATACTCTGTAGAGAAATGGACCACCTCAACAGTTTCGGGTTCTCACCCCTCATTTGCATCAACCATCTGAGGGGCCTGTGGTCCGTCTGAACTCGGAAGTGAGACCCAAACAAGTAGGGTCTTAGCTTCTTCAGCGCCCAGGCCACAGCAAATGCTTCTCGCTCTATTGCACTCCACCTACTTTCCCGTGGAAGTAACCTCCTACTGATGAAGGCTTCAGGTTGGTCCCAGCCCTCCTCAGTCATCTGTGAGAGAACAGCCCCTACACCATGCTCTGAAGCGTCTGTTTGCACTATGAATTCCTTGGAGAAATCAGGAGCCAGGAGCACGGGCGCCGTGCACATGGCAGTCTTCAGGGTGTCAAAAACCTTCTGACAGGTGTCAGTCCAAATCACATTCCTGGGCTGCTTCTTAGAAGTCAGCTCTGTCAAGGGGGTCACAATAGTGCCATAGCCCTTGACAAACCTCCTGTAATACCCAGTGAGCCCCAGGAAGGCTCTCACTGCAGTCTGGGTCTTGGGGGGTTCCCAAGCCAGGATGGTCTCAATTTTGGGTTGCAAGGGTGCCACCTTGCCACTCCCCACTTGGTGTCCCAAGTACACCACTGAACCCTGCCCAATCTGGCACTTGCTTGCCTCGATTGTGAGGCCTGCCTTGCGCAGGGCCATCAACACTTCCCAGAGGTGTCGCAGGTGTTCTGGCCAGGTACCACTGAACACCGCGATGTCATCCAGGTAGGCGGCACTGAACTCATCCAGCCCAGCCAACACCTGGTTGACCAATCTCTGAAAGGTGGCAGGGGCATTCTTCATTCCAAATGGCATTACCCGGAACTGGAAATGCCCATCTGGTGTACAGAATGCTGACCTCTCCTTTGCCCCATCGGTCAAGGCGATCTGCCAGTACCCAGAAGTTAAATCAAACGTGCTGAGGAACCGGGCAGCCCCTAGCCGATCAATGAGCTCATCAGCTCTGGGGATGGGGTGCGCGTCAGTCTTGGTGACTGAATTGAGTCCTCTGTAGTCCACACAGAACCGGAGTTCAGGTGTGGCTCCCGGCGCAGCAGCCTTTGGGACCAAGACCACGGGGCTGGACCAAGGACTGCTGGAAGACTCAACCACCCCAAGAGCAAGCATCTTGGAGACCTCCTCCTTGATGCAGGCCCTGACCCTGTCAGTCACTCTGTAAGCTTTATGCTTCACAGGTAAGCTGTCTCCTGTGTCCACATCATGGACGCACCAATCTGTGACACTAGGAACCAGGGAGAACAGATCTGGAAACTGCTCCAGCAATTGGCGGCAGTCTTCCTGTTGCTCTGGGGTCAGGGTGGGTGAGAGGTTAACTCCATCCACTGACCCATCTTTCTCACAGGCCACTAAGAGGTCAGGAAGAGGCTCAGACTCCTCTTCCATTCCATCATCAGTGGCCAACAACATGCCCACTTCGGACCTTCTCAAGTGGGGCTTGAGGCGTCTTCATGTCCACCAAGTATGTCACTGGGCTCTTGCGCTCCACAACCTCAAATGGACCTGTCCACTTATCCTGAAGGGCACAGGGTTCCACTGGGGCCAAGACATACACCTCTTGTCCAGGCTGAAGCTCTACCAGAGTGGCATTCTGGTCGTACCACCGCTTCATCTCCTCCTGGCTGGCTTCCAGATTTGCTTCAGCAAGTTGTCTGAAGCGCCTGGTTTGGTTTCTGAAGGCCAGCATGTAGCTATATACATTCTGGGGAGGTTTCCTGGGAGATTGCTCCCAGCCTTCCTTTACCAAACTCAGTGGTCCTCTCACGGGGTGACCATACAGCAGTTCAAAGGGGCTGAACCCTAGGGACTTCTGTGGCACCTCGCGGTATGCAAAGAGCAGGCATGGCAAGAGGACGTCCCACTTACGCCTCATTGGACCTTCCAGGCCCAAGATCATGCCCTTCAGGGTTCGGTTGAATTTCTCAAACAACCCGTTTCCTTGGGGATGGTAAGGTGTGGTGAACTTGTAGGTTACACCACACTCTTGCCAAAGTGACTTCATATACTTGGATATGAAGTTGGTCCCCCTGTCGCTCACCACCTCTAGAGGGAATTCTACTCGTGAGAAAATTCCCATCAGTGCACGCCCCACCACGGGGGCCGTCACTGTCCTCAGAGGGATGGCTTCAGGGTACCGGGTGGCATGATCCACCAAGACCAGGATGAACCTGTTGCCAATGGCTGTCTTGGGGTCCAGAGGCCCAACAATGTCAATACCCACTCGTTGGAATGGCGTACCGACCACAGGGAAGGGTTGGAGGGGAGCCTTGTTCTTCCCTCCGCTCTTCCCACTTGCCTGGCAAGTTGGACAGGTCCTACAATGAGCATCTGAGCTCTTGTGCATTTGGGGCCAGTAAAAGTGGGTGACAAGCCTGTCATAGGTCTTGTCCATCCCCAAATGTCCTGCTAAAGGCACATCGTGAGCCAGTCCCAGTAGGAAGGCTCTGAACTTCTGGGGTACCACCAGCACACGGGCTGACCCAGGTTCAGCAGCCTTAGGCTCTGAATACAGGAGGTAATTCTCCCAGTACACATAATGTGTTTTGGCCTGAACACCATTGGCCTGGTCTGCAGCCTGTTGCCGCATACCCACGAGAGAAGGGCATTCTTTCTGCTCCCTGCAGAATTCCTCCCTGGAGGGTCCTCCTTCTTGCTGCCAATGGGTCAGCTCAGGCAGGTCCCCCAGTTCGGCAATCTGTCCCCCAGTAGGCTCCAGGGCATCCCCCTCAAGGTCTGCTTCATCCTGGACCGTGGGAACTTCAGGGGCCGGTTTCCCACGCCCCCTGCGCCTTCTGCGCCTTCTCCCTAAGGCCGGTTCCTGGGCCTCTCCTTCAGGCCCCAGGATCTCTTGATCACCCCTACTGGCTGCCATTGACCGGGTGGTCACGCACGCCCAGTCAGGCAGACCCACCATCTTCAGGTGAGTCGTCTTCTCCACCTTTTCCCAAGGGGAGTGCTCCAAGTCATTCCCTAGCAAACAGTCTACAGGCATGGCCGTTCTCACACAAACCTGCAGAGTACCAGAGACCCCCCCCCCACTCGAAGGGAACTTGAGCCATCGGACACTGACTCTCTGAATTATCAGCGTTGATAACCCTACAGTAGGCATGGGGTACAACCTGCTCTTGAGACACCAGGTGCTGCCTCACTGCAGTCACACTGGCTCCTGTATCTCTAAGAGCCTCAGCTTTCTTACCATTGATGGTCACCACCTGCCCATATTTCTTAGTGTTAGAAGGCAGGTCGTTTGTAGGGACCATCTCACTGTCTCCTAGTGAGACTAGGGTCATCTGAACAGGATCTCCACCCCCCGGGACCATCACTTCTTCTCCTAAGTGAACACTAGTCACTTGTCGGGGCGGAGCACCAGTGGGTGCTGGTTTTCCAAACAGGCGACACTTGGGGTCACTGGATATGTGCCCCGGGTCACCACATTTGAAACAATTGAAGGGCCCCTTTGGAACAGGTCTACCTGTCGGGGCCCCATTCTGCCTTGGGGGTGGGGGAGCTTGCTATCAATCAGGTGCTGGCGTAGCTCAGGAAAACAGTGATCAGACAAGTGCTCCCATGCAATTAAATCAAAGAGACCTTGAAAATCATTCACTTTGCTACCCTTCACCCAACCATCCAGTGCTCTGCAAAAAAAAGTCACATACTCCACATACGTATTCCCAGGCCGCTTAGTACACCCCCTAAACTTCTGTCTATACATTTCAGGGGTAAGCCCATACCTGGTCATTAAAGCTTCTTTCATATGGGGATAGGATCTCTGGTTTTCAGTGGGCAAATCTAGCAGGGTGTCCCGCTATTGGACAGGCCACATGAAGGGCCGCTCTCCCCCGGCCCAACCAGGCCTGAGTCCAGTCCTGCAAGTACCACACACCACCATTGCACGTCCTCCGTCCCCTCAGGGACCCCTGCCCTCGAGCATGTCGACCTCGTGGGCCCGATCCACTGCCGGCCCACGCGCCCAGCCTGGGGCGCCATCTTGGACACTCCACCACGAGGCCGCCTGGCCCCCGATCGACCTCAACCCTGGGCCTGGCCCGGCCTCAGACATTCCGGCACCACCCTCCACCCAGGAGGTGAGCGGGCTACTTGGCAAGTCAATGGGAGAAAGAGGTGCCGATGGCTCTCCCCCGCCAAGTGCCGCTCGCCCATCGCCTCCCCGGGCGCTGGCTCCACCCCCCTGCTGGGTGTCTGGACTCCCTCATCCCGGACCTCCCGACCTCCAAGTGCGAGGGTCCGGACATCAAAGCACGCCAGCCCTATAACTGGGGCAGCTCCAGAGCAGGAAGGCAGTTGTATCTTGGAGTCGAGAGACGTAAAGAGGAACTCATCCTGGACGGACTACTGGCGCTGCCGTAGCTCTGTCTTGTGCACCATCGTCCTGCCTGTTGGCGCTGCCACAGCCGTCGTAATCCTCATCACCTTCATCGTCGTCGGGACCTGCTGGCGTGGCCGCGGACCGTTGTAACCGTCATCTTCACCGGGACCTGCAGGCTCCGCCGCGGACCGTCGTTTTCCTTCGTCCATCTCGGGACCTGCCTGGCTCCGCCGCGGCCCGATCATCTAGAACGCCGAGCTCAAGGATTGAGAGCTATTTTTCACTCGTTGGTAACAAAGACTGTCCCGCTACCCCTTTCCTAAACCAGAGACTAGAACCGAGGGGACCCCTGAGTCCAGACCTCCTTGTATCCATCATCGTAACCTAAGAATTGCATATAAAGTCTCGTTAACCTTCAACCTTGTGTGGTGTCCGTCTGTGGGGGGGAAGTTACTTATCTGTACAGTCGTTGGAGACGGCTCTCCCTGGAGACCTCTCCCCGTAACCTCGGCCGACCCTCCCGGTCCGTCTAACATTGGTGGCCAGCGGCGCGATCCGAATCACCGCATAAACGTACAGAGAGTAGCTCACCCCACGACGAAGTCACAATGACCACGAAAGAGAGCGGATCAACCGAGAAATTCCAAATGGAGAAATTGGAGGAGTACAACCATCGTGAACTAAAACAATTCTGCATCGAACTGGGTATCGCTACCACCGGACTGAGTACCAAGGACGATTTTAAGCATGCCCTAGAATCTTGGGCAGAGACCGGGGCTGCCGGAACCCCTGATCAAAGCACCGTAGAAAAAACGACCACGGCCCCTGAAGGGCAAAGAACGGGTCTCTCGCAAGACGAGATCCAGGAAAGAGAAAGAACCCGACTACACAAACTAGAAATGGCCCGACTCAAAATGGACGTTGAACTTAAGTTGGCCGAACAAAAAATCAATTTAGAGCACCTGCGTCTCCGAGAAGAAAGAGAGGAGAAACAGAGACAAAGGGAGCTCGAGGAAAAGAAACTAGCATACGAACACGAACGGAACCTAGCCGAGATCAACCTACGCAAGCAGAATAAAGAAGCAGGGGTGCCCGAGCGACCCCCCACCTCAGGGACCACAGACAAAAAGGTACACATCCCCAAAGATGTTGTCCGAGAATATTTCAGAGAGGACGACATCCAGCAATGGTTTAAAGCCTATGAAATCGCTATGACTGCACACCGGATCGATAGAAGCGACTGGGGAGCCGGTCTCTGGGGAAGATTCCTCAATGAGGGCCGCGACACCCTGCTACAGCTCCCGGACCACCAGATGACCTCCTACGACCATATGAAAGCGGCACTCCTCACCCGCTATGGTCTCACACCCGAGATGTACCGTCAGAGGTTCCGAGACTGCACCCGCATCCCGGGTACAACTTGGGTGGACTATGTAACATACTTTAGCCGAGCCTTCGAGGGCTGGATCCGAGGAAGCAACGTCACGACCTACGAGCAACTATTTAATCTGATGGTATGGGAGCATCTGTCGAACAATTGCTTCATTGAACTCCGCCAGCACCTCCTCGACAGCAAGTTAACGGATCCCCGGCAGCTCGCAGCCGAAGCTGACCGGTGGGAGATCACCAGAGTGGGCCGGAATGGGTCCTACGAACAGAACCGGAACAACAATGGTCAGCACCGACCCAGAGGAGGAGGAGGGGGCCAAGGGCGAGGAAGAGACAACGCCCCGGTCGCCCCCACTACCAACACCACCCCCCCGGCCAACCGGGGCAGCACCCCAGCGCGACCGGGGTACAGAGCCAATGTCACGTGTCACCGATGTCAACGAGTCGGCCACTATGCGAACGACCCAAACTGCCCGCAGTACCAGAGCCCAAGACCCCGCCAAGTGGCCGCTGCAGCCCTAGGGGAAGAACAGATCTCCGAGGAGCAGGAAGAGTACGAACAAGAGCATCAAGAGTGGGAGCCAGCCGCCATGGCTCTAGCCTGCTTAGGGGGGAAAGACATGGTCCCGCGGGTCCCCCTACCCGCTAACACCCAGAAGTACAGCCAATGGGTGAGCATCAATGGACACCAGGCCGAAGCCCTTCGTGACACCGGGGCCAGTGTAACAGCCGTCCGCTGTCACCTGGTGGCCCCAGAACAGTATCTACCGAACATTCTCTGCCCTGTACGATCAGCCGATAACTCGGAAAGCCTGTGTCGGATGGCCTGCGTCCCCTTCGAATGGGGGGGGGTCTCCGGCATGTTGAAAGTAACGGTCCGAGACGATGCCCCCGTAGACTGCCTCCTGGGCAATGACCTGGAAAGCTCTCCATGGGCCGCCGTGGAGAGAAAGGAACACCTGGGGATGTTGGGCGTCCCAGACTGGGCGTGCGTCACCACCCGTTCCATGGCCGCCCGTGCCAACCACCGGCCAGAAGAACCCGAATGGCCGGCGCCACCGCCTCCGGTCGCCCCAGCCGAAAACACCGACCGCAACATTCCCTCCGAACCAGCCCAACCTACCGACCTCGCTAACCTCGACCAGTGGCCTCAAGAAGGGGGGCCCACGCAAGAGCAATTTCGCCAAGAACAGAAGACCTGTCCCTCCCTCGAGGGACTCCGCCAGCAAGCGCTCGCCCAAAGCGCAGGGGATACCTCCGGAACTCATTGGGTCTACTGGGACAATGACCTGCTGTACAGCGAGCAAAGAATCGCCGAGCTGGGGAGCAACCGAGTACTAGTGGTACCCCTCCGTTTCAGAGACTTCCTGTTAAACCTGGCCCACGATGTCCCCCTGGCAGGACATCTGGGACAAGATAAAACCTACAGTCGCCTAGTGACCCACTTCTTCTGGCCCAAAATGAGGAACGATGTGCACCAGCATTGCCGATCTTGCCCCACGTGCCAAGCCAGTGGGAAGAGCGGCCGCAAACTAAAGGCCCCCCTGCAACCTTTTCCCGTGGTCACTACCCCGTTTGAGAGAGTCGGAATAGACATTGTGGGGCCCTTGGACCCACGCACAAAACAAGGCCATCGATTCATCTTGGTGCTAGTGGACCACGCCACCCGCTACCCTGAGGCTGTTCCTCTGCGAACTGTGACAGCCCCGGTAGTCGGCCGGGCTCTGATGGGGATCTTCTCCCGTGTGGGCTTCCCCCGAGAAGTCGTCAGCGACAGAGGCACGAACTTTATTTCCAAATACATGAAGTCCCTCTGGCAACAGTGCGGGGTCACCTACCGATTCACAACCCCCTATCACCCTCAAGGGAACGGACTCGTTGAGCGGTTCAACCGCACGCTAAAGGGAATGATCGGGGGGTTGGAAGAGCCCCTCCGTCGCCAGTGGGATGTGCTGCTGCCGTGCCTCCTCTTCGCGTATCGAGAGGTCCCCCAGAAATCCCTGGGCTTCAGCCCATTTGAACTGCTATATGGACACCCAGTGCGAGGGCCGCTCAGTCTCGTCAAAGAAGGCTGGGAGATGCCTCCGTTAAAGAACCCTCCAGATGTCTTCCGGTACCTCCTCACCCTCCGCAACCAGACCCGGCGGTTCAGAGAACTAGCGAAGGCCAACCTAGAGGCCAGTCAAGAGGACATGAAAAAATGGTATGACCAGAATGCCTCATCCATTGAATTCGAACCTGGCCAACAGGTATGGGTGATGTCCCCCACTGAGCCATGCGCCCTACAAGACAAATGGACGGGGCCCTTCAAAGTAATAGAGCGCAAGGGTCCTGCCACCTATCTCATCGACATGGAATCCTCCCGGAACCCCCTCCGGGTCCTCCACGCTAACAGACTAAAGCCCCACTTTGTGCGAACAGAGCTCAGCCTCCTGATGGCCACAGACACTGGGGTTGAAGAAGACTCCGAGCCTCTCCCTGACCTCCTACGGACTCAAGAGCAAGACGGCTCCGTGGATGGGGTCCGGCTCTCAGAGGCCCTCACCAGAGAACAACGCCAAGAGTGTCAAGCCCTCCTATCACAGTTCGCCAGCCTGTTCTCCCTCACCCCAGGTGTCACTTCCTGGTGTGTGCACGATGTGGACACCGGGGACAGCCTCCCTATCCGCCACCGGGCCTACCGCGTGCCAGACCGGGTACGGGCCTGCATCCAGGAAGAAATAGCCAAGATGCTCACGCTCGGGGTCATCGAGCCCTCAGACAGTCCCTGGGCCAGCCCTGTCGTACTGGTCCCCAAAGCAGCTGCCCCCGGCACCACACCAGAACTCCGGTTCTGCGTGGACTACCGGGGCTTGAATGCGGTCACCAGAACAGACGCGCATCCCATCCCCCGGGCAGATGAACTAGTCGACCGAATGGGAGCTGCCCGCTACCTCAGCATCTTCGACCTGACAGCAGGCTATTGGCAGATCGGCCTCACACCCCGGGCGCAAGAACGTTCTGCCTTCTCCACCCCCGATGGCCATTACCATTTCACGGTCATGCCCTTCGGCATGAAGAATGCCCCAGCAACCTTCCAACGGCTCGTCAATCAGGTCCTGGCGGGGCTCGAAGGATTCAGCGCCGCCTACCTAGACGACATCGCTGTATACAGCCACCATTGGACCGAACACCTCCACCACCTCCGAGCAGTGCTGCAAGCCCTTCAGCGAGCTGGCCTCACGATCAAGGCCAGCAAGTGTCAAATTGGGCAAGGGTCTGTAACCTACCTCGGACACCAGGTGGGAAGCGGCCTAGTGGCCCCTCTACAGCTGAAAATTGCTGCCATCCAGGCCTGGCAGCCCCCCATCACCCAAACCGAGGTACGAGCCTTCCTGGGCCTCACGGGCTACTACCGAAGGTTCGTGAAAGACTATGGTACCATAGTGGGGCCCCTCACAGAACTCACGTCAAAGAACCAGCCCAAGAAAGTCACCTGGACCCCAGAGTGTCAAAATGCATTTGAACAATTGAAGGCCGCCATGTGTTCCGCCCCTGTGCTCCAGGCCCCAGACTACAGCCGGGAGTTCGTAGTCCAGACGGACGCCTCCGACCAGGGCATTGGGGCAGTCCTGTCTCAAGTGAACACCGAAGGCCTTGATCAACCGGTGGCCTTCATCAGCCGGAGACTCCTACCACGGGAGCAACGCTGGAGCACCATAGAGAGGGAAGCCTTCGCTGTGGTATGGGCCCTCAAGAAGCTCCGGCCCTACCTTTTTGGCACCCACTTTCGGGTGCAGACCGACCACCGACCCCTGCAATGGCTGATGCATATGCGGGGGGAGAACCCAAAGTTGCTACGCTGGTCCATCTCCTTGCAAGGTATGGACTTCACAGTCGAACACCGGCCTGGGCCAGATCACGCCAACGCGGATGGCCTGTCCCGGTTTTTCCGCCTCGACGAGGAGAGTCCCAAAGAGGATGGGTAACTCTCCCCGCCTTCAGCTGGGGGGGACGCATGTTGGACAGGCCACATGAAGGGCCGCTCTCCCCCGGCCCAACCAGGCCTGAGTCCAGTCCCGCAAGTACCACACACCACCATTGCACGTCCTCCGTCCCCTCAGGGACCCCTGCCCTCGAGCATGTCGACCTCGTGGGCCCGATCCACTGCCGGCCCACGCGCCCAGCCTGGGGCGCCATCTTGGACACTCCACCACGAGGCCGCCTGGCCCCCGATCGACCTCAACCCTGGGCCTGGCCCGGCCTCAGACATTCCGGCACCACCCTCCACCCAGGAGGTGAGCGGGCTACTTGGCAAGTCAATGGGAGAAAGAGGTGCCGATGGCTCTCCCCCGCCAAGTGCCGCTCGCCCATCGCCTCCCCGGGCGCTGGCTCCACCCCCCTGCTGGGTGTCTGGACTCCCTCATCCCGGACCTCCCGACCTCCAAGTGCGAGGGTCCGGACATCAAAGCACGCCAGCCCTATAACTGGGGCAGCTCCAGAGCAGGAAGGCAGTTGTATCTTGGAGTCGAGAGACGTAAAGAGGAACTCATCCTGGACGGACTACTGGCGCTGCCGTAGCTCTGTCTTGTGCACCATCGTCCTGCCTGTTGGCGCTGCCACAGCCGTCGTAATCCTCATCACCTTCATCGTCGTCGGGACCTGCTGGCGTGGCCGCGGACCGTTGTAACCGTCATCTTCACCGGGACCTGCAGGCTCCGCCGCGGACCGTCGTTTTCCTTCGTCCATCTCGGGACCTGCCTGGCTCCGCCGCGGCCCGATCATCTAGAACGCCGAGCTCAAGGATTGAGAGCTATTTTTCACTCGTTGGTAACAAAGACTGTCCCGCTACCCCTTTCCTAAACCAGAGACTAGAACCGAGGGGACCCCTGAGTCCAGACCTCCTTGTATCCATCATCGTAACCTAAGAATTGCATATAAAGTCTCGTTAACCTTCAACCTTGTGTGGTGTCCGTCTGTGGGGGGGAAGTTACTTATCTGTACAGTCGTTGGAGACGGCTCTCCCTGGAGACCTCTCCCCGTAACCTCGGCCGACCCTCCCGGTCCGTCTAACACCCGCCCTTCGCTGAGGAACCTTCCCCACAACCCCGCTCCCCAATCCTTGTCAGGGACCCGGTGGGAGGACATGGCTACCTCATATGCCCTAAACCACTGTCCTATGTCATCCCCCTTAAAGAACTCCTTTACTACATCTTTGGGGATGTGCACTCTAGACTCTACCTGCACCGGCGTTGCGCTGCCACCAGAGGGAGGATGATCCAAGCTTTTCTCTTTTAGACTCATCTCCCTCATTTTCACCTCATAATCCATTTGGTGTTTTCTCTCTTCCAGAGCCAGTCTTTTGCTCTCAAGCTCCAGTTGGCTCTTTACTTTTAATTCTGCCAGCTTCATTTCATGATCCCTGGTTTCTTTCCTGTCTGCCAGCTCCTCTGGCGACAGGCCTCTGCCAAAGCTATGCACGCTGTCTGGTTTTTCAAGATCCACCAGATCTCCAGGTGCATTCTGATCCTCAGGTGCCTCCCTAGATTCAATCCAGGCTTTCAGGGCCTTGTAGAACTCTGGTTTGTTCCTGCACCCGGTGTGTGGAACCTTGAGTTTCTTGCAAAAAAACTTCAGCTCATTCCTTGTGTAGTTGTCTAGTTTTGATGCATCCCATTCCAGCTCCGCCGCACCAGAGGTTATGGATTCTCCTCCATCAACGCTGTTTGTGCCAGGCATGATTTCAACACTAGGGATCTTCTCTTGGCAAAATTAAAAACAAAGTCTGTGGCTAAGTTACTGGACTGAAATCACTATGCAATGGTCAGTAGCTAAGGTAAAACACTGCAAATGTAAATTCGTGATCCTCACCGCTGCGTCCAATGTAGGAAGGGGGAGTCTCTAGTTGGCGCAGTGCAGCACTGGCGACAAGCAGGGACTCTCTCTTCCTCATCAGGGCTGAGGGTTACCTTCAAGACAACCTCTGCTTACCCTCTAGGTAGTGTGGCTTAAGCAGTCTTAGGCTAATCTCTGGGGCACATAGGGTTAAACATTTGCAATATTACACCATCACAACCAACCCACCACACAATGACACCAAACTGTATTTGTAAAAATATATATTCTTTATATAATTTCAAGCAGGCTTGTAAATACAGTCTTGGTTCACTTTAAAACGGTTCCAGTGTACTTTAGATTAGGTTGCCACAGTTCTTTCTTAGCAATATGCAAGCTTTTGGGCCTTCTGCCCAGTTTTAGCAAGGTTCAGTGTTTTGTAGCGCCTCAATGCGCTTTCCGCTGTCTCCGTCGCTTCAGAGAGGAGATCGGGCCCGGCCGGCAAAAGCTCACGCTTCCCGCGTGGGCCTCGAGGACCAGGAGCAGTGCAAGCCTCGGTTTCCGGGGCGGCTCGGGCTGTGAAGCAGGCAGCGCGGTGCGAGCTCAGGTCGCAGGACGCTCGCACCGTGAGGACAAAAAGCACAGTACCTTGGATTTCTGAAGCGGACGGCTTCAAGGAGGAGTTGTCCCACTTCGCGTTGCTTCCCGGGCGGGCGGCGGTGCTCGATGGGGTCACGGGCTCTTCCGAAAAGGTTCACTTCGTTCTCCGAAGGGGAGAGGCTGCAGCAGGCGGGGCTGAGGGGGGGTGCACTTCACGGAGTGCGGTGCACAGATCAGGCGAGGCCCGGCAGCGAGTCACTTCCAAGCTGCGGGGGACAGGGGGTCTCAGCGCCCGAGTTGCGAGGGCACAATCTAGGCAGCGCCGATCTTTACGGGGCAGCCTGTACCTCGGGGGCACACAGGCGGCGATGCTTGGACCGGGCAGGTCCTCCCTTTCCTTTGTTAGCGCGGCATGGCGCGGACAGTCACGGCGCTCGGACCAGCGTGGGGCCGGTCTTCACTTTGCAGCTGGCACACGATCAGGCCACGGTCACGGTGGTCGGGGGAGGGACACGGCTGCACGAATTGTCAGAGAGCGTGGCGGCGGGCACAGCGCTCTCGTCTCCTTCACTCGGCGCTGTAGAGACACACAGCACACGCCAGCAGCAGCTTCCTTCAGAGGGGTAGCGCCCACTGTTCCTGGGGCGCTGGTCAGGGGGCAAGTTCACAGGCAAGCCCTTGGAGATCTTTCAGCAGAGTTTGGCACAAAGTTCAAAAAGCAAAAGTCTCTTGTAGTCTCTTCTTTTCCTCTCCTTCTGCAGCAAGGCACCAGACACAGGCCAGAGACAGCACTCCTCCTTGTCCTTCCAGGTCCTTCTCTTCGGGCAGAGTTCCTTCTGTAGCGCAAACAGGATCTAATTTACAAGGAGCAGGGCTCCTACTTTTATACCCAGTTTCTTTTGTTCTTACAGGCCAGGGGGGCCTTTGCATAACTGTTCTCAGTCCCTGAGCACTTGTGGTGGGTACTTCTGCTTCTGCATTCAGTGTGAGGGCAGGCACATCAGCCGCTCCCCAGGGGGGCGGAGCCAGCATTGTGAAGACAGGGGCAGCTTGAGCACTTTGTTGACAAGCTTCGGTCCTTCCTGGGCCAGGTGCAGGCTGAGTCATCAGTCGCTCCCCAGGGGGGCGGAGCCAGCATTGTGGAGGCAGAGCACATCCTGATGCATCATTCAGGGGAAATTCCCACCACCCACTAAGGTGTCATCCTGCTATTCACAACCTGTCAACTCCCAGCCCTGTCACTCACACACCCAGACAGTCAGATACACACAAGAGCAGAGGCGGGCTGAAATGGTTAGACAAGCAAATGCTGACTTTCTAAAAGTAGCATTTGAAAACCCAGGATATTAAAATAAACTTTACTAAAAGAAGTATTTTATTATTCTGAGTTCATGCATACTAAACATGACTCTCTACCATGTTCCCTGAGCCTGCTGGGATTATAGAGTGTAATAATTCCAGCAGCCCATTCTGGCCTAAGGGGAGCAGGTAGCCTTGCAATAGTGAAAAACGAATTTGGATGTAATTCACTACTAGGACATGCCACACACATCAGGGCTTGTCCTACCTTACACTTACAATGCACCCTGCCCTCAGGCCTACCATAGGGGTGACTAATATGAAGTTAAGGGAAGGTTTAGGGGCTGGCAAGTGGGTGCACTTGCCCAGCCAGCATGACAGTACCAGACTGCACGCAGGTTCTGCAATGGCAGACCCTAGACACATTTTTCGGCTGCTTCTGTGGGTGGCGCAACCAGCGCTGCAGGCCCACTAGCAGTACTGGCATTTACAAGCCCTGGCACTCCTGGTGCCCTTTACTAGGGACTAACAGTAAATCCAATGAACCAATCATGGACATCAATCACATGTACAATTTTCAGAAGGGAGCACTTGCACTGCGGCACGGGTTGGCCGTGGCGCAGTGCCCTGAGTAGCGGAAACCAGCAAAACATCTGAGGCACAACAGCAAAAAGTGGAAGGGAAACTCACGCCAAGGTGCCAGGTCTAACAGCTGCCAACAGATGCACCCTGGCACCACGGTGCAAGGCTGCCAGCAGACGCACCCTGGCACCACGGTGCAAGGCTGCCTGCTTCCGCACTCTTGCACCACAGTGCAAGGCTGTCTGCAGACGCACCCTGGCACCACGGTGCAAGGCTGCCAGCAGACGCACCCTGGCACCACGGTGCAAGGCTGCCAGCAGACGCACTCTGGCACCACGGTGCAAGGCTGCCAACAGATGCACCCTGGCACCACGGTGCAAGGCTGCCAGCAGACGCACCCTGGCACCACGGTGCAAGGCTGCCAGCAGACGCACCCTGGCACCACGGTGCAAGGCTGCCAAAAGATACACCCTGGCACCACGGTGCAAGGCTGCCAGCAGACGCACCCTGGCACCATGGTGCAAGGCTGCCAGCAGACGCACCCTGGCACCACGGTGCAAGGCTGCCAGCAGACGCACCCTGGCACCACGGTGCAAGGCTGCCTGCTTCCGCACCCTGGCACCACGGTGCAAGGCTGCCAGCAGACGCACCCTGGCACCGTGGTGCAAGGCTGCCAGCAGACGCACCCTGGCACCACGGTGCAAGGCTGCCAGCAGATGCACCCTGGCACCACGGTGCAAGGCTGCCAGCAGACGCACCCTGGCACCACGGTGCAAGGCTGCCTGCTTCCGCACCCTGGCACCACGGTGCAAGGCTGCCTGCTTCCGCACCCTGGCACCACGGTGCAAGGCTGCCTGCTTCCGCACCCTGGCACCACGGTACAAGGCTGCCAGCAGACGCACCCTGGCACCGTGGTGCAAGGCTGCCAGCAGACGCACCCTGGCACCACGGTGCAAGGCTGCCTGCTTCCGCACCCTGGCACCACGGTGCAAGGCTGCCAGCAGACGCACCCTGGCACCACGGTGCAAGGCTGCCAGCAGACGCACCCTGGCACCACGGTGCAAGGCTGCCTGCTTCCGCACCCTGGCACCACGGTTCAAGGCTGCCTGCAGACGCACCCTGGCACCACGGTGCAAGGCTGCCTGCTTCCACACTCTGCTACTTGAGGCCATCATTGACAGGGTTTGGCGTAGGGCAGCGCAGTAGGTCGCCTGGTTGTGCTGCTGTACACCAAAGTGAGAGGGCAGGAATGCACAGTATTTATGCATCATGGTGCATTCCTGTCAAACCTCCCTGCATGAGCTCAGTTTCTCAGCCTAGCGCCAACTGAGGCACCGTGATGCAAGGCGCCTCCATTGCATTCCGTTTGCCTGCGTCACCTTACTGAAGATTTATGAGGCCGCTCAAAGCTGAGCAGAGTGGCTTTGCGCATCATCATCCATCGGATTCAGAGCCCTGCGCGATGCATGTACCACTTTACATGGTGCTAAAGTGACGCAAGGCTCTCATGACTAACCCTCTTTAGTGTCTACGCACGGCGGCTACCTCTCGTTGACACAACCGCACAGCACATGGAGGGTACTGCCCTCTCTCAAAGAGAAACGTTGTGCTACTTGTATCCTAGCTTCAGGTTGATATGGACTAAGCTCGCCTATTTAGCGCTGTTTGTGATTTCTTATCCATTCTTGGTGGTTCCAGTGGTGTGTATTACAGATCAAGCACGTGAGGAAAAACTAGCCATAACTCACAGGAGGACACAACCACATTCCAACGCGTGCCAGTGGTTGTGGGTGGCCACACATCTTCTGACCACCACATTCCCTTCAGGACCAAGTGGGCCATGCAACTATATTCATACACATTGGCTTCTTCACGGCTAGGTGGGTGAACGTGAATTCACTCACTGTTGATCTTGCAATCGATTTCACTTTAATAGAATATTCATAGAAGGGAATGTATGCTATGTTTACATGAGCCTTTCAAGCAGTAGTAGGAATGGTATTTGACAATGTTTCTTAGTTAAATTTATTCTAGGATTTACGCAACATTTGATTTGCTGTACACTGCGACACTTTTAAAATAATAATAATACCTAGAGCAGAAATGTATTAAGCAAAATTGAAAACTTATAAAGTAGAGCACGGAAATGTTGTCTTTAATGCACATAAGATTCAGAGTTCAAGTAATTTAAATGTATTTAAAGCCCTCCCTCCCCCAGATTCAAGGGTTCCCCAGTAAAAATAAAGAGCCTGATTTACATTTTGGTGGTATACATACTCCGACACAATGGCAACAGAGTATATATACCGCCAAGAAAATGGTCCGCCCACCAAATGTATATGCTGGTGGACCATAGGTTTAATCAGAGTGGAGACTACTTTGTCTCTGCCGTCATTAACCCCCTCCGATGGCCCTGGGGAGTAAAGGCCGTCAAAGGCAGGCCTGAATTTCTGACGACCAGATTTAGAGTAACAGCATTAGTCATCGTCAGGAAAACCCTGGCAGGAATGGGCAGTGAAAACTGCTACATGCTCACCTCACCATGGGATGGGAGAGTTTTCGTTCTTATGTTTTAAAGTTAAAAAAAGATAACTGGGGCATATTATCAACAAGTAGCGATATTTATCGCTAACTAAGCTTAGTGACATTTTTTCTATCGCCATGCATCGCCGGATTTTATCGCAGAGATAAAATGCTATTAGCAACGTTTATCTCAAACGCGATAACATTTCCGGCATTATTCCTGGCAGCCCTTTATATGCTCCCTCAGACGAGCGACGCCTGGTGGTCTCGCCCCCCATCAGTATGCATGTCTGTCTCTCTCAACAAGAGCAGACCATCTGTGTTCTCTTGAATTCTCCATTTCTTCCATTCTCGTGACTTTACCTGCGATACAGCACACCTGCGTTGTTGACTCCATACACAGACCCATCGCTCCCAACCTCAATCATGACGAGGCTCCCACTGACGAACGTCCAGCTGGTGCCAGCGCAGGAGGCTGGGGTGGTGGAGGCTCGGTAGTAGATGGCATTGCCTGAGTTCACTCCCCAGCAGCCCCGAGGGCCACAGCTGTAGTACTTCAGGAGCCCTGGGACGCTGGCCCAGGGCAATGGAGAGCCCCCGTTGGCGGCCACCGTGGCGCTTCCACTCAGGCAGTAAATGTTGTTATTGGTGTTGACCCCGGCTACAAACTGCGCTCCTCCAGCATCAATCTGCTTCAGCAACCCTGAAACAAAGGTAAGAAATGGTAAGACCAAAAACACCTTCAATATATTCCTTCACTATTTATGGGAAGACGGGAAAGGATAGCCAGCAGGTGCAATGTGTTCAGCAATGCTGCACAGCCCTGCCTTGCTGTTGAACCCAGGCCATTGCACGTCCCTCTCTGCTGTGTATCTGAGCCACTGGCTCCAGCCACCACTCCTTATTTTATGAAAAGTGCAATAAATGATCATTCTCCCAGTGCAATAGGCAAGGATCACATGCGCAGGGGTCTTTATTTGGGGTGCATACAATACATCTTTCCATAGATATATCTGTAATTATTTTTTTGTATAGCACAAACCTAGCCATAAAAATAAGAGAGGGCACATAGTTTCAGCCATGTTGGAGCAGCAAGACTCTTCCTGCGGTCCCCGCTGCCCGCAGACCTCTGACTGCACTTGGAGTTGTGGGCAGGCATTAAGGCTTCGAGCAGAAAGAGAGAGACCCAGGATGGGGGGTGAACCATCCCATGGGCTGCTTGGTGGTCTGAGTAGGGTGGGCTGCAGTGAGTAATCGCCATCTCCCTAAAATGCAAAGGTGGCAGCGTACACACACAGTCCCATCTTTCGTCATCCACTGTGGTGTGTTGCAGGTCACTGAGTCCTGTGTTTTAAGTTCAATTTACTGGCATCTTTTTGTATTATTTGTTCTTCTTCAAGTCACCTTTAAACTGAAGGTAGTGGCTATTTAATGCTGCTGGGTAAATAAATAGCAAAAGTCCACAGCTATTTACACAGCTACTGACTAGAAAGCAGAGAATATGTGCTATTTGGTCTACGGCCTTGCAAAGAAACTTTACTATTTACCCAGCCGCTGACTAGAAAGCAGAGAATATGTGCTATTTGGCCTACGGCCGAGCAAAGAAACTTTACTATTAACCCAGCCGCTGGCTAGATAGCAGAGATGATGTACTCCTTGGCCATGACAATAGCAAAGAATCTTCACTATTTACCTAGCAGCCGACTAGATAGCAGAGATCAAGTGCTATTTCAGCAGCTCGCTGGATAACAGAGGCCATGTACTATTCGGCCAGCGACCATGCAAATAACAGAGACTATGCTATTTCCTCGACAGTCAATTAAATAGAGGAGATCATACACTATTTCACCAGCTACCGTACAAAGAGCTAAGAAACTTCACTTTTACCTGTCCCCCGAAAAAATAGCAGAGAATGTACTCTTTGCCCACAGCATGAAAATAGCATAGCGATTTCACTACTTACCTGGTCGCTAGCTAAGTTGCAGAGATCATGTATAATTTCCTGTTTGAGTCTCTACTTCCACCACTGTTTGGCCGTCCCTGCGCATCTTTGCAATGTCTCAATCTATCCAGCCTTTTATTCTTCACAGGTTGATCAACTGAGATTGATCGTAACATCAAATATTAGGTGATCAATCAATAAGGAGTTTGTAGAATGTGAACACTCCCCTGCGAGGGTCTCAAGGCACTGGGGCGGGGGCTGCTGATCCGTCTGGGCACTGGGGTTCAGTCGAAGAGCCAGATCTTAAGATCCTTTCTGAATTGGGTCAGCGATGTGGATTGTCTGAGTTGGGACAGGGAAGTAGGAAAAGGATCTTCCTCCGGTGTTGTGGATTTGTGGTACTTGGAATGAGAGGCGGTGGTTCAGGTATTCTGGTCCTGACTGTGGATGGTTTTTTAGACTCGTGTTAGGAGCTTGAATGTGATTATTTTGTTGACTGGGAGCCAGTGGAGTTCTCAAAGGTGTTTGGTGATGTGACTGCAGCGGTGCAGGTTGAGGACCAGTCTACCTACAGCATTTCTAACATTCTGTAGTTTTCTGAGGAGTTTCTGGGTGGCAACTGCATAGAGTGCATTGCCGTAGTTGAGTCTACTGCTGATGAGAGCATAGATGACCGTCTTTCTGGATTCAGTGGAGATCCTTCAGAATGTCTTACGAAGTAGGCGAGACATGAGGAAGCAAGATGAGGATACTTCGTTGATCTGATGGTTCATTGTGAGGGAGGAATCCAGTATGATGCCGAGGTTTTGTGCGTGGTCCGTGGGGGTCGTGAGATTCCCAATGCAGTGGGCCACCAGGATTCGTCCTAAACTGAGAAGGTGGGTCCCAGGATGAGCACTTTGGTCTTGTCCGAGTCGAGTTTGACACAACTGTCTTTCATCCAGGTGGCAACTGCCTTATTCCACTGTGGAAGTTGGTCCTGGCAGTTGTGGGTTCGTTGGTAAGGGAGGAGGATCAGCTAGGTGTTGTTGGTGCAGGAGACGATGTTGAGTCTGTGGTTCCTGACGATGGCTGCCAGGAAAGCCATTTAGGCTTTGAAGAGGGTGGGACTCAGGGAGGAACACTTGGGCACGCTGCAGCTGATCTCTGCGGGTTCAGAGAGGAACTATGGTAGTCTGACTTGCTGTGTTTGACCAGTGAGGAAGGAGTGGATTCAGTCCAGGGCCTTGTCGTGGATGCCGGCGTCATGGAGTGTTGTGATTAGGGTGCTGTGGGAGATGTTGTCAAAGGCAGCAGAGAGGTCCAGGAAGATGAGAGCTGTGATTTTGCCCCAATTGAGGAGGGAGTGGATGTCGCTGATGGTGGCCAAGGGTGTGGTCTCAGTGCTGTGGTTGTATTGGAAGCCGGATTGGAAAATGTCCAGGATGTTGTTCGGTTCGATGAACTTTGATGGCCTTCTCGATGACCTTGGGTGGGAAGGGGAGCTGAGAGATAAGTCTGAAGTTCTTGAGGTCTGTCTGGTCAGCGGATGGTTTCTTCAGCAGGGGAATGATCTCAGAGTGTTTCCAGTCATCTTGGAAGGTGGTGGTCTCGATGGAGCAGTTTATAGTGTGGTAAAGCTTGGGCTGATGAAGGGGACTGCTCTGTGGAAGATGTGGTGTGGGCATGGGTCCGAGTGGGCTCTGGAGTGGATGTTCTTCATTGTCTTGAGTGTGTCATCTATGGTGAGTGGGGATCAGTTGAGCAGGATATGTTGGGATGTGGTGCGGTCGGGTGCGGTGATGTCTTGCCTGGTGGGAGGGTATTGGGTGTTGAAGCTGCCGTAGGTGTGCTTGATTTTGTGATTGAAGAAGCTGTTGAGTTTGTTGCAGAGATCACAAATGCTGGACACAGTGGCGGACACCTTGATGATGGATAAGAGTTATTTGCTGTTGTGTGCGTTGACGTTTCTTCTGTCTTGGATTGCCATTTTCTTTGGGGTTTTGAGGAGAAGGTTGTGTGCGATGATGGCGTCTTTGAAGGTAGTATCGGTTTCCAGGGTTTTGTTGTTCCTCCATTGCAGGTAGTGACTATTTAGCTGACCACTGGGTAAATAGTGAATGTTCTCTGCCATTTATTTCCCCACTGGCTAATTGGTAGATGTAAGAAATTGGGAGGTTATTTAAAAACTAGGCCTGCACTGTGAGCTTTATTTCTTTGATGCTTCAGTGGTGCAGGCTTGTAAGAGAGTAGGATCTCCTTCTTATAGTTACCCCCACTTTTTGCTGATGTTTCACTGTTTTTCAACTTTATTCTGGCTGAGATCCTGCTTTCCAGGACCCCAGACTAGCTGCTTCCTCTCTACTGACTGCATGTACTTTAGGTACACTCCAAATTGGATCCTAGGGTACCCTTATAAGTCCCTAGTTTGTGGTATACTATATACCCAGGGCATAGGTACACCAGGGCCTCCCAGGGGCTGCAGCATTTATTGTGCCACCCCTGACAGGCCACTCAGATTGACACCACAGGTCTGCTACTGCAGCCTGTGTAAGGTGGTGCATGCGCCCCTTACTTAGATATAGGTTCACTATATCTACCTTATCACTGCACATATATACCTATCACTCACCCCTATGGCAGGCCTTATCAATCCTGAAGGCAGGGTGCTAGGTTTTATCTGAGAGGGTACCTTTGCATGAGGAGGTCCCTTCTGCAGCCTTTGGAATCTATCCTCCGTGGTTGTTCTGTGATTGAGCCATACCATATACTCTTAAGTGCATTATAACCTCGGGGTGAATGTTAACTTTGAAATGGCTGCAAGGAAACATGTCGTGTTTGTTGTCAAACAACTTGGAATCATACCTCCCTGCCAGTCCTGGCGTGGGAGGTATGATTCCACCCACCTAGAGGGAGAAATATGACCACACTGGTGCACCCCATACCAGCTTGGCAGAACCCTGGCATCATAAGATGGTTGCTGCCAGCCACAGACACGCGTCTGCCCTCCTGCTGCTGGATGAAACTCTGGCAGGGGAGGCTGGATAGTAGGTTTCCTGTCACAGGGAGGAATAACCACCTCCCAGACAGGCTTTAGTGTATTGGGGCTTGGTGGGTGCACTCCAAGAGTGCTTTAATGTCTGCACTGAAGGCACGTTTGGTGTCCATGTGCATAGTACAGCTCAAACCAGTTGCAGGGGCTATCAGCCCCTGCTCTGGTATGAAACTGGACAAAGGACATGGGTGTAACCACCCCTCTGTAAATAAAAATTAAAACCTGTATTTGTAAAGCATGACCTACTCACCCTTAAGGGTCTCAAGGTGCTTGGGGCCATTGTGGAAATTAAGTGAGCTATTTCCCAGAGTCACATGATGTTGAACGGAGCTGCCACCGGGGATCGAACCGTAAGCCCTGTCCTGTCTGCACTGGGGCACATTTGGTGTCCCTGTGCATAGTCCAGTTCAAACCGGTTGCAGCCCCTGCTCTTGTGCAAAGCTGAACAAAGGACATGGGTGTAACCACCCCTCTGTCCTGACCTTCCCATAGGTTGGTCGCCAGAGTTTGTCCCACCCCTTCCTTGGGTATAAAGTAGGAACCCCTGACTAAAGGACTTTAGATTTACCTGGATGAAACTCTGCTACAGAATCCCAGAATTTCAACTATTTACACTTTGTTGGATGACCAAAGAATCTCCCTTGGAGTAAAGAAGTTACTCCAAGGGAGTACTCCTTTCTCGTTGACTCCACTGGCAGACGCAGCAGACTAGTAGGTCACACATTTGAACTGAGTCTTTATTACACTATGGCAGAGAACATTATTCATGGCTTATTTGATGTCACTATACTCCCTTCGATGTGGTGCCACCAGGTCTTAGTAGTATATCACAACCACAAGTTTCTGTGGGTCCACGTGGACTACTGCCCTCGGCCTACGCTCCGCCCGAGTAGGTCACACAATTGGAACTGAGCATCGATTTTTTAATGGCAGAGTACATATCATTGCACGCAAGGAGAGGTGTAAGAGGATGACGAGTTGCAGTAAGGAGGGAAAAAGGATCATCGTTACAGAAGTGATTAAACACTACCGACAACTGCCCTGGTGTCACTAACTCAGTGCATCGCGAGCAAACAACACATGGTTGTGGGCAACTGCTGACCGCTGCCTCCGGCCTACACTGCGGTTGAGTAGGTCACACATTTGGGACTGAGTCTTGATTTAGCAATGGCCGAGTTCATATCATTGTACCGGCATCATCGCTGCTGCATCCCCTCTCATCCCTGGAGCCACTAAGTCTGTTCCCCGACATTCATGGACACTCTCTGGTCGAACATTGGTGGCATTTGAGTCTATGGACTAAGGGGTAGTTGTCATCCTCATGTAGCTGATACTGAATTGGTGGTGGCAACGAGGCTGTAGCACTCCACTCCTCCATTTGCTGCTTCCAGATAGCTTCTGCCCTCTGCATGATACCCTGGAGGACACCTTCCACTGTCTCCCGCAACCCTCATCCACATTCACCTTTGACATCGACAAGGACCCGCTCAGTCTGCGTGGCCCTACCTCAGTGAACTGCAATTCACCATCCTGTGGCAGTGCGCCTGTGACGGCCGCTGTGCATCCGGGGCCACTAACTCTGCGCAGCGCAAGTCAGGGACCCTGTCTGAATGAATATTGGATGACCTCTGTGATGGTGGTCTTGGGGTCAACTACGCCATGTGTATGTGGACCAGCGCTGTCCGTTGCCTCCGGCCTCAACTGCAGACCACCAGGGCTCACACATCAAATCGAGTCGTGACTGGCCCGGATGTCACATCACTGCAGGAGGCACCCGCCACCATCGCCAGGGCTAACTTCAACCACCATCTGCCAGAGACAAAACAGTGGTACTGGCAGACTAACGGAGTTGCTCAGACCTGTTGTGGATGCCATCATCTTCCTGATCCCCTGCTCAGCACTCCAGGTGCCACTGACTCAGTGCACAGCAACACATGGACCGTTACTGATTGGGTTTCGTGCTGTGGAGAGGTTGCACAGCAATGTCACCTCATGCAGTGTGGGAGACCTGGGACGTTGATGAGGAAGATGATGCAGGTGTAACACACCCCACTGCATCAGCACCAGGGATCTCACGAATGGACACAATCCTAGTCATTTTCATCACATGAGCGCGCTCCGCTCTAGTGCCCCAACCTCAGTGCCCTGTAACTCACAGACACTTCTGTTTGTATGTTGGGTGACCTCTGTACTTGCTCCGGCTTCCTCCATGTTGCTCAGAAGTTGACTCTGTTATGTAGGTATTTTCTGTTTCCATTGCACTGGTGTCCACTGTTCAAGTTGTTGCCGGCACCAAGCACTCCATGCGGGCTGGCTTACACTCACCCCACACACATCCAGCACAGGCGTCACTGTACATGTGGCCCTGCCAGTAAAGGGGCCGGGCGCGCATGGCCGTAGCCAGTTCAACATAATATCTGTGTGTGTCCCTGTGGTCTTGTTGTATGCATGAGGGCCCTGTGCCCTACGACATTACAATGTGCTGTGTACAGCGGATTCCAGACATGTCACCGCAGGCAGTGGGTTAGAGCTTGGACATGTAGCTTTGTCGTCACCCACTCAATTCGTAAGGGAAGTGAACTGGGCTGTCGTACGCAGAGCCAACATGGGTGTGTGACTGATATTTGCGTGCCCCTAGGCATGGTTATCTACTGGGAATGTGCATCTGCCTGTGTCTCTATGGCAGTGTGGGTCTCCTTTGTGGGGTCTAGGTTGTCCCTGAAGGATAATATACACCCACTTATATGGTAGAGTTCGCCTTCCATGTGTTCTGACCCCACCCGCACCAGTTCGGCCACCTCCTTTTTGAATTCTGACACCTGGCATTGGGGTGCCATGAGTGGGTCGTTAAAGTGTTGTGAGGCAGCCGTGCTTGCGGGTGCTTCCTGCGGTGTGGTCTGTTGCAGGGTCTGTGTTCTCTGCTAAGTAGCTTGGCTGCCCTGGTCCTGGTGGTGGGTTGCATGGGATTTCCATGAAGACTCCAACAGGAATGTGTAACAGCAAGCACAGCAGGTGTATCTCTGGAGGAGGAGCTCAAGCATGCACAAACACACACACTCACACAATGCCTGTTGCATGAAGACTACGGCAAGACCTGGGGTGTAACAGCTCACACAGCAGCAGCATCTCTGCAGCCGGAGCTCAGCATACATGCACGCTACACACACACACACACTCTCACTCTCAGTGCTTGCTACATGAAGTCTCCAGCAGGAATTGGGGTGGGGGTGTAACAACACGGACCGCAGTTCAACATGTCTGCACAAACATTCACATACTACACACATTCAGTGCATGCTGCATGAAGACTCCAGAGGGATGCGGTGTGTAAAAACACACACTGCAGCTCAACATGCACACATAAACATGCACACACCCACACCTACACATTCTCTCAGTGCCTACAGCATGAAGACTCCAGCAAGAGGCAGGTGCAAACAGCATGGACTGCAGCACCATCACTGGAACATCAACACACACATGCACACACACAAGGTCTGCTGCATGAATACTCCAGCAGGAGGGGGTGAGTCAGCACACACTGCAAACGGAGCTCATCATCCACACACACATACACACTCTATTCTGCATGAAGACTCCAGCAGGAGGGGTTGAAAACAGCATGCACCCACTGCAGCAGGAGTTCATTGTTCACACACAAACATGCAAACACTCCTTGCACACACTCTGAGCCCCTGCTGTATGAAGTCTCCAGCAGAAGGAGGTGCAAGCTGTATGCACTGCAACTACATCTCTGGAGCAAGAACAGATTCTCATTGCACATACTCCACACATACCCACACACTCCACTCACACACACATACATCTTCTGAGTGCCTGGTGAATAAATGTAAGTATGCACTGCAGCGGCATCTCTGCTGCAGGAGCTCTGCATGCACACACTCAACACACAAACACACACTGTGAGTGCCTGCTGCATGAAGCCTTTAGCAGGAGGAGGTACACATAACATGCACTGCAGTAGAATCTCTGCATCAGGAGCTCAGCATGCACACACATACACACACACACACACTCGGTTTGTCTGTTGCATGAAGACTCCAGCAGGAGTAAATACACACAGCATGCACTGCAGCAGCATCTCTGGAGCAGCTCTCATAGCACACACTCCAGACACACACACTCACATACAAACTCTCAGTGGCTGCTGCATGAAGACTCCAGCATGAAGGGATGCAAACAGCCTGCACTGCAGCCGCATCTCTGGAGCAGGCCTTGATCACACACACACACACACTCCGCACACACACTCACATACAAACTCTCAGTGGCTGCTGCATGAAGACTCCAGCAGGAAGGGATGCAAACAGCCTGCACTGCAGCAGCATCTCTGGAGCAGCTCTCATCACACACACTCTGCCAGAGAGAGGAGCAGGGGCAGGATGATGACTCTTACTCCCGCAGAAACAACAGTCACAGCCATCTTGTGATGCCATTTCTCATTCATGAACAATCATACACATGAGGCCCCGAGCTATGCAGGCCCGAGGTTAGTTGAAGCATTTGCCACCCAATGACTAGGGGTACTTTGAAGTCTCCCAGGGCACTGGTGGAAAGATGATAAGACCCTGCCTCTTCGTGCTCAAAGCAAGCATGCAGATTAAACAAAGCCAGTGAACCCAGCAACGAGCAAGCTCTGAGGCAGCTCCCTTGACAGTCTCCCTTGGACTACAATCTAGTGCAATGCTTCGAGGCGCGGCTGACTTAGAGCAAAATAAATAGGGTCACAAGGTTTGGTGTAGCCTTGTAAATGTGTATGTTTAAATATATACATATTCACTTAAAAAAACAAAGGTTTATGAAGTAGAGTTAAAAAACTTGGAAATTCACAAAAAAACAAAGGTTACCGAGACGTCATAGTTGGGCTCAGATTTCACTTGTGCAAAAACATGCACTTATATTTACCTGAGCGACCAATAACATACGCCCCCGCAATGCACTGCTTATTACCTCACATATCGCATCATTCCTGAGATGGTCAGTGGCATAACTGATGACATCTCAAATGACATCGACTTACCCACTTACCAACTTACTACAAGAATCTGATTAGTATTATAAGTGCACTACTAATGAGTGATACGACTCTAACATATAGTATGTGCGCAGATGCATGACTCTGTGTATCCATGTGTGAGTGGGTGTCTGAGTAGCTATTTGTGTGTATACGTGGGTGTGTGGGTAGCTGTGTGGGTGAGTGAGGGACTGTGTGAGTGGCTGTATTAGTGAGTGAGTGGATATGTGAATGGCTCTATGAGTGAGTGGGTGGCTGTGTGAGTGGCTGTATGGGTGTGTGACTGGATGTGCGAGTGACTATGGGTAAGTGAGAGGGTGTTTGAATGGCTGTATGAGTGAGTGATTGGGTGTGCAAGTAGCAGTATGTGTGAGTAAGTGGTTGTTTGAGTAGGTGTTTGGTTAAGTGAGTTTTGTTAGTGGCTGTATTGGAGAGTAAGTGTATATTTGAATTGCTGTATGGGTGAATGAGTGGATGTAAAGGTGCTTGAATGGATGTGTTAATGGGTATGTAAGTGATTATATTTGTGAGTGAGTGTGCAAGTGCTTGTATGCATGAAAGAACGGCTGTCTTGAAAGACTGTATGGGTGAGTGAATGGGTATATGAGTGGCTGTGTGGATGAGTAACTGGGAGCATGAGTAGTTGTTTGGGTGAGTGTGTGACTCTGGGCCCGATTCACAGAACTAACTTAAGACAAAATCCTAAACATACTACATTTGGTATTCACAGAAGGTAGGATTTTGTTTTAAGTTTGTCTTAAGACAAACTTAAGACATACTTAAGACAGACTTAAGTTAAGATGTTGTCTTAAGTCTGTCTTAAGTTTGTCTTAAGAAAAAATCCTAACTTCTGTGAATACCAAAAGTATTAAGTTTAGGATTTTGTCTTAAATTAGTTCTGTGAATCGGGCCCGGAGTGAGTAACTGTATGAGTAAGTGACTTTTCCCATGTTCATCTCTTGCCTTGAGTCACACGTTTCTTTTCATAAGTATTTGAAGACCTGGCCCTTTGCCCTGTAACCAATTCTTAGAGAGGGTTGATACTCCTGCCCTCCTCTAGTGGATCCTCTTAGCGCATTGACACCCGTAGGCATTTGGTCACGCTTTCATTCATTCATCTGAACACCACAGGCACTGAGGTACATTGTGTAAGTGGTGTGGGAGTGGGCAATAGGCACCGGCTACATAGAGGACACTCTTCAGTCCTTTGTCCACCAGTCTGTTCTCCATCAGTGTACACATACAATCAGGTCACAGTGTTAAATGCCTTTCTGGGTCAGGACTAATGGAACAAAAGGAGCAGGGTGGCCCAAGATGCTGGAAATATGAAAGACAAAGTCCTCCAGGGAGGTGAGGAGAAAGGTCAGTATGGAGGGTGGTACATCACTGTGCGATGGTAATCTTATGGCAAAGGTTGAAAAGATTAGGATATGGTGCTGGAATGTTGTGGGAGTGAGGTCAAAACTAGATAACCCAGTGTGGGTCAACCTATTCAGAGAATATTTACTACCTATGCTTGCAAGAAACTTGGGCCGTTGGTCCTTTTTTTTAGATGGCTATTGTATTTTTTTGTTCTACTGCTATTAGCTCAAATCAAGTCAGAGAAGAGGGAGACACGCGATTTTCATCTTTGTAAAACATTTAGGTAAGGTGTCAAAGAATGTTTTAGATTCTCTGCATTATCAAATAATTTGGTGAGATTTTGATGGAGCGCTTTAGTGGCAATACAATATTATAATAATATTTGCAATTGTTCTAGTGCTAGTGTTGTTGTAAGTCTTGAGAAAGATCCGAAGGGCTTCATTGAGCTTATGTAAAAAGAGATGTGTTTAATCTGGTTTGGAGGGTTTAACATCCATACATGTAGATTGAGAGTCTAATCACAGCACGGAACTGGTCATGCTGTCTATCATAGATGAGCTCCGGAATAGGGCAGACAAGAAGATACCCGGCGCCCTGGTGCTGTTAGACCTCTCCGCGGCGTTTGACACCGTTTGTCACAAACAACTCCTGTCGCGGATGAGGGACTTCGACATCCAGGGCACAGCCCACGCCTGGTTTGCTTCTTTTCTACAAGGGAGGACACAAAGAGTTCAGCTGGGAGAATTGCTCTCTACTGCAACACCAATTTCTTGTGGAGTGCCACAGGGGTCGGCTTTGTCGCCCCTGTTATTCAATATATATCTCCAACCATTGATTGCACTCCTGAATCAAATGGATTGTCAGGTATACAACTATGCTGACGACACCCAAATCATTATCCAAATGGATAATGCGCCTGGGGCGCCAGCAAATCTGCAAACCATCTTGAAGCACACAGCTAATTGGATGTCGCTGAACTCCCTAAAAATCAATCCGGACAAGACGGAGGTTCTACCTATTACCATCGCTGGCAATCCATGGCATGATGGATTCTGGCCTAGGGAACTTGGACCGCCCCCGGAGCCGGCAGTGGCTGTAAAAAGCCTAGGCATCTATGTGGATGACAAACTTGCCATGCGGAAACAAGTTACCACGGTGGTAGGAACTTGTGTTGGCCTGCTCCGTCAACTTAGAAAAATTGCGCCATTACTGTCCTATTCCACACTGAGACGGGCGGTTTCCGCAATGATTCTTGCAAGATTGGACTACGGCAACTCGCTCTATTTGGGTTTACCCCAAAAACTCCTGGACAAACTTCAGATGGTGATGAATGATGCCGCTAGGCTCATTCATAAGAAACCCAGGAGCACGCATGTGTCCCCACTTATGCGTGAGCTACATTGGCTCCCAGTAAGGCAGAGGGTGCTCTTCAAAGGGTTATGTATTGCACATAAATCTCTTTATGGTAAGGCACCAAGATACATTAAGACCCGCCTGATTCCATATAAACCTGCCAGGGTGCTAAGATCTGCTGAGGCAACTCTTCTCATGCAACCACGTTTTAGATTGGCGACAGTGGGCGGTCGTGCCATCTCGAACACCCTCCCAGCAGCTTGGAATAGTCTACCGGCGGACTTGCGCAAAGAATCTAATTTGCTGTCCTTTCGGAAGAGGTTGAAGACTGATCTTTTCCAGAAGGCCTGGGGTGGGCTATAAATTTCTGGGAAGTGTCTTTTTTGGTTTCCTGCGGTGCTTATTGGACAAGCGCTTAGAGACCCCTGGGTTATAAAGCGCTATACAAATCAAAATAAATAAATAAATAAATAAATAAATAAATATGGGTCTGCAGTATGTCTACACCTGAAGGGGGTGTGAACACATTTCTTTCATAAGACTTACGGAGAGGCTCTGAATGGGTTTCTTATTAAATTAAAACCTAATCTTTATAAATGACGTATGCCCTGCCCCCATCAGGCGCTGCCGACTTGTATCACCTCTTGTATAGACAATTCTCAAATACTTGCATCATATATGAGCGGCCAAGGCCCACTGACCTTGACTCTGAACCAGGCTCAGGGAGGAAGCCAGCCAGCAGGGCTTAGCCAGGAGGCTGGGTGGGTGGAGGAATGGGATGGCCTTAAAGTGGGCTTGGATGAGGACACAATGTCATGGCTTCCTGGGATCCAGGGTGGTCGAGAGCTCTATGCATGGATGATGCAGTGGAAGAGGACTCGGGGGAGCCAGCCTTTGAGTTTTATCAAATTGTATTAGAAATGCCCTGGTACGACAACCAGGTGCTTATCATGTTAAAAGTCAGAGTTGGTTCGCTTCACCCTGCAGTGCGGCTCCTAAAGCACTCAATGTGGCGCTGGGCGATTCCTCGAGGGGCTGCGGAGATGCTCAAGAGATGCCGGAGGAAATAGAACATGTCCTTGTCCAGGCGAAAAATCTGGCTGCTAAGGGTTTTCCCCTCCTGTGCTGAGCCTCGTTGAACCCCATTGTTCATGACAAGGTCAGCTCGTCATAAGCACAGCTCCACTGTGCCTCATGACGAGCTGAGCTCGTCATGAGCATGGAAGGGGTTAAGGAGATGGTAAGGGAAGCTCTTCAAAGATGCAAGAATTCACTCTGCCTTTTAGAAAGTGATAAATGCACCTTATTTGAGTGAAATGGCAGGATCTTCTATAGAGACTATAATCCTAGCTGAAGAATTGGTCAAACACTTCTAGTGGGGGGGGGGGGGGGAAACAGGGGGTGGGGGGGGAGTTTAATCAAAAGGAAGAGGGTTTATCTGTCGGACCCATTGAGTTTGTTTCATTGAGGCGACCAGAGCTGTTAGGACTAGCCTGAAAAGGAAAGCCCAGCTCCAGACAGAGTCCCTATAGATCTATTTATTGAAAAGATTGACTTTTGAACCCCACTGGTCACAAACGTGTTTGAAGTAGGCCTGGGCAGAGTTTGCGGAGTGCCACATGACCCAAAAACTCTGCCAAGCTACGCAGGGTTCTTCAAGGTGAGGAGTGTTTGACGTCATGCCGTCTGTGCTGATTTTTAGCGGTCGGTGTCTGTCCTATGTGCAGCGTAAGAGGGCGCTGCTTCTTTCCTCTGCTGGAGTGTATACTCTACTCGAGCGGTAGCTTCCTCAACGCAAACGGAAGGTTTCTCAGCGCGAGCGGATGTGACCACACGCCCCCGCCCACGCTGAAACATCTCATCAGGAGGTGGTCTGGAGTAAGACGCCAACTCGGCACTGATGAGCGCAAGCGAGGGAAAACTTTGCCCGCAGAGTTTTTCAGAACTCTGCGTACTAGGTGGAGCATGGAGTGGGAAATACTCTACAAACTTTGCGAGCGGAGACGAATTTCACACCCAGGCCTATTTAAAAGCGGTAGCAAAGTGCGTTCCTTTTCCCGCCAGGAGTCAGTCTGTAATTGTGCAGATTTTTAAAAAGGAGAAAACATCTGATCCAAGTTTGTGTAGACACATGCCCCTGTTGGAATCTATTCTTACGGTGGTCGGAAGGGCAGTCTTGTCTAGGTTGGAAGGTTGGGCAGAAGAAACTAATATTCTCTGCGATGTACAGTATTGCGCTTTTAGAAAGAATTAAGCACTGTTGACCAGTATCTGTACCTATATCTTGTTATAAAGATGTTGGCGCCTCATCAAATTACAAGGTCCTGTGAATTGGGGGATCCATCAAAATCCATGGGAATGGCAGGGAAACCCCATACAACCCCCGTGGAACGCCTCCCAGGGCAGAGTAACACAACACAGCAATCTGCGTTGCATACCTATACTCCTGGGGCCTCATTTATGAGGCCCCTTGCGCCATCGGAACTTCACTTTTCATGAAGTTCCGTGGCGCAGAAGCCTGCGTGGTATTTATCAGGCAGCAGTACGTCAGTTTTTGTGGCGTACTGCTGCCTGATAAATATCAGTCCCTTTAACGCAGTGTTCTGCGTTAAAGGGGCGTGCAATGGGTGTTGCTGGGGGCGTTCCCAGCAACATCCATGGCCTTTTGACACTGCCCCAGATTTACGAGAAATCGTAAATCTGAGGCAGTGCCAAAAGCTTGCGCCTCCCAAGGGGAGGCGTAAGGGATGCGCAACTGGGAGAAATGTCATTATTTCTCCTCGTATTTCCTTTTTTCATGTGTGCTGCATTCTGCAGCACACGTAGAAAGAGGAAAAGCCTCTTGTGATTATTTTTGTACAGAAAGGTTTCCCTTCCTTGTAGGAAGGGGGAGTCTCTAGTTGGCGCAGTGCAGCACTAGCGACAAGCAGGGACTCTCTCTTCCTCGTCAGGGCTGAGGGTTACCTCCAAGACAACCTCTGCTTACCCTCTAGGTAGTGTGGCTTAAGCAGTCTTAGGCTAATCTCTGGGGCACATAGGGTTAAACATTTGCAATATTACACCATCACAACCAACCCACCACACAATGACACCAAACTGTATTTGTAGTAAAAATATATATTCTTTATATAATTTCAAGCAGGCTTGTAAATACAGTTTTAGGCACTTTCAAAATGTCAGATTCCAGTTTACTTTATGTTGGGTTGCCACAGTTCTTTCTAGCAATAAGCAATCTTAGCGTTTCAAAACAGTTCTTTATCAGCTTCCAATTGCCCAAATATGATATTGTTTGGGGCCTTTCTGTTCACGTTTTATCAAAACAAAGGCGGAGTTGCCTGCTGGGGGCCTTGGCGCACCTCCAAGGACTGGATGGGCCCGACCGGCCCGGGCTCACGCTTCTAGCGGGAGCGGCGGCAGGTTGGCTCGAGTCCGCCTCTCTGTGCGAGCCGCACGGCTGTGCGCGGCTGGCGGGGGAGAGAGCGGGGGCCCTGGGAGCGCTCCACACGCGGCTCCGAGGGCTCGGCAGGTCAGAGGGCGGTGCGAGCGAACAGGCCAGATGCTCGCACCGCGGGGGCAACAACAGTACCTTTGTCTTCGGTGAACAGGGTCGAGGCAGTCCGGCCACAGGTCAGCGCGGTGGTCCGCGTCGCGGTGTCTTCCTCCCGAGGTTGGAGCGAGCGGCGGCTCGGCTCGAGCTCGGAGGTTGGCGTTGCGGCGCGGGCCGGGCCACAGGGACAGAGCGCCTTGAGATTTCCTGACCAGTAGGGCACACGCAGAGGGCAGCGATCCTCGGCGCAGGCCTCTGTTAACCCAGGTGACGTTCAGGCACCCCACACAACAGCTGTTTCTCAGACAGCGGCGGCGCGTTCAGGGGCACAAGACACGAAGGGGTGCAAGCAGGCACCGGGCGCCACCTTTCTTCACGTTGCGAGCTGCAGCTCGGGGCCAGTCACGGTGTTTAGATCAGCTGGGCTGGTCTTCACGATGCTTCTGGGCAAGGCAGGCGGCAGTCACTTTGTTTAGAGGGAGGGCAGCTCCCAGAACGTTGCTGAAGAGCGCGATGGACACAGCGCGCTCCGCTTTTTCCTGGAGAGGCTTGCAAAAGGAAAACAGCGTCTTCCAGTGGTTCCTTGGTCAGGGGGTAGCGCCCACTGTTCCTGGGGCGCTGGTCAGGGGGCAAGTTCACAGGCAAGCCCTTGGAGATCTTTCAGCAGAGTTTGGCACAAAGTTACTTAAAAGCAAAAGTCTCTTGTAGTCTTTTCTTTCCTCTCCTTCTGCAGCAAGGCACCAGACACAGGCCAGAGACAGCACTCCTCCTTGTCCTTCCAGGTCCTTCTCTTTTGGCAGAGTTTCTTCTGTAGCGCAAACAGGATCTAATTTACAAGGAGCAGGGCTCCTACTTTTATACCCAGTTTCTTTTGTTCTTACAGGCCAGGGGGGCCTTTGCATAACTGTTCTCAGTCCCTGAGCACTTGTGGTGGGTACTTCTGCTTCTGCATTCAGTGTGAGGGCAGGCACATCAGCCGCTCCCCAGGGGGGCGGAGCCGGCATTGTGAAGACAGGGGCAGCCTAAGCACTTTGTTGACAAGCTTTGGTCCTTCCTGGGCCAGGTGTCGGGCTGAGTCATCAGTCGGTCCCCAGGAGGGCGGAGCCAGCATTGTGGAGGCAGAGCACAGCCTGATGCATCATTCAGGGGAAACTCCCACCACCCACTAAGGTGTCATCCTGCTATTCACAACCTGTCAACTCCCAGCCCTGTCACTCACACACTCAGACAGTCAGATACACACAAGAGCAGAGGCGGGCTGAAATGGTTAGACAAGCAAATGCTAGCTTTCTAAAAGTAGCATTTGCAAACCCAGGATATTAAAATAAACTTTACTAAAAGAAGTATTTTATTATTCTGAGTTCAGGCATACTAAACATGACTCTCTACCATGTTCCCTGAGCCTGCTGGGATTATAGAGTGTAATAATTCCAGCAGCCCATTCTGGCCTAAAGGGAGCAGGTAGCCTTGCAATAGTGAAAAACGAATTTGGTTGCAATTCACTACTAGGACATGCCACACACATCAGGGCTTGTCCTACCTTACACTTACAATGCACCCTGCCCTAGGGCCTACCATAGGGGTGACTAATATGAAGTTAAGGGAAGGTTTAGGGGCTGGCAAGTGGGTGCACTTGCCCAGCCAGCATGACAGTACCAGACTGCACGCAGGTTCTGCAATGGCAGACCCTAGACACATTTTAAGGCTGCTTCTGTGGGTGGCGCAACCAGCGCTGCAGGCCCACTAGCAGTATTGGCAGTTACAAGCCCTGGCACTCCTGGTGCACTCTACTAGGGACTAACAGTAAATCCAATGAACCAATCATGGACATCAATCACATGTACACTTTTCAGTAGGGAGAGCATATGCACTTTAGCACTGGCCAGCAGTGGTAAAGTGCCCAGAGTCATTAAACCAAACAAAAGAGGTCAGAGAGAGTATTGGAGGAAGGCAAAAAGTTTAGGGATGACCCTGCCAAGAGGCCCAGGTCCAACACAACCCCCTTCCAGCCAAAACGCAGGGTAGACCAATCACCACTGTGATGGGCTTCCCTGCTTAGGGCGATAGAACATGGACCTGGCCCGCAACAGCAGGGGCACATTCCAGTTCTACGCCAATCAGAACCTATTTTAAATCCTCTGTACATACTCTCAGGGTCCACCCAGCTACTCCATGGGGCACCCTTCTCTTCCTCTGTGGACACCACCTGTGCAGCCTCTAACCATAACTTGCTCACAGGTGTGTCCCAACAGACAGTCATCAAATCACAGTGGCCACTGACAGTAGTCAGGGCTGAGACCCAGGCCTCAGGCCTCTCAGGGCTCCCAAGCCTCTGTGGCCTCAGAGGGTGGGGGGCAGTAGCCCCAGGTGCTTGGCACCCTTTGTCCACTCTCCCTCCTGTCAGGTCAGGTATTTCATCCTGGCACTGACCCACCAGCTCCAGGCCTCTACCTGGCAGCTGGACCCAAGACTGGGGTAGCCTCCCCCACACCCGGTCCTCCTCCTTGGGGCTCTGTACCCTCCCACCTGGAGTGGTACCCCCTTCCAGAATTGTCAGCGCACCTGTGGCAGGTGATATGCACAATTCGCCCACCAGTTCAGGGGTGCTATCCTGCAACTGGGGCACCAGGTCAGGGGGGACACCCTGCACCTGGCCCTTAAACCTAGGGTCTAGACCCTCTAGTTGAACCGGGGTCAGAGGCGAGGACTTCCTCCCTCTGCACCCCCTTCCAGAGTACTGCCCACTCCCAATTGGAGTGGTACCCCTAGAAGTGACATGGGTCAGGACACTGATTACAGTGGCCCCGCCCTCCAGGTCAGACAACACCTGAACCTGGCTCTCCAACTCAGGGACCCAACCCTGCAGTTGAACACTTGCCTGGCGCACCAGGACTTCCCGGGTAGCACGCATGCCCCCCCTGAGGGTGGCACATAGCTCATGTGCCGTGCGACAGTCTGCCTGGCGCAGATCTCCCAACCCCTGTCCATCTGGCAGTGCGGGAAGATCCCCCAGGACAGAAGTGGTGTCCCCATGGTCATTCACTGGGGACGCAGCCCTGCTGGCTGGCCCCTGACCCACTGGTTCTTCCACTGGGGACTCCTTCCCCCTCTCGCCCCTCCTTCTGGACTTCTGCACTCTCCCAACTGGAGTGGTACTGCCAGACACCAGAACTACTGGAGCTCTGTTTACAGAGCCTCCACATCCTCTAGCCACTGGGGGATCCCCCTCAGCGGGTGACTCATCCGGACAGCCTAGGCTTCCCACCTGGTGTTCCCTTAAAGAACCATCCAGGCTCTGAGACTGAGGTTGGGCACTACCGGGACAAAACCCATTCTCACTCCTTCCCCTCAAGGACAGGACGTGAGGCCCTACACCCCTCTCACTGCTACAGGACCTAGCTGGGCTACTCTGCGCCACTCCCACCACTCTGGGCTGGAAGATACCTGAGCCACTCCCCACAGGATCACACCCCAATGCCTCTCCAGACTCACTGGAATCCACCACAAGGTCTGCCTCCAATGTGAGCTCCCTGGGGTCAGAGAACTCACTCTCTAACAGGTGTTGGCATAGCTCTGGAAAACTGGGACTTAAAGTATGCTCTCCCACAATTGGATTACACAGCCCCCTAGCAGGGTTAACCAAACTATCCTTCACCTCACCATCCAGCGCCTCACACACATACTCCACACCATCCTTCTGAGACTGGCCAGACAGTAGCGGACTGTCTCTGTCACACAACCCACACTCTTCTGGGCGGTCTTTACACTCACCCACCAGGACCTCAACCATGGGGGAATCCCTCCCACCACTAGGACCATGAACTCCTACGCCAGCTACCCTATTCCCTTCAGGGACGCTGCGCACTACTGGAGCTACCTCATGCCCTTGAACCTCCTGATGTAAGTTAACCCCCTCCAAGTCAGGTGCCTTATCTCTAGGTGCGCGCACTATGCTGTCAGCACTAGATACCTTAATGTTGCTGCCACCATCTGAGCTGGACTCCACCTCCAACTCAGCAAAGCTCAATCTCTGAGCTACACATATTTCTTGTTGCTGGGCTGAAGCCCGCCTGGCCTCAAGCCCCTCGAGCTCCAAGTCAAGTTTCCTCATTCTTAAGTCATGCGCAAGCTCCATTTTCATTTCTTCCAGGGCTAACTTCCTAGATTCTAGCTCCAGTTGGCAATTCAATTTCAGCTCCGCCAACTTCATTTCATGTTCTCGGGTGGCCTGTCTGTCCGCCAGCTCCTCTGGCGACAGACCTCGGCCAGAAACACTGCTACCCAATGGGGAGGTTGCACCCCTCCACTCTGGAGTTAGGGGTCCCTCCAGCTGCTGTTCTGCATCCTCAAATTCAATTTCTTTTCCAGGGGCATTCCTTGCCTTGACCCAGGCCCTCAGCGCCTTTTGGAACTGCTCCCTTCTGGAGAGTCCGGTCATGGAAATGTTCAAATTTTTGCAGAAGCTCTTGAGCTGTTTCCCGGTATAGTTTTCTAGTTTCTCCCAATCACAGTCAATAGAAGAAATGGATGGTGCCTTTTCCATTTTCACGGACACAGGCATGACTTCAAAAACACATGGAGATCTCTTCTAGCAAAACATAAATCAAAAAAAGTCTGTGGCTAAGTTACTGGACTGTAATCACTATGCAATGGTCAGTAGTTAAGGTAAAACACTGCAAATGTAAATTCGCGATCCCCACCGCTGCGTCCAATGTAGGAAGGGGGAGTCTCTAGTTGGCGCAGTGCAGCACTAGCGACAAGCAGGGACTCTCTCTTCCTCGTCAGGGCTGAGGGTTACCTCCAAGACAACCTCTGCTTACCCTCTAGGTAGTGTGGCTTAAGCAGTCTTAGGCTAATCTCTGGGGCACATAGGGTTAAACATTTGCAATATTACACCATCACAACCAACCCACCACACAATGACACCAAACTGTATTTGTAGTAAAAATATACATTCTTTATATAATTTCAAGCAGGCTTGTAAATACAGTTTTAGGCACTTTCAAAATGTCAGATTCCAGTTTACTGTATGTTGGGTTGCCACAGTTCTTTCTAGCAATAAGCAATCTTAGCGTTTCAAAACAGTTCTATATCAGCTTCCAATTCCCCAAATACGATATTGTTTGGGGCCTTTCTGTTCACGTTTTATCAAAACAAAGGCGGAGTTGCCTGCTGGGGGCCTTGGCGCACCTCCGAGGACTGGATGGGCCCGACCGGCCCGGGCTCACGCTTCTAGCGGGAGCGGCGGCAGGTTGGCTCGAGTCCGCCTCTCTGTGCGAGCCGCACGGCTGTGCGCGGCTGGCGGGGGAGAGAGCGGGGGCCCTGGGAGCACTCCACACGCGGCTCCGAGGGCTCGGCAGGTCAGAGGGCGGTGCGAGCGAACAGGCCAGATGCTCGCACCGCGGGGGCAACAACAGTACCTTTGTCTTCGGTGAAAAGGGTCGAGGCAGTCCGGCCACAGGTCAGCGCGGTGGTCCGCGTCGCGGTGTCTTCCTCCCGGGGTTGGAGCGAGCGGCGGCTCGGCTCGAGCTCGGAGGTTGGCGTTGCGGCGCCCGCCGGGCCACAGGGACAGAGCGCCTTGAGATTTCCCGACCAGGAGGGCACACGCAGAGGGCAGCGATCCTCGGCGCAGGCCTCTGTTAACCCAGGCGACATTCAGGCACCCCACGCAACAGCTGTTTCTCGGACAGCGGCGGCGCGTTCAGGGGCACAAGACACGAAGGGGTGCAAGCAGGCACCGGGCGCCACCTTTCTTCACGTTGCGAGCTGCAGCTCGGGCCAGTCACGGTGCTTGGATCAGCTGGGCTGGTCTTCACGATGCTTCTGGGCCAGGCAGGCGGCGGTCACTTTGTTTAGAGGGAGGGCAGCTCCCAGAGCGTTGCTGAAGAGCGCGATGGACACAGCGCGCTCCGCTTTTTCCTGGAGAGGCTTGCAAAAGGAAAACAGCGTCTTCCAGTGGTTCCTTGGTCAGGGGGTAGCGCCCACTGTTCCTGGGGCGCTGGTCAGGGGGCAAGTTCACAGGCAAGCCCTTGGAGATCTTTCAGCAGAGTTTGGCACAAAGTTACTTAAAAGCAAAAGTCTCTTGTAGTCTTTTCTTTCCTCTCCTTCTGCAGCAAGGCACCAGACACAGGCCAGAGACAGCACTCCTCCTTGTCCTTCCAGGTCCTTCTCTTCGGGCAGAGTTTCTTCTGTAGCGCAAACAGGATCTAATTTACAAGGAGCAGGGCTCCTACTTTTATACCCAGTTTCTTTTGTTCTTACAGGCCAGGGGGGGCCTTTGCATAACTGTTCTCAGTCCCTGAGCACTTGTGGTGGGTACTTCTGCTTCTGCATTCAGTGTGAGGGCAGGCACATCAGCCGCTCCCCAGGGGGGCGGAGCCGGCATTGTGAAGACAGGGGCAGCTGAGCACTTTGTTGACAAGCTTCGGTCCTTCCTGGGCCAGGTGCAGGCTGAGTCACTCCCCAGGAGGGCGGAGCCAGCATTGTGGAGGCAGAGCACAGCCTGATGCATCATTCAGGGGAAACTCCCACCACCCACTAAGGTGTCATCCTGCTATTCACAACCTGTCACCCTGTCACTCACACACTCAGACAGTCAGATACACACAAGAGCAGAGGCGGGCTGAAATGGTTAGACAAGCAAATGCTAGCTTTCTAAAAGTAGCATTTGCAAACCCAGGATATTAAAATAAATAAACTTTACTAAAAGAAGTATCTCATTATTCTGAGTTCAGGCATACTAAACATGACTCTCTACCATGTTCCCTGAGCCTGCTGGGATTATAGAGTGTAATAATTCCAGCAGCCCATTCTGGCCTAAAGGGAGCAGGTAGCCTTGCAATAGTGAAAAACGAATTTGGTTGTAATTCACTACTAGGACATGCCACACACATCAGGGCTTGTCCTACCTTACACTTACAATGCACCCTGCCCTAGGGCCTACCATAGGGGTGACTAATATGAAGTTAAGGAAAGGTTTAGGGGCTGGCAAGTGGGTGCACTTGCCCAGCCAGCATGACAGTACCAGACTGCACGCAGGTTCTGCAATGGCAGACCCTAGACACATTTTAAGGCTGCTTCTGTGGGTGGCGCAACCAGCGCTGCAGGCCCACTAGCAGTATTGGCATTTACAAGCCCTGGCACTCCTGGTGCACTCTACTAGGGACTAACAGTAAATCCAATGAACCAATCATGGACATCAATCACATGTACACTTTTCAGTAGGGAGAGCATATGCACTTTAGCACTGGTCAGCAGTGGTAAAGTGCCCAGAGTCATTAAACCAAACAAAATAGGTCAGAGAGAGTATTGGAGGAAGGCAAAAAGTTTAGGGATGACCCTGCCAAGAGGCCCAGGTCCAACATTCCTGTACAAAAATAATCTTCCCCGCAACGCAGGCACCCGGGAACCATGGTGCAAGGGTGCCTGCGTTGGCGCAGGCAGCCCATTGTGCGCCGGCGGAGGGGAAAAGGACAGGAATGCGCCGTATCTTATAGATACGGCGCATTTCTGCCCTTTTCTTTTGCCGTAGGGAAGCACAGCAGGAAGGCCTGCTGCGCTTCCCTACGGCAAAAAGTCATAAATGAGGCCCCATATTTTTTAAGCCCCTCAGAGTCACGCAAAGTGGCTTTTTTGTGGCTACAAAATTCTGTCAAGGTTTGCAAGGTCATAAATTTGGACCCAAGTGTATAAAAAGAAGCTGGGGGTCCCTTCCAGCTGCGCTAATCACATCTCCTGAGCAGGACTGTGAGTTCTGTTCATTGAGGGTGACATTCATGGGGCTCGTCTATTATTATGGGGAGCAGTTTGGATAAAAGAGGCGCCCCTCTGAATAGGAACATTCAACAGGACTGTGTGAGCTTGAAGGAGGCCGTGCAAACACCAGGGGGGGATTTTAGCAACAAATCACGTGAGAACATAGGAGTGTCTAGTTTTTATTTTTATCCAAATCTAAGAGGGGAATCAGCAAAAGAGCTCTTAGATCTCGGATTCTGAATATCAGAACAGAAGGAAGGGAGGCGGGAGATTAAGCAAAGTGACAGTTGCAGCTCTTGACCTTCCCCTAAAAGCCCCATGACCCGTATTACTATAAGGGTGCACTTTCCTTGTTTGCGTCACGGAACACCTTACAACAGGTGTGCTGGGCACAAACATGAAAAGTGCGCCTTGTGATGGTGACGGTGCTGCCCCAGGGCAGCTGCACACTGGCATTGCCCGGGGCAGTGCGGTCCAGTGGGAAGGGACGGCTGCTTCAATGCCGTCTGCACTTTCAAGAGGAGAGAGAGACCCCCTAGCAGACGGGTGCACTGAGTGACTCCACCTGCCTGCAAGGGAATGTCAGGGGGGTCCATTGTACCCCCTTTCTGCCCTTCAGAGTGGTGCCTGTAGGAGGTGCACTGAAAAAGCCCCACCCTTTTTGGCTCACTCCGTGCACCTCTTAAACCCATGTTTGCCTCTGCTCCCGCGTGCATTATATGGCAGGGCACGGGGACAAATGATTCCCTCATTTGCATGGGGGACACACCCCCGTGCAAATGAGTGATTCCCTCCTGAGAAAGCGCTGGTGCTACATATGCGGCAGCGCTGCTAGTGGCACAGAAGGGGTCGCACAAGGGTCTGCACCCCCTTCTGTAATACCAAAGTGCCCTAGGGGTGCACAAAGCGGGTGCACATGCCCGCGGTGCCCCCGGGGTAGTTTCTGTATGACGGGCCCTGATGTATAGTCTTATATTACCATAGTACAGAATGTGCAGCACAGATTTTTAATGACCAGATTCCGTTTATATGGTGTACATTATTTTTTTGCTCTCAATGAAGAAAATTATTTTAATAGGCAGTTTCCCCTCTGCCCATGTGACACTCGGTCAGAGAAATCTTCTTTTGTAGCTATTACGACGCACCAAGGAGAAAAGGTAATACACCCTTATTGAAACCCTATATATTGTGTGTAATGCAGGCCGGCCATGATGAACTATCTGCAGCAGCTGAACTCTTGTGTTATTTGTTCTTCAAATTTGACGTTTTTTAATTTAGTTTAAGAAAATTAGGAAGTCTTTTACCATTCACTAGGATGCTCACATGTCCTTTGATACAAGTTGATTTACGAAGGAATATATTTTAACTATATATATTTGTTTTTTTAATATTGTGAATATGAGATATATTGATGTATTGATGGGGGTATGAAAAATTATATGTAAAAAATTGTATATATGGGAATTTTTGTGTAGGTTAAGGATAGTTAGAAAAATCTGATTTGTAAGTTTTATTATTGTGTTATATGATGATTTGACTTTTATGGCTAAAGTAGTCGAATAAAGTTTGATTGATTGATTGATTGATTGATTAGTTGATTAATTGACACAGAGCCGAATCAATAAATAAACTGTGATACCTGGATTTTACATATCTTCTCCCACATATGAACTTACCAGTGGTTTGGGTCCAGGCTCCTCCCACAAGTTTATAGATCAGGTTGGCATTGTTGACGCCCCAGACTCCCGCGGCGCCGACGGTGACGTGTTTCAGGGCTCCGGAGAGTTGAACCCACTGGCCGTTGAAGAGGGTGTAAATGTTTGCACCTTGATTCACTCCAAAGACCAGTCCATTCCCAGCATCGATCTGCACCAGCGCTCCTGGGACTTGTACACAGGCCATTTGGATACCTTCAGGGGAACAGAGATGGTTCATGTTACTGTGGTGAAGCTTCCATCTTTGTGAGCACATGAGAGGGATCAATAAAGCAGCCCATAGAGACTCCTCAGACCTGTCACAAGATGTACTGATTCTTCTAAGCATGGGGCTATGTTTAGGGACATCTGTAACAACGCAGATGATGGCAGAAGACAAAGGCATGTTAGATGAGGACAGTAAGACAACTTTCATTCAATAAGTCAGCGAGATGCTAAGAACAACATCTTAGAAACATGTTTCATTGAGGAGTGATGGACAAGAGACACGAGAGGCATTAGAGAGGACGGCGGGCACTCTTCCATGACCTCACGTGTCAAGAGAAGCACAAACGAAAAGACAGAATGAAGAGACACAGGGACATGTGCATGAGTGTGACTCCCGCTGAGAGGACGCGCTCTGATCCTTCTGATACCTCCACCCTGGCTTGGTCTCCAGGTGATGCTGGGCCTTCCTCCTGGGCAGTGATGATGCAGCTACAACCCCTGGGAGAAGCAGCATCTTCTTCAGTGACCATCTCATTTCAAGTCTGCTCTGGAATTGATAACTAAGACAGATTTCTGCCACAATTTTGATCTTATTTCAGTCTTAAATGTTGAATGTGTTTCTTCGTTGTTCATGTTCTAAGTAGTTCAAGAGCTGGAGCAGCGGTATTGCAGCACCTTAGGCGGCGGGGGGGGGGGGGGCATCATCCAAAAACCCTCTGTAGTTTGCACTCGGTCTACTAATGTGCAGTGTGCTCATGGTCCCCGCAGAGACAGTCTCAAGAAGTGACTGGTGACCTCAGCTTCACCGCTCAAGGAGACCATGAGTCCCATCCCGTTTCCATTATTTATCACCACTCGCCTTGCTTTTTCCTTGCAAAGGCTTCAACAGTCCTGAATTGGTTTCCCATTCTCTCATGCAAGTCGCAGTCTACCATCCATACCATGAGAGGGGGGTCATAAAGGTCCCTGCTGCACCATGATATTCCCGCATTGTAATCAGCCCATTTCAATCGCAGAGGACCAGTGTACAGGGAGGAGCTCAGTATAAACCCATATGAAAGAGACAAGCACATGTCCCTCAAACGTGTGCACTCGTTTTCGTTAAGGACACCAGGAAAAGTTTGAACTCAATCCAGGTTCACACCAGAAAGAATACTTTTCACCTAACCGCGCAACTGTACGACACTCTACCACTTCTCTTGGACAAAAAAACTCTTCTTTCAAGAGTGATTCAAGGAGACACTTTAACCTGTGTGTAGCACCCCTTGCATCTCTCTAAGGGCAAGCCCTGTTCCCTAGCTTCCAATGTCTGAGCAATGATTTAGGACTTCTTCATCCTAAAGTACAGAGAGAGAGGAAAGACTCTCCTCCCGCCCTCCTGACTCTCCCACGTCTACTGTCAGTGGAATCCACTGAAGGGCAGAAGAACTTGACCAAAGTCCTGCCCCTTGGGGAAGGACACTGGATCCTTCTTCAGGAATCCATTTCACTTGAGGACCATTAGGAAGCACACTCGATCCTCTTACATCTTCATGGATCCATATGACCTGAGAACCCTTAGGAAGCACACTGGATCCTCTTACTCTTCATGGATCCATATGACCTGAGGACCCTTAGGAAGCACACTCGATCCTCTTACATCTTCATGGATCCATATGACCTGAGAACCCTTAGGAAGCACACTGGATCCTCTTACTCTTCATGTATCCATATGACCTGAGGACCCTTAGGAAGCACACTGGATCTTCTTACTCTTCATGGATCCATATGACCTGAGAACCCTTAGGAAGCACACTGGATCCTCTTACTCTTCATGTATCCATATGACCTGAGGACCCTTAGGAAGCACACTGGATCCTCTTACTCTTCATGGATCCATATGATCTGAGGACCCTTAGGTGAGTACACTGAATCCTCTTACTCTTCATGGATCTATGACCTGAGGACCCTTAGGAAGCACACTGGATCCTCTTACTCTTCATGGATCCATATGTCTTGAGGACTCTTAGGAAGTACACTGGATCCTCTTTCAGGAATCCGCATGACTTGAGGCCCCTTAGGGACATACACTGGATCCTCTTACTCTTCAGGGATCCATATGACTTGAGGACCCTTAGGAAGCACACTGTATCCTCTTTCAGGATTCCATATGATTTGAGGCCCCTTAGGGACATACACTGGATCCTCTTACTCTTCAGGGATCCATATGATCTGAGGACCCTTAGGTGAGTACACTGGATCCTCTTACTCTTCATTGATCCATATGATCTGAGGACCCTTAGGTGAGTACACTGGATCCTCTTACTCTTCATGGATCCATATGACCTGAGGACCCTTAGGTGAGTACACTGGATCCTCTTACTCTTCATGGATCCATATGATCTGAGGGCCCTTAGGAAGCACACTGGATCCTCTTACTCTTCATGGATCCATATGACCTGAGGACCCTTAGGTGAGTACACTGGATCCTCTTTCAGGAATCCACATGACTTGAGGCCCCTTAGAGACATACACTGATCCTCTTTCAGGAATCCATATGACTTGAGGCCCCTTAGGGACATACACTGGATCCTCTTACTCTTCAGGGATCCATATGACTTGAGGACCCTTAAGAAGCACACTCGTTCTTCCTTCAGGCATTCATGTGACTTGAGACCCCATAGGAGAGTATACTGTATCCTGCTTCAGGAATCTGCATGACTTGAGGACCCTTAGGAAGCACACTGGATTCTCCACCAGGATCAGTATGACTTGAGGACCCGGTATACTGGATCCAACTTCCGGAATCCATATGACTTGAGACCACTTGGAGAAGTATATTGGATCCTTCAGGAATCCTCATGACTTTAACTCCCTTAGGTAATACACTAGATCCTCCTTTAGGAGTGCATATGACTGGAGACCCATCAGGGAAGAACACTGGATCTTCCATCAAGCAGCCCTATGACTTATGTGTTAATACATCATCTACAAGACGGCCATCCTAAAGCACCAAGATCACTCGCCTGATCGGAGATCACAATAAGAACCTTCTGCTTCATTTCTGCTTAGACGCGCCCCAGCCACCCTCAATATCCCCATCAAGCATCTTTTTTCAGGCTCCTGCAGCGATTGCTCCTTTAGTGCCACACCAGAAGCTCTCTGCTGCACATGGCTCTGCCTTCTTGAAAGCTTCCCCTTCCTTGGAACTCTAGCAGGACTTCCTACAGCTTCAGGGGTTCTAAAGTACCATTTCTTTCACCCTTTCTAGTGTTGACAGCCTGGCCCCATCCGCCCAGAAGTAGAACCCTCAGTCCTTTGCTGTTCTCCTTAAGTCACATCCCTGAGACTCATCTTCACATTTTGGGCTTGTCATAAAAGGCATTCCCATTTATCAATGGAATTGTCGTTTTTCCTTGTGCTGTTTGTCACAGAGAAGTCTGAATAGTAGCAATTGAGTATACTGCACTTTAAAAAATATATAGAGATAACATTTAAAAGCTGCCTCGCTTTCCAACTTTTCAGCTCCAGCTCGGAATGAACAAGTGAATGTGATGAGAAAGAGGAATTCCAGAAATGCCTAAAAGAGATGATAGTTTTGCTGAAAAACAACTCCTTAAAATTCAATGGAGAGAAAACCAAAGTGTTATGTTTCTCACCCTCTAAAGAGCCTTACACGCTCCTGAGCAATTTCTCGCCTTGGACTAGCATGGGCAACCTAGAGACATGACATTCAGTGTGTAATATAGGAGTATATGTTGATGATAAACTCTCCATGGAGACACATATCAACAAAACAGCAGCCACATGTTTCGTACTTCGGAACCTTAGGACTATCATGCCACCGTTCCCACAGCCAGCAAGAAAGTTCGGGCCTCATTTATGAGACCCCTTGCGCCATCGGAACGTCACTTTTTGTGACATTCCGTGGCGCAGAAGCCTGCGTGATATTTATCAGGCAGCACTTATCCACTTCTTTTGGCTCAATGCTGCCTGATAAATGTCAGTCCCTTCAACGCAGTGTTCTGCGTTAAAGGGGCGTGCAATGGGTGTTGCTGGGGGCGTTTCCACCAACATCGTTGACCTTTTGACACTGCCCCAGATTTATGAGAAATCGTAAATCTGAGGCAGTGCCAAAAGCTTACGCCTCCCTAGGGGTGGCATAAAGGAAGCACAACGAGGAGAAATATCTTTATTTCTCCTTGTTTTTCCTTTTTCTGTGTGTGCTGCATTCTGCAGCACACGTAGAAAGAGGAAATGCCTCTTGTGATTATTTTTAGGTCTCGCCTAGCAGCACGCATGCGCTACAAAGGCAAAAGACCTCTTGGAATGGCTTTGGCTTTTCAGCCAAAAACGTGCACGCTTTCCGTTGCCTTCAATGGCAACGCATGCACGTTTGGCGATTCCATTGCGGGAGCGAGCAGCTGGCGCCATATGGTATCAATTATCGTGCCTTGCTGCTAGCTCCCACAAGGGAATCGCGCCCACCCCCTCCTCTCTACCCTCCCCCTGCTGCCTTCATTCAGCGGTGGCGCCTGCCAGCGCTTGCGCGTCTTATAGTTTGTTTTCTGTGGTGTTGGTTCCTTTAAACAAAACTACCTGGTATGTGTCAAGAAACGTGTAGTCCGTGATATCAGTCACCTGAGCTTAATTTATAATTTGTCTAAAGAAGCTGGAGTCGACGCGTTTAGGAAGGGCGCACTCTCCTGACATTAATCAGTTCCCTTTCCATGACTGTCGCCCTGCAGTCTGAGACACAGCTTTTTATACCAGCCCCGTACTTCATAGAGCGAGTCAGATCCCCCCGGGAACATCAAAGTGTACATGTGTTTTTATAATCCTGTCAAATATTGTAAAGAGTAGCACAAACCTGCAACACCCTCTAGCAGTTGCAGGAGACACTAGTTCCCATGCCGTGCTATCACTTGCCCTAGGCGGGTCTTGTTGGACAGGCCACATGACGGGCCGCTCTCCCCCGGCTCGACCAGGCCCGAGCCCAGTCACGCAAGCACCACACACCACCATTGCACGCCCTACGTCCCCTCAGGGACCCCTGCCCTCGAACATGATAACCTCGTGGGTCCGATCCACTGCCGGCCCATGCACCCAGCCCGGGCCGCCATCTTGGACACCTCGCCACGAGGCCGCCTGGCCCCCGATCGACCTCAACCCTGGGCCTAGCCCAGCCTCAGACAATCCGGCACCACCCTCCACCCAGGAGGTGAGCGGGCTACTTGGCAAGTCAATGGGAGAAAGAGGTGCCGATGGCTCTCCCCCCGCCCAGTGCCGCTCGCCCATCGCCTCCCCGGGCGCTGGCTCCACCCCCCTGCTGGGTGTCTGGACTCCCTCATCCCGGACCTCCCGACCTCCAAGTGCGAGGGTCCGGACATCAAAGCACGCCAGCCCTATAACTGGGGCAGCTCCAGAGCAGGAAGTCAGTTGTATCTTGGAGTCGAGAGACGTAAGAGGAACTCATCCTGGACGGACTACTGGCGCTGCCGTAGCTCTGTCCTGTGCACCATCGTCCTGCCTGTTGGCGCTGCCACAGCCGTCGTAACCTTCATTCTTCACCGTCGTCCGGATCTGCTGGCGAGGCCGCGGACCGTTGTAACCATCATCTTCATCGGGACCTGCTTGGCTTCTCCACGGCCCGTCGACCATCCTTCATCCATCTCGGGACCTGCTTGGCTCCTCCACGGCCCGATCAGCAACCACGCCGAGCTCGAGGATTGAGAGCTATTTAACTCATTGGTAACTAAGACTGTCCCGCTACCCTTTCTCCTCAACCAGAGATCAGAACCGAGGGGACCCCTGAGTCCAGACCTCCTTGTATCATAACGACGTAACCTAAGAATTGCATATAAAGTCTCGTTAACCTTCAATCTTGTGTGGTGTCCGTCTGTGGGGGGGGAAGTTACTTACCTGTACAGTCGTTGGAGACGGCTCTCCCTGGAGACCTCTCCCCGTAATCTCGGCCGACCCTCCCGGTCCGTCTAACATTGGTGGCAGCGGTGGGATCCGAATCACCGCATAACGTACAGAGAGTAGCTCACCCCACAACGAACAACAATGTCGACTAAAGAGAGCGGATCAACTGAGAAGTTCCAAATGGAAAAACTAGAGGAATACAGCCATCGTGAACTAAAGCAGTTCTGCATCGAACTAGGTATCGCTACCACCGGACTAAGTACCAAGGACGATTTTAAGCATGCCCTAGAATCTTGGGCAGAGACCGGGGATGTCGAAGCCCCTGAGCAAAGCACCGCGAAAAATACCAACACGGCCCCTGAGGGGCAAAGAACCAGTCTCTCGCAAGACGAGATCCAAGAAAGAGAAAAAGCCCGACTACACGAACTCGAAATGGCCCGACTCAAGATGGACATAGAACTCAAATTGGCCGAGCAAAAAATAAACTTAGAGCACCTTCGCCTCCGAGAAGAAAGAGAGGAGAAACAGAGGCAAAGGGAGCTCGAGGAAAAAAGACTAACGTACGAGCACGAACGGAACCTAGCCGAGATCAACCTGCGCAAACAAAATAAAGAGTTAGGGGTGCCCGACAGACCGTCCACCCCAGGGACCGCGGAGAAAAAAGTGCACATCCCCAAGGATGTGGTCCGAGAATATTTTCGAGAAGACGACATCCAGCAATGGTTTAAGGCCTATGAAATCGCGATGACTGCGCACCGGATCGATAGAGCCGACTGGGGAGCCGGCCTATGGGGCAAATTCCTCAATGAGGGCCGCGATACTCTGTTACAGCTCCCAGACCACCAGATGACCTCCTACGACCATATGAAAGCGGCCCTCCTCACCCGCTATGGCCTCACGCCCGAGATGTACCGTCAGAGGTTCCGAGACTGCACACGCATTCCAGGTACAACTTGGGTGGACTATGTAACGTACTTTAGCCGAGCCTTCGAAGGCTGGATCAGAGGGAACAACGTCACGACCTACGAGCAGCTGTTCAATCTGATGGTATGGGAGCATCTGTCCAACAATTGCTTCATTGAACTACGCCAACACCTCCTCGACAGCAAGTTAACCGATCCCCGGCAGCTCGCAGCCGAAGCTGACCGGTGGGAGATCACCAGAGTGGGCCGGAATGGGTCCTACGAGCAGAACAGGAACAACAATGGTCACTACCGACCCAGAGGAGGAGGAGGGGGCCAAGGACGAGGAAGAGACAATACTCCGGCCGCCCCCGCTACCAGCACCACCCCCCCGGCCAACCGGGGCAGCACCCCGGCGCGACCGGGATACAGAGCCAATGTTACATGTCACCGATGCCAACGAGTCGGCCACTATGCAAACGACCCAAGCTGCCCGCAGTATCAGAGTCCAAGACCCCGCCAGGTGGCCGCCGCGGCACTAGGGGAAGAACAGATCTCCGAGGAACAAGAAACAGGCGAGCAAGAGTATCAAGAGTGGGAGCCAGCCGCCATGACTCTCGCGTGCTTAGGGGGAAGAGACATGGTCCCGCGGGTCCCCCTACCCGCTAACACCCAGAAGTACAGCCAATGGGTGAGCATCAATGGACAACGGGCCGAAGCCCTTCGAGACACCGGGGCCAGTGTGACAGCCGTCCGCTGTCATCTGGTGACCCCAGAACAATATCTACCGAACGTTCTCTGCCCTGTGCGATCAGCCGACAACTCGGAAAGTCTGTGTCGGATGGCCTGCGTCCCCTTTGAGTGGGGAGGGGTCTCCGGCATGTTGAAGGTAACGGTCCGAGACGACGCCCCCGTGGAATGCCTCCTCGGAAATGACCTGGAAAGCTCCCCGTGGGCAGCCGTGGAGCGAAAAGAACACTTGGGGATGTTGGGCGCCCCAGACTGGGCGTGCGTCACCACCCGGTCCATGGCCGCCCGTGCCAACCATCACCCGGAAGAACCAGAATGGCCGGCGCCACCGCCTCCGGTCGCCCCCGCCGAGACCCCCGACCATGGCATCCCCCTCGAACTTGCTCAACCTTCCGACCTCGCTAATCTTGATCAGTGGGCTCAAGAAGGGGGACCCACACAAGAACAATTTCGTCAGGAACAGAAGACCTGTCCCTCCCTTGAGGGACTCCGACAACAAGCGCTCGCCCAAAGCGCCGGGGATACCTCCGGAACTCATTGGGTCTACTGGGACAATGATCTATTGTACAGCGAGCAACGAATCGCCGAGCTGGGGGCCAACCGAGTACTAGTGGTGCCCCTCCGCTTTAGAGACTTCCTGCTAAACCTGGCCCACGATGCCCCCCTGGCAGGGCACCTGGGACAGGATAAAACCTACAGCCGCCTAGTGACCCACTTCTTCTGGCCCAAAATGAGAAACGATGTGCACCAGCATTGCCGATCTTGCCCCACGTGCCAAGCCAGTGGGAAGAGCGGCCGCAAATTAAAGGCTCCCCTGCAACCCTTTCCAGTAGTCACAACCCCCTTTGAGAGGGTCGGGATAGACATTGTGGGACCCCTGGACCCGCGTACAAGACAAGGCCATCGCTTCATCCTGGTACTAGTGGACCACGCCACCCGCTACCCTGAGGCTATTCCTCTCCGGACCGTGACAGCCCCAGTGGTCGGCCGGGCCCTGATGGGGATCTTCTCCCGTGTGGGGTTCCCCCGAGAAGTCGTCAGTGACAGAGGCACGAACTTTATTTCTAAATATATGAAGTCCCTCTGGCAACAGTGTGGGGTCACCTACCGCTTCACGACCCCCTATCACCCCCAAGGAAACGGACTTGTTGAGCGGTTCAATCGCACGCTAAAAGGGATGATCGGGGGATTGGAAGAGCCCCTCCGTCGCCAGTGGGACGTGCTGCTGCCGTGCCTCCTCTTCGCCTACCGGGAGGTCCCACAGAAGTCCCTAGGCTTCAGCCCCTTCGAGCTGCTCTATGGGCACCCAGTACGGGGGCCACTCAGCCTGATCAAAGAAGGCTGGGAGATGCCTCCGGCCAAGAGTCCTCCAGATGTCTTCCGGTACCTCCTCACCCTCCGCAACCAGTCCCGGCGGTTCAGAGACCTAGCAAAAGCCAACCTAGAGGCCAGTCAAGAGGACATGAAGAAATGGTATGACCAGAACGCCTCATCCATTGAATTCGAGCCGGGGCAACAGGTCTGGGTAATGTCCCCCACAGAACCGTGCGCTCTCCAAGACAAATGGACGGGACCCTTCAAGGTAATCGAGCGCAAGGGTCCTGCCACCTATCTGATCGATATGGAGTCCGCCCGGAATCCGCTCCGAGTCCTCCACACCAACAGACTGAAACCCCACTTTGCACGAACAGAACTCAGCCTCTTGATGGCCACAGACAATGGGGTTGAAGACGACTCCGAGCCTCTCCCTGACCTCTTGCGGACCCAGGAGCAAGACGGCTCCGTGGATGGGGTCCGACTCTCGGAGACCCTCACCAGAGAACAACGGCAAGAGTGCCAAGCCCTCCTATCACGGTTCGCCAGTCTGTTCTCCCTCACCCCGGGTGTCACTTCCTGGTGTGTGCACGATGTGGACACCGGAGACAGCCCTCCTATCCGCCACCGGGCCTACCGCGTACCTGATCGGGTACGGGCCTGCATCCAGGCGGAAGTAGCTAAGATGCTCACGCTCGGGGTCATCGAGCCCTCAGACAGTCCATGGGCCAGCCCGGTCGTACTGGTCCCCAAAGCAGCCGCCCCCGGGACCACACCAGAACTCCGGTTCTGTGTCGACTACCGGGGCCTGAATGAAGTCACCAGAACGGACGCACACCCCATCCCCCGGGCAGATGAACTGGTCGACCGAATGGGCGCTGCCCGCTACCTCAGCATCTTCGACCTGACGGCAGGTTATTGGCAGATCGGCCTCACACCCCGAGCACAAGAACGCTCTGCCTTCTCCACCCCCGATGGCCACTATCACTTTACGGTCATGCCCTTCGGCATGAAGAATGCCCCAGCGACGTTCCAACGGCTCGTCAATCAGGTCCTGGCGGGGCTCGAAGAGTTCAGCGCCGCCTACCTGGACGACATCGCTGTGTACAGCCACCATTGGACCGAGCACCTCCACCACCTCCAAGCAGTGCTGCAAGCCCTTCAGCGAGCTGGCCTCACGATCAAGGCCAGCAAATGCCAAATTGGACAAGGGTCGGTGACCTACCTCGGACACCAGGTGGGAAGCGGCCTAGTGGCCCCCCTACAGCTGAAAATTGCCGCCATCCAGAACTGGCAACCCCCTATCACTCAAACTGAGGTGCGAGCCTTCCTGGGCCTCACGGGCTACTACCGAAGGTTCGTGAAAGACTATGGTACCATCGTGGGGCCTCTCACCGAACTCACGTCAAAAAATCAGCCCAAGAAGGTGAACTGGACCCCAGAGTGTCAAGCGGCATTCGAACAGTTAAAGGCCGCCATGTGTTCCGCTCCTGTGCTCCAGGCCCCAGACTACAGCCGGGAGTTCGTCGTCCAGACGGACGCCTCCGACCAGGGCATTGGGGCGGTCCTGTCCCAAGTGAACACCGAAGGCCTCGATCAACCGGTGGCCTTCATCAGCCGGAGACTCCTACCCCGGGAACAACGCTGGAGCACCATAGAGAGGGAAGCCTTCGCTGTGGTATGGGCCCTCAAGAAGCTCCGGCCCTACCTTTTTGGCACCCACTTTCGGGTGCAGACTGACCACCGACCCCTGCAGTGGTTGATGCATATGCGGGGGGAAAACCCAAAATTGCTACGCTGGTCCATCTCCTTACAAGGTATGGACTTCACAGTCGAACACCGGCCTGGGTCCGACCACGCCAACGCCGATGGCCTGTCCCGGTTTTTCCGCCTCGACGAAGAGAGTCCCCAAGAGGATGGGTAACTCTCCCCGCCTTCAGCTGGGGGGGACGCATGTTGGACAGGCCACATGACGGGCCGCTCTCCCCCGGCTCGACCAGGCCCGAGCCCAGTCACGCAAGCACCACACACCACCATTGCACGCCCTACGTCCCCTCAGGGACCCCTGCCCTCGAACATGATAACCTCGTGGGTCCGATCCACTGCCGGCCCATGCACCCAGCCCGGGCCGCCATCTTGGACACCTCGCCACGAGGCCGCCTGGCCCCCGATCGACCTCAACCCTGGGCCTAGCCCAGCCTCAGACAATCCGGCACCACCCTCCACCCAGGAGGTGAGCGGGCTACTTGGCAAGTCAATGGGAGAAAGAGGTGCCGATGGCTCTCCCCCCGCCCAGTGCCGCTCGCCCATCGCCTCCCCGGGCGCTGGCTCCACCCCCCTGCTGGGTGTCTGGACTCCCTCATCCCGGACCTCCCGACCTCCAAGTGCGAGGGTCCGGACATCAAAGCACGCCAGCCCTATAACTGGGGCAGCTCCAGAGCAGGAAGTCAGTTGTATCTTGGAGTCGAGAGACGTAAGAGGAACTCATCCTGGACGGACTACTGGCGCTGCCGTAGCTCTGTCCTGTGCACCATCGTCCTGCCTGTTGGCGCTGCCACAGCCGTCGTAACCTTCATTCTTCACCGTCGTCCGGATCTGCTGGCGAGGCCGCGGACCGTTGTAACCATCATCTTCATCGGGACCTGCTTGGCTTCTCCACGGCCCGTCGACCATCCTTCATCCATCTCGGGACCTGCTTGGCTCCTCCACGGCCCGATCAGCAACCACGCCGAGCTCGAGGATTGAGAGCTATTTAACTCATTGGTAACTAAGACTGTCCCGCTACCCTTTCTCCTCAACCAGAGATCAGAACCGAGGGGACCCCTGAGTCCAGACCTCCTTGTATCATAACGACGTAACCTAAGAATTGCATATAAAGTCTCGTTAACCTTCAATCTTGTGTGGTGTCCGTCTGTGGGGGGGGAAGTTACTTACCTGTACAGTCGTTGGAGACGGCTCTCCCTGGAGACCTCTCCCCGTAATCTCGGCCGACCCTCCCGGTCCGTCTAACAGGTCTAATATAGCGCTAATAAAGATTATTACAGACAGCGCCCCTCTCTCTCCCCGTACAGGAGTATGTGGCATTGGGGTGCCTTTGCCCTGGGACTGTCTTCGGGAACAGCTGTACAACCATGGCGTCTGACCTGATTAGCATGTTGCACAGAGCAGGGCCGCATTTTGCCTCCACAGGCCTTCACTTTCAGCTTTGAACCAGCAAAGATCCCTTTTTTATCGTTTCGGGGCAGAAAATCAGGAAATCCCCAAAAGCGACGAGTACAGAGGTGAGGTGGCGCCCTCCTCTGGGGGTGGAAGGAGCTTCTGCCTTTTCCTGAAACTTTACAGCAGAGTTAGTTATCTTAACGTGACGGATGAGTTACTATTACTAGATCGCCCAGCTTAGTTGGACTGCAGGCTGTATTTTAAGTTTCAATGCCGAGCCTCCGTCTCTTTCTCAGAGGTCAATTAACCAGTAAAAGTGTCTTTTTACATCTAAACCTATCTAGCGATTGGGTGCGAGTTTTGGGATATGGGCATATTAAGGATAAAGGATCATTGATAGGGCTTTGCTAAGTTGTCTGAACCCATTTTTAGGCTTCTTCTTGTACTGTGTGATTGATTTCTGGGTAAGTTTGGAAAAAAATCTTTGATTTTTTTCACCCAGGGCGTCTTGTTAATGGCTTGCAGTAAGACAAAGCCGGAGAGGGCCCCCCTCTACACCAAAGGGACAGGGCGCCAAATAGACTCTCAGTCCAAATAAGCTGCAGTAAGAGCTCGAGCAGCTATTAAGAGGAGCCAACATGGACTTTTATCTACCCCCATCGAGCTGAAATGACCACAAAGAAGAAAGGTCCCCTTATCACGGCAGTTCTGGAGCCCGGCTCTTGGGGTTGCCCGGCCCTCTTGTACCGGCTCATCACTGTTATCTTGTGGACCCTAGGCCCACATGCTGATTAATGACTGACGCAGACACCTTGGCTATCGCTCATCAACTGGCCACAAGCACGTGCACCTATTTATTAGCCGGGTTACGTCACTCGTGATGCTGGTGGTGGATGGGTGTGGGGTGCAGTGTGTGCACTCCCTTAGAGGGAGTGGTTTTTAAACCAGTGCCTGTCGAGACACTAGAGCGTGTCTCGCAGGACACAACAATCGCCTCTCTTCAGGGGGAGTAACTTTAGCTGCCCTGGAAGGACCGGCCACAGTGGACCAGGCACCGGCACTCCTCGAACTGTCGGTGCCGCATCACAAGAGCTTGTCCTGGTGCCCTTGACCCACAGGGTCCGAGCCGGAACGCCACAGTGAGGGGGGGGCATGGCTGACGCGTAGACACACAGGAGCTTTACAAATGTTCACTGTCACACTCCGGCGTGCAGCGTGGTGTCAAGCACATCCATTCCACGTGCAGAGCAGTGTTTTTTTTATTATTATTTTTTTTCTTGCAATTTTATATAGCGCGAAATCGGCACGAAGGTATTTGAGCCGGCGCTTTACAATCCACATAGCGGCCTTGATGGGAGCTCCCTGGCTCTCCATAAACTCTCTGCTCCTTGAAGCCGTTTGCTTTTTCACGGTCTCTTTGCTGCCCCCTGCTCTTTCTTGGGTCTTCTGGCCTTTCTGAACTTTTCTGTTGTCTGGAAAGCTTTTCCATGTGCACCGTTCTGTCTCCCTTCAGTAACCCGAAAACCGGTGCCCCTGTGTGTCCGCACAGCCCGCTCCACTCGCACCATAAGCCACAATATCTAGCTTGCAATGTATTGTATTGTATTGTAATGGCATTTATATAGAGCTTACTACCCCCGACGAGGCGTCAAAGCGCTTTTTCAGCGGGTAGCACGCTACTCCGGGACCCATAGAGGATTAGTGTTGAATTAGTTTAGTGAAACATGCAAGTACATTTTAAGTGGTGGATGGGTTAATCAGTTATTTGGATTTGGAATGATAGCAGAAGGATAGAGGAGGACAAAGGTTTGTATTTATATAGCGCTTGTTGACGTACGCTATTCAGGAAGCCTATAAAGGATTAGGGGTGAATTAATATGGTGAAATATGAAAGTAATTTCAATGGTGGATATTAGTCAGTTACTTGGAGTGAGAGGATAGCGAAGGGATAACAGGGGGAGAAAGGTTTGCATTAATATAGCGCTTGTTATAGTTTCCGCTCTCAGTATGTGTTGCATCCGTCGGGCGTGTATGCTGCGCCTTTGCTTCCCTTACGTCCAGTTCACCCTTGTAAACTGGGGTCATGTCCCTGCATAGAACGCTGCTCACACCCGCTTCGGCTTTGCTGTCTTGGGATCTGATATCTGTGGCCATGTCAAGTTAATGGTATCTGCACAATTTTGATCTCTTCCTGCCCCATGCAATAGGCCTTCACACACATTCAGCCGACTGTTTTTATTTCGAGAAGTGAGAGAACTTTAGATGGTAGAATCTCAGAAAACTCAAGAACATTGGGGAAATTTTAATCACATAAACGTGAAGAAAGATTTTTTTTTCATTCTTGATTTGACACTTGCAGTGTATTCTGGGTAAAAAATGGGATTCATGCCAGCCACATCCCTATGGAATTCTGTGTCTAGTTTTCGGAAGTGTATGGGTTAGTAGTTTATCCTCGGTGCCAGCTGATGCCCAGGGTCAACCCCCGTGGTTTCATTACCCTTCATAACATTTGCCTGGAATCTCTTGTGCACATCACTTCTCAACCTCTGGAAAAGCCACATGCTTGGTAAACTGACGCTCAGAAGAAGGCAGGGAGGAGAGACTTAGAGCAAGCATTGACACTGAGACACTTGTGTGCGGCAGATTGAAGAAAACTACCATACCGTTCTTTTGGGGGGATTGGGGGGGACATGATGAAAATCTGAAAAAAGGTATTATTCGTAGTGTTTTCATGGCCGCCTATCCTGGCAAGAGCAGTCAGGCACCCAGCAACAGAACCCTTATGCATAGTGTGTTCCGCACAAGTTATTGTTGCCCGGTGGTTATAATGACAAGTGCTGCAATAAAAATACTTTCCTTCACTAGATACACTGTTCGGTATACTCATGGATTTGCATATGTCCTTTTGGGTTTCCACAATAAGGTGACATCAGTTCACCAATATTATTCATATAGACAATAGTTCATCTGTTGATACAAATAATTGTCATATTATTTCTAGCCCTGAAGAAGTCGTGAGGTCTCCCCCTATGGACGAAATTTGGCTGTGAGTTGTTGGATTAAAAGAAAAGACATCAGAACTTTACCCCTCTGTATTGTTTGCCCCTCCTGTTTTGTGAGTTTCACTCGTGAATAGAGCGTGTGCAGAGGATAACAATTGTAACAATATTGGCCTCAGGGTCCAATGATTTGAGACTCTAGGGTGCTTCCCCTCACCATTTGCACCGTGTAGACTAATAAGATCCAATACTGATGCAAACTCTATAGGCGCCATTTCTCTTATTTAATGACCCCCCTCCAGTGGAAATACCTGAAGGAGAGCTGGAAGCAGACGGGCCAGCCATCCAATGCTTTGTTGCTTCTCCTGGAGCAGGGGACGGTGCAAGTCTCAGCTGGGGCTTTGCAAATATGGGATCTGGTGGCCCTGCTATCTGCGGCGCATCCCTAGAGCTGGAAGCAGACGGGCCAGCCATCCAAGGCTTTGTTGCTTCTCCTGGAGCAGGGGACGGTGCAAGTCTCAGCTGGGGCTTTGCAAATATGGGATCTGGTGGCCCTGCTATCTGCGGCGCATCCCTAGAGCTGGAAGCAGACGGGCCAGCCATCCAAGGCTTTGTTGCTTCTCCTGGAGCAGGGGACGGTGCAAGTCTCAGCTGGGGCTTTGCAAATATGGATCTGGTGGCCCTGCTATCTGCGGCGCATCCCTAGAGCTGGAAGCAGACGGGCCAGTCATCCAATGCTTTGTTGCTTCTCCTGGAGCAGGGGACGGTGCAAGTCTCAGCTGGGGCTTTGCAAATATGGATCTGGTGGCCCTGCTATCTGCGGCGCATCCCTAGAGCTGGAAGCAGACGGGCCAGCCATCCAAGGCTTTGTTGCTTCTCCTGGAGCAGGGGACGGTGCAAGTCTCAGCTGGGGCTTTGCAAATATGGATCTGGTGGCCCTGCTATCTGCGGCGCATCCCTAGAGCTGGAAGCAGACGGGCCAGTCATCCAATGCTTTGTTGCTTCTCCTGAAGCAGGGGACGGTGCAAGTCTCAGCTGGGGCTTTGCAAATATGGATCTGGTGGCCCTGCTATCTGCGGCACATCCCTAAAGCTGGTTAACTAGAAATGTCAGATTCCTCTGTGTCACTTGCCACCATAGCTACCTCGTCATCATCTTCATCCTCCTCTTCATACCCTTCTATAAGTCTAGGGGCCAGAAGTACAACAATTGTGATTTGTGACTCGCAAATTGCGACAAATTGCTAGTCGCAATTTGCGAGTCGCAAAATGCCATCTATAACAGTGTCTCAGACACTATTTGCAATTCCCAAAGGGGTCGCAAATTGTGAGTGCCTCATTAATATTCATGAGGCTACCCTTCCCAGGTATGGTGGCCTGCTGGGCTCAGCAGACCTTCATGTCTGGGACTGCTTTTAAATAAAGCAGTTTTTTTAAAGATGCAGCCCATTTTCCTTAAAGGACAACGGGATAGCAAGTTGCTTATCCTATTTAGCGAGTTGCAAGTCATTTGTGACTCACCAAAAAGGGTTAGTACATGGGCCATTCGTTCTTTGCATACGCAAACAAATCACAAACATGTTTGCACATGCACAAAACAATTGTACATCTGACCCCTAAGTATTTCTGAAACTTCTTTTCCCATCCCTCTCATGTTGCCTTCTGCTCTCTGTCGGGGTCCACTCCGTGTCCCTATCATCATCATCCAAAGTGGTGCTAGGCGTAGATGATGCAGAAGTACCCTTCCAGGTGAGGCAGGCACATCTTGCTTGAAAAACAAGGCCGGACTAGGAACCAAATCCAGCCCTGGCAAAGTGCTCGGCCGGCCCCACCGGGGGTTGAAGGTGCAACCGAACTGTTTGCCACGGCTGGTTTCGGACAATTTCGCTACAGCAACCGATATTACAGCTATGCTGCAAAAATGACCATGTAACAAAATCGGCCCTCAGGGGCCCAACACCGGACCCCAACCCTGGCAGCCCACTGTGGTAATGCCCGGTGTCTGCTATGGCCAGTCCGGCCCTGCTGGATAAGGTTGCGCTCAGCACACCAGTGGTGGAAGTCTGCTTCTTCTGCTCCCCACTAGCCACTTTCTTGGCAGCACCTTTCTTTGGTGCCACATTGAAGCCGTCAGTTGGCAGCGGCACTTAGCTTCACAACAAGCTGAAGAGATGACCATGGTGCGTAGTCAGTCACGAGTCACATCTTGCACACAAGCCTTCTGTCTTGCAGTACTATGTGTGATAGCTTTTCTCTTGTGCACCTAAAAGCAAATACGCAAGAGTTTTCCCTCTCCTTCCCCTCTCTCTGCATAAAACACACATTCAGGGCCTTGTGATGAGCCGTCTGGACTAGAGCAATGCCCTTCTGATTGCAGCCAATGATTCTTATTTAGATAGACTCCAGGTGGCACAAAACACTGCTGCCCGTCTTGTTAGGAATGTACCACATAAAACTGCCCCCCTCCCCATCGACCTGCATCAACTCCATTGGCTGAAGATACGCAAGAGAGTGAAACTCAAGTTTGTGGTATTGTACACAAAGCTTGGAATGGGTGAGGTCCTTCTTTTATAACAGAAAAAGTGTCCCTTACCAGCCTCATAGAGCCCTTCACTCAGGAGGAAACCTCCTGCTTGTCATTCCTCATTTCAGGAAAGCCCGTACAGGTGGGAAAGCTTCCTTCTATTTGCCCCCCAGTACTGGAATCAACTACTGGTACATCTTCGAAAACATTCAGACTATTTTCTCTTTAGTAACCTTCTTAAACCAGAACTCTTCTGCGTCTAGGGCTCTGGGTCTGTACTCTATGCTGTGCTACCTCTGGCGCGGAGATACCTCTCGGGGTTGATTCATGCGCTCCGCTTTATAAATTAAACAAATAAAATAAATCAGTGAACTCCACCCGAAGCTATCAGAGCACTTTACATGAGCACCTGTTGGAAACATTCATTTTGTTAGGCACGGGGAGATTACGTGATTTGCCCAGAATCACACAATATTGAGCGTCCATGCCAAGACTTGAACCAGGTTTCCCAGCTTCGAGGTTGACCGCTTTAGCCGTTAGGCCACATCCTCTCCCTGTGTCAATGGCTTGTGACTATATCAATGGTTTGTGACAGTAATTTGGCTGCAAAACATTGATCTGTTACCAACTCCCAAATGATTTGCCAATGGGATTGCCTGCTCTGTCTGCTCTTACTGAAATGTTTACAAGATAGTTTTTTTTAAGTAGTCTCAATTCCTGTAAGTAACATGGTCTGAGTTTAAATGTTTCTGTTGTTGTTCTGTTGTAGAATGCAATCAAAGGAAGAGTGGTTTTCAGACCCTTGGACACAGCCCTCTATGTGATTGCAACTGATCCCAGGAGGGCTACACATTTGCAATACTCCTAATGTATTATTATTTATTATACTAATTAGGAATGTTGTTTTATGACCCCCTAAAATTATTTAATTTGTGAAAAAAAACTCTTAATAAAAAAGGTTGATTTCAAAAATCAGTATGTAATTGCGACCGCTTTTGGTAAGACCCTTTGAATGGAGACATGTTGTGACAGCTACCTGAGCATACACAACTCACCCTGGAGGAGACAGTGCACTCACCTGAGCTGTGCCCCAGCAGAGCCAGGAGGAGCAGAGCGATCACAGGACTCATCTTATGTCTGTCTTCTACCTTTCTTCTCCACTCTGAAAGATCTTCAGAAGATGCACAGAGAGGACTCTGTGCTGGAGTTTAAATAGGCCTCAATTCACAGCCCATCCCACTGGGAGGGGTCAGTGGTTGCCAAATGGTGCAGTTCCTAAAGCCTCGCCTATGTGATCTTGTGTATTCAGCTGACTGTGTCTGACCTCTGCCAACCGGTGCACCTTGATTCTGCTGTGAAGCGCTCTGGCGCGACCCTCCCAGCGCTAGGTGTGCTGACTAAACGCCTCTTAGTGCATTTCAAGAAATAATGCGTAATATTCACTAGTGCCCAGACATTTCACACCAAACATGCACAATGCAAAACACTAGTGGTTAGCTCACAAGTTACACTGGGGCAGGGGTCGTCAACCTTTTCTGTAGTGAGAGCTACTTCTGATCAGTGAAAATCCTCATGAGTTTCTGACGGGTGAGTACCTCAAGCATTGATACCAGACACCCCTGAACCAGCTGCATTGGCCAGGGAGCCCGACATTATGGTTTGAACAAAATACTGTGACTAGGGGCAATATGACAGGGCTGCCATGTGCGACAGTGAGGGCATGGTCTGTGGGGATGTATGAATATGTGCATGAATGAATTGGATATATGTGCATGGGGGACTCACAGCCTGTGGACAGGGCCTTACGCCATATGAGTCACCGTTACTTGTACAACACAAACATACAGGAGAAATTTAAAGAGCTGAAAAATGTTCTGCAAAAATGTTCATAAAAAGAAACATTTGTCTGCACTTGAGGGAACATTTTTCTGCACTTTAAATTTCTCCCATTTAAAAAAAGGACTGTATTTTTCAGTTATAAATATGGCAACCACTGGGAGCAAGATGCCCTCTGTGTGTCAAGGCGAGATTCTGAATACGGAGAAAATTCAACTCAAGAGTTAACTTTATGTTGATTTACATTGCATGCAATTAATTTTTTTAATTTTCTCCCTTGTCCAAATGTCTTTACAAAAAGCAGGCATAATGCTCCCAGCGACCTGTAGACATGGTGCCATATTTATAACAGGAAACTACAATCCTTTGTTTAAAGGTGAGGAATTTAAAGTGGGGAAACATGCTTCATAAAAACATCAGGACTTAATTGGCTTAATTTAAAGTAGAGAAACACATTAAGACAATGATTTGTAGAAAAAAATGTCTCCCATTAAAAGAAATGAACGTGTTTTTCAGTAATAAATATGGCACTTTGTCTACCAGGCACTGGGAGCAAGATGCCTGCCATTTGGAAAGGGAGACATTTGAAATGAAGAGGCAACGTAATCATTAAGTTAACTCTTCTTTTTCATTTTTTCTCACTGAAAAGCATTCAGAAATCTCATTTTGTTCTCATGCTCTAATATTGAGTTGAGAACGCCTTTTATTTAAGAGTGAAAGACCTCAGTGCCTCACTTCTGAACCTCCCTGACCCACAGGGGTCATTAGGTGAGCAGTCAAAATATCGAAAAGAAAATATCGACCTAGATTAATATTGAGGTGACAATATCAAAGGGACATAATGTTGATGTTAAGAATATCAAGGGACAGAATATTGACCCTAAGGTAAGTAATATCAATTTTTTTATATCGATGTAAGTAATATCGAAGTAAGTAATATCAATATCCAATATATCGATATTACTAATAGCTATGTTACTAATAACGATTTTTATATTATTGTAATGTATTTTAATATGTATTTAATGTGTATATGTTATATGTGTTTTGTTAAGTGTTCTACTTGTTTTAAAATATATGTATACAATTGTTATATGTTAATAATGTTTTTTTCAGTAATTTTGGTTTTAAGTTCTGTAGCGGGTTGTGGGTTTATAGGGGAATAGGGTGCCAAGTAATTTAATTGTAATTAAGTAATAATTTATTTTAAATAATTGGTAGTGATAATTGTGGAGAAGTGTGGCTCAATGGTTAGAGCGGCAGACCCTGATGCAGAGGTCTAGCCCGGGACCAGGGTTCAATTCCCTGCCTCGGCGGGTCTTGGGCTAAAAAATTCCACGGACCTGATAATTCTCGCCTCGGTGCTTATTCCAATCATGGAGTCCCACTCTGCAACTCTGGGCAATAGCTTGCTTAATCTCCACAACGGCCCCCACAACGCTAAGAATGCCTGGCCTCCACCTTGGGGGTGCCCAGGAGTGGACGCCTCACAGGGAAAGCTAGGATGGGTTCCACAGCGGTATTCGTACAAGCGCCTTGAGACCCTTGCGGGTGAGTAGTGCGCTATACAAGTATCAATTTACATTTACATTGTTAATTAATTAATAATTACTAATTTATTTTCATTCATTGGTAATTCATTTTTTATTAACTAATGATTTGATAATTAAGTCAAGTGTATTATTTTATTATTGGAGTGTGTTGTGCATTTATAGGTGAATAGTGTTGGAAGTAATTGAAATCTAATTAAGTAATTATTAAATGTATTGTTGGGTATTGATAATTAATTTATTGGACATTAATTATTAATTGGTAATTATTTTAAAATATATTTTTATATGAACATGTATTTATTGTTGTTTCATCATTAATTGGTAATTACATATTAATAAATAATATTTACTGATACATTTAATGAATATAATAATAAGAAATTATTAATTGGTAACTCTTGTTTAATACTTATTATTTTTGGTATTAAAAATCTTTTAATTGTTCAATTTTTTTAATTGGCAATTAATATTAATTAAATATTATTTATTGGTATTTATTGTTAATTTATTTTTAAATAATTATTCATTGGTAAATATGTTTTTAATAAATATTTATTGGTATATGTAAATAGTTTAGAATTATTTAATAATTAATTCATTGATTCTTTTTTAAATGTCTTTTATTTATATGAATGTTATTTTTAAATTCTACGCTATCCACCACTTTCCCAACTGTTGTACTCTCAGGAGTTGGAATAGTATTTTTTACCCCTACGCTATCCAACACTTTCCCTACTGTTGCACTCACTGGAGTGGGAATAGCAATTTTTACCTCTACCCTATCCAACTCTTTCCCTACTGTTGCATTCACTGGAGTCGGAATAGTAAGCTAATGCTTTCCCTACTGTTGCACTCTCTGGAATGGGAAAAGTAATTTTTACCCCTACTCTATGCAACACTTTCCGTACTGTTCCACTCTCTGGAGTGGGAATAGTAATTTTTACCCCTATGCTATCCAATGCTTTCCCTATTGTTGCACACTCTGGAGTGTAGATAAGTAATTTATACCCCTACGCTATCCAACACTTTCTCTACAGTTGCACTCTCTGGAATGGGAATAGTAATTTTAACCCCTTGCCTGTGGGGCTAATTCCCCAGCTGTGCTGGGGGGAGAGGGGTGCGCGCAGCGCCCCGGTGCTCGTGACGAGCTCAGCTAGTCATGAGCCACGGTGGTCGTGTGCTCATGATAAGCTGAGCTTGTTACGACCATGCCCATTCCAATGGAACACCCAGCACACTAGGGGGAATTACTTTTTATTTTTGGAATAAAAAATCCTTTAATTGTTCAATATTTGTTAATTGGCAATTAATATTAATTAATTATTATTTATTGGTGTTTATTGTTAATTTATTTTTAATTAGTTATTCATTGGTAAATATGTTTTTAATGAATATTTATTGGCATATGTAAATAGTTTAGAATTATTTAATAATTACTTCATTGTTTTTTTTGTAAATGTCTTTTATTTATATGAATGTTATTTTTAAATTCTACGCTATCCACCACTTTCCCAACTGTTGTACTCTCAGGAGTTGGAATAGTAATTTTTACCCCTACGTCATCCAACACTTTCCCTACTGTTGCACTCACTGGAGTGGGAATAGCAATTTTTACCTCTACGCTATCCAACTCTTTCCCTACTGTTGCATTCACTGGAGTCGGAATAGTAATTCTTACCCCTACGCTATACCATGCTTTCCCTACTGTTGCACTCTCTGGAGTGGGAATAGTAATTTTTACCCCTACTCTATCCAACACTTTCCCTACTGTTCCACTCTCTGGAGTGGGAATAGTAATTTTTACCCCTATGCTGTCCAACGCTTTCCCTACTGTTGCACTCTCTGGAGTGGGAATAGTAATGTTTACCCGTACGCTATCCAACGCTTTCCCTACTGTTGCACTCTCTGGAGCGGGAATAGTAATTTATACCCCTACGCTATCCAACGCTTTCCCTACTGTTGCACTCTCTGGAGTGGAAATAGTAATGTTTACCCGTACGCTATCCAACGCTTTCCCTACTGTTGCACTCTCAGGAGTGGGAATAGCAATTTTTACCTCTACGCTATCCAACTGTTTCCCTACTGTTGCATTCACTGGAGTCGGAATAGTAATTCTTACCCCTACGCTATCCAATGCTTTCCCTACTGTTGCACTCTCTGGAGTGGGAATAGTAATTTTTACCCCTACTCTATCCAACACTTTCCCTACTGTTCCACTCTCTGGAGTGGGAATAGTATTTTTTACCCCTATGCTGTCCAACGCTTTCCCTACTGTTGCACTCTCTGGAATGGGAATAGTAATTTTAACCCCTTGCCTGCGGGGCTAATTCCCCCGCTGTGCTGGGGGGAGGGGGGTGGGCGCAGCGCCCCGGTGCTCGTGACGAGCTCAGCTAGTCATGAGCCATGGTGGTCATGTGCTCATGATGAGCTGAGCTTGTTACGACCATGCCCGTTCCAATGGAACGCCCAGCACACCAGGGGGAATTATCCCCGCGTGGGCGCGGCACAACGGTCATGACGAGCTCGGCTCATCATGAGCACACAGCCACCGTGGCTCATTACAAGCTGAGCTCGTCATGAGCATGGGAGGGGTTAAGCCCTAACGGTATGCATCATATTCCTTAATGTTGTTTTTTGGGAGTTGGAATAGTAGTTTTATTTCCTCTGCTATTTATTATTTGTTGTATATTTTTAGTTAATGTAGTATATAAGTAATTTTAAAAATATTAAAAGTAAATTCATTTTATAAAATTTGGTATACATTATTTTTTTATTTTTTTTGTCATTGTTTTATGTGTATAGATGTATTTGTAATTTATAATATTTTTAAATAATATATGTTATTAAAATAATTATTAAAACTGATCGCGTAAGTATATATATTATATATTATATTTAATTTGTTTATTAGTGTTTTATTAAATTATATATATTCGTTATTAATTTTAAACATTATTAAAAAAATAACTATGCTTTTTTATTTATAAGTATTATTTAGTTTATTTTACAATTCTTTTTTTTAACTAAAAAAACGATATTTTTGACATCGATATATTTTTTTGATATTTTTGTACTTACCATGTTGTAGATAGAATATCGTTATTCTTGAAATCCATATTCTTGCTCCGGTATTTTTGTAGGTCGAATTTTTTACCTTCAATATTTTGTCAGTGATTCGGGTCATAAATCTGAGTGGAGCCCTTCTCTTTATCTGGCTCCGCTATCTGCATCCTGATAATAATGTAAAATAAATATAGCTCTTTTTAACTCTCAAAGTAGTTTGCGTGACGTGTATATTGCAGTTCTTAGTTACAAATGAACTCAAGGCTTGGAGCTCCTCTGAAGGTTTCGACAAGCTTCAAGGCACAGGCTCTAAGCTCACAGGAATGAATCCAATTTGTATTGGGCGGTTTTACCGGCCTATAAAGGGTTAGTTATATCCAGGTTGAAGTACAGCGCACAGAGCCATTTGTCTTTTCAATCACAATTGTTCAAAGTATAATGGAAGGAACAGCGAGGACGAACTTGAGACTCTTCTAAGGTCAGCGCCGCAGGTTACAACGTTCCAGGACACGCGTGGATACACAGGAGATGCGTGGATACACAGGTCGTCTCCGTGGAAAAAAGCAGGGAATGAATCTGCCATCCAGCACTCATACTTTTTATGCGTAACAATCTAATAAGTTAAGAAAGAATAAAATAGATGTCGAACTAGGTTGACGACATAGGAGCTATTCACAAAGGTAAATTACATCAGTTGCATGCATAACTTTACTCTTACATGTCTGAGCAACTTTATTTCTTTATGGTAGTCACAATTTTTGAGTGTAAAGTTACTCAAAGATTAGATGTATATGTTTCCACCCTGTCAGTTTAGGGGGTGGAGTCAGAGTTATCACAATTTACAACCATATTGTTACTACAACTAACTTACAACCATGTTTTTCATGTGGCAAAACATCCACACTTGTAGAACCGCCCACGCAGGACTGAGAGGATCTACTTGGAGTAATATTTGAGGAGGGCGTAGGAAATAGTTTCAAGCAACAACTGAAATTCTTGTAGGGGTGTATTTTTTATTCTTTTTTTTTGGAGGGTTTTATATAGCGTTAACAAGACTTTTACAAGTCAAATGAAAGAAGAAAAACAAGATGAAGCAAAACAAGGGATAGGTGCAACAGCGATACATAGCGTGTACATGTACAAATCAGCTATCTTAAATCACAAAATGACAGCTAATGAGCACAGAGACATAGATAGGTATAATATACAGAACTGCCAAAGTTCACGAATCAAGAACCTGCCGCTGGAAGACAGGTGCAGTTCGACCATGATCAGGCCAGTTGTGTGCACTGCTCGGCTGCTGTTATCAGAAGAATCCCTCGCAGCTGCAATGCGCGATGAAACATGTGGCAATAAGTAAACCTTTACTTCACCCCGCCATTGACAATGAACCGGGATGCGCCTTGAAGCAGTGCTCTGTACAACAGGAGCTGAAAGCGCATCTCCGTGAGTCTGCTGGAACAATGCTCTGGACCGTGGGTGCTTTTGGAAGAAACCGCTCACACTGTGATATTGTCTCTTAACCCCCCCCCGCCCCCAAAGCACACCAGGTGATTTCCATTCATGGGGGCGCGAGGGATGCACTGCAAATGTCTGCCACGCCACTGTGATGGCCGATGCCACCTTTGGGGGGGGGGGGGGGATTTTTCCCGCCCAACGACCAGTGATGCAATGAGAGCACTCTGCACTCACTACTCTGCACTCTGCACTCACTACTCTGCACTCTGCACTCACTACTCTGCACTCTGCACTCACTACGCTGCACTCACTACTCTGCACTCACTACTCACTACTCTGCACTCACTACTCTGCACTCTGCACTCACTACTCTGCACTCACTACTCTGCAATCTGCACTCACTACTCTGCACTCACTACTCTGCACTCACTACTCTGCACTCACTACTCACTACTCTGCACTCACTACTCTGCACTCTGCACTCACTACTCTGCACTCTGCACTCACTACTCTGCACTCACTACTCTGCACTCACTACTCTGCACTCACTACTCTGCACTCACTACTCACTACTCTGCACTCACTACTCTGCACTCTGCACTCACTACTCTGCACTCTGCACTCACTACTCTGCACTCTGCACTCACTACTCTGCACTCTGCACTCACTACTCTGCACTCTGCACTCACTACTCTGCACTCACTACTCTGCACTCTGCACTCACTACTCTGCACTCTGCACTCACTACTCTGCACTCACTACTCTGCACTCACTACTCTGCACTCACTACTCTGCACTCACTACTCTGCACTCACTACTCTGCACTCACTACTCTGCACTCAGCACTCTGCACTCACTACTCTGCACTCACTACTCTGCACTCACTACTCTGCACTCACTACTCTGCACTCACTACTCTGCACTCACTACTCTGCACTCTGCACTCACTACTCTGCACTCTGCACTCTCTACTCTGCACTCTGCACTCTCTACTCTGCACTCTCTACTCTGCACTCTCTACTCTGCACTCTCTACTCTGCACTCTCTACTCTGCACTCTCTACTCTGCACTCTCTACTCTGCACTCTGCACTCACTACTCTGCACTCACTACTCTGCACTCACTACTCTGCACTCACTACTCTGCACTCACTACTCTGCACTCACTACTCTGCACTCACTACTCTGCACTCACTACTCTGCACTCTGCACTCACTACTCTGCACTCTGCACTCACTACTCTGCACTCTGCACTCACTACTCTGCACTCTCTACTCTGCACTCTCTACTCTGCACTCTCTACTCTGAACTCTCTACTCTGCACTCTCTACTCTGCACTCTCTACTCTGCACTCACTACTCTGCACTCACTACTCTGCACTCACTACTCTGCACTCACTACTCTGCACTCTGCACTCACTACTCTGCACTCACTACTCTGCACTCACTACTCTGCACTCACTACTCTGCACTCACTACTCTGCACTCACTACTCTGCACTCACTACTCTGCACTCACTACTCTGCACTCTGCACTCACTACTCTGCACTCACTACTCTGCACTCTGCACTCACTACTCTGCACTCACTACTCTGCACCCTGCACTCACTACTCTGCACTCTGCACTCACTACTCTGCACTCACTACTCTGCACTCACTACTCTGCACTCACTACTCTGCACTCACTACTAGGCACTCACTACTAGGCACTCGCTACTAGGCACTAACTATTCTGCACTCACTATTCTGCACTCACTATTCTGCACTCACTATTCTGCACTCACTATTCTGCACTCTGCACTCACTACTCTGCACTCTGCACTCACTACTCTGCACTCACTACTCTGCACTCACTAATCTGCACTCACTACTCTGCACTCACTACTCTGCACTCTGCACTCACTACTCTGCACTCTGCACTCACTACTCTGCACTCTGCACTCACTACTCTGCACTCTGCACTCACTACTCTGCACTCACTACTAGGCACTCACTACTAGGCACTCACTACTAGGCACTCACTACTAGGCACTCACTATTCTGCACTCACTATTCTGCACTCACTAATCTGCACTCTGCACTCACTACTCTGCACTCACTACTCTGCACTCTGCACTCACTACTCTGCACTCTGCACTCACTACTCTGCACCCTGCACTCACTACTCTGCACTCACTACTCTGCACTCACTAGTCTGCACTCACTACTCTGCACTCACTACTCTGCACTCACTACTCTGCACTCACTACTAGGCACTCACTACTAGGCACTCACTACTAGGCACTCACTACTAGGCACTCACTACTAGGCACTCACTACTAGGCACTCACTATTCTGCACTCACTATTCTGCACTCACTATTCTGCACTCACTATTCTGCACTCTGCACTCACTACTCTGCACTCTGCACTCACTACTCTGCACCCTGCACTCACTACTCTGCACTCTGCACTCACTACTAGGCACTCACTACTAGGCACTCACTACTAGGCACTCACTATTCTGCACTCACTATTCTGCACTCACTATTCTGCACTCTGCACTCACTACTCTGCACTCTGCACTCACTACTCTGCACCCTGCACTCACTACTCTGCACTCTGCACTCACTACTCTGCACTCACTACTCTGCACTCACTACTCTGCACTCACTACTCTGCACTCACTACTCTGCACTCACTACTCTGCACTCACTACTAGGCACTCACTACTCTGCACTCACTACTAGGCACTCACTACTAGGCACTCACTATTCTGCACTCACTATTCTGCACTCACTATTCTGCACTCTGCACTCACTACTCTGCACTCTGCACTCACTACTCTGCACTCACTATTCTGCACTCACTATTCTGCACTCACTATTCTGCACTCACTATTCTGCACTCACTACTCTGCACTCTGCACTCACTACTCTGCACTCACTACTCTGCACTCTGCACTCACTACTCTGCACTCTGCACTCACTACTCTGCACTCTGCACTCACTACTCTGCACTCACTACTCTGCACTCTGCACTCACTACTCTGCACTCACTACTCTGCACTCACTACTCTGCACTCACTACTCTGCACTCACTACTCTGCACTCACTACTCTGCACTCACTACTAGGCACTCACTACTAGGCACTCACTATTCTGCACTCACTATTCTGCACTCACTATTCTGCACTCACTATTCTGCACTCTGCACTCACTACTCTGCACTCTGCACTCACTACTCTGCACTCACTACTCTGCACTCTGCACTCACTACTCTGCACTCTGCACTCACTACTCTGCACTCTGCACTCACTACTCTGCACCCTGCACTCACTACTCTGCACTCACTACTCTGCACTCACTACTCTGCACTCACTACTCTGCACTCACTACTAGGCACTCACTACTAGGCACTCACTATTCTGCACTCACTATTCTGCACTCACTATTCTGCACTCTGCACTCACTAATCTGCACTCTGCACTCACTACTCTGCACTCACTACTCTGCACTCTGCACTCACTACTCTGCACTCTGCACTCACTACTCTGCACCCTGCACTCACTACTCTGCACTCTGCACTCACTACTCTGCACTCACTACTCTGCACTCACTACTCTGCACTCACTACTCTGCACTCACTACTCTGCACTCACTACTCTGCACTCACTACTCTGCACTCTGCACTCACTACTCTGCACTCACTACTCTGCACTCACTACTCTGCACTCACTACTCTGCACTCACTACTCTGCACTCACTACTCTGCACTCTGCACTCACTACTCTGCACTCTGCACTCACTACTCTGCACCCTGCACTCACTACTCTGCACTCACTACTCTGCACTCACTACTCTGCACTCACTACTCTGCACTCACTACTCTGCACTCACTACTCTGCACTCACTACTCTGCACTCACTACTCTGCACTCTGCACTCACTACTCTGCACTCACTACTCTGCACTCACTACTCTGCACTCGCTACTCTGCACTCACTACTCTGCACTCACTACTCTGCACTCACTACTCTGCACTCACTACTCTGCACTCACTACTAGGCACTCACTACTAGGCACTCACTACTAGGCACTCACTACTAGGCACTCACTATTCTGCACTCACTATTCTGCACTATGCACTCACTAATCTGCACTCTGCACTCACTATTCTGCACTCTGCACTCACTACTCTGCACTCTGCACTCACTACTCTGCACTCTGCACTCACTACTCTGCACTCACTACTCTGCACTCTGCACTCACTACTCTGCACTCTGCACTCACTACTCTGCACTCTGCACTCACTACTCTGCACTCACTACTCTGCACTCACTACTCTGCACTCACCACTCTGCACTCACCACTCTGCACTCACTACTCTGCACTCACTACTCTGCACTCACTACTCTGCACTCACTACTCTGCACTCACTACTCTGCACTCACTACTCTGCACTCACTACTCTGCACTCACTACTCTGCACTCTGCACTCACTACTCTGCACTCTGCACTCACTACTCTGCACTCTGCACTCACTACTCTGCACTCTGCACTCACTACTCTGCACCCTGCACTCACTACTCTGCACTCTGCACTCACTACTCTGCACTCACTACTCTGCACTCTGCACTCACTACTCTGCACTCACTACTCTGCACTCACTACTCTGCACTCACTACTCTGCACTCACTACTCTGCACTCACTACTCTCCACTCACTACTCTGCACTCTGCACTCACTACTCTGCACTCTGCACTCACTACTCTGCACTCTGCACTCACTACTCTGCACTCTGCACTCACTACTCTGCACTCTGCACTCACTACTCTGCACTCACTACTCTGCACTCACTACTCTGCACTCACTACTCTGCACTCACTACTCTGCACTCACTACTCTGCACTCACTACTAGACACTCGCTACTAGGCACTCACTACTAGGCACTCACTATTCTGCACTCACTATTCTGCACTCACTATTCTGCACTCTGCACTCACTACTCTGCACTCTGCACTCATTACTCTGCACTCACTACTCTGCACTCACTACTCTGCACTCACTACTCTGCACTCACTACTCTGCACTCTGCACTCACTACTCTGCACTCTGCACTCACTACTCTGCACCCTGCACTCACTACTCTGCACTCTGCACTCACTACTAGGCACTCACTACTAGGCACTCACTACTAGGCACTCACTACTAGGCACTCACTACTAGGCACTCACTACTAGGCACTCACTACTAGGCACTCACTATTCTGCACTCACTATTCTGCACTCACTATTCTGCACTCTGCACTCACTACTCTGCACTCACTACTCTGCACTCTGCACTCACTACTCTGCACTCACTACTCTGCACTCTGCACTCACTACTCTGCACTCACTACTCTGCACTCACTACTCTGCACTCACTACTCTGCACTCACTACTCTGCACTCACTACTCTGCACTCACTACTCTGCACTCACTACTAGGCACTCACTACTAGGCACTCACTACTAGGCACTCACTATTCTGCACTCACTATTCTGCACTCACTATTCTGCACTCTGCACTCACTACTCTGCACTCTGCACTCACTACCCTGCACTCACTACTCTGCACTCTGCACTCACTACTAGGCACTCACTACTAGGCACTCACTACTAGGCACTCACTACTAGGCACTCACTACTAGGCACTCACTACTAGGCACTCACTATTCTGCACTCACTATTCTGCACTCACTATTCTGCACTCTGCACTCACTACTCTGCACCCTGCACTCACTACTCTGCACTCTGCACTCACTACTCTGCACCCTGCACTCACTACTCTGCACTCTGCACTCACTACTCTGCACTCACTACTCTGCGCTCACTACTCTGCACTCACTACTCTGCACTCACTACTCTGCACTCACTACTCTGCACTCACTACTCTGCACTCACTACTCTGCACTCACTACTAGGCACTCACTACTAGGCACTCACTATTCTGCACTCACTATTCTGCACTCTGCACTCACTACTCTGCACTCACTACTCTGCACTCTGCACTCACTACTCTGCACTCTGCACTCACTACTCTGCACTCTGCACTCACTACTCTGCACTCTGCACTCACTACTCTGCACCCTGCACTCACTACTCTGCACCCTGCACTCACTACTCTGCACCCTGCACTCACTACTCTGCACTCTGCACTCACTACTCTGCACCCTGCACTCACTACTCTGCACCCTGCACTCACTACTCTGCACTCACTACTCTGCACTCACTACTAGGCACTCACTACTAGGCACTCACTACTAGGCACTCACTACTAGGCACTCACTACTAGGCACTCACTACTAGGCACTCACTATTCTGCACTCACTATTCTGCACTCACTATTCTGCACTCTGCACTCACTAATCTGCACTCTGCACTCACTACTCTGCACTCACTACTCTGCACTCTGCACTCACTACTCTGCACTCTGCACTCACTACTCTGCACCCTGCACTCACTACTCTGCACCCTGCACTCACTACTCTGCACTCTGCACTCACTACTCTGCACTCACTACTCTGCACTCACTACTCTGCACTCACTACTCTGCACTCACTACTCTGCACTCACTACTCTGCACTCACTACTCTGCACTCACTACTAGGCACTCACTACTAGGCACTCACTACTAGGCACTCACTACTAGGCACTCACTATTCTGCACTCTGCACTCACTATTCTGCACTCTGCACTCACTATTCTGCACTCTGCACTCACTACTCTGCACTCTGCACTCACTACTCTGCACTCACTACTCTGCACTCTGCACTCACTACTCTGCACTCTGCACTCACTACTCTGCACTCTGCACTCACTACTCTGCACTCTGCACTCACTACTCTGCACTCACTACTCTGCACTCTGCACTCACTACTCTGCACTCACTACTCTGCACTCACTACTCTGCACTCGCTACTCTGCACTCACTACTCTGCACTCGCTACTCTGCACTCGCTACTCTGCACTCGCTACTCTGCACTCGCTACTCTGCACTCTGCACTCACTACTCTGCACTCTGCACTCTGCACTCACTACACTCTGCACTCACTACTCTGCACTCTGCACTCACTACTCTGCACTCTGCACTCACTACTCTGCACTCACTACTCTGCACTCACTACTCTGCACTCACTACTCTGCACTCACTACTCTGCACTCACTACTCTGCACTCTGCACTCACTACTCTGCACTCTGCACTCACTACTCTGCACTCACTACTCTGCACTCTGCACTCACTACTCTGCACTCTGCACTCACTACTCTGCACTCTGCACTCACTACTCTGCACTCTGCACTCACTACTCTGCACCCTGCACTCACTACTCTGCACCCTGCACTCACTACTCTGCACCCTGCACTCACTACTCTGCACTCTGCACTCACTACTCTTGTTAGAAACGGGATCCTGGCTGGCCAAGACTCGCGTCAAGGACAGTCAGGGATCACCATTCCTAAGGTCAGGGCAAGGGAGTTACACGCCAAGATAACCCCTACTCGCCCTCTAGGTAACGTGGCGCGAGCAGCAAGGCTAAACTTGGAGGCGATATGAGTTAAGTATTTGCGCACGCACCCCAGCAACAACACCCAAGGCCCACCACAAAGGAAACTCCACACAAGGTTATATAAAAAATAGCCTTTGTATTACAATAAACATACATTAGATAACACACACTTTACATTGTGCCAGAGGCACGGGCAGAATTTACAGGGGATATTTACAAGACAGGGCCACCTGGACCACTGTCAGGAATCAGCACTTTTAGAAGTAACACTTTTAAAAATAGCACTTAGGATGTAAAACTGTAGCACAAAGATAACATACAACCAGTCACTACTGGTACCAGGTGAGCACCACCTATGCAACCCTCACTATCTTAGGAGATTACACTAGGGAACCTGGGCTCTGCTAGCACCACCTGTACTAGCAAGAGGGAAACCGCCTAAGTATTACAATACTGTTGGACAGGCCACATGAAGGGCCGCTCTCCCCCGGCCCAACCAGGCCCGAGTCCGGGCCCGCAAGTACCACACACCACCATTACACGTCCTCTGTCCCCTCAGGGACCCCTGCCCTCGAGCATGTCAACCTCGCGGGTCCGATCCACTGCCGGCCCACGCGCCCAGCCTGGGGCGCCATCTTGGACACTCCACCACGAGGCCGCCTGGCCCCCGATCGACCTCAACCCTGGGCCTGGCCCGGCCTCAGACATCCCGGCACCACCATCCACCCAGGAGGTGAGCGGGCTACTTGGCAAGTCAATGGGAGAAAGAGGTGTCGATGGCTCTCCCCCGCCAAGTGCCGCTCGCCCATCGCCTCCCCGGGCGCCGGCTCCACCCCCCTGCTGGGTGTCTGGACTCCCCCATCCCGGACCTCCCGACCTCCAAGTGCGAGGGTCCGGACATCAAAGCACGCCAGCCCTATAACTGGGGCAGCTCCAGAGCAGGAAGGCAGTTGTATCTTGGAGTCGAGAGACGTAAAGAGGAACTCATCCTGGACGGACTACTGGCGCTGCCATAGCTCTGTCCTGTGCACCATCGTCCTGCCTGTTGGCGCTGCCACAGCCGTCGTAACCTTCATCCTTCATCGTCGTCGGGATCTGCTGGCGTGGCCGCGGACCGTTGTAACCGTCATCTTCCACCGGGACCTGCAGGCTCCGCCGCGGACCGTCGTCCTTCCTTCATCCATCTCGGGACCTGCTTGGCTCCTCCACGGCCCGATCATCTAGAACGCCGAGCTCGAGGATTGAGAGCTATTTTGTACTCATTGGTAACTAAGACTGTCCCGCTACCCCTTTCCTAAACCAGAGACTAGAACCGAGGGGACCCCTGAGTCCAGACCTCCTTGTATCCATCCTCGTAACCTAAGAATTGCATATAAAGTCTCGTTAACCTTCAACCTTGTGTGGTGTCCGTCTGTGGGGGGGAAGTTACTTATCTGTACAGTCGTTGGAGACGGCTCTCCCTGGAGACCTCTCCCCGTAACCTCGGCCGACCCTCCCGGTCCGTCTAACATTGGTGGCCAGCGGCGCGATCCGAATCACCGCATAAACGTACAGAGAGTAGCTCACCCCACGACGAAGTCACAATGACCACGAAAGAGAGCGGATCAACCGAGAAATTCCAAATGGAGAAATTGGAGGAGTACAACCATCGTGAACTTAAACAATTCTGCATCGAACTGGGTATCGCTACCACCGGACTGAGTACCAAGGACGATTTTAAGCATGCCCTAGAATCTTGGGCAGAAACCGGGGCTGCCGGAACCCCTGATCAAAGCACCGTAGAAAAAACGACCACGGCCCCGGAAGGGCAAAGAACGGGTCTCTCGCAAGGCGAGATCCAGGAAAGAGAAAGGACCCGACTACACGAACTAGAAATGGCCCGACTTAAAATGGACGTTGAACTTAAGTTGGCCGAACAAAAAATCAACTTAGAGCACCTGCGTCTCCGAGAAGAAAGAGAGGAGAAACAGAGACAAAGGGAGCTCGAGGAAAAAAAACTAGCGTACGAACACGAACGAAACTTAGCCGAGATCAACCTACGCAAGCAGAATAAAGAAGCAGGGGTACCCGAGCGACCCCCCACCTCAGGGGCCACAGACAAAAAGGTACACATCCCCAAGGATGTTGTCCGAGAATACTTCAGAGAGGACGACATCCAGCAATGGTTTAAAGCCTATGAAATCGCTATGACTGCACACCGGATCGATAGAAGCGACTGGGGAGCCGGTCTCTGGGGAAGATTCCTCAATGAGGGCCGCGACACCCTACTACAGCTCCCGGACCACCAGATGACCTCCTACGACCATATGAAAGCGGCCCTCCTCACCCGCTATGGTCTCACACCCGAGATGTACCGTCAGAGGTTCCGAGACTGCACCCGCATCCCGGGTACAACTTGGGTGGACTATGTAACATACTTTAGCCGAGCCTTCGAGGGCTGGATCCGAGGAAGCAACGTCACGACCTACGAGCAACTATTTAACCTGATGGTATGGGAGCATCTGTCGAACAATTGCTTCATTGAACTCCGCCAACACCTCCTCGACAGCAAGTTAACGGATCCCCGGCAGCTCGCAGCCGAAGCTGACCGGTGGGAGATCACCAGAGTGGGCCGGAATGGGTCCTACGAACAGAACCGGAACAACAATGGTCAGCACCGACCCAGAGGAGGAGGAGGGGGCCAAGGGCGAGGAAGAGACAACGCCCCGGTCGCCCCCGCTACCAACACCACCCCCCCGGCCAACCGGGGCAGCACCCCAGCGCGACCGGGATACAGAGCCAATGTCACGTGTCACCGATGTCAACGAGTCGGCCACTATGCGAACGACCCAAACTGCCCGCAGTACCAGAGCCCAAAACCCCGCCAAGTGGCCGCTGCAGCCCTAGGAGAAGAACAGATCTCCGAGGAACAGGAAGAGTACGAACAAGAGCATCAAGAGTGGGAGCCAGCCGCCATGACTCTAGCCTGCTTAGGGGGGAAAGACATGGTCCCGCGGGTCCCCCTACCCGCTAACACCCAGAAGTACAGCCAATGGGTGAGCATCAATGGACACCAGGCCGAAGCCCTTCGTGACACCGGGGCCAGTGTAACAGCCGTCCGCTGTCACCTGGTGGCCCCAGAACAGTATCTACCGAACATTCTCTGCCCTGTACGATCAGCCGATAACTCGGAGAGCCTGTGTCGGATGGCCTGCGTCCCCTTCGAATGGGGGGGGGTCTCCGGCATGTTGAAAGTGACGGTCCGAGACGATGCCCCCGTAGACTGCCTCCTGGGCAATGACCTGGAAAGCTCTCCGTGGGCCGCCGTGGAGCGAAAGGAACACCTGGGGATGTTGGGCGTCCCCGACTGGGCGTGCGTCACCACCCGTTCCATGGCCGCCCGTGCCAACCACCAGCCAGAAGAACCCGAATGGCCGGCGCCACCGCCTCCGGTTGCCCCGGCCGAAAACACCGACCGTAACATTCCCACCGAACCAGCTCAACCCACCGACCTCGCTAACCTCGACCAGTGGCCTCAAGAAGGGGGGCCCACGCAAGAACAATTTCGCAAAGAACAGAAGACCTGTCCCTCCCTCGAGGGACTCCGCCAGCAAGCGCTCGCCCAAAGCGCAGGGGATACCCCCGGAACTCATTGGGTCTACTGGGACAATGATCTGCTGTACAGCGAGCAAAGAATCGCCGAGCTGGGGAGCAACCGAGTACTAGTGGTACCCCTCCGTTTCAGAGACTTCCTGTTAAACCTGGCCCACGATGTCCCCCTGGCAGGACATCTGGGACAAGATAAAACCTACAGTCGCCTAGTGACCCACTTCTTCTGGCCCAAAATGAGAAACGATGTGCACCAGCATTGCCGATCGTGCCCCACGTGCCAAGCCAGTGGGAAGAGCGGCCGCAAACTAAAGGCTCCCCTGCAACCTTTTCCCGTGGTCACTACCCCGTTTGAGAGAGTCGGAATAGACATTGTGGGGCCCTTGGACCCCCGCACAAAACAAGGCCATCGATTCATCCTGGTGCTAGTGGACCACGCCACCCGCTACCCTGAGGCTGTTCCTCTGCGAACTGTGACAGCCCCGGTGGTTGGCCGGGCTCTGATGGGGATCTTCTCCCGTGTGGGCTTCCCCCGAGAAGTCGTCAGCGACAGAGGCACGAACTTTATTTCCAAATACATGAAGTCCCTCTGGCAACAGTGCGGGGTCACCTACAGATTCACAACCCCCTATCACCCTCAAGGGAACGGACTCGTTGAGCGGTTCAACCGCACGCTAAAGGGAATGATCGGGGGGTTGGAAGAGCCCCTCCGTCGCCAGTGGGATGTGCTGCTGCCGTGCCTCCTCTTCGCATATCGAGAAGTCCCCCAGAAATCCCTGGGCTTCAGCCCATTTGAACTGCTATATGGACACCCAGTGCGAGGGCCGCTCAGTCTCGTCAAAGAAGGCTGGGAGATGCCTCCGCTAAAGAACCCTCCAGATGTCTTCCGGTACCTCCTCACCCTCCGCAACCAGACCCGGCGGTTCAGAGAACTAGCGAAGGCCAACCTAGAGGCCAGTCAAGAGGACATGAAAAAATGGTATGACCAGAATGCCTCATCCATTGAATTCGAACCTGGCCAACAGGTATGGGTGATGTCCCCCACTGAGCCATGCGCCCTGCAAGACAAATGGACGGGGCCCTTCAAAGTAATAGAGCGCAAGGGGCCTGCCACTTATCTCATCGACATGGAATCCTCCCGGAACCCTCTCCGGGTCCTCCACGCTAACAGACTAAAGCCCCACTTTGTGCGAACAGAGCTCAGCCTCCTGATGGCCACAGACACTGGGGTTGAAGAAGACTCCGAGCCTCTCCCTGACCTCCTACGGACTCAAGAGCAAGACGGCTCCGTGGATGGGGTCCGGCTCTCAGAGGCCCTCACCAGAGAACAACGCCAGGAGTGTCAAGCCCTCCTATCACAGTTCGCCAGCCTGTTCTCCCTCACCCCGGGTGTCACTTCCTGGTGTGTGCACGATGTGGATACCGGGGACAGCCCCCCTATCCGCCACTGGGCCTACCGCGTGCCAGACCGGGTACGGGCCTGCATCCAGGAAGAAATAGCCAAGATGCTCACGATCGGGGTCATCGAGCCCTCAGACAGTCCCTGGGCCAGCCCTGTCGTATTGGTCCCCAAAGCAGCTGCCCCCGGCACCACACCCGAACTCCGGTTCTGCGTCGACTACCGGGGCTTGAATGCGGTCACCAGAACGGACGCGCACCCCATCCCCCGGGCAGATGAACTAGTCGACCGAATGGGAGCTGCCCGCTACCTCAGCATCTTCGACTTGACATCAGGCTATTGGCAGATCGGCCTCACACCCCGGGCGCAAGAACGTTCTGCCTTCTCCACCCCCGATGGCCATTACCATTTCACGGTCATGCCCTTCGGCATGAAGAATGCCCCAGCAACATTCCAACGGCTCGTCAATCAAGTCCTGGCGGGGCTCGAAGGATTCAGCGCCGCCTACCTAGACGACATCGCTGTATACAGCCACCATTGGACCGAGCACCTCCACCACCTCCGAGCAGTGCTGCAAGCCCTTCAGCGAGCTGGCCTCACGATCAAGGCCAGCAAGTGTCAAATTGGGCAAGGGTCTGTAACCTACCTCGGACACCAGGTGGGAAGCGGCCTAGTGGCCCCGCTACAGCTGAAAATTGCCGCCATCCAGGCCTGGCAGCCCCCCATCACCCAAACCGAGGTACGAGCCTTCCTGGGCCTCACGGGCTACTACCGAAGGTTCGTAAAAGACTATGGTACCATAGTGGGGCCCCTCACAGAACTCACGTCAAAGAACCAGCCCAAGAAAGTCACCTGGACCCCCGAGTGTCAAACTGCATTTGAACAATTAAAGGCCGCCATGTGTTCCGCCCCTGTGCTCCAGGCCCCAGACTACAGCCGGGAGTTCGTCGTCCAGACGGACGCCTCCGACCAGGGCATTGGGGCAGTCCTGTCTCAAGTGAACACCGAAGGCCTTGATCAACCGGTGGCCTTCATCAGCCGGAGACTCCTACCACGGGAGCAACGCTGGAGCACCATAGAGAGGGAAGCCTTCGCTGTGGTATGGGCCCTCAAGAAGCTCCGGCCCTACCTTTTCGGCACCCACTTTCGGGTGCAGACCGACCACCGACCCCTGCAATGGCTGATGCATATGCGGGGGGAGAACCCAAAGTTGCTACGCTGGTCCATCTCCTTGCAAGGTATGGACTTCACAGTCGAACACCGGCCTGGGCCAGATCACGCCAACGCGGATGGCCTGTCCCGGTTTTTCCGCCTCGACGAGGAGAGTCCCCAAGAGGATGGGTAACTCTCCCCGCCTTCAGCTGGGGGGGACGCATGTTGGACAGGCCACATGAAGGGCCGCTCTCCCCCGGCCCAACCAGGCCCGAGTCCGGGCCCGCAAGTACCACACACCACCATTACACGTCCTCTGTCCCCTCAGGGACCCCTGCCCTCGAGCATGTCAACCTCGCGGGTCCGATCCACTGCCGGCCCACGCGCCCAGCCTGGGGCGCCATCTTGGACACTCCACCACGAGGCCGCCTGGCCCCCGATCGACCTCAACCCTGGGCCTGGCCCGGCCTCAGACATCCCGGCACCACCATCCACCCAGGAGGTGAGCGGGCTACTTGGCAAGTCAATGGGAGAAAGAGGTGTCGATGGCTCTCCCCCGCCAAGTGCCGCTCGCCCATCGCCTCCCCGGGCGCCGGCTCCACCCCCCTGCTGGGTGTCTGGACTCCCCCATCCCGGACCTCCCGACCTCCAAGTGCGAGGGTCCGGACATCAAAGCACGCCAGCCCTATAACTGGGGCAGCTCCAGAGCAGGAAGGCAGTTGTATCTTGGAGTCGAGAGACGTAAAGAGGAACTCATCCTGGACGGACTACTGGCGCTGCCATAGCTCTGTCCTGTGCACCATCGTCCTGCCTGTTGGCGCTGCCACAGCCGTCGTAACCTTCATCCTTCATCGTCGTCGGGATCTGCTGGCGTGGCCGCGGACCGTTGTAACCGTCATCTTCCACCGGGACCTGCAGGCTCCGCCGCGGACCGTCGTCCTTCCTTCATCCATCTCGGGACCTGCTTGGCTCCTCCACGGCCCGATCATCTAGAACGCCGAGCTCGAGGATTGAGAGCTATTTTGTACTCATTGGTAACTAAGACTGTCCCGCTACCCCTTTCCTAAACCAGAGACTAGAACCGAGGGGACCCCTGAGTCCAGACCTCCTTGTATCCATCCTCGTAACCTAAGAATTGCATATAAAGTCTCGTTAACCTTCAACCTTGTGTGGTGTCCGTCTGTGGGGGGGAAGTTACTTATCTGTACAGTCGTTGGAGACGGCTCTCCCTGGAGACCTCTCCCCGTAACCTCGGCCGACCCTCCCGGTCCGTCTAACAAATACCTATAGGGGTGTAAGAACATAACACATGATGCAATGCATAACATTCATTCAGAGGTGTAAGAACAGCAAACACAATAGCGCAAAATCCACATTAGCCACCACCTGTGGCAGTCCCTAGGCCAACTGGCCTCTCTAGGGCTAGGACGCCCTGTGTCCAAAGTCAGGGTCCTAAACGTGGCAGTTGCCCAATAAGTGCTGGGCAACTGGTGCAAGCAAGGATGGGCCAACGTCGTGGGAGCCTTGCAGGCTCTGGATAAACAAATGGCCCCTGAGCCACTCGTGGGCTCTCAGTAAATCCAGAATACGCCCCCTTGAGCCTTTCTCAGGGCTCTCACAACAAATGTGGCACCATTGAGCCTCTCTCAGGGCTCCAGAACCGACAATGCCCTTGGGTTGGGGAGCCTCGCAGGCTCTGTAGAACAAATGCCCCCCTGAGCCCCACTGGGCTCTGCACACAATGCCTGGAGCCTCTTTCAGGGCTCCGAACACGAAATGGGGGCGTAGTTGGAGTCCCCCTCCTGGGGACTCCGAGAACCAAGTAATGCCCACACGAGCCTCTCTTAGGCTCGAAAACGAAGGAAATGCCACCTGGAGCCTCGGGGTTCCCAAGGACCAATGCGCCCGTTGCTGGAGCCTCTCTCAGGCTCTAAGGAATGCCTTGGGTTGGGGGGAGCCTCGAGAACTGGAGCAGCACTCACCGGGACTTTTGCTGGTGCTGCGCGTCTCTCCTCAGCGGCGGCTCCTCTCCTCAGCAGCGGCTCCTCTCCTCAGCTGCGGGCGGCCTCCGGTGATCCTCTGTTCTGCTCACCAGGTGCCAGGCGGGCCCTCCCGTTCCCCGGGGGGGCCCCACTCGATCCGGCGCTGGTGTCTCGGGCTTCCCTGCAGCTTCCCCCAGCTGGGCCAATCCCACCGCTGCCACCAATGTTAGAAACGGGATCCTGGCTGGCCAAGACTCGCGTCAAGGTCAGTCAGGGATCACCATTCCTAAGGTCAGAGCAAGGGAGTTACACGCCAAGATAACCCCTACTCGCCCTCTAGGTAACGTGGCGCAAGCAGCAAGGCTAAACTTGGAGGCGATATGAGTTAAGTATCTGCGCACGCACGCCAGCAACTGCTCTCTGAGAAACATATCAAACAATATGTCCCAATCACATTTCGTGGGCTCCCGTACCCAATCACACAGGGCTCCACAACAGTCATCCACAAAATCTTCCCAAGACTGCTGAGACGGTTTCCTAAGGTTCCTAAACCTCAACCTATTCTCCTCCTCTGGGGAAACAGGAACCATACTCGGGGAACTGGGAGTGGGATTTCCTACACTGAAATCTATGTAGCTGCCACCACTGGACTCAACCCTCCCTGGAGAATCCAGACAAGCAACACTGCGCGCAGGGGATAGTCTACCCTCCAGAGCTACTTTGCCTCTGGTGGAGGCCCTCTCAGCCTCCTCTATCCTTTCCTGCGCTAAGACCCTCTCAGTCTCTAGCTGTTGCTTCTTAACCTCCAGCTGCGCCATAGCCTGGGCATGCTCTAACCTGAGCTTCTCTAAGGCCAGCTGGTGTTCCCTTTCTCTCCTCCTATCTTCCAGCTCCTCTGGGGACAGGGAAAGGGATGAGGCACTGCCTCCTATGCTGGACCCAGCAAGGGACTCCCTATCTATGGGGTCCTCACTATCTGCTGGCGTCCCTGTGCTATCATTTTCTTCCTCCTCTTCTGAATCTTCAGGGCTCCCCACAGACCCACCACCCTCATGGTGTGAGGCCCAGGCCCTTTCCTCACTGCGCTCAAGATCCCATTGATCCTCTTGCCATTTGACCATGCATCTCCTAAGTGCATACCAGCCTGACTGATCCGCCCCTATGCCTCTCTCTTCACAGAACTTTCTCAGCTCCCACACACCGTATGTGGCTAGATCATTGAAATCAAAAACAAGCTCCATTCTGGCAGACGTTCTGGTGAAAAGATTACACAGGGAACCTAGGGGTCTGAGCTAACACAGGAGTACACAATTCACAAAGGTTCAGCAAGTTCCCTCTCCCAGAGAACTCACACTCACTTGCCTAGTGCCACACACCATTCATTCACCCACAACCCCCCCCCTCGGACTGGTAAGGCAGTTTCTACCACCCCTGATACCTCAACCTGACCACACGTGACACAGGTACCAAACTCTGGGCGCGGGGCAGGGGAACAAATGTACTGGACACAATTAAACAATGATACCTTCAGGAGAAGAAAATAATGGAACTTCAAGAACAATAATCCCCTAAAATGTGGTCATCTAAAATGCAGAGTTTTGTAGTGTGGCCTGTTGCCACTGTGGTACAATGCAAACACAAATCCTCATCCCACCGCTGCCACCAATGTTAGAAACGGGATCCTGGCTGGCCAAGACTCGCGTCAAGGACAGTCAGGGATCACCATTCCTAAGGTCAGGGCAAGGGAGTTACACGCCAAGATAACCCCTACTCGCCCTCTAGGTAACGTGGCGCGAGCAGCAAGGCTAAACTTGGAGGCGATATGAGTTAAGTATTTGCGCACGCACCCCAGCAACAACACCCAAGGCCCACCACAAAGGAAACTCCACACAAGGTTATATAAAAAATAGCCTTTGTATTACAATAAACATACATTAGATAACACACACTTTACATTGTGCCAGAGGCACGGGCAGAATTTACAGGGGATATTTACAAGACAGGGCCACCTGGACCACTGTCAGGAATCAGCACTTTTAGAAGTAACACTTTTAAAAATAGCACTTAGGATGTAAAACTGTAGCACAAAGATAACATACAACCAGTCACTACTGGTACCAGGTGAGCACCACCTATGCAACCCTCACTATCTTAGGAGATTACACTAGGGAACCTGGGCTCTGCTAGCACCACCTGTACTAGCAAGAGGGAAACCGCCTAAGTATTACAATACCTATAGGGGTGTAAGAACATAACACATGATGCAATGCATAACATTCATTCAGAGGTGTAAGAACAGCAAACACAATAGCGCAAAATCCACATTAGCCACCACCTGTGGCAGTCCCTAGGCCAACTGGCCTCTCTAGGGCTAGGACGCCCTGTGTCCAAAGTCAGGGTCCTAAACGTGGCAGTTGCCCACTAAGTGCTGGGCAACTGGTGCAAGCAAGGATGGGCCAACGTGGGAGCCTTGCAGGCTCTGGATAAACAAATGGCCCCTGAGCCACTCGTGGGCTCTCAGTAAATCCAGAATACGCCCCCTTGAGCCTTTCTCAGGGCTCTCACAACAAATGTGGCACCATTGAGCCTCTCTCAGGGCTCCAGAACCGACAATGCCCTTGGGTTGGGGAGCCTCGCAGGCTCTGTAGAACAAATGCCCCCCTGAGCCCCACTGGGCTCTGCACACAATGCCTGGAGCCTCTTTCAGGGCTCCGAACACGAAATGGGGGCGTAGTTGGAGTCCCCCTCCTGGGGACTCCGAGAACCAAGTAATGCCCACACGAGCCTCTCTTAGGCTCGAAAACGAAGGAAATGCCACCTGGAGCCTCGGGGTTCCCAAGGACCAATGCGCCCGTTGCTGGAGCCTCTCTCAGGCTCTAAGGAATGCCTTGGGTTGGGGGGAGCCTCGAGAACTGGAGCAGCACTCACCGGGACTTTTGCTGGTGCTGCGAGTCTCTCCTCAGCGGCGGCTCCTCTCCTCAGCAGCGGCTCCTCTCCTCAGCTGCGGGCGGCCTCCGGTGATCCTCTGTTCTGCTCACCAGGTGCCAGGCGGGCCCTCCCGTTCCCCGGGGGGGCCCCACTCGATCCGGCGCTGGTGTCTCGGGCTTCCCTGCAGCTTCCCCCAGCTGGGCCAATCCCAGCGCGGCTCAAGGGCGGGACTTCCGGGTTGCTCCAGACCTGGCAACGTCCTGCTGCAGCTTGCCTGGCTTCCTGCCTCGGGTGTCCGCCAATGACAGCGCGGCCCCGAGCAGGGAGGCGGGCACTTCCGGGTCGCACTTGGCAGCGGCCCGGCAACGTTTAAAAACACTCCTGGGCTGCGGCGGTGATTTCAACACGGAGTGGGCTCCCGTGTTAATGAAATATCCAGCGAGGTGGGCACTCGCTGTGGGGGTCAACAAACCCGTGGGCAATATGCCGAAATCGGCAAAAACGGGTCCAATGCCGGGTGGGCACCGGCCTTTACAAATAAAGCGCTCCCCAGCGCTACAGCCAAAATAAAGCGCTCGTAAGCGCTAGAAGCAGAACAAAGCGCTCCCAGGTGCCCTCAGGGAGATAAAGCGCTCCCAGCGCTGGCAGACAGAATAAAGCGCTTCCAGGCGCTTCAGGGGAAGCACAAGTTCAGCAAAGTCCAGGCGAAGTCCTCCTAGGCAGGCAGGGGGGCAAAGCTGGGCCCAGAGCCAGCTCACTGGGTCTCCAGGCAGGGAGACAGTCCAAGTGGCGGTCCTCTGGCCCAGCAACAGCAGCAGCAGCCCCCTCAGGCAGGATCCTGGAAGAGAACAGTTTCAGTGGGGACACAGCCCCAGTTTTATACACCAAATCCTTTGTTCTGGCACAGGGTGGGGGCAGACCCAGTCGCAGCTGGTCCTTGAGTACCCTTGATGGCCCAACCACCCCTTTCTTTCACTGGCAGGGCTAGGGTCATCAGTCACACCACAGGGGGGCGGAGCCAGCATTGTGTGGGGAAAACCCAGCCCCATTCAGGCCACAGGTACACTCCTCCCCAGCCATCAGCATGCTAATCTCCCACTCACCACCGGGCAGACCCATCCAGCCTTCCTGGAGCCAGGCTCACCAGCCTGCTCCAGCCAATCACACACCAGACACATTTTATATTAATATGCCAACTCCTAGAAGTGGCACTTCTACATATGACACACTCATGCAACACACACCATTGCGAAGCATTCACTCCCACGAGTTCGCACATATCAGATTCGAACCTGTACACCCCACGCATCAGGAACTACCAGGGACACATACATTCCCCATGCATTCCTATGGGAGGGCAGGCCTATCTCATCACATGCACTCAGAGTGCGCACGCACTTTCCACGGGGACACAGTGAAAGTGCGCAGAACCCAAAAATCATCATCACCAGGTCACCATTACAAGCAAAAAGTCTAGGGGTGAACCTGCCATAAGGGCCAAGTCCAACAACTCTGCACCCTGCACTCACTACTCTGCACCCTGCACTCACTACTCTGCACTCACTACTCTGCACTCACTACTAGGCACTCACTACTAGGCACTCACTACTAGGCACTCACTACTAGGCACTCACTACTAGGCACTCACTATTCTGCACTCACTATTCTGCACTCACTATTCTGCACTCTGCACTCACTAATCTGCACTCTGCACTCACTACTCTGCACTCACTACTCTGCACTCTGCACTCACTACTCTGCACTCTGCACTCACTACTCTGCACCCTGCACTCACTACTCTGCACCCTGCACTCACTACTCTGCACTCTGCACTCACTACTCTGCACTCACTACTCTGCACTCACTACTCTGCACTCACTACTCTGCACTCACTACTCTGCACTCACTACTCTGCACTCACTACTAGGCACTCACTACTAGGCACTCACTACTAGGCACTCACTACTAGGCACTCACTATTCTGCACTCTGCACTCACTATTCTGCACTCTGCACTCACTATTCTGCACTCTGCACTCACTACTCTGCACTCTGCACTCACTACTCTGCACTCACTACTCTGCACTCTGCACTCACTACTCTGCACTCTGCACTCACTACTCTGCACTCTGCACTCACTACTCTGCACTCTGCACTCACTACTCTGCACTCACTACTCTGCACTCTGCACTCACTACTCTGCACTCACTACTCTGCACTCACTACTCTGCACTCGCTACTCTGCACTCACTACTCTGCACTTGCTACTCTGCACTCGCTACTCTGCACTCGCTACTCTGCACTCGCTACTCTGCACTCTGCACTCACTACTCTGCACTCTGCACTCTGCACTCACTACTCTACACTCTGCACTCACTACTCTGCACTCTGCACTCACTACTCTGCACTCTGCACTCACTACTCTGCACTCACTACTCTGCACTCACTACTCTGCACTCACTACTCTGCACTCACTACTCTGCACTCACTACTCTGCACTCACTACTCTGCACTCACTACTCTGCACTCTGCACTCACTACTCTGCACTCACTACTCTGCACTCACTACTCTGCACTCACTACCCTGCACTCACTACCCTGCACTCACTACTCTACACACTCACTACTCTACACACTCACTACTCTGCACACTCACTACTCTGCACACTCACTACTCTGCACACTCACTACTCTGCACTCACTACTCTGCACTCACTACTCTGCACTCTGCACACTCACTCTGCACACTCACTCTGCACTCACTACTTCGCACTCTGCGCACTCTGCACTCACACTCACCTTCTGCCTCACAGAGGGATGAAGTGAGCGCCGTTCTACTGGGCAGACCTGGGGTCGGGCGGGAGGGTCACCAGGGGCGCGCACGGCTTATAGAGCTATACCGATCAACACAATATTCTCCGGAGTGCCATCCATCTACCGCAGTAGCAGAAATTAGTTTGAAAGCATTGTCGAAGAATGCCAAAAAGCGCCTCATTTAGAAGCGATGAACAGAATTCAATTTTTAGAGCTCCCATGATGTGAAAACAATTTACAATGTACTGTGCACAAACTATTTACGAAGATAAAATATTAGTGAGATAGGTAGTAATCCTTATGCATATTGCCAGATAAGCAGGTGCACCAATGGTCCTCTACACTGGAAAGTCATTTTGAGGATGTAAACACTTCTCAGAAGACAATCTCCTTGACTACAGCGGACCTGCAATAGTGTGCAAAATGTCATGACATTTTGTGTTTACGTACTCTGCTGTATAGATATTTATTGCCCTAAATTTTTTTTCAGTATTAGAGGATATCTTTGAAAATACAAGCCTATTATGAAAGTGGATAGAAATGATTATGATCATCGTGGCTAACACAAAGGTGCAGTGAGGAAAGTGAGTGGCAGATATCGCCACCTCATGGTAACTGAGTATAGTGGGTCCAGTGGTAGCTTGCACAGCCACGTTCTTTCACTCCGTGTCCAGACTTTGACACTGTGGAATGGGGTTCAAGTCCCAGCGTCGGCTCTCCCAGAGATTACAAAAAAACATGCTGATCGAAAGAAATAAAATTAAACAATACCGATTGGCGTGACGAGGATAAATCCATGTGCAGTGCACTGCCCCCTTGCCTTGTAGACACCGCAGCCCAAGAAAACATGATTGACGGAGCAAAACGGTGGTCTAATTGTCCATAGCCAAAGTATATAACAAGCTGAGGATCAACGGGCATGAAAACAGCGTGGTGGGCGCGCACGTGACGCAGCGTGGGCGTGCACATCAGCTGAAGGATCGCCGGAGAAGACACGAGTCTGCCTGCTGCCATGACTGACCAACTGCAGAGGGAAAGAGCCCGGTGAGTGTGGGTAGAGGGGGGGGCGGCAGAGAGGGAGTGGGCAGAGAGGGATGGGATGGGGTGTGTGTGTGCGTGCGTGTGTGCGTGTGTGCGTGTGTCTGTTTCTGTGTGTGTCTGTGTGTGCACGGCCATGCCTGCCTGTGTGTGTGCGCGTTCACGGACCCTGGTCGGCGTGTTCACAGCTCTAGGTCCCTTCAGAGCGAACTCCATAACAATAGGTCTCGATGCCGAGACCTAAAAATAGGGTAAAATGTAAAAATTAAAATGAGAGCAAAACGACAAGAATCCACTCAGTAGAACTGGAAATATTCAATTCAATTTGAAAGCTTTTGGTAGGTCTAGTGCCTGACAGCACAAGGGTCCACTCGTGGCCCTCTAGTCATGCCAGACCAGGGCAATGGTCAGTTCAGGCCAACTGAGGTGGAGCGCGGGGGATACAGGGCCAGCGTCGTCCCCCTGGTAGACTTGGGAATGCGTCAAAATGTTACTCCTTTCCGTGGGAGCCGCAACAACCAGAAATATCTTTATTTCTCCTCCCCGGTCCTCTTTCTAAGTGAGGTGCACTCTGAGGCGTGCATAGAAAGAGGAAAAAGCCTGAGAGGATCCGTTTCATGGAGGTCGGTCTCCATCGTGACCAAAAACAATCCAACCTACATCTCAGGCACCCTTGCACCTCGATGCAAGGGTGACTGCATTAGTGCCACGCTGCCAGAAGGGCGCCCGCACAAGGGAAGAAGGGTAATGTGCTGCACGATACTAAATACAGCGCATTCCTGCACTTTCACACAGTGCAACGCAGCACGGTGGCTTGCTTGATGAGTGCGGCCTGAAGTCCCTGTCGCTGCAGACTCAGTGGGGGCGGGTGAGCGTGCACATAAGCAGGAAGCGCAGAGCCAAGAGCCGGTGCACGAGCCCAGCATTATGGAAAGCATGGAACAAACATCATCCCAAAATATGACAGACACTGCAAAATAAAACATATCAGAATTCTTTAAATGCGTTTCACTCTGGTACTTCAAAATAGCATCACTGCATTGAGAGGTACTTCATAAAAGTACTACTTTTGAAACATGAGCTTAGAAAAATGTCATGCCTCCTTCAGCCCTGACGAAAATGCCACCCTTGAACTGAGAAGCAAGTCAATTGTCAGTCATATGCTATTTGTGGCATACATTTCATTTACAAATGGAGCAACAGTCCAATCTGTTAAACACAAGAGGTTTTTGTACAGCACCCTTCCTGAACTCCAGTGCTCTCATCTGCTAAAAAACAAAAAGATGGTTTGGTAAAATAAAATATTTGCTCAGGATCACCCAATGGGGCATATTCACAAGCCCTATCGCCACCACAGCATCATTTTTAGTGACGTTGTGATGCGGTAGGGGCTCCACCTTATTTACAAGGCAGTGTTAAGGAAGTTGCGCAATGCAGTCACCCTTATACTATAGTGCAAGAGAGCCTGAGTTGGTGCTAGGCAGCTGAACTCAATGCCAGCGCCGGGGGAAACGCAGTAGTGCACCGCATTCTTGTGAATACAGCACATCCCAGCATTTTCAGAACGGGGGAGCGCGGCGTTAGCAATGTTTGCTTAATGCCACGCTTCTCCATTCTGTTGTGAATTTGCCCCAATGTGTTCAAGCAGGGAAGCGTATATTTTCTTATTTCACTTTGTGCAATTTAGTCCTAAATGGATATTTCTTTCTTTTGCCTGCTTTACACCAAAGGTCACTTTGTGATTATTGATGATGATCTGGAATTTAGGGTCAGCACTCAGAAGCCCGGTGAAAGCTCCGTTTGTTTTGGGCTCGAGGGTCCATGAGGACCTTGAGATGAGCCAGGCATCGGGCTCCAGCTGTCAGTGTCTCATCCATCTCTAAGACTAGGCGGCATATTTACAAGGGAAGTGATGGAGTGCGGCAGTAGCCTTCCTGGCCAAATTCTGCACTCCGCCACTTCAGAAACGCCGGGCTGCACCATATTTACAAGAATATGGTGCAGCCCTGCAATTCCCCTGATCTGGTGCTAAACGTAGCAGCCTAGCGCCAACGCAGGCCCCCTTGCACCATAGTGCAGGGGTGTCTGCGTTCAGAGGAAGATTGTTTATGTGCAAGAAGGTCCCCGGTCCTGCATATAAACAATTTTTAAATGGCGTTTTGTAACTTTGTTGTATCTTGAGTCTCCCTGCTGCTCAGCTAGAATGCATGTGTGAGCAGCAGGACAGCTGCTCCTGATGGGGTTAACATTATAACTTAACATCTCAATAAAGTAACTTAAGAACCTACAGTTCCAGCTTCCTTTTATTACAACAAACTTCTATGGGGCATATTCTCAAGGAGTTATCATCACTTTATTGAAGCCAAAGTGGCGATAAATCTATCGTCCCATTCATAAGCTGATGCTAACAGCCCATATCACCATTTACCTGCGATAGCAGCTGTAAAAAGCATCGCCACAGATGACCCCAGCAACTATCGCTAATGAGATGCAAAGTAGGCGTTCCCATGCCCAAAGCCGCGAGAACACCACTCCGCAACATTCTCAACAGCCAGCCCGATCGGCGATTAGATCCCAAACAGGCAATAAGGCACGTTAGCAGCAGGAGTTTAACACCTGCTCTTACCTGGTGTAAAGTCGGACGACAACCTGCATCCAGCCCAGAGCCACAAATGAAGAATGACAGATGCCATGGAGCTACTGATCATTTAGCTGTGACACCCAAGAAGGCCACAACACCCACCAGCACCACCCCAGGATCCCCCCCCCCACCCTGGGCACCCCGAACCCCCCTCCCAGGGACAAAGATATGTTACATCAACTTCACGAAACCATGAACAAAACAATTTGCCTGATGGCACACAATCACAACACTTAACATGTATGTGTGGACAGAAAAGGGAGAATAACTCATTCAACTTTGATTCACCAAATAAAACATTTTATTCAAATAAACTTAAAACAACTATTTTGAAGAGTCATGGCGGGTCTTCTCAGGACAATCTGTAGGTCACAGCCTGCAAGACAAAATTCCAGATAAGAAGGTGTGTCATGCGCTCATCATAGGACAGAGGGAGAGCAACAGAGAGAGAAAAAGAGAGGGAGAGAGAAAGAGAAGCAGAGGGAAAGAGAAAGAGAGGGAGAGAGAGGGAGGGAGAGCGAGAGAAAGTGAGGGAGAAAGAATGAGAACGAGAGGGGGAGAGAGAGATACAGTGAAAGGAAGAGAGGAAGATAGAAAGAGAGGGAGAGAGAGGGAAAGAGAGGGAGAGAGAAAGAGAGGGAGAGAGAGAGAGGGAAAGAGAGAGAAAGAGAAGGAGAGAGAGACAGTGAAAGGAAGAGAGGGAGAGGGAGAGAGAGTGCCGACACTGCAGACCCAGGCCTCACTGCTCACCTGCTTCAACCGATGTGTCTCCAACCATGTGCCCATATACACTGCAGTCCACCAGGTCCCTCATCTGAAACAGAGTACAGATTCATGAATGGCAGGGTACATACAATTGCACACGCCATCTTCGCTTGCCCACTCCTGAGCGCCCAGGCTGCTGCACCCCAGACCCTCACGCCGCCCAGTGGTGACTGCCCGCCCTTGGGCACCAAGGCTGCTGAGACCCAGCCCCTCCTGCCACCCAGCGTGACTGCCTGCCCCTGCACACCCAGGCTGCTGCACCCCAGCAACTCCCAGCGCCCAGCGGTGACTGCCCGCCCCAGCGCCCCCAGGCCTCTTTGCTCACCTTCCGCCACCGGCGTATCCCCAAGAGGGCCTACCATGTGCCTGTGCAAGCCCCAAGCCCAAGGCCCGCGAACATGGCACCGGCATTATCGCAGGCTGCACACCCGCTCAGCCCTTCAGGTGCCACTAACTCTGTGAGCCGCAAGCCAATGCCATGTGCTGGTAGGCCAGCACTGCCCGCTGGCTCAGGCCTACACTGCGGTCTAGCTGGGCTCACAGAAATCCTATCCAGTTCGGCCTACCAGGATGGGGCATCATCGCAGGCTGCACACCCGGTCAGCACTTAAGGTACCACTACCTCAGTGCACCGAAAGTCACCGTCCTGTGGAGGTGTGCCTGTGCCAGATGCAGTGTATCCGGTGCCATCAAGTCTGTACAATGCAAGTCATGGACCCTTTGTGATTGGGTATCGTGGTGTGGACGCCATCATGTCACCTCTGGCACTGGGGAGTGTGATGTTGCAGGGCCCTAGGCCGTCATGCATAAATAATAACCACCCGGATACACCCGGATAGAGAGTGGAAATGGCATCGAGCATGTGCGCCCGGCCCTTTTTATCCAGAGGGTAACATGTCATGTGAAGCGTGTGCTGGATGGGTGTGGTGTGGGTGAAAACCAGCCATGAAGGAGTGGCTGTGGCATGCTGACAACTAGACCTGTGAGCAGATCACAACAAGGAAGACCTGGGGCATGTTGCGTTGTCGTCGTCCCTGTAAGCTTAAGCGGAGTGGGCTGGCCTGGCATATGCCAGTCCAGTGTAGGGGTGTGAACAATGACCCCGGGGCTCTTGGCGTGGTTCTGTCCTGGGCTGGACAAGGAAGTAACTAATGTGTGTGTCCCTGTTGTAGTGTCGGAGCCACCCGGACCGCAATCGGCAAAGTGTCACCCTGTGACCCAAGTCCCACAACAGGAGCAACATGGACGTAAGGTGGAATCACTGACCCTGCATTCATCCATACTTCCACACTTGAAAGTTAATAGACTTTACACATCTGTGTGAATATGAATGTTCAATTCACATTCAGTGGAGTGTTGTAGCTGGAGCAGTACAAGGCCATGCAAACCACACTTTACATTGTTGGTCCGTGCAGGGCCAGCCAGAGTCCTTCTGGGTATGACAAGTTCAACAGAAGGGGAAGAGCACAGTCCGCACTCTGAATGCTGTGTCATTGGCGACCAAACAGAATATGGCAGTCCATGTCGAGGTCCAGGGTGAGTGTTGCAGAGTGCATCGGGGAACAGTGGAAGGTGATGATGCAGAGGGCAGAACCAAGCAGAAACCGTCCATATGGCATAGATGAATGCTACAATTTTCTTCTTACCAGTAAGGAAGATTCATCCGCATCTTCGTCCTCTTCTGTTTCATGTGGCTCACATATGGGTGGTGGTTTTCTAACTTCAGCACTGTGTCGTAGTGATACCTCAGAGGCCGGAGGTGGAATGTCTGCCGCCTGTGTAGCACTGACACTGCAGGGGGCAGAAATGTGGACGTAGTGGTAGCAGCAGCATTCATCAGCGCCAGGCCTTGTGGCAGCAATGCCATGAGGAGGGTCTTTAGGGCATTGAGGAACCCAACCTCTCGCTGGTGTGCGGCCTTGGCAGCCGCTCTTTCCGCCTGCATCCGCTCCATGGTCTCCATTATCCTCCACATGTGTCCCAACTCCCGGGTGACATCACTGGAGCCACTTTGGCTACACAGTTGTTCTTGCCTCTGAGTCAAGACTCCTGCGATGTCAGCCATGGATCATTGGAGAGCATGGAGCGGACTGTGGGTGTACGTTAGGAACTGTGAGTGGTCCCTGATGGGACTTAGACACCCACATATGGCATCTACTTTGGCTGCCATGCGGTCAAACCCCACCTGAACCTGTTCAGCCAGCTTCTCCTGGCACCCCAACACATGGTGTTGGAATGCCATGTGTTGTTCGTAGGGGTCATGGGAGGCAGCCGTAGTGGTCGGTGCTGCCTGTCGTGTGGTCTGTGCAGGGGGTGAGGTCTCATCGATGCAGCTGGACTGTCCTATTCCTGGAGGTGGGTTGACATAGCTGTCAATGAACTGTTGGAGGGCGTTGGTGTCGTAGGTGTGATGGTCCTCTTCATCATCAGAGAAGAGAGGTTCGGTCTGCTCTGCAGGAAGTGTTGGATTTCCCTTTGCAATTTGAAGGGGAGATGCAGTTTACATTGTGTTCACATGTATGTTAAAGCATTGTACATGTTTACATTCAGTCTGAATGACAGTGTACATTGTGACTGTTTGGGAGGAGCTGCCTATTTGATGCGGGACAGTGGACATTTCGATACCATCACAGATGTGTGTTTGTACTTGTACATCATCTCACATTTCCCTGCAATGCCAAATGTGATTGGCCAGTTTCTACACACAAGCGGCACCAGTTGTGTCCTCTGTTCTGTTGTGGACGTGTTGCAATTTGTACCACATTGTTGTCAATGTTGATGTGCTTTGCCTATTATGTGTGTGTGCAACATTTTGGAGGAGTCATCCCTGTAGCTCTGATTTTGCTGCCCCTTCTCCCTTACCTGTGGTGTGCCTTTGACTTATGAGCATATACAGTGCTGAGATGTTCCATACTTGGGTACATTGGTCTCTTGGTGGGAGTTGGGGTCCTGGGGCATGGTTTGTCTGCAGGTGTGTTCTACTTAATTGTGCATGTGTGCCATTGCGCCCATCTCCCCTGCCCCCACAGTCCCTTGTCGTTAGTCACCCTGGTGCTGTAGTGTCCGGTAATGTTGAGCAGTGTCCGGTCCCACAACTCCTGCCACCGTCTACCCACTGATGACTGTTGTCAACATTTCCTCCATCTCGTCCAGGTCCTCATGTGGTGCTCAACTACCACCTCCAGTCTGCATTGCTGCTTTCCAGTTGTTGGCAAGTTTCCGCTTAGTTTTGTGCTTCACATCATTCCAGGGCTTCTTGACCTCTTCCATTGTCCTCTTCAGCACTCCAACTGCATTCACCTTGTCCATATTCTATTTTCTGTTGCCAATGGCACAGTGGAGGTGATGAACAGTAGTTGATGGTGTTCTGCCACCTACATTATCAGGATCCTGTTTTCCTGCGGACTGAACCGCTTCTTCCTACTCTTTTTGTCCTTGTCCTTGCCCTTCACTGAACCTGAGGTTCCAGGCTGGTCCTTTGTGGGGCTTCGGGGGTTCTGGTTGTCCTCTGTGCGTGCTCCGGCTACCTCCATTGTGCTTCACAGTTGTTTTGCTTTTGTTTGTATTTTTTTTTTCTACTTTTATGATGATTTTTCCCGCCTGATGTGTGTGATTTGCCGTCCTGGTGCAGCTTATCGCAGATTTTTTTATAGTGATTGAGCCCATCACTACTTTTTTCGCATTACGTTTAGATTATTATCGCCGTCCCGGTGACTTTATCGTGGACCTTTGATGCGTTATCGGTATAATATTGCATGTTACGGCCCTGTTGTGAATAGGACGTTAACACAGAGTTATTTTCCCGCTATAGACAGCGATGTGAAACATTGCGTTAACCATTTTTGGCACTGATTATCACACGTTTTTGAGAATATCCCCCTGTAACTATTTTCTCTTTAATCATTACAACTGTGTGTATTGTTTATGTTTGTTTACTTGACTCCTATAGTATTTACACTTTTTCTTCGCTTGCAGGTTTTATTTGAAATATGTAAAATATGTAAAATGGCTTCTAGTTCCCCTCTTTAAAAAACATAGACCTATTACCCTGGAGGAATCGTATCAATTGCTGCTTTCTCTGGACAATGAGGAGATAATCTGTTGCACTTGCACTTTCTTGAGAATTGCTGCTCGAGCCCAGAAAATGATGGACAATGCCTGAGTCTTTTTAATCTGTATAATTATGTCTTTCGGATTCAATCAATTTTATATGGATTTTATGATAATTGTGTACATTGTGTTTTGTGCTTTTATGAATTCTTGGAATTCGAATAAAGATTATGAAACGAAACGACTCCTATAGTATTTTAATTGTATTTGCTATCTTTCAAGGCCCGCTACAAGAACATAATGTAACTTGAGTCACTCTGGGGGCAGAGGGAAAATGTATTTATCTGTCCTAGTCTAGTAGTACTCATCGTCATGCATGTATTTCCTTTTCCTCCCATAACAGATTTATGATGGTCAGCAGGCAAGATGAACGTGTTGTCCTTGTGTAGTAATGTTTGTCTAAATTAAATTTACACCATTAATTGGTCACACACTTGGTGGGGCAGATGTGGTAAAAGCAACACCAACTCAAGGAGGGCAGGCAGGGCAAGGATCTTAGGTTCTGCTCTAAGTATAACTATACCCCACACTGGCAATATATATATTAGATTGCCCACCCATGCACCGACAGTATTCGATATTCAATTTTTTTTCAGAGAAACATAATCAATCATAATTGCCAGCATCATCATCCTTCCAGCACTAAAGGTTACACTTGTCAACTCCACTTCATAGCTTGAGTCGACTTCAGTTTGTAACTTGCACTAGCCCACCATTTTGATTATTTTTTATTTTACTTTAGCATTGCTTACCTTGTTTTCTCGTTTGGAAGTCATATTGTTGTGTACTGCTAGTCATACTCTACTCAGTCTAGCTAGTGGCGCTCAGGTCACTACCCCATTTGTTTAGCAAAACTTGCATATCAAATAGCATTAACTCAGTTTGTAAATTTAATTATTTTGTTCCCTGCAATGAATTTTCCTCATCCTACAGTTTGAGTTCGGCTAGGATGGAGTGGAACCTAGCTGCTGAATCTGGTGCTTCTAGTATTCAACTAGTCCACCAGCATGTTCCTACTGTCTACTACTACTACCACCATGGCATATTGGGAAATCATAAGCATGCAGCTATTGCTTCGCCTAATCACAGATAAGAGAGAATTATGGGAGATTCATTCAAGATGCAATAATCTATATACTACTGAAATTAATTCACACACCCACACCCCTTCTGAGTCCTTAGGGATTTTAGTTGCAGACTGCATAGACTAGGAGGAGAGGCCAACAGTACAGTAGTAGGACAAGTGAGGTTACTGCATCTATCTGTTGGTGTGTTAGACTATCAGCAGATTTTTTTAAATGGCTGCAGCAACGCAACAAAGGCAACAGTGAGAAGTAAAAGAGTACCCACCCAAAAAAGTTTACATTGTATGTAAAACTATAAATGTATTCCCCTAACAAATACATGAGAATGAAACAAAACACCACACCTGACCCACCCCTCTCCCTAACCCCAACCAATGTCCAGTAATAAGTCCAATTGTCCATAAAAAAAATCCAAATGTCCATAAAAAAGAACAGCCATGTTTTTCCCAACTCCCACATTCCCATCCTCTCCCCAACAAGTCCAACCCACCAAAAAAAAGATTTAAAAAGGGGCAAGATAGGTCTATTATCTAGAGGCGGGCTGGAGTGGGAAGGGAATAATCCACCACAGCTGAGTAGGCACATCCTATGCATTGGATGTGGGTTTATTCAAGCTTGAATACATCTATACCCACATCTATAGTACTATTATAGAGAGAGAACTGGGAACCTTTGAGGCGGGTAAACTCGGGAACCACAGCGCCAATCGACACACCCAATACATCATTGGAAACGTCAGGGTAAGCAGATGGACATAGGCTATATACCATAAAAAAATATACCTAAGAAGGGCAAAGTACATTCTTTCACAAAGTAGTCCCATGGAAGTAGCGCCATGTCTGAGGTGGGCGTGTGCGTTTTATGCGTGCTGACATCACAATCACGGGTTCGCCATTTTAGTAAAGTAGTCGGCGAGGAGCCAAGAGCGGACAGGAGTGTGGGCAGAAGCGGCGGACAGGAGCGTGGCCAGAAGCGGGCAGGACAGGAGCGCTGAACCTACAGCCTCCGGAATCCGACATGCCAAGAGCGGACAGGAGCGTGGGCAGAAGCGGGCAGGAGCAAGGAAAGGGGAGCAAGGAAACAACACCCTGCGCACGTGATGCCGGTGAGTATGCTCTGCTGCTCCTGCTGCTGGCCGCTGCTGCCCCCTTCTGCCCCGGACAACGTCGGGCAGGGCTGCTATTCACGGATAAAATGATACAGTACTACTTTCATTTCATCTTTATTTGGCATCAGTAGAGCCATAAAAGATGCATAAATAAGAAAAACATGCAGAGAAGAGAATCGCAAAATGAATAAATACTTCTTGCAAAACAACACAGGGAGCGATACTGTGCAATCGAATCTCTGCCGACAATAATATGATGCAAACCATGTGGCGGCATAAAAATGGGATAACCCGATCAATGTACCGCGACCCCAACCCACACCATGAACCTCTAAATGATCACAGACTCCCCACAGCCTCAAGCACTGTTCAAGGTACAACACTGGCCCACTTTCGGGGGTCTGGGATCCAGTGCACCCTGACATCTTGCCCTCCATCGATTTTCGGCATCTCACAGCTGCTTTGAGAAAGGAACAAAGTCTGAAACAAACATCGGTGCTGTATAGGAGCTGAAGATAAAACAGTGCATCCCTACGCTTTCTGAGACTCGGGGGGCTTTAAAAACCACTCAATAAATAACTTAAAAGGTGGAATATAACATTTGCAGAAGAGCATGAAGTGCACCAGTGTTTGCACTGACTACGCATCACATGGGCAGACTGGAAATGTCCTACCCAGGGTACCACACGCATCTGGAGAGCACAGAAGCGCAGAGACGTTTTAAGACATGGGAAAAGTGGGCCCTAGCCCAGGGTCCCAGCCTCTCAAGGGGCTCCCCTATTCTGCAGAGTTTCTTGCCCTGACGACTCGAATAATTCTTGAACAGATTGTTTAAATATCATTTTCCTTTAATTTATTTTTAATGTTGGTGATGTATGGGAGTCTATCACAGGTATTTGGCAGAGAAATATTTGTGATTCAACATCCATAAAAAAGGTTTCCTTTAGATCAAAACTTGACCTCACATATGAGAAATGGAAGGGTGTCACAGAGATTGTTTGCAGTAATATAAGTGAGATGCTGATGTGTTACAATCTATACTAATATAATAAAGAGAGAGCCCAAACCTTTGAGGCGGGTAATCTCAGGAACCACAGCAACAATCCCAACACCCAATACAGCGTTGGAAAGGGCAGTTGCAGCAGAAGGGCATAGGCTATGCAGACGCCCACCATATACATTTAAAAGGTAAAATAACCGTGCCAGCAAAGTAGTCCCTTGTGGGCGTGTCTGCATTGTGCTGTGGGCGTGTGCTGGGGGCGTGACAAACGCTGGGGGCGTGTGGTATGTTCTGCACTTCATGCTATTTCTCATGTTGTGTGCTAATCCCACCCTGCTCCCTTTAAATACCCCTGCACCCCATCATCTTAACCCACCTTTACTCCTTAAAATACCCCAACACCCTTAAACACTAACCTATCTTAACCCTATAAATATACCCTGTACCCCAAAACCCAAACCTATCCCTAAACCCTAAAAATACCCCTGTATCCCAAAACCCAAACCTAGCCCTGAACCCTAAAAATACCACTGTACCCCAAAATCACCCCTGAACCCTAAATAACCCCTGTACCCCCAAACCTAGCCCTGAACCCTTAAAATACACCTGTACCCCAAACCCCAAACCTACCCCTGAACCCTAAAAATACCCCTGTACCCCAAAACCCAAACCTAGCCCTGAACCCTATAAATAACCATGTACCCCAAAACCCAAATCTACCCCTGAACCCTAAAATACCCCTGTACTCCAAAACCCAAACCTAGCCCTGAACCCTAAAAATACCCCTGTACCTCAAACCCAAACCTATCCCTGAACCCTTAAAATACCCCTGTACCCCAAAACCCAAACCTACCCCTGAACCCTAAAAATACCCCTATACCCCAAAACCCAAACCTAGCCCTAACCTTAAAAATACCACTGTACCACAAAACCCATACCTATCCCTAAACCCACCCCTGTACCCCATAACCCAAAACTATATCTGAACCCTTAAAATACCCAAACACCCCAAAACATATACCTCAGTACCCCAAAACATATACCCCTATACCCATACTTACCTTATCCAAACATTAAAAAAGAAAACATGCTTTTACCATTCATGCATTTACGACGAATTTCGTTGTAAATGTATGCGTGGTAAAAGCATATAAAATGTAATGCCATGCGTTATAATCACATTGCGGAGTGATGGTATGCGGAAAGAAAGTTGCGGAATAATGGGTGTTTACCCTCCCCTGGTAAGCACATTGGTGGCACGGCAGCCCACATCTGCAGCAACATACTCATATTTGTTCACCACCCATTTGAAAAATGCACAGGTCTCTCTCATTGATGGCCAGCACTGACATACACTTTTAGACACACCTCCCGCCACAAGTTCTAGAATTGCGAACTTTAGAGCTGGGGAGCTACTTTCGAATCTCGGCATCAGCTCAACATCCTGTGATTCCAGGCAAATCGCATTGTCTCCCCATGCCTACCACAAATGCAAGTGTTCTTCTGTAATGTAAATTGTGCTCATGCCATGTTGTCAAGTTCGCGCTATATAATATTGCAAGGAAAAATAAATTCGGGAAACTCGAGTTCACACACTACTGAACGCCCTCTTAAGTGCATCAGCAGTGCACTGTGAATCGGAGCGTTTCACAGGCCTGTCCCACATAAGAAATGCTATCAAAACGAAATCCTACAAAACAATATCTACTGGCCGGCAAAAATTCATACTCGGACAACGTCGGGACGGGCTGCTAGTACTTAAATAAAAGTTATTGTAATTTATAATGGCAATAGCTTAAAGTTTTGTAAATAACTTTTGTGAAGATTATGTTCAGTGTATTTTAACGATAATCCAAGAACAGAAGTGAAATATTAACATCTTTTTGTTACATTTGTAATAAAGCTTGAAACATTGAGAGAACATATTTGAACCAGGTGTTGTTGAATGGTTGCACAGATTGATGCTGTAGTGGCGCTGAGTGATGCTGTAGCGTTCAGTGATGCTGTGATAGCGCATAGTGATGTTGTGGTGCCCCTGAGTGATGCTCTGGTGGTGCGGAGTGATGCTGTATGCTATGCTATGTTTTATTTTGCTATCCTATGTTTTGTTATGCTATGCTATGTTTTGCTATCCTGTGCTTTGATTTGTTATGCTATGCTATGCTGTTTTTTGTTATGCTATGCTATGTTTTGCTATGCTATGCTTTGTTATGCTATGATATGTTTTGTTATGTTATGTTATGTTATGCTATGCTATGCTATGTTTTGTTGTGTTTGATATGCTATGTTTTGCTATGCTATTATATGTTTTGTTTTGCTATGCTATGTGTTGTTGTGTTTTGTTAAGCTATGCTATGTTTTGTTGTGTTTTGCTATGTTTTGTTATGCTATGTGCTGTTGTGTTTTGTTATACTATGTTTTGTTATGTTATGCTATGTTTTTATGCTTTGCTATGTTTAGTTTTGCTATGCTATGCTATGTTTAGTTTTGCTATCCTATGATTTGTTTTGTTATGCTATGCTTTGTTTTGTTGTGTTTTGTTATGCTATGTTTTGTTGTGTTTTGCTGTGCTATGCTTTGTTATGCTATGCTATGTTTTGTTGTGTTTTATTATGCTATGCTTTGGTTTGCTATGCTATGTTTTGTTATGCTACGTTTTGTTTTTCTATGCTTTGTTATGCTATGCTTTGCTCTGCTATGTTTTGTTATGCTATGCTAAGCTTTGTTTTGTTATGCTATGCTATGTTGTGTTTTGTTAAGCTATGCTATGTTTTATTGTGTTTTGTTATGCTATGCTATGTTTTGTTGTGTTTTGCTATATTTTGTTGTGCTATGTTTTGTTATGCTATGCTTTGTTTTATGTTATGTTATCTATGTTTTGTTATGTTATGCTATGTTTTGTTCTGCTATGTGCTGTTGTGTTTTCTTATGCTTTGTTTTGTTATGCTATGCTATGTTTTGTTATGTTTTGTTATGCGATGCTATGTTTTGAAGTGTGTTGCTATGCTTTGTTATGCTATGCTATGTTTTGAAGTGTGTTGCTATGCTTTGTTATGCTATGCTATGTTTTGTTGTTTTGTATTATGCTATGCTTTGTTTTGCTATGCTATGTTATGCTATGTTGTTATGCTATGCTATGCTATGCTTTGTTATGCTTTGTTTTGTTATGCTATGCTGTTGTGTTTCGTTATGTATGCTATGTTTTGCTGTGTTTTGTTATGCTATGCTATGTTTTGTTGTGTTTTGCTATGTTTTGTTATGCTATGCTTTGTTTTATGTTATGTTATGCTATGTTTTGTTATGTTATGCTATGTTTTTTTCTGATATGTTTTGTTGTGTTATGTTATGCTATGCTATGTTTTGTTTTGCTATGCTTTGTTATGTTATGCTATGCTTTGTTTTGTTATCCTCAGTGTTTTTAATCATCCCGCTTATTGTCTTTTAATTTATTTTATTTCAGCACTGTTTCCCCTGATTGTAAATCCCCGCTCGCATTCTTGCACTCTAATAGTGTCCTTACCGCTACTTTGGTGGGCCGGTCCCTCGTGCTTCGGATTTGGGTGAGCGCCATCTTGGGTGGGTTTAGGGAAACGCTGGATTCTCCCGCGCTCTAGCAGTCAGGAGGACTGGCTAGAGGCTGCTGTCGGGATCTCTACATAAGCAGGGCAGGAGGTAGGATCTCCTTGCTCCTCTTTTACTATTACAGCTAGGCTAGCTTCAGGACACCCTCAGTGTTTTTAATCATCCCGCTTATTGTCTTTTAATTTATTTCATTTCAGCACTGTTTCCCCTGATTTTAAATCCCCGCTCGCATTCTTGCACTCTAATAGTGTCCTCACCGCTACTTTGTCGGGCGGGTCCCTCGCGCTTCGGATTTGGGTGAGCGCCATCTTGGGTGGGTTTAGGGAAACGCTGGATTCTCCCGCGCTCTAGCAGTCAGGAGGACTGGCTAGAGCCCTACTTAACCCGGCTATCATGGCGCGCAGCGTGTGCGCCGTAGTGACGCCGGAGTCACGCCAGAGTCCAGCCCGTCTGCGCCCGTCCGCGCTAAGGACGGGCTGGACGGCTGGACCTATGGCTTAGATGCCCCTGATCCCCCCGCATTTTAGATATTCTACTGAGACCCTGCTTGCGCTTTAACCACCCAGGCTCCCATGTTTTTATTCTCACTCGCCTGACGCAATTCTTGACAAGTTATCGTGCGGATGTCTGACTAGGGGTACGGCTATCCCCACTCCCCCTCCACCAAGTCATCTCTCCAAACATCCCTCTTCCCCCAGCCTTAACACTCCGAAGGAAGAGTGTCTTCTCCTAAACGCCCGCTCGCTCATTAAAAACAACATCATGTTCAGGGATCTTGTTTTAGATAGGAAGCCCTCCCTGGTTTTCATCACGGAAACGTGGGCAAAGGATTCGTCTGGGACCGATCTCATTGAAGCTGTTCCTGAGGGATACTGCTTAGCTCGTCAAGACAGACTGAGCCGGGTGGGAGGAGGGTAAGCAATTCTGTACATGGATCATTTTCATTGTCACACTGTCTCCATCTCCGACCCCAAAGACAGCTTTCAAGCGTTATTCTTCTCCATAAAAAGTGGCCACAATGTCATCTTTAATGGAATCTTGGCTTATCGCCCTCCCGGTTCTCGTACCAACTTTGAACAACGGCTTCTTCATGTTCTAGAACCCTACTTTGGTCGGAAAGAATTCACGATCTTGGGTGATTTTAATTTTCATCTGGAGAAGTATGATACTAAGGATACTTTCTCTTTGCATGAAGCCATGTCAGCATGTGGATTTGCCCAGTTGGTTAGAGGGGCTACTCACAGAGCAGGTCACACGCTCGATGGAATTTTTTCCAATGATGAGAGGTTGATAATTAAGGATTCCATTTCACTATCATGGTCTGACCATCTGGCAGTCCCATTTGAGCTATCCTGTCCCACCTCTCACACGCTCAAAAATACTTTAAGTAATAAGGAATTGGGCAGGAATTTCAAAAATATTACTAGTAGCTCTCCCACCCCGTGGGTACCCAACTTGTCCATATCCCAAGGGGAAAGTGTCTTTATGGCAGTTACACAGTTTGAAAGGACTGTGACTGAGGCACTGGACGAACTTGCCCCTATCCAATTACGCCATCGAGCCAGGAAAAGGCCTTCAGCCCCTTGGTTCTCCGAACATCTTAGACAAGAAGTAAGGAGGCAGGAGTGACTGTGGCACTCCGGTTGGGATCTAAAGGATAGGGAAGCCCATAAGACTTTGCTGAGGAATTATAAAAGAGAAATCATAAAGGCCAAACAAGAACATTTTACGGCCTTGACAACCTCAATGTCCTCTCCCAGAGAGCTCTTCAGGGTAGTGGACTCCCTTATAACTCTCAAAACCCCAGATCTCGTAGTGGCACCCCAAGAGCTCTGCAACAATATTGCCTCTTTTTTCCAGGCAAAAATTTTAGATATTTACTCTGCATTGGAGCTGCAGAGATCCCTTATTACTGAGCCCCCTCCCCTGGGAGCTTTTGACCTAGCCCCTGCAGAAACATCTCCTGTTGGAACCCTAGACTCTTTTCCCCCTCTCTCTCTAGAGGATCTGGACAACCCCCTCAATAAAACCAAATCCGGCTCCCCCTTGGATGTATGTCCACTTAGGATTCTCAAACAGTGCAGAGATATCTTTCTGCCCCCGCTGGTTGACATTATGAATAAAGCAATGAGAGATGGCCATTTTTCCACCCAATGGAAAAATGCGGTGGTAAAACCCCTACTAAAAAAAGCCTCTTTGGACCCTGCGGTCCTGAGAATTTTTCGGCCCATTTCTCTTCTCCCGGCCCCTGCAAAAATGCTTGAAGCACATCTTAACAAGCATCTTGCTGCATATATAGAGAACTCGGGTTGTCTTGACTCCTCCCAACATGGATTCAGGAGGGAACACAGCACGGAGTCTGCCCTCACCATCGTGCTGCCCTCACCATCGTGGATAATATCCGCACGCGCGTTGATGGAGGCCAGACCACCCTCCTGATCCTCCTAGATCTGACGGCGGCTTTCGACACCCTTTCTCCCTCAGTATTAACATCTAGGCTGAGGGAGGTTGGGGTTCAGGGGGCAGCCCTGGATCTACTTACCTCTTTCCTCAACCATCGAGCGCAAAGAGTGAAGTTGGGGGAGTACCTATCTCCATCCCTGCCTGTGCAATGTGGGGTCCCTCAGGGGTCGGCTTTGAGTCCGACCCTATTCAACATCTATGTGACCCCACTTGCCAGGCTTATTAGATCTTTTGGGATGGAGATAGTATCCTATGCGGATGACACCCAGATCCTCGTCTCTCTCTCCCAATCAGCTGCCCCGACTGCCTCCAATTTTAGATCCTGTATGGAGGCAGTCGGGCAATGGATGATCTACAATTCATTAAAACTGAATGGAGAGAAGACGGAGGTGATGGTGTTTGGAGGGAAAGAGGATGTTTGGTCATCTAGCTGGTGGCCAGACTCATTAGGAACCTGCCCCACCCCTACCTCCTCTGCTAAAAACCTAGGGGTCATGATTGATCCCGCCCTCAACCTGGACAAACAGGTCAACAGAACCATCTCTACCTGTTTGGGCGTCATCCACATCCTCAGGAGGATCAGACATTACCTATCATTGCAGGCAAGGAAACAGCTTAGAGTTGCCCTGATTGGCTCCAGGCTGGACTACTGCAATGCGCTGTATGTGGGACTGAATAAAAGTCTACTGCAGCGCTTGCAGGTAGTCCAGAACGCTGCTGCCAGGTTTATCCTGGACCTTCCCAAGCGGGCCTCAGCCACAGCGGCTAGAAAGCTATTACATTGGCTTCCTGTGGAGGATCGTATCCGCTTTAAGACCCTGTGCATGACCTATAGGGCACTAGCTAAAAACAGTCCTACGGGTATAGGATCCATTCTGTTTCGCTACACTCCTGTTAGGAACCTACGCTCTTCGAGTAGACTTCTTCTGTCAGCCCCCCGTTTCAGGAGAACTAAATGGGGGGGTAGGGCTTTCTCCACCCTGGCGCCCAAATGGTGGAACTCCCTCCCTTCCCACTCTCCAGGCTTTCAGAAGAGCCCTGAAGACCCACCTTTTTGTGCAGGCCTATATGTAATGGTGATAAGCCCTTGCTTATGATATTAGTTGTTAGGCGCCTTGATACCTTCGGGTTATTGTCTGCGCAATATAAGTTTTACTCAAATCAAATAAGTTTTACTCAAATGTTTTGTTATGCTATGCTATGTTTGTTCCGTTTTGTTATGCTATGCTATGCTTTGTTGTGTTTTGCTATGCTATGTTTTGTTTGTTATCCTATGCTTGTTTTGTCATACTATGCTATGTTTTGCTATCCTATGCTTTTTTTGTTATGCTATGCTGTGTTTTGGTATGCTATGCTATGTTGTGTTATGCTATGCTGGTGAGGGTGTGTGAGTGTGTGTGCGGGTGAGTGAGGATGAGGGGGTGTGGGGGTGTTAGGGTGAGGGGGTGTGAGGGTGAAGAGGTGTGAGGGTGAGGGGGTGTGAGGGTGAGGGGTGTGAGGGTATGTGAGGGTGTGAGGGGGTGTGAGGGTGAGTGAGGGTGTGTGAGGGTGAGGGGGTATGAGGGTGAGGGGTGAGAGGGTGGGTGTGGGGTGTGAGGGTGAGGGTGTGTGAGGGTGAGGGGGTGAGAGGGTGAGTGAGGGTGAGGGTGTGTGAGGGTAAGGGGGTGTGATGGTGTGTGAGGGTGAGTGAGGGTGAAGGTGTGTGAAGGTGAGGGGGTGTGAGGGTGAGGAGGTGTGTGAGAGTGAAGGGGTGAGGGTGAGGGGGTGTGAGGGGGTGAAGGTGAATGAGGGGGGTGAGGTTGTGAGGGTGTGAGGGTGAGTGAGGGTGGGTGAGGGTGAGTGACGGTGTGTGAGGGTGTGTGAGGGTGTGAGGGTGTGTGAGGGAGTGGGGGTGTGAGAAGGTGTGGGTGAGGGGGTGTGACGGTGAGGGCGGGTGGGGGTGTGAGGAGGTGAGGGTGAGTGAGGGTGAGAGGCTTGTGAGGGTGAGAGGATTGTGAGGGTGAGGGGGGTGAGGGGGGAGGGTAAGGGTGTGAGGGTGCATGAGGGGGTGTGAGTGTGTGTGAGCGTGAGTGAGGTTTTGTGAGGGTGTGAGAGTGTGAGGGTTTGAGGGTGTGTGAGGGTGGGTGAGGGTGGGTGAGGGGGGGTGTGAGGGTGAAGGGTGTGTGAGGGTGAGGGGGTATGAGGGTGAGGGTGTGTGAGGGTTTCGGGGTGTTAGGGGGTGAGGGTGAGTGAGGGTTGTGAGGGTGAGGGTGAGTGAGGGTGTGTGAGGGTGAGAGGGTGTGAGGGTAAAGGGGTGTGAGGGTGAGGGGGTGTGATGGTGAGAGGAGGTGAGGGTGAATGAGGGTGAGAGGGTTGTGAGTTGAGAGGGTTGTGAGGGTGAGGGTGGGTGAGGGTGAGATGGTGTGAGGGTGTGTGAGAGTGTGAGGGTGTGTGAGGGTGTGTGAGGGTGAGTGAGTGTGAGTGAGGGTGTGTGAGTATGAGAGGGTGTGTGAGGGTGAGGAGGTGTGAGGGTGAGGGTCTGAAGTAAATGGTGGCAGGGCAGACATCATAAGACAGAGCGAAGAGACTGGTGGTGACTGCGTTGGTCAGTTTCAGGAGCAGGAGGGGCAGAGTCATCACAGTGTGCGAGAGATCAACGTGTCTAGAGGCAAAGCATAGCGGGTGTAGCATTGCAGCAAGTCGAGTGTTTTCAAGCTGCATGCCCCGTTTGAGGAGCAAGTTTACTGAAAACAAGCATGGTAGGCTTTCACTTTCGTCCAGAATCAAGCTCTCAGCATTGCTGTGGCAGGGGGCGGGGGAGCGGGAGCGGAAGCGTATTCCTTTGAAGTCTTATGCGGGGGAGCGGCAGCCTTTGAAGTCTGATTGGGTTTTAGCGGCAGCTTTTGAAGTCTGATGGAGGCACAGACAAATGGTGGTGTGTGACGTGGCTGGCATGCACAAGCTTAGATCACATGAACTGTGCCTAATCCGCAGTTTTGGCAGACTTTTCGTACTGCTTACTAGAATCTCGCTGCAATGCTTACGCATTGCTTCAGCGAGACCTAAAAAATATCAGAAAAAACAATTTTAGAAAGAAGGATTGAAAAGATTAAGGCAGGATTGAGAAGTAGGCCCCAGCACCATAACAGAGAGAAGATAACAAGATGGCTATGCCCATGCGTGACCGCGTGGTGCAGTACGCACAATATGTCCCTCCGAACACGCATTCTGCGTTGCCATATGACAGAAATATCATGCGAATGGGCAGAAACAAGCAACACCGCTGGCTCAAAAAAATTCTGCTAGCGCAAGGGAGTTTTTTTACAGATTCATGGAGTTCCGCGTAGCAACACTACGAAAACTCCACCTAGGCTTAGTGAAGACCAGGGGAATGCGATATATGCTGCCACAAGTGAGGAAATGCACTCTGATGGTCATGAGTGCATGGGTGACGGTCTTTTTTATTTGGGGAAATCCATTTGAAGGTCTTGTGGAGTATGCAGAGGGTGTTGAAGCACGTGGAAGATACGGCGTTGATCTTTCAGTTCATGGTGAGGGAGGAGTTGAGTATGATGCTGAGGTAGCAGGCGTGGTCCATGGGAGAGGGAGGGTTGCTGAGGGGGGTGGGCAACCAGGTGTTGTCCTAAGAAGAGGGGTGTGGATATGAGGACGAGGACTTCCGTTTTCTCCGAGCTGAGCTTCAGGCAGCTGCTGTTCATCCAGAATATGACATCCTTCATTCCCTCCTGGAAACTGTGGCGTAGATTTACGGCCTATTTACAACATGACGCATCTAGGGAGATGTGTCACGTTGTAAAGCCCTGCGTCACATTATACCTGCGTCAGGTATAATGTATGCAGGGTGGGCTTTCCAATGCAAAAAGCCATGTAGAACTGACGCAGTGAAATCTACAAGATTTCACTGCGTCACTCTACACCTTCACTGTGTCAAAATCCCTGCGCCTGCTCAGTCCAGGCGTAAGGAATAACACAGGGCTTTTTGACTGGGATTCACCTATCTATTGTGCATTGCTGGAGTTGCGTCACTTTCATGAGCAACTCCAGCAATGCGTCACTTTTGCGCCAGCAGATGCATCAGAATTTCTGTTGCATCTGTTAATCCTTGTGCCATGGAGCACTGTATTGTAAATACAGATCATCTATAGTGGTGCTAGGACATTCAGCACTGATGCAAGGAAACTATGTAGATGTGTCAGTTCCTTGTAAATCTGCCTCTCTGTCTGGTGATGTTGTGTTCTTTGGTGAGGGAGAGGATGAACTGGGTGTCGTCAGCGTAGGATACTATGCTGAGACTGTTTACTGGCGATGGTTGCAAGTGAAGCCATGTAAATTTGGAAGAGCTTGGGTCTGAGGGAGGATTCTTGGGGTTCTTCACATCTGATCTCTGTAGATTTGGAGAGGAAGGGTGGGAATCTGATTCTTTGAGTTCGTTCGGCGAGGAAGGAGCGGATCCTGTGCAGGGCATTTCTCTGTACAAGAGAGTTGTTGAGTCTGGCGGCTAGTATGCAATGGGAGACAGTGTTGAAGGCTGCTGAAAGGTCTAGTAGGATAAGGGCTACCGTGTGGCCTTGGGCAAGGATGGTGTGTATGTCGCCCATGGGTTTGAGTTTTGCACATTTCCAGTCATCGGGGAATGTGCCTGTTTCAAGGGTGCAGTTGATTGTGCGTCGTAGTGCAGGTGCTATGGCAGAGGCACCCCTGTGGAAGGTGTGCAGTGACTAGAGGTCAGTGGGAGCTCCAAAGTGTATGCTCTTCATGGTCTTTGAAGAGTGTTCCATTGTGACAGGGGTCCAGGTGGTGATGGTCGGCTGCGAGGCGTCACAGGTGGCGAGTGTTGTGTTGGTGCCTTGATTCTGTTCGTCAAAATTGTCATAGAGAGTCCTGATCTTGTGATGGAAGAAGTTTGTTGCAGAGGTCCTGGGAGGGAGGGACATCAGAGGTTTTGCTGGGGGGCTTGGTGAATTCTTGTATGATGTTGAAGAGTTACTTTGAGTTGCAGGAGTTGGAGAGGAATCTTTATTGGATGAAATTTCTTTTGGTGGATTTGATGAGTTGTTGGTGTTCTGTCATGGCGGTTCTGCAGGCGGTGCGTGCTTCCAAGGTTTTGCTGTTCCTCTGCGATTTCTCGAGTTGTCGGCATGAGTGCTTGGATTCTCAGAGGTCCGTGGTGAACTCGGTAGCTTTAGTGGTGCATTGTCTGTTGGAGTTCTGGAGGGGGGCAGGCGTGTTTACGCAGTTGGTGGTCCATCTGTGTAGTTCGTTGGCAGCAAAGTTGGTGTCGGTCGTGGTAGGTTGAGGGGTATGGCTGAGGGCAGAGTAGAGGTGCTCTTCTGTGATCTTGCTACAGTTTCTGTGTGATGGGCCTGGTCTAGGCTTGTGTGTGGGGGGTTTGAGAAGGAGAAGTGGATCCAGTGGTGGTCTGTTCGGAGGGGCTGAGTGGTGTGACTGAATCAATGTTGTTCCCTCCTACAAAAATAGGGTTGAGGGTGTGTTCTTTCCTATTTTTGGAGGTGGTGACGAGCTACTTCAGTCCGATGTTGGTGAGGTTGTCCAGGAAGGCAGTGGAGGTGGGGTTGCTGGGGTTGTCGAAGTGAAAGTTCAGGTCTCAGAGCAATGCGTAGCCTGTGGAGGCAAGGGGGGGGGCACTATAAGGTCTGCAATGGTGTTGGTAAACGGGGCAGAAGGTCAGGGAGGTCTGTAGGTGAGAGTTCCATGTAGTGGGGTTGATCTGGATCTGGAAGTGGAGGTATATGCTGCTGGCAGTGAGCGAAGGCAGGGGGTAGTGAGGAACAGGGGAATGCCATTTGTGATACTATGAGTGAGCGAAGGCAGGTGCTATTGAGGACCAGGGGAATGCCATCTATGCTGCCTCGAGTGAGCAAAGGCAGCGGCTAGTGAGGACCAAGGTAATGCCATCTATGCTGCCATGAGTGAGGGAAGGTAGGGGTAGTAAGGACCAGGAGAATGCTATCCTTGCCGCAAAGAGTGAGTGGCTGCAGTGGTAGTGAAGACCAGGGGAATGCCATCTATGCTCCTGTGAGTGACTAAAGGCAGGGGTTAGTGAGGACTGGGGAATGTTGTCTCTGCGGATGTAAGTGAGTGAAGGCTGGGGGTAATGAACACAAGGGGGTTTCCATCTATGCTACCACTTCTGAGTGAATGCAGGGGGTAGTGAGGACCAGGGGATGGTCATCTATGCTGCTGTGAGTGAGAGAATGCAGGGGTTAGTAAGGACCAGTGGACTGCCATCCATGCTGCTGTGAGTGAGTGAATGCAGGGGGTAGTGAGGACCAGTGGACTGCCATCAATGCTGCTGTGAGTGAGTGAATGCAGGGGGTAGTGAGAACCAGTGGACTGCCATCCATGCTGCTGTGAGTGAGTGAATGCAGGGGGTAGTGAGGACCAGGGGACTGCCATCTATGCTTCTGTGAGTGAGTGAATGCAGAGGTTAGTAAGGACCAGTGGAGTGCCATCCATGCTGCTGTGAGTGAGTGAATGCAGGGGGTAGTGGGGACCAGTGGATGTCATCTATGCTGCTGTGAGTGAGGAATGCAGGGGGGAGTGAGGACCAGGGGACTGCCATCTATGCTGCTGTGAGTGAGTGAATGCAGGTGGTAGTGAGGACCAGTGGACTGCCATCAATGCTGCTGTGAGTGAGTGAATGCAGGGGGTAGTGAGGACCAGTGGATGCCATCTATGCTGCTGTGAGTGAGTGAATGCAGGGGTTAGTAAGGAACAGTGGACTGCCATCTATTCTGCTGTGAGTGAGAGAATGCAGGGGGTAGTGAGGACCAGGGGACTGCCATCTATGCTGCTCTGAGTGAGTGAATGCAGGGGGTAGTGAGGACCAGGGGACTGCCATCTATGCTGCTGTGAGTGAGTGAATGCAGGGAGTAGTGAGGACCAGGGGACTGCCATCTATGCTGCTGTGAGTGAGTGAATGCAGGGGGTAGTGAGGATCAGTGGACTGCCATCCATGCTGCTGTGAGTGAGTAAATGGAGGGGTAGTAAGGATCAGTGGACTGCCATCTATGCTGCTGTGAGTGAGTGATTGCAGGGGGTATTGAAGACCAGGGGACTGCCATCTATGCTGCTGTGAGTGAGTGAATGCAGGGGGTAGTGAGGACCAGTGGATTGCCATCCATGCTGCAGTGAGTGAGTGAATGCAGGGAGTAGTGAGGACCAGGGGACTGCCATCTATGCTGCTGTGAGTGAGTGAATGCAGGGGGTAGTAAGGACCAGTGGACTGCCATCCATGCTGCTGTGAGCGAGTGAATGAAGGGGGTAGTGGCAGTCCCCTGTGAGGAACAGTGGATGCCATCTATGCTGCTGTGAGTGAGTGAATGCAGTGTTCAGTGAGGACCAGGGGACTGCCATCTATGCTTCTGTAAGTGAGTGAATGCAGGTAGTAGTGTGGACCAGGGGACTGCCATCTATGCTGCTGTGAGTGAGTGAATGCAGGGGGTAGTGGGCACCAGGAGATTGCCATCTATGCTGCTGTGAGTGAGTGAATGCAGGGGGTAGTGAAGACCAGTGGTCTGCCATCCATGCTGCTGTGAGTGAGTGAATGCAGGGGGTAGTGAGGACCAGTGGATGTCATCTATGCTGCTGTGAGTGAGTAAATGCAGGGGGTAGTGAGGACCAGGGGACTGCCATCTATGCTGCTGTGAGTGAGTGAATGCAGGGGGTAGTGAGGACCAGTGGACTTTCATCCATGCTGCTGTGAGTGAACTGCCATCTATCTTGCTGTGAGTGAGGGAATGCAGGGGTCAGTGAGGACCAGGGGACTGCCATCTATGCTTCTGTAAGTGAGTGAATGAAGGTGGTAGTGAGGACCAGGGGACTGCCATCTATGCTGCTGTGAGTGAGTGAATGCAGGGGGTAGTGGGCACCAGGGGACTGCCATCTATGCTGCTGTGAGTGAGTGAATGCAAGGGGTAGTGAGGACCAGTGGACTGCCATCCATGCTGCTGTGAGTGAGTGAAAGCAGGGGGTAGTGAGGACCAGTGGACTGCCGTCTATGCTGCTGTGAGTCAGTGAATGCAGGGGGTAGTGAGGACCAGGGGAATGCCATCCATGCTGCTGTGAGAGAGGCAGCTCCGGAGAAGGTCGGGAGTTGTATCCTGGAGTCGAGAGACACCGAGACGAACTCATCCGCATGGAACCTGAAACCACCTTGGAGCCCTGCTGGCGCTGCCGCGGCTCATCTTCGCCAAACTATCCTTGGAGCCCTGCTGGCGCTGCCGCGGCCCATCTTTGTGAAACTATCTCTGGAGCCCTGCTGGCGCTGCCGCGGCCCATCTTCGTGAAACCATCTTTGGAGCCCTGCTGGCGCTGCCGCGGCCCATCTTCGTGAAACCATCTTTGGAGCCCTGCTGGCGCTGCCGCGGCCCATACCGAAGAACCCCCCAGCTCGAGGATTGAGAGCTGAGCGCAGGGTATCCCTGTACCAGGCTGGTACCAAGACTGTCCCGCTACCCCCTTCCCTCAGAGACTAAGTTTGAGAGGATGCCAGGATCCAGTTATCCCTGTATCGTTACGATAACCTGCCTAAAACTACTGATAAAAACGTTAAGAACCTATCTTTGTGTAGTGTCCATCTGTAGGGGGGTGATTGCTCGTCTGTACGATCCTAGGAGAGGAACCTCGCCAGGAGGCCTCTCACCCTTGCTCGGCCAACCCTAAGATCCCCTTTCCAATATTGGTGGCAGGTGGTGCGATCTGAGCCGACGCAGATCGTACAGAGAGTAACTTGCCCCACTACGAACAAAAGCACACGGCAACCATGATGACTTGTCAGGTTTCGTCGCGCCTCCAGGAACAACAAGCTCCGCAGTGGAGTGGAAAGACTACATTTCCCAGAGGGCTTAGCGGCAGAGAGGCGGAGCATAAATAGACGCCACTTCCTGGAGCCGGCGTCGGATATTCCGGTTCGTGTTTCCTGGCGTTCCTGTCGACCGTTGCGGTGAGGTTCTTCCTGTGCTGTTGATTCCGGCGCTCTTGTGTTCGTCTCGTCCTCCGTTGGAGAGCCTGGCCATCGGCTATTGCGGAGGACGGTCTTGGGTTCGATTCAAAGTTGTTGTTCTGTCCTCCGTTGGAGAGCCGGGCCTTCGGCTATTGCGGAGGACAGTAAGGGTTCTTACAGGTGTTGTTCTGCGGGGCTCCGCTAACGAGTTCACCTGTGCCCTGGCTCTGGCGGTAGACACGCTATCGCTGCTTCCCGTTTCCTCCGTTGGCGAGCCTTTTTGCAACGGCTATTGCGGAGGAAACTGTTGTTGATTATTTACCTTATTTCGAGTTACTAGACCCTCTGTTGGACAGCCTCCTTGCATCGGCTATTGCAGAGGGTCTGTATTATTTTTCTGACTTCAACGAAGAGAGTACTTCACCTGAAACTTTTTGAAATTCAGGTAACCTTTGTTTCCTTTATTATTGGGTGACGTAACCCTATTCCATATTACTTTCTGGGAGTTACTGTATTCCTAAGGCGCCTTCCTTGGAACCTAGTCTACGTTCTCTTCAGGGCTCTGAAGTATAAAGATTAGGGTACGTAGTGTCATTCTTCCCTCTTATAAGATTGCTGTTGATCAGGGTATTGGGGTGTGTTTTACAGTTAAGTTTTGTTCCTACAGGGGAAGGCATTTACGGGCTGATTCAAGTCACTTCAGTATAGAGAGGTGTGAGAAGGTGGCCTGATATGCAGTGCTCACTATTCTAGTGAACACTATGTATCAGTCCAGCAACCCTTATTGATGATTGGTTGTAAGTCAACCTTATAGACCAGCTATCCTAGTAGCGTGGATACGAGCAGTCTAAGGCTAAAGACTCGAGAGGGCGCGTTAAGCCAGCTGTTTACCACACATATACCCCTTGAATACCAAGTGAAAGGACACCACACAAGTGTTATGAAAATAAACAGTTATTTATTTAAAGATCACAACAGCCCTGTACTCTTTATGAGGACAGGGTACTAAGCACAAACCAAAACTCTTACAAAAATACTTAAGTTAGCACAGTATATACAAATGCCCGAGGGGCACGGAAAACCATATACTCTGAAAGTGGAATGCGAAATTCCTAGCAGGTAAGTACAGTACTAATAGCTTTTGGAATCGCTAGGACTTGACTAGGGAATCGTTAGATTACTTCTAGGAGGCCTAGGGGACTCGGGTGCAGTGTGTGCACTCTCACGCGAGATGCGGGACAAAAGTCTATGGTAGCTAGGAAATAGAAAGTTAGTGTTCTCGGGCGAACCCGACCTGGTAGGGAGAAAACGAAAGTAGATTCTGACCCTTGGATAGTGAGGCTATGCTGGGGCACCGAAATGCCGAAGTTACCTAGCCCAGGGGCTGCAGCTGCATAGGTCTGAAAAGACGTCGGGAATCCTCGTAGACGGACCAGGAGCCGGAAGAAAAGATGCTGGCCGGTGACCAGTGAAGAAAGTTCAGTTGGATCCAAGCCTGGATCTCGAAGATAGATGACACCTGAAAGCAGAGGGGACCAAGTTTCGAGACTACTAGCCAGTAGTCAGTGGGCACCAGGAGGGCACCGGATGGTAGCCACCTCGACAAGGTGAGTGGGTGACGCTTGACTCGAAGATCTCACGGACCAGGAGGCGTTGTCGGCGACCAGGATGGAGGATCGAGCTGTCCCACGAAGATAGAAGCTGTCGGCGTCGCTGGACCCAGGATTGGGCAACAAAGCCTTGGCAAATTCAAGCCCACGCGGTGGACCTAAAATGGCGTCTGGAGTGGACCAGGAGGGTCCGGGGTGCCTCTCTTGAAGAAGGAAGCAAGGGCCAGCCTGGAGCAACCAGACCAGCAGTCGTGAAGTCGTTGGGCGTCGTTCAGAAGGCCACAAGCCAGCCGGCTAGTAGCCAAACAACGCGGTGCACAGCAAACAGCAGAAGGGCCCCACACTGATCGTGGAGATGCAGGGGGGCTGATCTTGGGTGCTGGAGCTGCGCAGGGTCGGGGCTTCTCGGACCCCAAAGCACTCACCAGTGGAGGACACGGTGGGCTTGCAGTAAAGATGTCGTGCAGTCTTGGCGATCGTCGGTCCCTTGAGGTCTCGTCGCACTCACGGTTCTCAGCTGGGCTGTAGAGGTGAGTAGAGGTCAGAGGGGCCAGGGAAGCCGGGTCTCGTCGAGCTGGGTCGTCGGATTCGTGATGAAGGACTTGCAGCAGACCGCAGTGTTCTTTAGGATGGTGCCTGCGGATGCAGGGTGACTACTCCTTAGCCACAAGGGAGAATCTTGAAGAAGAAATCGTGAAGTCCTTTCGAAGAAAGTGGTATCTTGATTCCAAAGATGATCTAATTTTAACAGGGGGCCCGCTCCCATCTTTATACTAAAAAAGGGGGCTGACCCGGTGACTAGGTCCTGCCTATGGGTGGGACTAGGTGGGGGGTGGTTACACCCCTCAGCCATGCCGGACTTCCCCAGGCCAGGGGCTGGTGTGCCCCTGGAACTGGTTCAGACCGGCCTATGCGTAGTGAGCACCGGGGTGCCACTCAGCAGTCACCTTCCTGTAAAGCCCTGCCTACCCAGGATACACAAAACCATGTCTGGGACGGTGCTAGCACCGCCCCTGACAGGAAACCCTTTGTCCAGGCTCCCCTCGCTGGAAGGACTCCCAGCTGCAGGGGGTCAGACTCGTGTCTGTGGTGGCAGCATCCATTTTGTGGAGCTGAGGCTTCAGTTAACTTTAACCGGGGTTCACAGTTACATACATGTCGTGTCCCTCTAGAAGGGTGGAATGCTAACCCCGTCGCCAGAATTGGCGAGGGGTTAGTATTCCAATTCGTATGACACCTTACTCGACATGTTTTGATAAAGCAATACCAAAGATAGCATTTAACCGCGAGGATTATAATGCACTTAAGAGTATATGGTATGCGATATCATGGAACAGCTATTAGGACTTGATTCCGCAAGCTGCAGACAGGCTCAGCTCATGCCAGAGCACCATCTCACACGATTCCAAGCACTCTGCCTTCAGGATTGTCAAGGCCTGCCATAGGAGTGACTGATAGGAATCTGTGTGTCCATTTTAGGGTTAGGTATAGGTATACTACACCTACAGCAAAGGGTGATTACACGACTTTGCCCCAGCTGTCATGCAGCCAGTTGTGTCAAATTTAGGAGGCCAGCCAGGGGTGGCACAATACGTGCTGCAGCCCCTGGCAGCCCTGGGTACACCTATGCCCTGAGTTACAGGGTCTGATAAGGTGGCCCAGTACCAATTGGTAGATGCACCTAGGGTACATGAGGTAATTTAGAAAGAGAACAGCCAGGCTGTGGGTCTGATTGGCAGGCCCACAGCCAGAGAAAGTCGTAAACCAGTGAAACAAAAGCAAAAAAATCTGGGTGATCATAGGATTGCAGACCCTACTCTCCTACAAGAGGCATCTTCTGAGGTCAGGCGGTAAGCTTTTTATACACAGGTATAACACGGTAAACTGTGGGGGTAACGTGAATAGAAAAGACTTTCATGAACCAAGATACCAATTTCTTGTTTGCTTCTGTCTTCACAGCTCTCCCTCCCAGCAGTCCCCTTCCTTTCCTTCCTGTTTATTATTTTTGCCCTCACCTGATCCTTCTCTAGCCCACGGCTATTACAGCATTCGGGGCTTGGATAGATCTGGAGGTGGCCTACTTGTACCACAAGCTGATCCTGAGGACGGAGAGGATAACAGAATATCCGACCAATCAATCAAAGGTGGCGTTTGTCATCTCGTATTTGGTCGGAGACGCAGCTCAATGGGCGGTTCCCATGGTTCAGAGAAATGACCCGATATTACATGATTGGGACGCATTCCAAGTAGAATTTACCAAGGTATTCGACAGAAGAGCGGATACATATACGGCAGATAAAGAGCTATTAGGTCTACGTCAAGGGAATCAAGACCTAGTAACCTATTTGAACAATTTCAGACGGTTAGTTGCAGAAACTAAGTGGCCAGAAGCCAAACAAGCGTCAATTTTTCATCAGGGTTTGACTGAGGAAATGCAAGACATAATAGCTCAAATCGACCCCCAACCGGTGTCATGTGAAGATTTGATTAATCTAGTATTAAGGCTAGACCATAGGATGAAGAATCGTAAAGGGGGGGGAGGAGCAAAGAACCGACCGGTCCCCTCTTCCGTGGCAGCAAAAGCACCAGATAGTTCCGCATCGCAGGCCACCGAGGCGATGGAGATTGGAGCGGTTCGTGCCGCTTTGACTGCCACTGAAAAGGAACAAAGGCGCAAGTTGGGTCTTTGTCTTTATTGTGGCAAAAAAGGCCATTATGTTCGCGAATGCCCGGTCAAACCCAAATTTTCCAAGTTTCGCTCAAACAGAGGGGTGTCAGCGGCCACTGAGAAACCGGCGGAAAACTGACGAGCTCTAGGGGTGTGGAAGGGGTTCCCTGGAGTCAGATTATTGTCCCTTCCATGTTGAGTATGGTTGCAGGAGCACAACATCTATTCGTTAAAATTATTCTGATGATAGGCATGATTGAAGTGCATACACAGGCCATGGTGGATTCCGGGGCTACGGGTTTCTTCATGGATATGAAAGAAGCAGAAAGGATAGGCATTCCTTTAATCCCCAGGGAAGACGGTACGGATGTGTTCGCGGTAGATGGGAGGAAACTGAACACAGGACCCGTGAGTTATCAAACGGCCTTTACTGAGATGAGATTCGGTAATCATAGAGAGCAAGTGTCATTCAGCATCATTGAGGCTCCGCAATATGGGGTGATTTTAGGCATCCCTTGGCTGAAAAGACACAACCCTGACATTAACTGGGAAACCGGCCAAATCTCAATGAATTCGGCACATTGTGAAGAGCATTGTTTTAGATGTGCACAATGTCCCTCGTTTGCGTTGGCTGGTGGAGGGGTGATTGCCACGGCCGCCGAAAAGGATGTATCTCTTCCAATAGAATATCAGGACTTTGAAGGAGTGTTTGATGAAGTTAGAGCTGAAGAATTACCCCCACATAGGCCATACGACTGTCAAATTGAGTTGGTTCCTGGGGCGGTGATCCCTAAGGGACGGCTGTATGCACTGACAGAGCCAGAGAACGTATACTTGAGGACTTATTTAGACAAGCTGCTGAAATTAGGGTTCATACGTCCTTCAAGATCACCAGCAGCATCCCCTTTATTTTTCATCCCTAAGGCTAACGGGGACCTGAGAGCTTGTGTAGACTTTCGAGCCCTCAATGCAGTAACCATCAAGAACCGATACCCTTTACCGTTAATACCCGTCTTACTGGAGCAAGTGAAGAAAGCCAAGGTCTTCACTAAATTAGACTTAAAGGGAGCATACCATCTGGTTAGAATGCGGGCAGGGGATGAATGGAAGACAGCATTCCAGACCAGGTATGGGTTATTCGAATACCTGGTCATGCCCTTCGGGCTTTGCAACGCCCCTGCTGCATTTCAGTTTTTTCTGAACGACGTGTTGAGAGAAATCTTGGACCGACACGTCATTGTATATATAGATGATATCCTCATCTACTCTGAATCTGAGGACATGCATATACAACATGTCAAGTCTGTTCTCAGGATACTACAGACACACCATCTTTATTGCAAATTGTCCAAATGTGACTTTCACGTCACTACAGTTGAGTTTCTAGGGGTGATGCTTACCCCTCAGGGACAGGAAATGGCAGAGAGGAAGATCCAAGCAGTGCGAGATTGGCCAAGTCCTCGAAACATCAAGGACGTTCAATGTTTCCTTGGATTCGCCAATTTCTACAGACGTTTTATTAACCAATTTTCGAAAGTGGTGGCTCCCATAACTCGCCTGTTGAAAAAGGATCAAGGGTTCATGTGGGATAGGAGTGCTCAGGAGGCTTTTGATGCCTTAAAAGAAGCTTTTGTCACAGCTCCGATATTGACACACCCCAATACGGATATCCCTTTCATAGTAGAGGCAGACGCCTCTGAGGTAGCTACCGGAGCCATACTGTCACAAAGACACGAAACTACAGGACAATTGCATCCAGTGGCGTTCATGTCACATAAACTTACGGGGGCAGAACGCAACTACTGCATAGCTGAAAAAGAACTTCTAGCGATCAAGCAGGCGTTCACTGAATGGAGGCATTTCCTAATGGGAGAAAAGCACGTGGTAACGGTGTATACCGATCATCGCAATCTACAGTTCATGTCAGCAGCCAGACATTTGACCCCCAGACAGTTAAGGTGGATGCTTTTCTTTTCAGGATATAATTTCATCATCACTTTTAGACCCGGAGCAGACAACCGAAAAGCGGACGCCTTGTCTCGTCAATCATCTATAAAGGTCTCGGAGGCCCGAGCAGAATCTGCGATAGTGGACCCTGTCAAGGTGGTTTGTAGCATCCAACCTGATGCATTTCTGCAGGGGATACGATATGGGATCAGAACAGATCAGTGGAAGAGATGGCTGCAATTACATCCTGAATGGCGACTACATCATGGCTTTCCAATCAACCAGGGAAGGATGCTGTTACCTTCTGAGGCATTGCGTAAACAAATGTATGAGTGGTGTCACACTTCACCAAGTGCTGGACATGTCGGAGTAGATAAGACCATGGATCTGATTCAGCGTAGGTGTTGGTGGCCAACGATTAGGGATGATGTACGGAAATGGGCGGCAGAGTGTGATGTCTGTGCTCGCGCCAAGTCGGATCATCGTAGACCTGCAGGACTACTGCAGCCCATGCCTACCCCGTCTACACCCTGGGAACGTATTTCGTTGGACTTTGTGGTAGGTCTCCCAAAAGATCAGGGTTGCACCACGGTGTTGGTGGTCATTGACTATCTAACGAAGATGGGGCATTTCGTTGCTTGTCCTCAGATACCGACGGCAGGTCAATTGGCACATCTTCTTCTGAAACATGTTGTTCGTCTGCACGGTCTACCTTCAGTCATAGTGTCGGATAGAGGTTCTCAGTTTACCGCCCAATTTTGGAAAGCGTGGTGCTCTTCCCTCCATATCAAGACAGCGTTATCCACGAGCTTCCATCCCCAGACCGATGGCCAGACGGAACGGCTCAATCAGACATTGAAGCAATTCCTGCGTTGCTATGTTTCACAGGGGAAAAAAGATTGGGTGGAGCACCTTTGGCTGGCAGAGGTGGCATACAACAACGCTACGCATTCTGCCACGAGAGTATCGCCATTCTACTGCACTTATGGGCATCATCCACGATTCCTCCCTTTTGTGCAGCCGTACCGAGAGGAGACCGTGCCCGAGGCCGCCAGAAGGGTTTCTCGGCTCAAGAAAATACTGGAGCAAGTACAGGACTCCCTGAGAAGCACCAAGGTGGCTTATAAGAACACAGCGGACAAAAAACGTCGCTCTGGTCCTTTGTATCGTGTGGGGGATTGGGTGTGGCTGTCCACCCGGAACTTTAGGTTTAGGCATTACAGTGTGTTTAACCCTCGATATATTGGTCCCTTTCGGGTGGTGCAATGCGTCAATCCAGTGGCAGTGAAGTTGCTGTTACCTAGACATCTGCGTATTCATCCTGTCTTCCATGTGTCCCTGCTCAAGCCTGTGGCGGCGGTGGTGCGACGCCTTCCTCCCCCTTTGGTGGTTTCCGATGGTCTGGAATATGAGGTGGAGGGGATTCTAGACTCCAGGTGGCGGGGTCGTGGCTTGCAATATCTGGTGGCCTGGAAAGGGTACGGGCCCGAAGAGAACTCGTGGGAACCTGCATCGGGGGTTCATGCTCCCAGACTGGTAGCTGCTTATCATCGTCGTTTCCCTGAGAGCCCTGGCCCCCTTCGGCGCTCTAGGTGAAGGGGGATGTACTGTCAGGTTTCGTCGCGCCTCCAGGAACAACGAGCTCCGCAGTGGAGTGGAAAGACTACATTTCCCAGAGGGCTTAGCGGCAGAGAGGCGGAGCATAAATAGACGCCACTTCCTGGAGCCGGCGTCGCATATTCCGGTTCGTGTTTCCTGGTGTTCCTGTCGACCGTTGCGGTGAGGTTCTTCCTGTGCTGTTGATTCCGGCGCTCTTGTGTTCGTCTCGTCCTCCGTTGGAGAGCCTGGCCATCGGCTATTGCGGAGGACGGTCTTGGGTTCGATTCAAAGTTGTTGTTCTGTCCTCCGTTGGAGAGCCGGGCCTTCGGCTATTGCGGAGGACAGTAAGGGTTCTTACAGGTGTTGTTCTGCGGGGCTCCGCTAACGAGTTCACCTGTGCCCTGGCTCTGGCGGTAGACACGCTATCGCTGCTTCCCGTTTCCTCCGTTGGCGAGCCTTTTTGCAACGGCTATTGCGGAGGAAACTGTTGTTGATTATTTACCTTATTTCGAGTTACTAGACCCTCTGTTGGACAGCCTCCTTGCATCGGCTATTGCAGAGGGTCTGTATTATTTTTCTGACTTCAACGAAGAGAGTACTTCACCTGAAACTTCTTGAAATTCAGGTAACCTTTGTTTCCTTTATTATTGGGTGACGTAACCCTATTCCATATTACTTTCTGGGAGTTACTGTATTCCTAAGGCGCCTTCCTTGGAACCTAGTCTACGTTCTCTTCAGGGCTCTGAAGTATAAAGATTAGGGTACGTAGTGTCATTCTTCCCTCTTATAAGATTGCTGTTGATCAGGGTATTGGGGTGTGTTTTACAGTTAAGTTTTGTTCCTACAGGGGAAGGCATTTACGGGCTGATTCAAGTCACTTCAGTATAGAGAGGCATCTTCTGAGGTCAGGCGGTCAGCTTTTTATACACAGGTATAACACGGTAAACTGTGGGGGTAACGTGAATAGAAAAGACTTTCATGAACCAAGATACCAATTTCTTGTTTGCTTCTGTCTTCACAGCTCTCCCTCCCAGCAGTCCCCTTCCTTTTCTTCCTGTTTATTATTTTTGCCCTCACCTGATCCTTCTCTAGCCCACGGCTATTACAGCATTCGGGGCTTGGATAGATCTGGAGGTGGCCTACTTGTACCACAAGCTGATCCTGAGGACGGAGAGGATAACATGACTAAAGAAACCAGACCAACCACAGGGTTCCAGATGGAACGACTAGAAGATTATAGCCACAAAGAATTGAAGCAATTCTGCAAAGACTTGGGTATCGCTACCACAGGACTAAGCACCAAAGACGATCTCAAGCAGGCTCTGCAGACCTGGGTGGAGACAGGAGCGTCGCCACCCCAAAACGAAGGCATCGCAGGCACCGATCTGCACCCCGAGAACACCGCAACCCCAGCAAAGGGGACAAACACGGGCCTCTCCCACGAGGAAGCCCGAGAACGAAAAAGGAGCCGGCTCCACAAATTAGACCTGGCTAGACTCTGCTTAGATGGGGAACTGCAACTGGCTGAAAAGAAGATAGCCCTTGAGCAACTCCGGCTACAGGGAGACCTGGAAGAGAAAAGAAGACAGAGGGAGTTGGAGGAGAAGAAGCTCGCGTACGAGCACGAGCGCCGTTTAAAAGAACTGGAGATTAAGGCAAAAAATGGGGACACTGGCGTCTCCGGGAGCCGGAGCCCCCCTCCCTCTACCGACACCAAGGTCCACATCCCCAAAGATGTCGTCCGAGAGTACTATAAAAAGACGACATCCAGCAATGGTTTATAGCCTACGAGGTAGCCATGACCTCACACCGAGTACCACAAAAAGACTGGGGTGCCGGGTTTTGGGGGAGGTTCGTCAATGAGGGGAGAGACGCCCTGCTACAGCTCCCCGACGCCGAGATGACCTCCTACGAACACATGAAAGCCGCCCTCCTCACTCGCTATGGGCTCACTCCCGAGATGTACCGGCAGCGATTCCGAGACTGCAAGAGGATCCCCGGTACCACCTGGGTGGAATATGTGAATTTCTATAGTAGAGCCTTAGAGGGGTGGATCAAGGGCAGCCAAGTCACCACCTACGAACAATTGTTCAACCTCATTGTATGGGAACACCTCTCCAACAACTGTTTCATCGAACTCAGGCAGCATCTCCTCGACAGTAAACTGACCGAGCCACGTAAACTCGCCATCAAAGCTGATCGATGGGAGAGCACCCGGGTCCCCCAGAACTGGATGGGAGACCAAGGCCGAGCTCACCAGCGATCCCACCATCAGCGAGGCGGAGGAGGAGGAGGACAGGGCCGGGGCAGGGACACCGCCACGGTGCCCCCACCAACACTTCCCTTCCCCTGGCCGGAAGAGGAGCCCCCCTGCACGGCCGGGGCCCCGCTCGAACGTTATCTGCCACAAATGCCAGCGACCCGGTCATTACGCCAATGACCCCAACTGTCCCAGAAACCAACCATCCAACCCCACGGGTCCGCCAAACCGCCAGATCGCTGCCGCCTCCCTGGGGGAGGAGCAGGGCGAAGAAGAAGCAGAAGACTATGAACAAAACCAGACCGAGTGGGAGCCCGCAGCCATGTCCCTGGTTTGTCTGGGCGAAAGAGACATGGTCCCCCGGGCCCCGATCCCGACCAACACCCAGAAGTACAGCCAGTGGGTCACCATTAATGGACAACGGTCGGAACCCCTCCGCATCACAGGAGCCAGCGTGACGGCCGTTCGTCGCCACCTGGTGACCCCGGATCAAATTTTGCCCAATGTACTGTGCCCAGTACGGTCCGCAGATAATTCCGAGAGCCTGTGCCAGATGGCCCGCGTCCCCTTTGAGTGGGGAGGGGTGTCAGGCATGCTGAGAGTGACTGTCCGAGACTATGCCCCCGTAGACTGCCTCCTCGGGAACGACCTCGAGAGCTCCCCCTGGGCTGACGTCAAGTGAAGGGAGCACCTGGGGATGCTTGGCCTCCTTGAATGGGTCTGTGCGACAACCCGATCCATGGCCGCCCGAGCCATCACCTCCACCGAAGAACCAGAGTGGCCCGAGCCTCCACCGCCCATCGTTGCCGAAGACATCGACCCTGAACCCGGTCCACCGGGGCCCAACTGTGAAGAAGTTGCCCCACTCAGCGACCTCCCGGAACTGGCCAAGTGGCGCCAAGAAGGTGGCCCCACTCGAGAACAGTTCCGTCAAGAACAAAAAACGTGTCCCTCCCTCGAGGGGCTCCGACAGCAAGCCGCAGCCCAGAGCACAGGGGATGCCTCGGGGGCCCACTGGGTCTATTGGGACAATGAGCTCCTCTACAGCGAACAGAAGATTGCCGAGCTGGGGGGCCAGCCGGGTGCTGGTATTCCCCCTCCGATTCCGAGACTTCCTCCTGAACCTGGCACATGATGTGCCCCTCGCCGGGCATCTGGGGCAGGACAAAACTTACAGCCGCCTGGTGACCCACTTCTACTGGCCCAAGATGAGGACCGATGTGATCAACCACTGCCGAACTTGCCCCACCTGCCAAGCCAGCGGGAAGAGCGGCGGAAAACTAAAAGCCCCCCTGCAACCTTTTCCAGTCGTCAACACTCCCTTCGAGCGGGTGGGAATCAACATCGTGGGGCCCCTGGGGCCCCAGACATCACAAGGTCACCGCTTTATCCTCTTCCTGGTGGACCATGCCACCCGCTATCCCGAAGCAATACCTCTCCGGACCGTGACAGCTACCGTGGTGGGCCGGGCCCTGATGGGGATCTTCTCCCGGGTGGGCTTCCCCCGAGAAGTCGTCAGTGATCAGGGCACGAACTTCATCTCCCGATACATGAAGTCCCTATGGCAGCAATGCGGGGTCACGTACAAGTTTACGACCCCCTACCACCCCCAAGGGAACGGACTGGTGGAACGCTTCAATCGCACCCTCAAGGGGATGATCATGGGCCTAGAGGGGCCCTTACGACGCCAATGGGACGTGTTGCTGCCCTGCCTCCTCTTCGCCTATCGGGAGGTCCCCCAGAAGTGCCTGGGATTTAGTCCCTTCGAACTATTGTACGGGCACCCTGTCCGGGGTCCCCTAAGCTTGGTCAAAGAAGGATGGGAGGTGACCGCCCAAGATGCTCCCCCCGATGTGTACAGGTACCTCCTGACCCTGCGGAACCATTCTCGGCGGTTCCGGGAACTTGCCAAGGCCAACCTCGAAGCCAGTCGAAAAGACATGAAATGTTGGTATGATCAAAACGCCTCGTCCATTGAGTTAGAGCCGGGACAACAGGTCTGGGTCATGTCCCCGGTTGAATCATGTGCCCTCCAGGACAAATGGACCGGGCTCTTCAAGGTGGTGGAGCGCAAGAGCCCCGTCACCTACCTGGTGGACATGGAGTCTACCAGGAACCCCCGCCGGGTCCTCCACGCCAACCGACTCAAGCCTCACTTTATCCGCTCAGAACTTACAGCCTGATTCATCAAGGTGAGTATTTGCTATTCCTTAATAGCGATTATTAAGGAATCACTATTAAGGAATAGCAAAATGCTATTCACCAAGAAATCGCTAAATAATCTGCGATTTCTAATTATTCCTTAATTGCGATTAGCAAATTGCTAATCGCAATTAAGGAATATCTCCCCATTCATTCCTATGGGCCCAAAGGCCCATAGGAATGAATGGGAAGACATTTCAATGTGCGAATCGCAATTAGCGATTCGCATATTGAAATTGCGATTTCAAGGGTGCAGGGGTGTCCAAAGGACACCCTGTAGCACCCCTGAAATGTATGCTACATTGGTGTTGCGCACACACATGTCCCAAGGACATGTGTGCGTGTAACATGAAACTTAGAAAAATGCATTTAAATGCATTTTTCTAAGTTTCCGCTATTTACCACGAGGTTTGACCTCGCGGTAAATAGCGGGAAATTTTTGCGAATTCGCAATTTAAAAATGTTTCAAGAATAGCATTGCTATTCCTCGCAAATATGCGAATTCTTAAATAGCGATTTTTGCATTTGGGATGATGAATCCCAAATGCAAAAATAACGCTCGCAAAGGGCCAGATTCTCAGAATCTGTCCCTTTGCGACCGGATTTAACAATGATGAATCAGGCAGTTAGCCTCCTGATGGCTACCGACAGTGGGGCTGAAGTGGACTCCGAGCCCCTACCAGACCTCCTGAATGCCCTCGAAAAAGACGGCTCCGTGGAAGGAGTCAACCTCTCTTCCACCCTGACCCCAGAACAACGCCGAGATTGCCAAGAACTATTGAGACAGTTTGCCGATCTATTCTCTCTCACCCCCGGGGTCACCCCATGGTGCCTCCACGATGTCGACACCGGGGATAGCCCGCCTGTGCGGCACCGGGCCTACCGAGTTCCCGATCGAGTGCGAGCCTGCATCCGGTCAGAAGTGTCCAAAATGCTAGCTCTGGGGGTGGTCGAGTCCTCCGACAGTCCATTGGCCAGTCCTGTTGTCCTGGTCCCCAAGGCCGCCGCCCCTGGCGTCGCCCCCGAACTCAGGTTTTGTGTAGACTACCGGGGTCTGAACGCCGTCACCCGAACAGACGCTCACCCCATCCCCCGGGCCGATGAACTGATCGACCGCCTGGGGGCGGCCCGGTACCTGAGCACCTTCGGCCTAACCGCGGGCTACTGGCAGCTCGGACTCACTCCAGGCGCCCAGGAGCGATCCGCTTTCTCCACCCCCGATGGCCACTACCACTTCAGGGTAATGCCCTTCGGAATGAAAAACGCCCCCGCCACGTTCCAGAGGCTGGTAAATAAGGTGCTGGCGGGGCTAGAGGAGTTCAGCGCCACCTATCTGGACGATATCCCGGTGTACAGCCTCCACTGGGCTGAACACTTCCAACACCTCCGGGAGGTCTTGGCCGCCCTCCGACGGGCCGGACTAACAATAAAAGCCAGCAAGTGCCAGATCGGCCAAAGTTCCGTGACCTACCTGGGGCACCAAGTGGGAAGTGGCCAGGTGGCCCCCCTACAACCCAAGATCGACCCTATCATGGCCTGGGAGCCCCCGATCACCCAGACAGAGGTCCGAGCCTTCCTGGGGCTCACAGGGTATTACCGGCGCTTCATAAAAGACTATGGCAGTATTGTGGGCCCCCTCACAGAACTCACTTCCAAAAGACAACCACCGAAGGTACACTGGACACCCAAGTGTCAGACCGCCTTTGAGACCCTCAAGACAGCGATGTGCACCGCCCCGTGCTCCAAGCCCCCGATTACAGCCGGGAATTCATAGTACAAACAGATGCCTCCGATCACGGCGTCGGGGCAGTTCTCTCACAAATCAACACTGTTGGACAGGCCTCGTGAAGGGCTCGCTCCCTCCCCGCATGACAGAGCCTGGACACCGGCTCTCCCGGTGCCACCAGAAGAACAACCCCGACGACCCACAGAAGCAACCCGCAACCCGTCCCCTATGGGACGCCTGCTCCCGGACATCTCTGTATCCCTGGCCCGGGCCACCGCCAGCACCATTGCCCTGCCCAGCAGCCATCTTGGACACTGCACCACGAGGCCGCGTGGCCTCAGCTCGACCCCAACCCTGGGCCTGGCCAGGCCTCGACATCCCGGCACCATCCACCCAGGAGGTGAACGGACCACTTGGCAGGTCAATGGGAGAGAGGAGTGTCGATGGTTCTCCCCCGCCAGGTGCCGATCGCCCCCAGCCTCCCCGGGCGCTGGCTCCACCCCCTGCTGGGTGTCTGGACTCCCTCATCCCGGACCTCCCGACCTCCAAGAGCGAGGGTCCGGACATCAAAGGAGGCCAGTCCTATAACTGGGGCAGCTCCAGAGCAGGAAGGCAGTTGTATCCTGCAGTCGAGAGACACCTAGAAGAACTCATCCTTGACGGACTGCTGACGCTGCCGCAGCCCTGCCTTGTGAACCATCGTCCTGCCTGCTGGCGCTGCCGCGGCATTCTGCAACCTTCCTCCTCGAGCTCGAGGATTGTGAGCTATCCAGCAGACCACCTCGAATACCAGAAAGGTATCAAGACTGTCCCGCTACCCCCTTTCCCTCCAGAGACTAGAATTGAGAGGACCCTCGTGTCCCGATCTCCCTGTACAGTGATATTTTGCTTCGAGAACTGCACATAAAAAGCCTTAACCTTATTCCTGTGTGGTGTCCATCTGTGGGGGGGAAGTTGCAGTAGTGTGGCTCACTGGTTAGAGGCGGCAGACCCGAGAGCAGAGGACGGCCCGGGACCAGGGTTCGATTCCCGACGCGGCAGGTTTCTGGACCAGGGTCAGCGGACTCGACAATTCTCTCGCCTCGGTGCCCACTCTGATCAGCGATCACACTCGGCAACTCTGGGCATAAGCTTGCCTCATCTGCACTAATGGCCCCACCAGACCGCCGGGGATGCCTAGTCTCACCCTGGAGATACCTGTTGGACAGGCCCCATGAAGGGCCGCTCTCCCCCGGCCCAACCAGGCCCGAGTCCGGGCCCGCAAGTACCACACACCACCATTGCACGTCCTCTGTCCCCTCAGGGACCCCTGCCCTCGAGCATGTCAACCTCGTGGGTCCGATCCACTGCCGGCCCTCGCGCCCATCCTGGGGCGCCATCTTGGACACTCCACCACGAGGCCGCCTGGCCCCCGATCGACCCCAACCCTGGGCCTGGCCAGGCCTCAGACATCCCGGCACCACCATCCACCAGGAGGTGAGCGGGCTACTTGGCAAGTCAATGGGAGAAAGAGGTGTCGATGGCTCTCCCCCGCCAAGTGCCGCTCGCCCATCGCCTCCCCGGGCGCCGGCTCCACCCCCCTGCTGGGTGTCTGGACTCACTCATCCCGGACCTCCCGACCTCCAAGTGCGAGAGTCCGGACATCAAAGCACACCAGCCCTATAACTGGGGCAGCTCCAGAGCAGGAAGGCAGTTGTATCTTGGAGTCGAGAGACGTAAAGAGGAACTCATCCTTGACGGACTACTGGCGCTGCCGTAGCTCTGTCTTGTGCACCATCGTCCTGCCTGTTGGCGCTGCCACAGCCTTCGCAACCTTCATATCCTTCATCGTCGTCGGGACCTGCTGGCGTGGCCGCGGACCGTTGTAACCGTCATCTTCACCGGGACCTGCAGGCTCCGCCGCGGACCGTCGTTTTTCCTTCGTCCATCTCGGGACCTGCTGGCTCCGCCGCGGCCCGATCATCTAGAACGCCGAGCTCGAGGATTGAGAGCTATTTTCCACTCATTGGTAACAAAGACTGTCCCGCTACCCCTTTCCTAAGCCAGAGACTCGAACCGAGGGGACCCCTGAGTCCAGACCTCCTTGTATCACATCATCGTAACCTAAGAATTGCATATAAAGTCTCGTTAACCTTCAACCTTGTGTGGTGTCCGTCTGTGGGGGGGAAGTTACTTGTCTGTACAGTCGTTGGAGACGGCTCTCCCTGGAGACCTCTCCCCGTAGTCTCGGCCGACCCTCCCGGTCCGTCTAACATTGGTGGCCAGCGGCGCGATCCGAATCACCGCATAACGTACAGAGAGTAGCTCACCCCACGACGAAATCACAATGACAACCAAAGAAAGCGGATCAACCGAGAAGTTCCAAATGGAGAAACTGGAGGAGTACAGCCATCGTGAACTAAAACAATTCTGCATCGAACTGGGTATCGCTACCACCGGACTAAGCACCAAAGACGATTTTAAGCATGCCCTAGAATCTTGGGCAGAGACCGGGGCTGCCGGAACCCCCGATCAAAGCACCGCAGAAAAAACCACCACGGCCCCTGAAGGGCAAAGAACGGGTCTCTCGCAAGACGAGATCCAGGAAAGAGAAAGAACCCGACTACACGAGCTAGAAATGGCCCGACTCAAGATGGACGTCGAACTCAAGTTGGCCGAACAAAAAATCAACTTAGAGCACCTGCGTCTCCGAGAAGAAAGAGAGGAGAAACAGAGACAAAGGGAGCTCGAGGAAAAGAAACTGGCGTACGAACACGAACGGAACCTAGCCGAGATCAACCTGCGCAAGCAGAATAAAGAAGTAGGGGTGCCCGAGCGACCCCACACCTCAGGGGCCACAGACAAAAAGGTACACATCCCCAAGGATGTTGTCCGAGAATATTTCCGAGAGGACGACATCCAGCAATGGTTTAAGGCCTATGAAATCGCTATGACTGCACACCGGATCGATAGAAGCGATTGGGGAGCCGGTCTATGGGGGAGATTCCTCAATGAGGGCCGCGATACCCTGCTACAGCTCCCGGACCACCAGATGACCTCCTATGACCATATGAAAGCGGCACTCCTCACCCGCTATGGCCTCACACCCGAGATGTACCGTCAGAGGTTCCGAGACTGCACCCGCATCCCGGGTACAACTTGGGTGGACTATGTAACGTACTTTAGCCGAGCTTTCGAGGGCTGGATCAGAGGAAACAACGTCACGACCTACGAACAACTGTTCAATCTGATGGTATGGGAGCATCTGTCGAACAATTGCTTCATTGAGCTCCGCCAGCACCTCCTCGACAGTAAGTTAACGGATCCCCGGCAGCTCGCGGCCGAAGCTGACCGGTGGGAGATCACCAGAGTGGGCCGGAATGGGTCCTACGAACAGAACCGGAACAACAATGGTCAGCACCGACCAAGAGGAGGAGGAGGGGGCCAAGGACGAGGAAGAGACAACGCTCCGGTCGCCCCCGCTACCAGCACCACCCCCCCGGCCAACCGGGGCGGCACCCCGGCGCGACCGGGGTACAGAGCCAATGTCACGTGTCACCGATGCCAACGAGTAGGCCACTATGCAAACGACCCAAACTGCCCGCAGTACCAGAGCCCAAGACCCCGCCAAGTGGCCGCTGCGGCCCTAGGGGAAGAACAGATCTCCGAGGAGCAGGAAGAATACGAACAAGAGCATCAAGAGTGGGAGCCAGCCGCCATGGCTCTAGCATGCTTAGGGGGGAAAGACATGGTCCCGCGGGTCCCCCTACCCGCTAACACCCAGAAGTACAGCCAATGGGTGAGCATCAATGGACGCCGGGCCGAAGCCCTTCGTGACACCGGGGCCAGTGTAACAGCCGTCCGCTGTCACCTGGTGACCCCAGAACAGTATCTACCGAACATTCTCTGCCCTGTACGATCAGCCGATAACTCGGAAAGTCTGTGTCGGATGGCCTGCGTCCCTTTCGAATGGGGAGGGGTCTCCGGCATGTTGAAAGTAACGGTCCGAGACGATGCCCCCGTAGACTGCCTCCTTGGAAATGACCTTGAAAGCTCTCCGTGGGCAGCCGTGGAGCGAAGAGAACACCTAGGGATGTTAGGCGTCCCGGACTGGGCGTGCGTCACCACCCGGTCCATGGCCACCCGTGCCAACCACCGCCCAGAAGAACCCGAATGGCCGGCGCCACCGCCTCCGGTCGCCCCAGCCGAAACCACCGACCATGACATTCCCCCCGAACCAGCTCAACCTTCCGACCTCCCTAACCTCGACCAGTGGCCTCAAGAGGGGGGGCCCACGCAAGAACAATTTCGCCAAGAACAGAAGACCTGTCCCTCCCTCGAGGGACTCCGCCAGCAAGCGCTCGCCCAAAGCGCAGGGGATACCTCCGGAACTCATTGGGTCTACTGGGACAATGATCTGCTGTACAGCGAGCAAAGAATCGCCGAGCTGGGGGCCAACCGAGTATTAGTGGTACCCCTCCGTTTTAGAGACTTTCTGCTAAACCTGGCCCACGATGTCCCCCTAGCAGGACACCTGGGACAAGATAAAACCTACAGTCGCCTAGTGACCCACTTCTTCTGGCCCAAAATGAGGAACGATGTGCACCAGCATTGCCGATCTTGCCCCACGTGCCAAGCCAGTGGGAAGAGCGGCCGCAAACTAAAGGCCCCCCTGCAACCTTTTCCTGTGGTCACTACCCCATTTGAGAGGGTCGGAATAGACATTGTGGGGCCCCTGGACCCGCGCACAAAACAAGGCCATCGATTCATCTTGGTGCTAGTGGACCACGCCACCCGCTACCCTGAGGCTGTTCCTCTGCGGACTGTGACAGCCCCGGTAGTCGGCCGGGCTCTGATGGGGATCTTCTCCCGTGTGGGCTTCCCCCGAGAAGTCGTCAGCGACAGAGGCACGAACTTTATTTCTAAATACATGAAATCTCTCTGGCAACAGTGCGGGGTCACCTACCGATTCACGACCCCCTATCACCCTCAAGGGAACGGACTTGTTGAGCGGTTCAACCGCACGCTAAAGGGGATGATCGGGGGGTTGGAAGAGCCCCTCCGTCGCCAGTGGGATGTGCTGCTGCCGTGCCTCCTCTTCGCCTACCGAGAGGTCCCTCAGAAATCCCTGGGCTTCAGCCCATTTGAACTGCTATATGGACACCCAGTGCGGGGGCCGCTCAGCCTAGTCAAAGAAGGCTGGGAGATGCCTCCGTTAAAGAACCCTCCAGATGTCTTCCGGTACCTCCTAAGCCTCCGCAACCAGACCCGGCGGTTCAGGGAACTGGCAAAAGCCAACCTAGAGGCCAGTCAAGAGGACATGAAAAAATGGTATGACCAGAATGCCTCATCCATTGAATTCGAACCTGGCCAACAGGTATGGGTGATGTCCCCCACTGAGCCGTGCGCCCTGCAAGACAAATGGACGGGGCCCTTCAAAGTAGTCGAGCGCAAGGGCCCTGCCACCTATCTCATCGACATGGAATCCTCCCGGAACCCTCTCCGGGTCCTCCACGCTAACAGACTAAAGCCCCACTTTGTGCGAACAGAGCTCAGCCTCCTGATGGCCACAGACAATGGGATTGAAGAAGACTCCGAGCCTCTCCCTGACCTCCTACGGACTCAGGAGCAAGACGGCTCCGTGGATGGGGTCCGACTCTCGGAGGCCCTCACCAGAGAACAACGCCAGGAGTGTCAAGCCCTCCTATCACAGTTCGCCAGCCTGTTCTCCCTCACCCCCGGTGTCACTCCCTGGTGTGTGCACGATGTGGACACGGGGGACAGCCCCCCTATCCGCCACCGGGCCTACCGCGTGCCAGATCGGGTACGGGCCTGCATCCAGGAAGAGGTGGCCAAGATGCTCACACTCGGGGTCATCGAGCCCTCAGACAGTCCCTGGGCCAGCCCTGTAGTACTGGTCCCCAAAGCAGCTGCACCCGGCACCACACCAGAACTCCGGTTCTGCGTCGACTACCGGGGCTTGAATGCGGTCACCAGAACAGATGCGCACCCCATACCCCGGGCAGATGAACTAATCGACCGCATGGGAGCTGCCCGCTATCTCAGTATCTTCGATCTGACGGCGGGCTACTGGCAAATCGGCCTCACACCCCGGGCGCAGGAACGTTCGGCCTTTTCCACCCCCGATGGCCATTACCATTTCACCGTCATGCCCTTCGGCATGAAGAATGCCCCGGCAACATTCCAACGGCTCGTCAATCAGGTCCTGGCGGGGCTCGAAGGATTCAGCGCCGCCTACCTAGACGACATCGCTGTATACAGCCACCATTGGCCCGAGCACCTCCACCACCTCCGAGCAGTGCTGCAAGCCCTTCAGCGAGCTGGCCTCACGATCAAGGCCAGCAAGTGTCAAATTGGGCAAGGGTCTGTAACCTACCTCGGGCACCAGGTAGGAAGCGGCCTGGTGGCCCCTCTGCAGCTACAAATTGCCGCCATCCAGTCTTGGCAGCCCCCCATCACTCAGACCGAGGTACGAGCCTTCCTGGGCCTCACAGGATATTATCGAAGGTTCGTGAAGGACTACGGTACCATAGTAGGGCCCCTCACAGAACTCACGTCAAAAAACCAGCCCAAGAACGTCAACTGGACCCCAGAGTGCCAAGCTGCATTTGAACAACTAAAAGCCGCCATGTGTTCTGCCCCTGTGCTCCAGGCCCCCGACTACAGCCGGGAGTTCGTTGTCCAGACGGATGCCTCCGACCATGGCATTGGGGCAGTCCTGTCCCAAGTAAACACCGAAGGCCTTGATCAACCGGTGGCCTTTATCAGCCGGCGACTCCTACCACGGGAACAACGCTGGAGCACCATAGAGAGGGAGGCCTTCGCTGTGGTATGGGCCCTCAAGAAACTCCGGCCCTACCTTTTTGGCACCCACTTTCGGGTGCAGACTGACCACCGACCCCTGCAGTGGCTGATGCAGATGCGGGGGGAAAACCCGAAGTTACTACGCTGGTCCATCTCCCTGCAGGGTATGGACTTCACAGTTGAACACCGGCCTGGGCCAGATCACGCCAACGCGGATGGCCTGTCCCGCTTCTTCCGCCTCGACGAGGAGAGTCCCCAAGAGGATGGGTGACTCTCCCCGCCTTCAGCTGGGGGGGACGCATGTTGGACAGGCCCCATGAAGGGCCGCTCTCCCCCGGCCCAACCAGGCCCGAGTCCGGGCCCGCAAGTACCACACACCACCATTGCACGTCCTCTGTCCCCTCAGGGACCCCTGCCCTCGAGCATGTCAACCTCGTGGGTCCGATCCACTGCCGGCCCTCGCGCCCATCCTAGGGCGCCATCTTGGACACTCCACCACGAGGCCGCCTGGCCCCCGATCGACCCCAACCCTGGGCCTGGCCAGGCCTCAGACATCCCGGCACCACCATCCACCAGGAGGTGAGCGGGCTACTTGGCAAGTCAATGGGAGAAAGAGGTGTCGATGGCTCTCCCCCGCCAAGTGCCGCTCGCCCATCGCCTCCCCGGGCGCCGGCTCCACCCCCCTGCTGACTCACTCATCCCGGACCTCCCAACCTCCAAGTGCGAGAGTCCGGACATCAAAGCACACCAGCCCTATAACTGGGGCAGCTCCAGAGCAGGAAGGCAGTTGTATCTTGGAGTCGAGAGACGTAAAGAGGAACTCATCCTTGACGGACTACTGGCGCTGCCGTAGCTCTGTCTTGTGCACCATCGTCCTGCCTGTTGGCGCTGCCACAGCCTTCGCAACCTTCATATCCTTCATCGTCGTCGGGACCTGCTGGCGTGGCCGCGGACCGTTGTAACCGTCATCTTCACCGGGACCTGCAGGCTCCGCCGCGGACCGTCGTTTTTCCTTCGTCCATCTCGGGACCTGCTGGCTCCGCCGCGGCCCGATCATCTAGAACGCCGAGCTCGAGGATTGAGAGCTATTTTCCACTCATTGGTAACAAAGACTGTCCCGCTACCCCTTTCCTAAGCCAGAGACTCGAACCGAGGGGACCCCTGAGTCCAGACCTCCTTGTATCACATCATCGTAACCTAAGAATTGCATATAAAGTCTCGTTAACCTTCAACCTTGTGTGGTGTCCGTCTGTGGGGGGGAAGTTACTTGTCTGTACAGTCGTTGGAGACGGCTCTCCCTGGAGACCTCTCCCCGTAGTCTCGGCCGACCCTCCCGGTCCGTCTAACAATACCCATTAAGGGACCATCTCTCAGGGAAGCCAGGAAGGGTTTCGCAGCGGTCGAAGCGCGGAGATACTCCTCCGGGAGTCGATCCTAGTGCTATATATATAAACTAGCGCTATATAAACTTGTCTGTACGATCGCTGGAGACAGCCCTCACCGGAGGCCTCTCCCCTTGTCCTCGGCCGACCCTCCAGGTCCCCGTCTAACATTGGTGGCCAGCGGCGCGATCCGAACCGACGCGTAATCGTACAGAGAGTAACTCACCCAACGACTGAACCACAATGACAACAAAAGAGAGCAGATCCGCAGAGAAATTCCAGATGGAGAAACTAGAAGAGTACAACCATCGAGAGCTAAAGCAATTTTGCATGGAACTAGGCATTGCTACCACCGGGCTGAGCACGAAAGAGGACTTCAAACACGCCCTAGAATCTTGGGCAGAAACGGGTACGGCTGTACCCCAGAACCAAAACAGCGAGGCACCAGAAACAAACACCACTCCGACGGAAGAAAGGAGAGTGGGTCTCTCCCCGGAAGAGATCCAAGAACGAGAGAAAAGCAGACTCCATGAATTGGAGTTGGCACGGCTCCGGTTGGACGGAGAACTGAAACTGGCGGAACAAAAGATAAACTTAGAACACTTACGGCTCCGAGAGGAGCGGGAAGAGAAACAAAGGCAGAGAGAAATCGAAGAGAAAAAAACTGGCATATGAACACGAGCGCAAGCTAGCAGAAAAAGAAATGCGGAAACAGAATAAAGATCTAGGGGTGCCCGAGCGCCCGGGCACTACCGAACCAAAGGTCCACATCCCCAAGGATGTCGTCAGAGAATATTTTCGGAACGACGACATACAGCAGTGGTTCAAGGCCTACGAGATCGCTATGACCTCCCACCGGATTGATCGAAGTGACTCGGGAGCCGGGCTATGGGGGAGGTTCGTCAATGAAGGCCGCGATGCCCTGCTACAGCTCCCGGACCACCAGATGACCTCCTATGACCACATGAAGGCCGCCCTCCTCACTCGATACGGACTCACGCCCGAGATGTACCGCCAGAGGTTCCGCGACTGCAAACGGATCCCGGGTACAACTTGGGTAGAGTATGTGAACTATTTCAGCCGAGCCTTCGAGGGGTGGATCAAGGGCAGCTACGTAACCACCTACGAGCAACTCTTTAACCTCATGGTGTGGGAGCACCTCTCCAACAATTGCTTCGTCGAGCTCAGGCAGCACCTTCTCGACAGTAAATTGACTGAACCTCGGCAGCTCGCCGCTGAAGCTGACCGATGGGAAAGCACTCGAGTGGCCCGGAGTGGGCAGAGTGAACAAAACAGAAACAACCAAGGTCTCCATCGCCCCCGAGGAGGAGGAGGAGGCCAGGGCCGGGGCAGAGATGCCGTCCCGGCAACTCCCGCCAGCAACACCCCGCCCCCGGCCGGTCGGGGAAACCCCCCGATGCGCCCAGGGTTCCGAGCCAACATTACTTGCCACCGGTGCCAGCGAACTGGACACTATGCCTGCGACCCGAGCTGCCCGAAGAACCAGACTCCCGTGCCCCGCCAGGTCGCTGCCGCCACGCTAGGAGAAGAGCAAAACTCTGAAGAGTATGAAGAGTACGAGCAGGAGCAACCCGAGTGGGAACCTGCCGCCATGACCCTGGCCTGCCTGGGGGAAAGAGACATGATCCCGCGGGCTCCCCTACCCGCCAACACCAGAAAATACAGCCAGTGGGTGAACATAAATGGGCGCAAGGCCGAAGCCCTGCGCGACACCGGGGCCAGTGTGACGGCGGTCCGCTGTCACCTGGTGACCCCGGAACAAATCCTGCCAAACGTTCTTTGCCCTGTCCGATCAGCCGACAATTCAGAGAGCCTGTGTCGGATGGCCTGCGTCCCCTTCGAATGGGGAGGAGTGTCCGGTATGCTAAAAGTGACTGTCCGTGATGATGCCCCTGTGGACTGCCTCCTGGGAAACGACCTCGAGAGTTCCCCGTCGGCGGCCGTTGAGAGAAGAGAGCACCTGGGGATGTTGGGCCTCCCGGACTGGGCGTGCGTAACAACCCGGTCCATGGCCGCCCGTGCCATCCCCAGACCCGAAGAACCCGAATGGCCAGCACCTCCTCCCCCGATCACCACAGAGGAAGACGCCCTCAGTACTAATCCCCCAGAGCAAACCCAAGAAGGGCCCACTCCGCTCCAAGATCTTCCAGAACTGGCTCAGTGGCGTCAAGAGGGTGGATCCACCCAGGAACAATTCCGGCAGGAGCAGAAGACCTGTCCCTCCCTCGAGGGACTCCGACAGCAAGCACTCGCCCAGAGTGCGGGAGACACCGCAGGGGCCCACTGGATCTATTGGGACAATTACCTACTATACAGCGAGCAAAGAATTGCCGAATTGGGGGCCAGTCGAGTGCTAGTGGTGCCCCTCCGCTTCAGAGACTTCCTTTTGAACTTGGCACACGATGTCCCCCTTGCTGGGCACTTGGGGCAAGACAAAACGTATAACCGCCTGGTAACGCACTTTTACTGGTCTAAATGCGAAATGACGTCTCCAGCCACTGCCGGGCCTGCCCCACCTGCCAGGCCAGCGAGAAGAGCGGCCGAAAAATCAAAGCACCCTTGCAACCATTCCCCGTCGTAACCACCCCGTTCGAACGGGTGGGTATAGACATTGTGGGGCCCCTGGACCCCCGAACAGCACAAGGGCATCGATTCATTCTGGTCCTGGTGGACCACGCCACCCGCTATCCCGAGGCCATTCCTCTTCGGACTGTAACAGCACCAGTGGTAGGCCGGGCCCTAGTGGGGATCTTCTCCCGAGTAGGATTCCCCCGGGAAGTCGTCAGCGACAGAGGCACAAACTTTATCTCCAAATATATGAAATCCCTCTGGCAGCAGTGCGGGGTTACGTACCGGTTCACGACCCCCTATCACCCGCAAGGAAACGGACTGGTCGAACGGTTTAACCGCACTCTCAAGGGGATGATCATGGGCCTGGAGGAACCCCTACGCCGCCAGTGGGACGTGCTGCTCCCGTGCCTCCTCTTCGCCTACCGTGAAGTCCCCCAGAAATCCCTCGGTTTCAGCCCCTTCGAGTTCCTGTATGGACACCCTGTCCGGGGGCCTCTCAGCCTGGTTAAAGAAGAATGGGAAATGGCCTCCCAGAAGACCCCCCCGGACGTGTATAAGTACCTCCTGACCCTCCGCAACCAGACCCGGCGATTCCGGGAACTTGCCAAGGCCAATCTCGAGGCCAGTCAGGAGGATATGAAGAAATGGTACGATCAACATGCCTCCTCCATCGAGTTCGAGCCTGGTCAGCAAGTATGGGTAATGTCTCCCATTGAGCCTTGTGCCTTGCAGGACAAGTGGACAGGACCCTTCAAGGTGGTCGAGCGCAAAGGCCCTGTCACCTATTTAATCGACAAGGAGTCCCCCCGGAACCCCCTCCGGGTCCTTCACGCCAACAGACTCAAACCACACTTCGTACGCTCGGAGCTCAGCCTACTGATGGCCACAGATAGTGGGGCAGAGGAAGACTCCGAGCCCCTCCCTGACCTACTGAGGACCCGTGAGAAAGATGGCTCTGTGGACGGGGTCCGACTCTCCGATGCCCTGACCCCGGAGCAACGCCAAGACTGTCGGACCCTCCTGCTGCAATTTGCAAACCTGTTCTCCCTCACCCCCGGGGTCACCCCCTGGTGCCTTCACGACGTGGACACTGGGGACAGCCCCCCTATCCGGCACGGGGCGTACCGAGTACCAGATCGGGTGCGCGCCTGCATCCAAGACGAAGTCTCCAAAATGCTCACACTCGGAGTCATCGAGCCATCCGACAGCCCCTGGGCCAGCCCAGTCGTACTGGTCCCCAAAGCTGCTGCCCCGGGCACCACCCCCGAGCTCCGATTCTGCGTCGACTATCGGGGCCTGAACGCTGTCACCCGAACCGACGCACACCCCATTCCCCGAGCAGATGAACTGGTTGACCGCATGGGGGCTGCCCGCTACCTGAGCATCTTCGACCTGACAGCGGGCTACTGGCAGATCGGCCTCACCCCCAGAGCCCAAGAACGATCCGCCTTCTCTTAACCGGATGGTAACTACCATTTCAGAGTGATGCCATTCGGCATGAAAAACGCCCCCACCACTTTCCAACGACTTGTGAACCAGGTACTGGCGGGCCTCGAAGAATTCAGTGCCGCCTACCTGGACGATATCGCTGTGTACACCCGCCACTGGACAGACCACCTCCACCACCTCTGAGAAGTCCTGCACGCCCTCCAACAGGCCGGCCTCACCATCAAGGCCAGCAAGTGCCAAATTGGCCAGGGGTCCGTGACCTACCTCGGGCACCAAGTGGGGAGCGGTCTGGTGGCCCCTCTCCAGCTCAAGATCGCTGCCATCCAGTCCTGGCAGCCAACCGTCACCCAAACCGAGGTCCGAGCCTTCTTGGGGCTCACCGGATACTACAGACGGTTTGTGAAGGACTATGGCAGCATTGTGGGGCCCCTCACGGAACTCACATCCAAGAAACACCCCAAAACCGTCAACTGGACCCCGGACTGTCAAGCAGCCTTCGAGAAACTGAAGGCCGCCATGTGCACCGCCCCTGTGCTCCAGGCCCCCGACTACAGCCGAGAGTTCATCGTCCAGACGGATGCCTCAGACCATGGCATTGGGGCAGTCCTCTCCCAACTAAACACCGAGGGAGTCGACCAGCCAGTGGTCTTCATCAGCCGACGCCTGCTGGCCCGAGAGCAGCACTGGAGCACCATCGAACGGGAGGCCTTTGCAGTGGTGTGGGCCCTCAAGAAGCTCCGGCCCTACCTCTTCGGTACCCACTTCCAGGTACAAACAGATCATCGGCCCCTGCAATGGTTGATGCAGATGCGGGGGGAGAATCCCAAACTATTGCGATGGTCCATCTCCCTGCAAGGGATGGACTTCACTGTGGAGCATCGTCCAGGCCAGGACCACGCCAAAGCGGACGGCCTGTCACGCTTTTTTCGCCTCGACGAGGAGAGTCCCCAAGAGGATGGGTGACTCTCCCCGCCTTCAGCTGGGGGGGGACGCATGTTGGACAGGCCTTGTGAAGGGCTCGCTGCCTCCCCGCATGACAGAGCCTGGACACCGGCTCTCCCGTTGCCACCAGAAGAACAACCCCGACGACCCACAGAAGCAACCCGCAACCCATCCCCTATGGGACGCCTGCTCCCGGACATCTCTGTATCCCTGGCCCGGGCCACCGCCAGCACCATTGCCCGGCCCAGCAGCCATCTTGGACACTGCACCACGAGGCCGCGTGGCCTCAGCTCGACCCCAACCCTGGGCCTGGCCATGCCTCGACATCCCGGCACCACCATCCACCCAGGAGGTGAACGGACCACTTGGCAGGTCAATGGGAGAGAGGAGTGTCGATGGTTCTCCCCCGCCAGGTGCCGATCGCCCCCAGCCTCCCCGGGCGCTGGATCCACCCCCCTGCTGGGTGTCTGGACTCCCTCATCCCGGACCTCCCGACCTCCAAGAGCGAGGGTCCGGACATCAAAGGAGGCCAGACCTATAACTGGGGCAGCTCCAGAGCAGGAAGGCAGTTGTATCCTGGAGTCGAGAGACACCTAGAAGAACTCATCCTTGACGGACTGCTGGCGCTGCCGCAGCCCTGCCTTGTGAACCATCGTCCTGCCTGCTGGCGCTGCCGCGGCATTCTGCAACCTTCCTCCTCGTCGGGACCTGCTGGCGCTGCCGCGGCCCTCTGCAACCTACATCGTCTTCGGGACCTGCTGGCGCTGCCGCGGCCCTCTGCAACTACATCATCCTCGGGACCTGCTGGCGCTGCCGCGGCCCTTTGCAACCTACATCATCGTCGGGACCTGCTGGCGCTGCCGCGGCCCTCCTCAAGTGAGACTTGCCATCCGAGCCTGCTGGCGCTGCCGCGGCCCGACCTTCCAGAACTCCGAGCTCGAGGATTGTGAGCTATCCAGCAGACCACTTCGAATACCAGAAAGGTATCAAGACTGTCCCGCTACCCCCTTTCCCTTCAGAGACTAGAATTGAGAGGACCCTCGTGTCCCGATCTCCCTGTACCATGATATTTTGCTTCGAGAACTGCACATAAAAAGCCTTAACCTTATTCCTGTGTGGTGTCCATCTGTGGGGGGGAAGTTACTTGTCTGTACGATCGCTGGAGACGGCCCTCACCGGAGGCCTCTCCCCTTGTCCTCGGCCGACCCTCCAGGTCCCCGTCTAACAAACACCAAGGGAATTGATCAGCCGGTGGCCTTCATTAGCCGATGCCTGCTGGCCCGAGAACAGAGCTGGAGCACCATTGAGCGGGAGGCCTTGGCCGTGGTGTGGGCCCTCAAGAAACTCCGGCCCTATCTCTTCGGCACCCACTTCCGGGTACAAACTGACCACCGACCTCTGTGGTGGCTGATGCAGATGCGAGGGGAGAATCCGAAGCTGTTGCGTTGGTCCATCTCCCTGCAAGGGATGGACTTCACTGTGGAGATCGCCCAGGCAACGACCATGCCAATGCAGACGGCCTGTCCCGCTTCTTCCGCCTTGGCGAGGAGAATACCCAAGAAGATGGGTGACTCTCCCTGCCTTCAGCTGGGGGGGATGTGTGTTGGACCCGGCCTCGTGGCGTGGTCCCACTCCTCCCGCATGGCGGGTCCCGGACTACCTCGACCCCTGTCAATAATTAGGAAGAAACCAAGTTACAACAAGCACCCTCTGAGAAGTCAGGAATCAGTAATAATTCTGCATAACACATTGGTTGTTTCACCACTTTTTCATCAGTTTCAGACACAAGTTCATGAGAAATAAATGGGCTTCAAAGTATGGATCCAAAACCGTACGTAGTATCTTCAAAAATCTTTATTTTAAGCACATTAAAAGTTCTCCAGCTTTGCACTGCCGACACGTGTTTCTCCCACACAGGGGCTTTTTCAAGGCAATCTCATTCAAGATGGACAGGTCAGATTGTCAGGATGGTCTGATCGGTGTGTCGTAGCAGGAATCGTACGAAAGTGTTAAGAATCCTATTGATTAAAGAGTTGGCGGTTGCGACGTTCAAGATGTATGTTCAAACATGATAATTAGTAGGGAGGCGATAGTCACTTGGTGGAGATCAGTTCTAGTTTTCATGTAGTGTAGAATTCTGAAGACCTTGGTAAGTCTGTTTCGAAGTACGTGTAGGAGCCGGATCTCCACTGCAGTTCTCAGAGGGTGCTTGTTGTAACTTGGTTTCTTCCTAATTATTTACACGGGCATTAAGTTGCTTTGTATCACACCCCCGGTGGTGGGTGTTCTACCAGGTTCTCAGTGCACCTCTATCCTTGATATTTCACACGTAACTTGATCAGTGAAAATAGTCGCTAACAGAAGGTGCGGACAACTTCTCGCCTTGAGAAACGCTACCACCAACATTGTTGTATTACTACCTCGACCCCTGTTCCCCGGCCGAGAGCAGCACCATCCATCCTCCATGAGAGCCGCCCCTGCGGGCAGCCCCCAGCTCTCCCCCGTTGGAACTCAACAACCTCTCCTCAACACGCTCGGCGGGTCCGAACCCTATCCCGGACCACCATCTCAGGCCCAGACTCCATCTTGGACCCTCCACGACCAGGCCTCGAGGCCTCGGCCCAACCCCAGCCGCAGATCCAGTGAAGCCCCGACATCGAGGCACCACGATCTGACCAGGAGGTAAAGAGACCACTTGACGGATCAATGGGGGAAAGAGTTTCGATGGTCCTCCAAACGTCCCCCGACGCCTGGTTTCGATCGCCCCCAGCCTCCCTGGGCGCTGGCTCCACCCCCCTGCTGGGTGTCTGTACACGCACATCCCGGCCCCTCCGACCTCCAAGTGCGAGGGTCCGGACATCAAAGGACGCCAGACCTATAACTGGGGCAGCTCCGGAGCAGGTCGGGAGTTGTATCCTGGAGTCGAGAGACACCGAGACGAACTCATCTGCGTGGAACCTGTAACCACCTTGGAGCCCTGCTGGCGCTGCCGCGGCCCATCTTCGTGAAACCATCTCTGGAGCCCTGCTGGCGCTGCCACGGCCCATCTTCGTGAAACCATCTTTGGAGCCCTGCTGGCGCTGCCGGGCCCACCTTCGTGAAACCATCTCTAGAGCCCTACTGGCGCTGCCGCGGCCCATACCGAAGAACCCCCCAGCTCGAGGAATGAGAGCTGAGCGCAGGGTATCCCTGTACCAGGCTGGTACCAAGACTGTCCCGCTACCCCCTTCCCTCAGAGACTAAGTTTGAGAGAATCCCAGGATCCAGTTATCCCTGTATCGTTACGATAACCTGCCTAAAAGTACTGATAAAAACGTTAAGAACCTATCTTTGTGTAGTGTCCATCTGTAGGGGGGTGATTGCTCGTCTGTACGATCCTAGGAGAGGAACATCGCCAGGAGGCCTCTCACCCTTGCTCGGCCAACCCTAAGATCCCCTTTCCAACACAGGGGTTAGTAAGGACCAGTGGACTGCCATCCATGCTGCTGTCATTGAGTGAATGCAGGGGTTAGTAAGGACCAGTGGAATGCCATCTATGCTGCTGTGAGTGAGTGAATGCAGGGGGTAGTGAGGACCAGTGGACTGCCATCTATGCTGCTGTGAGTGAGTGAATGCAGGTGGTAGTAAGGATCAGTGGAATGCCATCTATGCTGCTGTGAGTGAGTGAATGCAGGGGGTAGTGAGGACCAATAGTCTACCATCTATGCTGCTGTGAGTGAGTGAATGCAGGTGGTAGTAAGGACCAGTGGACTGCCATCCATGCTGCTGTGAGTGAGTGAATGCAGGGGGTAGTGAGGACCAGTGGATGTCATCTATGCTGCTGTGAGTGAGTGAATGCAGGGGGTAGTGAGGACCAGGGGACTGCCATCTATGCTGCTGTGAGTGAGTGAATGCAGAGGGTAGTGAGGACCAGACGACTTTCATCCATGCTGCTGTGAGTGACTGAATGCAGGGGGTAGTGAGGACCAGGGGACTGCCATCTATGCTGCTGTGAGTGAGTGAATGCATGGGTTAGTAAGGGCCAGTGGACTGCCATCTATGCTGCTGTGAGTGAGTGAATGCAGGGGGTAGTGAAGACCAGGGGACTGCCATCTATGCTGCTGTGAGTGAGTGAATGCAGGGGGTAGTGAGGACGAGGGGACTGCCATCTATCCTGCTGTGAGTGAGCGAATGCAGGGGTTAGTAAGGACCAGTGGACTGCCATCCATGCTGCTGTGAGTGAGTGAATGCAGGGGGTAGTGAGGATCAGTGGATGTCATCTATGCTGCTGTGAGTGAGGAATGCAGGGGGTAGTGAGGACCAGGGGACTGCCATCTATGCTGCTGTGAGCGAGTGAATGCAGGGGGTAGTGAGGACCAGTGGACTGCCGTCTATGCTGCTGTGAGTCAGTGAATGCAGGGGGTAGTGAGGACCAGGGGAATGCCATCCATGCTGCTGTGAGTGAGTGAATGCGGGGGTAGTGAGGACCAGGGGACTGCCATCTATGCTGCTGTGAGTGAGTGAATGCAGGGGTTAGTAAGGACCAGTGGACTGCCATCCATGCTGCTGTGAGTGAGTGAATGCAGGGGGTAGTGAGGATCAGTGGATGTCATCTATGCTGCTGTGAGTGAGGAATGCAGGGGGTAGTGAGGACCAGGGGACTGCCATCTATGCTGCTGTGAGCGAGTGAATGCAGGGGGTAGTGAGGACCAGTGGACTGCCGTCTATGCTGCTGTGAGTCAGTGAATGCAGGGGGTAGTGAGTACCAGGGGAATGCCATCCATGCTGATGTGAGTGAGGGAATGCACTGTGTAGTAAGGACCAGTGGAATGCCATCTATGCTGCTGTGAGTGAGTGAATGCAGGGTGTAGTAAGGACCATTGGACAGCCATCTATGCTGCTGTGAGTGAGTGAATGCAGGGGGTAGTGAGGACCAGAGAACTGCCATCAATGCTGCTGTGAGTGAGTGAATACAGGGAGTAGTGAGGACCAGGGGACTGCCATCTATGCTGCTGTGAGTGAGTGAATGAAGGGGGTAGTGAGGACCAGTGGACTGCCATCCATGCTGCTGTGAGTGAGTAAATGGAGGGGTAGTAAGTTTCAGTGGACTGCCATCTATGCTGCTGTGAGTGAGTGAGTGATTGCAGGGGGTAGGGAAGACCAGGGGACTGCCATCTATGCTGCTGTGAGTGAGTGAATGCAGGGGGTATTGAGGACCAGAGGACTGCCATCCATGCTGCTGTGAGTGAGTGAATGCAGGGGTTAGTAAGGACCAGTGGACTGCCATCCTTGCTGCTGTGAGTGAGTGAATGCAGGGGGTAGTGAGGACCAGTGGATGCCATCTATGCTGTCGTGAGTGAGTTAATGCAGGGGGTAGTGAGGACCAGGGGACTGCCATCTATGCTGCTGTGAGTGAGTGAATGCAGGGGGCAGTGAGGACCAGGGGACTGCCATCTATGCTTCTGTAAGTGAGTGAATGCAGGGAGTAGTGAGGACCAGGGGACTGCCATCTATGCTGCTGGGAATGAGTGAATGCAGGGGGTAGTGGGCACCAGGGGACTGCCATCTATGCTGCTGTGAGTGAGTAAATGTAGAGGGTAGTAAGGACCAGTGGACTGCCATCCATGCTGGTGTGAGTGAGTGAAGGCAGGGGGTAGTGAGGACCAGTGGACTGCCGTCTATGCTGCTGTGAGTCAGTGAATGCGGGGGGTAGTGAGGACCAGGGGAATGCCATCCATGCTGCTGTGAGTGAGTGAATGCGGGGGTAGTGAGGACCAGGGGACTGCCATCTATGCTGCTGTGAGTGAGTGAATGCAGGGGTTAGTAAGGACCAGTGGACTGCCATCCATGCTGCTGTGAGTGAGTGAATGCAGGGGGTAGTGAGGATCAGTGGATGTCATCTATGCTGCTGTGAGTGAGGAATGCAGGGGGTAGTGAGGACCAGGGGACTGCCATCTATGCTGCTGTGAGCGAGTGAATGCAGGGGGTAGTGAGGACCAGTGGACTGCCGTCTATGCTGCTGTGAGTCAGTGAATGCAGGGGGTAGTGAGGACCAGGGGAATGCCATCCATGCTGATGTGAGTGAGGGAATGCACTGTGTAGTAAGGACCAGTGGAATGCCATCTATGCAGCTGTGAGTGAGTGAATGCAGGGTGTAGTGAGGACCAGTGGACTGCCATCTATGCTGCTGTGAGTGAGTGCATGCAGGTGGTAGTAAGGACCAGTGGAATGCCATCTATGCTGTTGTGAGTGAGTGAATGCAGGGGGTAGTGAGGACCAGTGGACTGCCATCTATGCTGCTGTGAGTGAGTGAATGCAGGTGGCAGTAAGGACCAGTGGACTGCCATCCATACTGCTGTGAGTGAGTGAATGCAGGGGGTAGTGAGGACCAGTGGACTGCCATCCATGCTGCTGTGAGTGAGTAAATGCAGGGGGTAGTGAGGAACCGGGGACTGCCATCTAGGCTGCTGTGAGTGAGTGAATGCAGGGTTTAGTAAGGACCGGTGGACTGCCATCCATGCTGCTGTGAGTGAGTGAATGCAGGGGGTAGTGAGGACCAGTGGATGTCATATATGCTGCTGTGAGTGAGTGAATGCAGGGAGTAGTGAGGACCAGTGGACTGCCATCCTTGCTGCTGTGAGTGAGTGAACGCAGGGAGTAGTGAGGACCAGGGGACTGCCATCTATGCTGCTGTGAGTGAGTGAATGCAGGGGGTAGTAAGGACCAGTGGACTGCCATCCATGCTGCTGTGAGTGAGTAAATGCAGGGGGTAGTGAGGACCAGTGGATGCCATCTATGCTGCTGTGAGTGAGTGAATGCAGGGGTCAGTGAGGACCAGGGGACTGCCATCCATGCTTCTGTAAGTGAGTGAATGCAGGGGGTAGTGAGGACCAGGGGACTGCCATCGATGCTGCTGTGAGTGAGTGAATGCAGAGGGTAGTGGGCACTAGGGGACTGCCATCTATGCAGCTGTGAGTGAGTGAATGCAGGGGGTAGTAAGGACCAGTGGACTGCCATCCATGCTGCTGTGAGTGAGTGAAAGCAGGGGGTAGTGAGGACCAGTGGACTGCCATCTATGCTGCTGTGAGTCAGTGAATGCAGGGGTTAGTAAGGACCAGTGGACTGCCATCCATGCTGCTGTGAGTGAGTGAATGCAGGGGGTAGTGAGGACCATTGGATGTCATCTATGCTGCTGTGAGTGAGTAATGCAGGGGGTAGTGAGCACCAGGGGACTGCCATCTATGCTGCTGTGAGTGAGTGAATGCAGGGGGTAGTGAGGACCAGTGGACTGCCATCCATGCTGCTGTGAGTGAGTGAATGCAGGGGGTAGTGAGGACCAGTGGATGCCATTTATGCTGCTGTGAGTGAGTGAATGCAGGGGGTAGTGAGGACCAGGGGACTGCCATCTATGCTGCTGTGAGTGAGTGAATGCAGGGGTTAGTAAGGACCAGTGGACTGCCATCCATGCTGCTGTGAGTGAGTGAATGCAGGGGGTCGTGAGGACCAGTGGATGTCATCCATGCTGCTGTGAGTGAGTAATGCAGGGGTAGTGAGCACCAGGGGACTGCCATCTATGCTGCTGTGAGTGAGTGAATGCAGGGGGTAGTGAGGACCTGTGGACTGCCATCCATGCTGCTGTGAGTGAGTGAATGCAGGGGGTAGTGAGGACCAGTGGATGCCATTTATGCTGCTGTGAGTGAGTGAATGCAGGGGGTAGTGAGGGCCAGGGGACTGCCGTCTATGCTGCTGTGAGTCAGTGAATGCACGGGGTAGTGAGGACCAGGGGAATGCCATCCATGCTGCTGTGAGTGAGTGAATGCAGTGGGTAGTATGGACGAGTGAAATGCCATCTATGCTGCTGTGAGTGAGTGAATGCAGGGGTTAGTAAGGACCAGTGGACTGTCATCCATGCTGCTGTGAGTGAGTGAATGCAGGAGGTAGTGAGGACCAGTGGATGTCATTTATGCTGCTGTGAGTGCGGAATTCAGGGGGTAGTAAGGACCAGGGGACTGCCATCTATGCTGCTGTTAGTGAGTGAATGCAGGGGGTAGTGAGGACCAGTGGACTGCCATCCATGCTGCTGTGAGTGAGTGAATGCAGGGGGTAGTGAGGACCAGTGGATGCCATCTATGCTGCTGTGAGTGAGTGAATGCAGGGGGTAGTGAGGACCAGGGGACTGCCGTCTATGCTGCTGTGAGTCAGTAAATGCAGGGGTTGTGAGGACCAGGGGAATGCCATCCATGCTGCTGTGAGTGAGTGAATGCAGTGGGTAGTGAGGACCAGTGGAATGCCATCTATGCTGCTGTGAGTGTGTGAATGCAGGGGGTAGTGAGGACCAGTGGACTGCCATCTATGCTGCTGTGAGTGAGTGAATGCAGGTGGTAGTAAGGACCAGTGGAATGCCATCTATGCTGCTGTGAGTGAGTGAATGCAGGGGGTAGTGAGGACCAATGGACTACCATCTATGCTGCTGTGAGTGAGTGAATGCAGGTGGTAGTAAGGACCAGTGGACTGCCATCCATGCTGCTGTGAGTGAGTGAATGCAGGGGGTAGTGAGGACCAGTGGACTGCCATCCTTGCTGCTGTGAGTGAGTGAATGCAGGGGGTAGTGAGGACCAGGGGACTGCCATCAATGCTGCTGTGAGTGAGTGAATGCAGGGGTTAGTAAGGACCAGTGGACTGCCATCCATGCTGCTGTGAGTGAGTGAATGCAGGGGGTAGTGAGGAACAGGGGACTGCCATCTATGCTGCTGTGAGTGAGTGAATGAAGGGGGTAGTGAGGACCAGTGGACTTTCATCCATGCTGCTGTGAGTGAGTGAATGCAGGGGGTAGTGAGGACTAGGGGACTGCCATCTATGCTGCTGTGAGTGAGTGAATGCATGGGTTAGTAAGGGCCAGTGGACTGCCATCTATGCTGCTGTGAGTGATTGAATGCAGGGGGTAGTGAAGACCAGGGGACTGCCATCTATGCTGCTGTGAGTGAATGAATGCAGGGGGTGGTGAGGACCAGGGGACTGCCATATATGCTGCTGTGAGTGAGTGAATACAGGGGGTAGTAAGGACCAGTGGACTGCCATCTATGCTGCTGTGAGTGAGTGAATGCAGGGGGTAGTGAGGACCAGGGAACTGCCATCTATGCTGCTGTGAGTGAGTGAATGCAGGGAGTAGTGAGGACCAGGGGACTGCCATCCATGCTGCTGTGAGTGAGTGAATGCAGGGGGTAGTTAGGACCAGTGGACTGCCATCCATGCTGCTGTGAGTGAGTAAATGGAGGGGTAGTAAGGATCAGTGGACTGCCATCTATGCTGCTGTGAGTGAGTGAGTGATTGCAGGGGGTAGTGAAGACCAGGGGACTGCCATCTATGCTGCTGTGAGTGAGTGAATGCAGGGGGTATTGAGGACCAGTGGACTGCGATCCATGCTGCTGTGAGTGTGTGAACGCAGGGTGTAGTGAGGACCAGGGGACTGCCATCTATGCTGCTATGAGTGAATGAATGCAGGGGGTAGGAAGGACCAGTGGACTGCCATCCATGCTGCTGTGAGTGAGTGAATGCAGGGGTTAGTGAGGACCAGTGGATTCCATCTATGCTGGTGTGAGTGAGTTAATGCAGGGGGTAGTGAGGACCAGTAGATGCCATCTATGCTGCTGTGAGTCAGTGAATGCAGGGGGTAGTGAGGACCAGGGGACTGCCGTCTATGCTGCTGTGAGTCAGTGAATGCAGGGGGTAGTGAGGACCAGTGGACTGCCATCCATGCTGCTGTGAGTGAGTGAATGCAGGGGGTAGTGAGGACCAGTGGATGCCATCTATGCTGCTGTGAATGAGTGAATGCAGGTGCTAGTAAGGACCAGTGGACTGCCATCCATGCTGCTGTGAGTGAGTGAATGCAGGGGGTAGTGAGGACCAGTGGACTGCCATCCATGCTGCTGTGAGTGACTGAATGCAGGGGGTAGGGAGGACCAGGGGACTGCCATATATGCTGCTGTGAGTGAGTGAATGCAGGGGTTAGTAAGGACCAGTGGACTGCCATCCATGCTGCTGTGAGTGAGTGAATACAGGGGGTAGTGAGGACCAGTGGATGTCATCTATGCTGCTGTGAGTGAGTGAATGCAGGGGGTAGTGAGGACCAGGGGAATGCCATCTATGCTGCTGTGAGTGAGTGAAAAAAGGGGGTAGTGAGGACCAGTGGACTTTCATCCATGCTGCTGTGAGTGACTGAATGCAGGGGGTAGTGAGGACCAGGGGACTGCCATCTATGCTGCTGTGAGTGAGTGAATGCAGGGGTTAGTAAGGGCCTGTGGACTGCCATCTATGCTGCTGTGAGTGAGGGAATGCAGGGGGTAGTGAAGACCAGGGGACTGCCATCTATGCTCCTGTGAGTGAGTGAATGCAGGGGGTAGTGAGGACCAGGGGACTGCCATCTATGCTGCTGTGAGTGAGTGAATGCAGGGGGTAGTAAGGACCAGTGGACAGCCATCTATGCTGCTATGAGTGAGTGAATGCAGGGGGTAGTGAGGACCAGGATACTGCCATCTATGCTGCTGTGAGTCAGTGAATGCAGGGGGTAGTAAGGACCAGTGGACTGCCATCCATGCTGCTGTGAGTGAGTGAATGCAGGGGGTAGTGAGGACCAGTGGATGCCATCTATGCTACTGTGAGTGAGTTAATGCAGGGGGTAGTGAGGACCAGGGGACTGCCATCTATGCTGCTGTGAGTGAGTGAATGCAGGTGGTAGTACGGACCAGTGGAATGCCATATATGCTGCTGTGAGTGAGTGAATGCAGGGGGTAGTGAGGACCAGGGGACTGCCATCTATGCTAATGTGAGTGAGTGAATGCAGGGGGTAGTGAGGACCAGTGGACTTTCATCCATGCTGCTGTGAGTGACTGAATGCAGGGGGTAGTGAGGACCAGGGGACTGCCATCTATGCTACTGTGAGTGAGTGAATGCATGGGTTAGTAAGGGCCAGTGGATTGCCATCTATGCTGCTGTGAGTGAGTGAATGCAGGGGGTAGTGAAGACCAGGGGACTGCCATCTATGCTACTGTGAGTGACTGAATGCAGGGGGTAGTGAGGACCAGGGGACTGCCATCTATGCTACTGTGAGTGAGTGAATGCATGGGTTAGTAAGGGCCAGTGGATTGCCATCTATGCTGCTGTGAGTGAGTGAATGCAGGGGGTAGTGAAGACCAGGGGACTGCCATCTATGCTGCTGTGAGTGAGTGAATGCAGGGGGTAGTGAGGACCAGGGGACTGCCACCTATGATGCAGTGAGTGAGTGAATGCAGGAGGTAGTAAGGACCAATGGACAGCCATCTATGCTGCTGTGAGTGAGTTAATGCAGGGGGTAGTGAGGACCAGGGGACTGCCATCTATGCTGCTGTGAGTGAGTGAATGCATTGGTTAGTAAGGGCCTGTGGACTGCCATCTATGCTGCTGTGAGTGAGTGAATGCAGGGGGTAGTGAGGACCAGTGGATGTCATCTATGCTACTGTGAGTGAGTTAATGCAGGGGGTAGTGAGGACCAGGGGACTGCCATCTATGCTGCTGTGAGTGAGTGAATGCAGGTGGTAGTACGGACCAGTGGAATGCCATATATGCTGCTGTGAGTGAGTGAATGCAGGGGGTAGTGAGGACCAGGGGACTGCCATCTATGCTGCTGTGAGTGACTGAATGCAGGGGGTAGTGAGGACAAGGGGACTGCCATCTATGCTGCTGTGAGTGAGTGAATGCATTGGTTAGTAATGGCCAGTGGACTGCCATCTATGCTGCTGTGAGTGAGTGAATGCAGGGGGTAGTGAAGACCAGGGGACTGCCATCTATGCTGCTGTGAATGAGTGAATGCAGGGGGTAGTGAGGACCGGGGAACTGCCATCTATGCTGCTGTGAGTGAGTGAATGCAGGGAGTAGTGAGGACCAGGGGACTGCCATCTATGCTGCTGTGAGTGAGTGAATGCAGGGGGTAGTGAGGACCAGTGGACTGCCATCCATGCTGCTGTGAGTGAGTAAATGGAGGGGTAGTAAGGATCAGTGGACTGCCATCTATGCTGCTGTGAGTGAGTGAGTGATTGCAGGGGTAGTGAAGACCAGGAGACTGCCATCCATGCTGCTGTGAGTGAGTGAATGCAGGGGGTAGTGAAGACCAGGGGACTGCCATCTATGCTGCTGTGAGTGAGTGAATGTAGGGGGTAGTGAGGACCAGGGGACTTCTATCTATGCTGCTGTGAGTGAGTGAATGCAGGGGGTAGTAAGGACCAGTGGACTGCCATCCATGCTGCTGTGAGTGAGTGAATGCAGGGGGTAGTGAGGACCAGTGGATGCCATCTATGCTGCTGTGAGTGAGTTAATGCAGGGGGTAGTGAGGACCAGGGGACTGCCATCTACGCTGCTGTGAGTGAGTGAATGCAGGGGGCAGTGAGGAGCAGGGGACTGCCATCTATGCTTCTGTAAGTTAGTGAATGCAGGGGGTAGTGAGGACCAGGGGACTGCCATCTAGACTGCTGTCAGTGAGTGAATGCAGGGGGTAGTGAGGACCAGTGGATGCCATCTATGCTGCTGTGAGTGAGTTTATGCAGGGGGTAGTGAGGACCAGGGGACTGCCATCTATGCTGCTGTGAGTGAGTGAATGCAGGGGGCAGTGAGGACCAGGGGACTGCCATCTATGCTGCTGGGAGTGAGTGAATGCAGGGGGTAGTGGGCACCAGGGGACCGCCATCTATGCTGCTGTGAGTGAATGAATGCAGAGGGTAGTAAGGACCAGTGGAATGCCATCTATGCTGCTGTGAGTGAGTGAATGCAGGGGGTAGTGAGGACCAGTGGACTGCCATCTATGCTGCTGTGAGTGAGTGAATGCAGGTGGTAGTAAGGACCAGTGGAATGCCATCTATGCTGCTGTGAGTGAGTGAATGCAGGGGGTAGTGAGGACCAGTGGACTGCCATCTATGCTGCTGTGAGTGAGTGAATGCAGGTGGTTGTAAGGACCAGTGGACTGCCATCCATACTGCTGTGAGTGAGTGAATGCAGGGGGTAGTGAGGACCAGTGGACTGCCATCCATGCTGCTGTGAGTGAGTGAATGCAGGGGGTAGTGAGGACCAGGGGACTGCCATCTATGCTACTGTGAGTGAGTGAATGCAGGGGGTAGTGAGGACCAGTGGACTGCCATCCATGTTGCTGTGGGTGAGTGAATGCAGGGGGTAGTGAGGACCAGGGGACTGCCATCTATGCTGCTGTGAGTGAGTGAATGCAGGGGTTAGTAAGGACCAGTGGACTGCCATCCATGCTGCTGTGAGTGAGTGAATGCAGGGGGTAGTGAGGACCAGTGGATGCCATCTATGCTGCTGTGAGTGAGTGACTGAAGGGGTCATGGATGAACAGGGGACTGCCATCCATGCTTCTGTAAGTGAGTGAATGCAGGGGGTAGTGAGGACCAGGGGACTGCCAGCTATGCTGCTGTGAGTGAGTGAATGCAGGGGGTGGTGGGCACCAGGGGACTGCCATCTATGCTGCTGTGAGTGAGTGAATGCAGGGGGTAGTAAGGACCAGTGGACTGCAATCCATGCTGCTGTGAGTGAGTGAAAGCAGGGGGTTGTGAGGACCAGTGGACTGCTGTCTATGCTGCTGTGTCAGTGAATGCAGGGGGTAGTGAGGACCAGGGGAATGCCATCCATGCTGCTGTGAGTGAGTAAATGCAGGGGGTAGTGAGGACCAGGGGACTGCCATCTATGCTACTGTGAGTGAGTGAACGCAGGGGGTAGTGAGGACCAGTGGACTGCCATCCATGTTGCTGTGGGTGAGTGAATGCAGGGGGTAGTGAGGACCAGGGGACTGCCATCTATGCTGCTGTCAGTGAGTGAATGCAGGGGGTAGTGAGGACCAGGGGACTGCCATCTATGCTGCTGTGAGTGAGTGAATGCAGGGGTTAGTAAGGACCAGTGGACTGCCATCCAAGCTGCTGTGAGTGAGTGAATGCAGGGGGTAGTGAGGACCAGTGGATGTCATCTATGCTGCTGTGAGTGAGGAATGCAGGGGGTAGTGAGCACCAGGGGACTGCCATCTATGCTGCTGTGAGTGAGTGAATGCAGGGGGTAGTGAGGACCAATAGACTGCCATCCAAGCTGCTGTGAGTGTGTGAATGCAGGGGGTAGTGAGGACCAGTGGATGCCATCCAAGCTGCTGTGAGTGAGTGAATGCAGGGGGTAGTGAGGACCAGGGGACTGCCGTCTATGCTGCTGTGATTCAGTGAATGCATGGGGTAGTGAGGACCAGGGGAATGCCATCCATGCTGCTGTGAGTGAGTGAATGCAGTGGGTAGTAAGGACGAGTGAAATGCCATCTATTCTGCTGTGAGTGAGTGAATGCAGGGAGTAGTGAGGACCAGGGGACTGCCATCTATGCTGCTGTGAGTGAGTGAATGCAGGGGGTAGTGAGGACCAGTGGACTGCCATCCAGGCTGCTGTGAGTGAGTAAATGGAGGGGTAGTAAGGATCAGTGGACTGCCATCTATGCTGCTGTGAGTGAGTGAGTGATTGCAGGGGGTAGTGAAGACCAGGGGACTGCCATCTATGCTGCTGTTGGACAGGCCTCATGAACGGCCCGCTCCCTCCCCGCATGATAAGGCCCGGACGCCGGCTCTCCCCGGGTTCCCAGAGAGAACCATCCCGGCAACCCACCGAGGCAACCCGCAACCCGTCCCCCACGGGACGCCTGCTCCCAAACATCCCGGCATCGGCTGACCCGGGTCCCCGCCAGCACCATTGCCCGACCCGGCCGCCATCTTTGGACACTGCATCACGAGGCCGCGTGGCCTCGGCGCGACCCCAACCCTGGGCCTGGCCAGGCCCCGACATCGAGGCACCACCACCCACCCAGGAGGTGAAGAGACCACTTGGCAGGTCAATGGGAGAAAGGAGTGTCGATGGCTCTCCCCCGCCAGGTGCCGATCGCCCCCGGCCTCCCCGGGCGCTGGCTCCACCCCCCTGCTGGGTGTCTGGACTCCCTCATCCCGGACCTCCCGACCTCCAAGCGCGAGGGTCCGGACATCAAAGGAGACCAGACCTATAACTGGGGCAGCTCCAGAGCAGGAAAGCAGTTGTATCCTGGAGTCGAGAGACACCTTGAAGAACTCATCCCTGACGGACTGCTGGCGCTGCCGCAGCCTTGCGAACCATCCCCGAAGCCTGCTGGTGCTGCCGCGGCCCTCTGCAACGTGCATCTTCGTCGGGACCTGCTGGCGCTGCCGCGGCCCATCCTTGTGAATCATCGCTCTTGCCTGCTGGCGCTGCCGCGGCCTTCTGCAACGTGAAGTCATCCTAGCCTGCTGGCGCTGCCGCGGCCCTCCTTGTCGAGAACTATCATCCTAGCCTGCTGGCGCTGCCGTGGCCCTCCTTGCCGAGAACTATCATCCTAGCCTGCTGGCGCTGCCACGGCCCTCCTTGCTGAGAACTATCATCCAAGCCTGCTGGCGCTGCCGCGGCCCGACCCTGCAGACACCTGAGCTCGACTATTGTGAGCTCCTTCTGGACGCCCCTGTACCGCACCGGTACCAAGACTGTCCCGCTACCACTTACCCTACAGAGACTAGAATTGGGAGGATCCTCGTGTCCTGCCCCCACTGTATCATTGATAACCTTGCCTCAAGAATCCTATATAAAGTGTGCAGATCGCATCCTTGTGTGGTGTCCATTTGTGGGGGGGAAGTTACTTGTCTGTACGATCGCCGGAGAGGTCCTCACTGGAGACCTCTCCCCCTGTACTCGGCCGACCCTCCGGGTCCCCGTCTAACATTGGTGGCCAGCGGCGCGATCCGAACCAACGCGTAATCCTGCAGAGAGTAACTCACCCCACGACACAACCACAATGACAACAAAAGAGAGCGGAACCACAGAAAAATTCCAGATGGAGAAACTAGAAGAGTACAACTACAGAGAACTAAAGCAATTCTGCATAGAACTAGCATTGCTACCACAGGACTGAGCACGAAAGAAGACTTCAAAAAGGCCCTGGAATCTTGGGCAGAGATGGGTACGGCCGTACCCCAAAACCAAAACCTTGAGGCACCGGAAACGAACACAACTCCGACGGAAGAAAGAAGATCGGGTCTCTCCCCAGAGGAGATCCGAGAACGGAAAAAAAGCAGGCTCCATGAATTGGAGCTGGCTCGACTTCGTTTGGATGGAGAACTGAAATTTGCGGAACAAAAAATAACCTTGGAACACTTGCGGCTCCGAGAGGAGCGGGAAGAGAAACAGAGACAGAGAGAATTAGAAGAGAAAAAGCTAGCCTACGAACATGAGCGCAACCTAAAAGAAATAGAGCTTCGGAAACAGAACAAAGATCTCGGGGTTCCCGAGCGTCCGAACACTCCTGTCACTACAGACCCTAAAGTCCACATCCCCAAGGATGTCGTCAGAGAGTATTACCGGAACGACGATATCCAGCAATGGTTCAAAGCCTATGAGGTAGCCATGACCTCCCACCGGATTCCCCGGAGCGACTGGGGAGCCGGGTTATGGGGGAGGTTTGTCAACGAAGGACGAGACGCCCTGCTGCAACTCCCGGACCATCAGATGACCTCTTACGACCACATGAAAGCTGCCCTCCTCACTCGATACGGACTCACGCCCGAGATGTACCGCCAGCGGTTCCGCTACTGCAAACGGATCCCGGGTACAACTTGGGTAGAGTACATGAACTTTTTCAGCCGAGCATTTGAGGGGTGGATCAAGGGCAGCAAGGTGACCACTTACGAGCAACTCTTTGATCTTATTGTGTGGGAGCACCTTTCTAACAACTGCTTCGTCGAGCTCAGGCAGCACCTCCTCGACAGTAAACTGACTGAACCCCGGCAACTCGCCGCCGAAGCTGACCGATGGGAAAGCACCTGAGTTGCCCGAAACGGGCCCAGCGAACCGAACAGAACTAACCAAGGACCCCATCGCCCCCGAGGGGGAGGAGGAGGCCAGGATCGGGGCAGAGACGCCGTCCCGGTGGCTCCCGCCAGCAACACCCCGCCCCCGGCCGGCAGGGGAAACCCCCCTATGCGTCCAGGGTTCTGAGTCAACGTTATTTGCCACCGATGCCAGCGACCCGGCCACTACGCCAACGACCCTAATTGCCCGAAGAACCAGAACCCTATGCCCCGCCAGGTCGCTGCCGCCGCCCTGGGGGAAGAGCAAATCCCAGAAGATCCTGAAGAGTACGAGGCCGACCAGCCCGAGTGGGAACCAGCCGCCATGTCCCTGGTCTGCCTAGGGGAAAGAGACATGATTCCGCGGGCCCCCCTACCCGCCAATACGCGGAAATACAGCCAGTGGGTCAACATTAATGGACGCCGGGCTGAAGCCCTACGCGACACCGGGGCCAGTGTGACGGCAGTCCGCTGTCATCTGGTGACCCCGGATCAGATCTTGCCGAACATCCTTTGCCCCGTCCAATCAGCCGACAACTCAGAAAGCCTGTGTCAGATGGCCTGCGTCCCCTTCGAGTGGGGAGGAGTATCCGGAATGCTGAAGGTGACTGTCCGCGATGATGCACCAGTGGACTGCCTCCTGGGGAATGACCTCGAAAGTTCCCCCTGGGCAGCCGTCGAAAGAAGAGAGCACCTGGGGATGTTGGGCCTCCCTGAATGGGCCTGCATAACGACCCGGTCCATGGCCCCCCATGCCATTCCCAGTCCCGAAGAACTCGAATGGCCAGAACCTCCTCCCCCGATCGTCACGGAGGGAGCCGCCCTAAGAGCCAATCCCCCAGAGCAAAACGAAGAAGGGCCCGTTCAACTCCAGGACCTTCCCGAACTGGCCCAGTGGCGTCAAGAGGGTGGTCCCACTCAGGAACAATTCCGACAGGAGCAGAGGACATGTTCCTCCCTCGAGGGACTCCGGCAGCAAGCCCTCGCCCAGAGCGCAGGTGACACCTCCGGGACCCACTGGATTTATTGGGACAATGACCTGCTCTACAGTGATCAAAGAATTGCTGAACTGGAGGCCAGTCAGGAAGACATGAAGAAATGGTACGATCAGCATGCCTCCTCCATCGAGTTCGAACCAGGCCAGCAAGTCTGGGTGATGTTTCCAGTCGAGCCCTGTGCCCTGCAGGACAAATGGACAGGACCCTTCAAGGTGATCGAGCGCAAGGGCCCTGTCACCTACCTAATAGACATGGAGTCCTCCCGGAACAGCCCTACGAGTCCTCCACGCCAGCAGACTCAAACCCCACTTCGTACGCTCGGAACTCAGCCTTCTGATGGCAACCGATAGTGGGATGGAAGAAGACTCCGAGCCCCTCCCTGACCTACTGAGGACCCGTGAAAAAGATGGCTCAGTGGAAGGGGTCAAACTCTCCGATGCATTGTCCCCGGAGCAACGCCAAGACTGTCAAGCTCTCCTGCTACAATTTGCAAACTTGTTCTCCCTCACCCCCGGGGTCACCCCCTGGTGCCTTCACGACTTGGACACCGGGGATAGTCCACCCATTCGACACAGGGCGTACCGAGTGCCAGATCGGGTGCGCACCTGCATCCAGAACGAAGTCACCAAAATGCTGGCTCTAGGAGTAATCGAGCCCTCCGACAGCCCCTGGGCCAGCCCAGTCGTACTAGTCCCCAAGGCTGCCGCCCCGGGCGTTGCCCCCGAGCTCCGGTTCTGTGTGGACTATCGGGGCCTGAACGCCGTTACCAGAACCGACGCTCACCCCATCCCCCGGGCGGATGAGCTGGTTGACTGCATGGGGGCTGCCCGCTACCTGAGCATCTTCGATCTAACAGCGGGCTACTGGCAAATCGGCCTCAGCCCCAGGGCCCAAGAACGATCCGCCTTCTCTACCCCGGATGGCCACTACCACTTCAAAGTGATGCCATTCGGCATGAAAAACGCTCCAGCTACCTTCCAACGACTTGTGAACCAGGTACTGGCGGGCCTCGAAGAATTCAGCGCCGCCCACCTGGACGATATCGCCGTGTACAGTCGCCACTGGGCAGACCACCTTCACCACCTCCAAGAGGTCGTGCACGCCCTCCAGCAGGCCGGCCTCACCATCAAAGCCAGCAAATGCCAGATTGGCCAAGGGTCCGTGACCTACCTCGGACACCAAGTGGGGAGCGGTCTGGTGGCCCCCCTTCAGCTCAAGATCGCTGCCATCCAGTCCTGGCAGCCACCTGTCACCCAAACCGAGGTCCGAGCCTTCCTGGGGCTCACCGGATACTACCGGCGGTTTGTGATGGACTATGGCAGCATTGTGGGGCCCCTCACAGAACTCACATCCAAGAAAAACCCCAAAACAGTCAGCTGGACTCCGGACTGTCAAGCGGCCTTCGAGAAGTTGAAGACCGCCATGTGCACCGCCCCCGTGCTCCAGGCCCCCGACTACAGTCGGGAATTCATAGTCCAGACGGACGCCTCAGATCATGGCGTTGGGGCAGTCCTCTCTCAACTCAACGCCGAGGGAGTCGATCAGCCAGTGGCCTTCATCAGCTGACGCCTGCTGGCTCGAGAACAGCGCTGGAGCACCATCGAGCGGGAGGCCTTCGCAGTAGTATGGGCCCTCAAGAAACTCCGGCCCTACCTCTTCGGTACCCATTTCAGGGTCCAGACAGACCACAGACCCCTGCAATGGCTGATGCAAATGCGGGGGGAGAACCCAAAACTGTTGCGATGGTCCATCTCCTTGCAGGGGATGGACTTCACTGTGGAGCATCGTCCTGGCCAGGACCACGCCAACGCGGACGGCCTGTCACGCTTTTTCCGCCTCGGCGAGGAGAGTACCCAAGAGGATGGGTGGCTCTCCCTGCCTTCAGCTGGGGGGGACGCATGTTGGACAGGCCTCATGAACGGCCCGCTCCCTCCCCGCATGATAAGGCCCGGACGCCGGCTCTCCCCGGGTTCCCAGAGAGAACCATCCCGGCAACCCACCGAGGCAACCCGCAACCCGTCCCCCACGGGACGCCTGCTCCCAAACATCCCGGCATCGGCTGACCCGGGTCCCCGCCAGCACCATTGCCCGGCCCGGCCGCCATCTTTGGACACTGCATCACGAGGCCGCGTGGCCTCGGCGCGACCCCAACCCTGGGCCTGGCCAGGCCCCGACATCGAGGCACAACCACCCACCCAGGAGGTGAAGAGACCACTTGGTAGGTCAATGGGAGAAAGGAGTGTCGATGGCTCTCCCCCGCCAGGTGCCGATCGCCCCCAACCTCCCCGGGCGCTGGCTCCACCCCCCTGCTGGGTGTCTGGACTCCCTCATCCCGGACCTCCCGACCTCCAAGCGCGAGGGTCCGGACATCAAAGGAGACCAGACCTATAACTGGGGCAGCTCCAGAGCAGGAAGGCAGTTGTATCCTGGAGTCGAGAGACACCTTGAAGAACTCATCCCTGACGGACTGCTGGCGCTGCCGCAGCCTTGCCTTGTGAACCATCCCGAAGCCTGCTGGCGCTGCTGCGGCCCTCTGCAACGTGCATCTTCGTCGGGACCTGCTGGCGCTGCCGCGGCCTATCCTTGTGAATCATCGCTCTTGCCTGCTGGCGCTGCCGCGGCCTTCTGCAACGTGAAGTCATCCTAGCCTGCTGGCGCTGCCGCGGCCCTCCTTGTCGAGAACTATCATTCTAGCCTGCTGGCGCTGCCGCGGCCCTCCTTGCCGAGAACTATCATCCTAGCCTGCTGGCGCTGCCGCGGCCCTCCTTGCTGAGAACTATCATCCAAGCCTGCTGGCGCTGCCGCGGCCCGACCCTGCAGACACCTGAGCTCGAGGATTGTGAGCTCCTTCTGGCCGCCCCAGTACTGCACCGGTACCAAGACTGTCCCGCTACCCCTTACCCTACAGAGACTAGAATTGGGAGGATCCTCGTGTCCTGCCCCCACTGTAGCGTTGATAACCTTGCCTCAAGAATCCGATATAAAGTGTGCAGATCGCATCCTTGTGCGGTGTCCATTTGTGGGGGGGAAGTTACTTGTCTGTACGATCGCCGGAGAGGTCCTCACCGGAGACCTCTCCCCCTGTACTCGGCCGACCCTCCGGGTCCCCGTCTAACAGCTGCTGTGAGTGAGTGAATGCAGGGGGTATTGAGGACCAGTGGACTGCCATCCATGCTGCTGTGAGTGAGTTAATGCAGGGGGAAGTGAGGACCAGGGGACTGCCATCTATGCTGCTGTGAGTGACTGAATGCAGGGGGTAGTAAGGACCAGTGGACTGCCATCCATGCTGCTGTGAGTGAGGGAATGCAGGGGGTAGTGAGGACCAGTGGATGCCATCTATGCTGCTGTGAGTGAGTTAATGCAGGGGGTAGTGAGGACCAGGGGACTGCCATCTATGCTGCTGTGAGTGAGTGAATGCAGGGGGCAGTGAGGAGCAGGGGACTGCCATCTATGCTTCTGTAAGTGAGTGAATGCAGGGGTAGTGAGGACCAGGGGACTGCCATCCATGCTGCTGGGAGTGAGTGAATGCAGGGGGTAGTGGGCACCAGGGACCGCCATCTATGCTGCTGTGAGTGAGTGAGTGAATGCAGAGGGTAGTAAGGACCAGTGGACTGCCATCCATGCTGCTGTGAGTGAGTGAATGCAGGGGGTAGTGAGGACCAGTGGACTGCCGTCTATGCTGCTGTGAGTCAGTGAAAGCAGGCGGTAGTCAGGACCAGTGGAATGCCTTTCATGCTGCTGTGAGTGAGTGAATGCAGGGGGTAGTGAGGACCAGTGGATGCCATCTATGCTGCTGTGAGTGAGTTAATGCAGGGGTTAGTAAGGACCAATGGACTGCCATCCATGCTGCTGTGAGTGAGTGAATGCAGGGGGTAGTGAGGACCAGTGGATGTCATCTATGCTGCTGTGAGTGAGGAATGCAGGGGGTAGTGAGGACTAGGGGACTGCCATCTATGCTGCTGTGAGTGAGTGAATGCAGGGGGTAGTGAGGACCAGTGGACTGCCATCTATGCTGCTGTGAGTGAGTGAGTGATTGCAGGGGGTAGTGAAGACCAGGGGACTGCCATCTATGCTGCTGTGAGTGAGTGAATGCAGGGGGTATTGAGGACCAGTGGGCTGCCATCCATGCTGCTGTGAGTGAGTGAATGCAGGGGGCAGTGAGGACCAGGGGACTGCCATCTATGCTGCTGTGAGTGAGTGAATGCAGGGGGTAGTAAGGACCAGTGGACTGCCATCCATGCTGCTGTGAGTGAGTGAATGCAGGGGGTAGTGAGGACCGGTGGATGCCATCTATGCTGCTGTGAGTGAGTTAATGCAGGGGGTAGTGAGGACCAGGGGACTGCCATCTATGCTACTGTGAGTGAGTAAATGCAGGGGGCAGTGAGGACCAGGGGACTGCCAACTATGCTTCTGTAAGTGAGTGAATGCAGGGGGTAGTGAGGCCCAGGGGACTGCCATCTATGCTGCTGGGAGTGAGTGAATGCAGGGGGTAGTGGGCACCAGGGGACTGCCATCTATGCTGCTGTGAGTGAGTGAATGCAGAGGGTAGTAAGGACCAGTGGACTGCCATCCATGCTGCTGTGAGTGAGTGAATGCAGAGGGTAGTGAGGACCAGTGGACTGCCGTCTATGCTGCTGTGAGTCAGTGAATGCAGGGGGTAGTGAGGACCAGGGGAATGCCATCCATGCTGCTGTGAGTGAGTGAATGCAGGGGGTAGTGAGGACCAGGGGACTGCCATCTATGCTGCTGTGAGTGAGTGAATGCAGGGGTTAGTAAGGACCAGTGGACTGCCATCCATGCTGCTGTGAGTGAGTGAATGCAGGGGGTAGTGAGGACCAGTGGATGTCATCTATGCTGCTGTGAGTGCAGAATGCAGGGGGTAGTGAGGACCAGGGGACTGCCATCTATGCTGCTGTTAGTGAGTGAATGCAGGGGGTAGTGAGGACCAGTGGACTGCCATCCATGCTGCTGTGAGTGAGTGAATGCAGGGGGTATTGAGGACCAGTGGATGCCATCTATGCTGCTGTGAGCGAGTGAATGCAGGAGGTAGTGAGGACCAGGGGACTGCCGTCTATGCTGCTGTGAGTCAGTGAATGCAGGGGATAGTGAGGACCAGGGGTGTGCCATCCATGCTGCTGTGCATGAGTGAATGCAGTGGGTAGTAAGGACCAGTGGAATGCAATCTATGCTGCTGTGAGTGTGTGAATGCAGGGGGTAGTGATGACCAGTGGACTGCCATCTATGCTGCTGTGAGTGAGTGAATGCAGGTGGTAGTAAGGACCAGTGGAATGCCATCTATGCTGCTGTGAGTGAGTGAATGCAGGGGGTAGTGAGGACCAATGGACTACCATCTATGCTGCTGTGAGTGAGTGAATGCAGGTGGTAGTAAGGACCAGTGGAGAAGTGTGGCTCACTGGTTAAAGCAGGCAGACCCTGAAGCAGAGGTCAGACCCGGGACCAGGGTTCAATTCCCGACGCGGCAGGGTCTTGAGCTCAAATGTCCACGGACTTGATAATTCTCGCTTCGGTGCCTGACCTAATCATGGGTTCACACTCTGCAACTCTGGGCATTAAGCTTGCTTAATCTCCACAACGGCCCCCCGCGGCGGGATGCCTGGCTTTCACTTTGGGGATGCCCGTTAGGGGCTATCTCACAGGGAAAAGCCAGGACGGGTTCCCAAGGCAAGCGCCGAGATGCCTCCGGGTAGTCGAGCGCTATATAAGAACATACAAAAAAAAAAAAAAAACTGCCATCCCTGCTGCTGTGAGTGAGTGAATGCAGGGGGTAGTGAGGACCAGTGGACTGCCATCCATGCTGCTGTGAGTGAGTGAATGCAGGGGATAGTGAGGACCAGGGGACTGCCATCTATGCTGCTGTGAATGAGTGAATGCAGGGGTTAGTAAGGACCAGTGGACTGCCATCCATGGTGCTGTGAGTGAGTGAATGCAGGGGGAAGTGAGGACCAGGGGACTGCCATCTATGCTGCTGTGAGTGAGTGAATGCAGGGGGTAGTGAGGACCAGTGGACTTCCATCCATGCTGCTGTGAGTGAGTGAATGCAGGGGGTAGTGAGTACCAGGGGACTGCCATCTATGCTGCTGTGAGTGAGTGAATGCATGGGTTAGTATGGGCCAGTGGACTGCCATCTATGCTGCTGTGAGTGATTGAATGCAGGGGGTAGTGATGACCAGGGGACTGCCATCTATGCTGCTGTGAGTGAGTGAATGCAGGGGGTAGTGAGGACCAGGGGACTGCCACTGTGCTGCTGTGAGTGAGTGAATGCAGGGGGTAGTAAGGACCAGTGGACTGCCATCTATGCTACTGTGAGTGAGTGAATGCAGGGGGTAGTGAGGACCTGGGGACTGCCATCTATGCTGCTGTGAGTGAGTGAATGCAGGGGGTAGTTAGGACCAGTGGACTGCCATCCATGCTGCTGTGAGTGATAAATGGAGGGGTAGTAAGGATCAGTTGACTGCCATCTATGCTGCTGTGAGTGAGTGAGTGATTGCCGGGGGTAGTGAGGACCAGTGGATGCCATCTATGCTGATGTGAGTGGGTTAATACAGGGGGTAGTGAGGACCAGGGGACTGCCATCTACGCTGCTGAGAGTGACTGAATGCAGGGGGCAGTGAGGACCAGGAGACTGCCATCTATGCTTCTGTAAGTGAGTGAATGCAGGGGGTAGTGAGGACCAGGGGACTGCCATCTATGCTGCTGGGAGTGAGTTAATGCAGGGGGTAGTGGGCACCAGGGGACAGCCATCTATGCTGCTGTGAGTGAGTGAATGCAGGGGGTAGTAAGGACCAGTGGACTGCCATCCATGCTGCTGTGAGTGAGTGAATGCAGGGGGTAGTGAGGACCAGTGGACTGCCGTCTATGCTGCTGTGAGTCAGTGAATGCAGGGGGTCGTGAGGACCAGGGGACTGCCATCTATGCTGCTGTGAGTGAGTGAATGCAGGGGTTAGTAAGGACCAGTGGACTGCCATCCATGCTGCTGTGAGTGAGTGAATGCAGGGGGTAGTGAGGACCAGTGGATGTCATCTATGCTGCTGTGAGTGAGGAATGCAGGGGGTAGTGAGGACTAGGGGACTGCCATCTATGCTGCTGTGAGTGAGTGAATGCAGGTGGTAGTAAGGACCAGTGGACTGCCATCGATCCATACTGCTGTGAGTGAGTGAATGCAGGGGGTAGTGAGGACCAGTGGACTGCCATCTATGCTGCTGTATGTGAGTGAATGCAGGTGGTAGTGAGGACCAGTGGACTGCCATCCATGCTGCTGTGAGTGAGTGAATGCAGGGGGTAGTGAGGACCAGGGGACTGCCATCTATGCTGCTGTGAGTGAGTGAATGCAGGGGTTAGTAAGGACCAGTGGACTGCCATCCATGCTGCTGTGAGTGAGTGAATGCAGGGGGTAATGAGGACCAGTGGACTGCCATCTATGCTGCTGTGAGTGAGTGAATGCAGGTGGTAGTAAGGACCAGTGGAATGCCATTTATGCTGCTGTGAGTAAGTGAATGCAGGGGGTAGTGAGGACCAGTGGACTGCCATCTATGCTGCTGTGAGTGATTGAATGCAGGTGGTAGTAAGGATCAGTGGACTGCCAGCCATCCATACTGTTGTGAGTGAGTGAATGCAGGGGGTAGTGAGGACCAGTGGATGTCATCTATGCTGCTGTGAGTGAGTGAATGCAGGGTTTAGTGAGTACCAGGGGACTGCCATCTATGCTGCTGTGAGTGAGTGAATGCACGGGTAGTGAGGACCAGTGGATGTCATCTATGCTGCTGTGAGTGAGTGAATGCGGCGGGTAGTGAGGACCAGTGGACTGCCATCTATGCTGCTGTGAGTGAGTGAATGCAGGTGATAGTAAGAACCAGTGGACTGCCATCCATACTGCTGTGAGTGAGTGAATGCAGGGGGTAGTGAGGACCAGGGGACTGCCATCTATGCTGCTGTGAGTGAGTGAATGCAGGGATTAGTAAGGACCAGTGGACTGCCATCCATGCTGCTGTGAGTGAGTGAATGCAGGGGGTAGTGAGGACCAGTGCATGTCATCTATGCTGCTGTGAGTGAGTGGATGCAAGGGGTAGTGAGGACCAGGGGACTGCCATCTATGCTGCTGTGAGTGAGTGAATGCAGGGGGTAGTGAGGACCAGTAGACTTTCATCCATGCTGCTGTGAGTGAGTGAATGCAGGGGGTAGTGAGGACCAGGGGACTGCCATCTATGCTGCTGTGAGTGAGTGAATGCATGGGTTAGTAAGGGCCAGTGAACTTCCATCTATGCTGCTGTGAGTGAGTGAATGCAGGGGCTAGTAAGGACCTGTGGACTGCCATCCATGCTGCTGTGAGTTAGTGAATGCGGGGGTAGTGAGGACCAGTGGACTGTCATCTATGCTGCTGTGAGTGAGTGAATGCAGGGGGTAGTGAGGACCTGTGGACTGCCATCCATGCTGCTGTGAGTGGGGGAATGCAGGGGGTAGTGAGGACCAGTGGACTGCCATCTATGCTGCTGTGAGTGAGTGATTACAGGGGGTAGTAAGTGTCGTAATTTGACGGTGATCGGGTTAGCGTTAAGCTTTGCTACACGCTATTCTCCTTATCTTGACTATAGTGTTCGGAGGCCATTTTGAGAACACTGGCGTCCATTTTAGATGAACGTGTTGCCTCATTGTCAGCATGCCCTTTTGTCCTTTCTCTGTACCTCTGACCACCTAACTTGCCCAGAAACAAGCTATTTTTAGTACTGGTCAAGCTTGCACATGCATAGTCAAACCCTCTGTACTAGTGGACAGTCATCACTTAGGAATGTTCTTTCAAACTGACCAGTGGTGTTATAACTCCTCCCATGAGTTGGCTGTGTTTCAAAAATGACCTTATATGTACCTAAACTGAGCAAATGTGTTCTGCCTACTCTTTTTATTACTGTAAAACTGTATAAAAGATGTCTCGCACCGATGTTCGGTGTGATACTTCTTGTATTGCCGAAGGGTGCTGTAGGAATGTACCACCACCCCATGGGGTCTTAATAAACTTGTCTTTTTCATTTTCCAGTTTTCGTGCCAACGTCTGTTTTATGGTGTAGCGGGTTTTTGCGGAATATGTAGGCCTGGAGAACCCAATACCACAAATTGGCGACCACAAAGGGACTCATCGGCGACTCGGATGCCCGAAGGAGAGGTCGTGACGAAGGATTGGAAACTCGCCATTGACGCATACGCTGCCACTGAGTGACCCGAGTCTTGGCGCCCACGGTGTTTTTTCCTTTCCTTCTGATCTGACCTTCCAGGTGGCGCCGGTCCTCGACTGAGATCCTGATCGTTCGAGTTATCGTACAGTGCCGGTTTGGCTGATTCGATTAAAGAACTTGGCAGTTGGAACCTGGATATTTGAGAATTTGGTACACCTGTGATTGGTAAGGCAGTCTGCGGACGCTTACTGTGGCTCTTTGAATATGTTTTGAGTTAGCTAACATTTGGTTCTATGATTTGAGCTATATGTGCAGTGCACTTCACATAGGCGGGCAATGTGGAGATATTTCTCTAACTTTGTATTTGTTTGAACAGCACACCTTGTGTGAAGTATATTAAGTGCCATTTTTGTAATATCGCGTTTCCGTGATATTTTGACATGCCCGTTTTAAGCACACTCCGTGGAATGTGCTGTCTTGGAAAAGGTACCAATTATCGATTAAATGAGTCTCAGCCGGCTCCCCCAGACGGGACACCTAATCGCGAAATGTACGTTAAATTTGGCATTCCCCCTATTTTATACAGTACATTGTGGCACCGATACACCAAATCTGATCCTGAATTGCGATGGCCACTACATGGGTCGTTTGATTTACAAAAGGTTCAGTATGTGGAACAATGTTTGTTTCAGCGCAGGTCTAGACAAGATATGTTTGATTGTGTACGTATGTGGGTGAAAGCAGTGCGTGAACGAATGAAGCGTGAATTAGCCTTGGCGGACAAAGAGCAGCGAAAGGCTGCTCGGGATAAGGCTTTACAGCTGGAGGAGAAAGAGTTGCAGGAAAAGAAAGAGAGGGAGGCACGGCAACGTAATTTGCAAGCAAATGGTCAATTTCCTATTCAACGTCCTCTTTATCCTGTCCTTACTAATGAAACTGATGATTTTTCATTATTAGATCGTTGCCCGCCCCCGTATGTTCCACCTACGGCCCCATATGAGGATTCGGACGGAGATGATCGAGGAGGTAGTCGTATTAGGTTAACTGCCAGTGAAGCTGCGGAATTACACAGTTTTGCTCGCAAACTCAATTTGAACGCAATAACTATTGCAGAAGTTAATGACCAAATGCCTAAGTGGTCTGATCGAGAACGGTTGTATTTCTTGAGTCAATTTGGAGATGAAGTTGTAGACCGATTTAGAAAGTATTCGGATGATTTGGAGCCTAAGGATATATCAGTTGGTCGTGAGGATATGCGTAAAGGTCTTTCTTTTTCTTTAAAGATGCGGATCGGTTTTTCCAACGATTGGTCCAGCTACGGGATGAGGCGTCAAGATTACGGGAAGCGAGAAAAGCATCAGATGCGTCTGCGCCAGGATCGATGGAGAAATCCAAAGAGTGTTCTATCTTTGGAGCAGATAAGAGTTCTACAGTTCATGTTATGCCTATGCATGAAGCTGCACCTTTATATGTCCCTCCTAAAGGGCAAGGTACAAGCGATGATAAAATGTCTGTGGATGCAAAGGGTTATTTTATATATAATTGGGTTTACACACCGCGGAATAGAGCAGATGTTATGGCACTTAAAAATGCTTTGCCTGACCCCCGTAAAAATCCGGCAGCTTTCTATGAAGGAGTAGAAGGGGCTATTTCTTCGTGTGTTATGACGTTGGTTGATATTGATCTTTTCTTTGGGTTAATATTGCCTCCTGATATGTGGAGGGCGATTCGTAAGTTCAATGATCACGCGATCCTGGGGGCGGATTGGAAAACTTTAGCCCAAGCTGATTTAGATAGGGAGCCTGCATGTAAGCCATGTCAATTAATCTTAAATCTCCCGACGGCTATTTTTGAATAAATTAAAAACGCTTGTCCCCCCCTAAAAAAATTGATTGGACTATGCTAGCCTCTTGAAAACAGAAGGCGGATGAGTCGGTTTCTGACTTCTTCTCACATTTTGAAGAAGCATTTCATGATTACAGTGGGCAGTTACTAACAGAAGACACGGGTAGGCATTTGTTCGTCGACAAGTATGTGGCAAATCTCCTACCGGAGATTGCAAAACGTTTAAAGACTAGTGAAAGTTCCTGGACCATGGCGACCCCTGCATCTTTACTGACTATGGCTCAGTATTATGAACGACAGGAATTGGAGGCTAAAGAAAGTACTGATAAGAAAGCGAAGGAATTAAAGACGAAAGTGATGTTGGCTCAGGTTTATGCTACACAGCCAAGAGGGAATGGTAGACGTGGATCGTACGTTACGTCTTCCGGTCGTACCGACATTTCTGAGGATCAGTGTGCATACTGTAAAAAGTTTGGACATTGGGCCTCAGACTGTCCGGTGCTTCGAGAACAACGTAATCAGCGTGGTCGAGGAAGTGGAAGGACATGGAATAGTTATTCAGGAGCGAGGGGCGGAGCAAGTGATCGTGGCAGGTTTGAGGCGAGGGGTCGTGGTCAGGTTGATGATAATACTTTCGATCGACGGAATCAGTATCAGATAGCGGAGGGTGAACATGCAGAGTTTCAGGATTATGTACATGCATAGGATTGCGTAGGATGGGGTGTGGAATCGGTTGAAGTACCAGTAGATCAAAGAGGTCCATATGTATCAGCGGGCGTTTTGGGTTCTACTGATCAGTTCCTGGTTGATACAGGAGCTACTCGTAGTGCTCTGTCTAAAAACTTGGTTCCAAGGGCTCCCCTGTCTGGTGAAATGATTACATCGATAGGGTTCGATTTAACACCCTCTCTTAGCCCATTGTCACAACCCCTTACATTTTACATTGACAGATTCTTTGGTCCGTGCCCGTTTTTATTGTCACCAAACACCCCAGACAATATTATGGGAATAGATATGCTTAAATATTTCTGAGCAACTATACGCTGCGCTCCTGAAGGAGTGCGGGTTAATTTGAATGACAATTACCCAGATGTAGAGAGATTGTGCTCCATGCAAGAAATCGAGGCGCTAGCCTCTCTCCCACAAACATTATGGGCTACTTCAGACACGGATGTGGGACAGATGATTATCCCTCCTATTCGGATTACTGTAAAGGAGGGAGCGTCTCTACCTCGTGTACCGCAGTATAAGATCTCCAGGGAAGGTGAAGTTGCCCTAACGCATATTGTACATGATTTGATTATTGCAGGCGTAGTGGAGGAAGTCCCCTATAATGTCTGTAACAGCCCTATTCTTCCGATTTTGAAGAAAGATACTGATGACAAAATCTATCGATTTATCATTGATCTGAGAGAAATTAACAAGATAGTAGTGCCCAAATACCCGGTGGTGTCTGATATTACCACTTTACTTACTTTGGTTCCGCCCACTGCCACCATGTTTACCGTGATTGACCTGAAAAATGGCTTCTTTTCCATTCCCATCCATCCTGATAGCCGATATCTATTTGGCTTCACATTAAATAATAAATCATATAGATTTTGTCGAGTTCCTCAGGCCTATACAGAGAGTCCTAGCATTTATAGCCAGGCTCTAAAAAGACAGCTTGATTCTTTCGATTTACAGCCTGGAGTGGCTCTCATTCAATATGTCGATGACATTTTACTTGTAGCAGACACGCAGGAGCAATGTGTGGAGAGTAGTCTTGCTTTGCTTTCTTTTCTTGCCCACAATAATCACAAGGTTTCGAGGAAAAAGCTCCAATATTGTAGACCAAAAGTGACCTACCTCGGTCATCTTTTGTCTAAGGAGGGACGAGCATTGACATCTGATCGAATTCAAGCGATTTTAGATACACCAGTCCCCTGCACTTAGAGAGATGTTCGTGCTTTCATAGGTTTAACATCCTTTTCAGTGGATAATGGGGTTTTCACACATTATAAAACCTTTGTTAGCATTGTTGTCCAAAACTACACGACCCCCCTTGAATGGACAGATTAATGTCAGAATGCTTTTGAACAATTGAGACACAAGCCCTTTGTTCGGCACCAGTGCTAGGTACACCAGATTATACGAAGATTTTTACATTATATGTACATGAGAGGGATGGGTGTGCATTGTCAGTCTTAGTGCAGATACACGGGGATAAGCAGAGGCCTTGCACGTATTTCTCAGCAGTGCTCGACCCCGTAGCACGAGGATTACCTGGGTGTTTCCTAGCAGTTGCAGCAACAGCAGTGGCCATACGACAGAGCGAGGGAATAGTTTTGTCACATAAATTGTTGGTGTTAGTTCCCCACGCAGTAGACGCTCTGCTAAACCAAACGAAAACCCAGTACTTAACGAGCGTGCGTTTAACAGGATATGAGCTAACACTGTTGGTGCCGCATATCACACTAAAGAGATGTGCTACTCTGAACCCTGCTACTTTATTGCCGTATCCAGTTGCTGAGGGCCAGGAGGAAGAACACCATGATTGTGTTTTCCTGACTGAAGAACAAACAAAGGGTCGTGTTGACTTACAGGATACGCCACTTCCAGATGTGGATGGGGAACTGTGGGTTGATGGATCGTGTTTGAGGTTGCCAGATGGTACAACTTCTGCAGCATATGCGATCACAACACTTAAGACAGTGGTAGAAGCAGCACGAATACCACAGAAATCGGCCCAAGCAGCGGAATTGATTGCCTTAACAAGAGCATGTGAATTAAGCGCTGGTTTATGTGTGAACATCTACACTGATAGCCGGTACGCCTTTGGAGTAGCGCATGATTTTGCCTACTCTGGAGAGAGCGAGGGTTTCTGACTTCACATGGAGTACACATTATGCACGGAGAATTAGTGCGTGATCTCCTAAATGCGTTACTATGTCCAAAGAAGGTGGCGATAATTAAATGCAGTGCACATAAGAAAGTGACAGACAAAGTAGGACAAGGAAACGCCTTTGCAGATTGTATAGCGAGGGAAACTGCTATGTTACGAGATGCCTCGCCCATGTATGTAGTGAAATCGCAGGCTGAGCGATGGCATGATGCTAGAGAGGAGATACTAGACATTCAGAAATCAGCGTCTGCAGCAGAACTCTCAACCTGGGCAACAGAGGGAGTGTTGGACCATGAGGGTTGTTGGAGAAGCAAAGATATGGAGAGATGGAAATTGCCTGCAGCTTACTTGCAAGCAATGGCTCAAATGACACATGGATTGGCACATGTTGGAGCTCTCGCAATTACTAAATTGCTTACGTGAGTTTGGGAGCATCCTAAGATTGCCTATACGGCCAAAAGGGTAGTGCAGACCTGTCTGATATGCTTGCAGCATAATCCTGCTAAAGGGACGTATACTCCGAAAGGAGGGTTTGTTCCACCTACTGCACCATTCAAAGTACTACAAATGGATTACATCCAGCTTGAGCGTTGCAATAACCTTAAGTATGTCTTAGTGGTGGTGTGTGCTTTCAGTAAGTTGATTGAGGCCTTCCCACGAAGGATAATACAGCGCTAACAACAGCTAAGGTGTTGCTCAAAGAGTACTTCCCGCGCTATGGTGTTTGTAAATTTTTGTGGAGCGATAATGGTCCCCACTTTGTTGGGAAAATTGTGGAATACGTCATGAAGGGATTAGGAATTCAACAAAAATTCCACGCTGTATTTCATCCGCAGTCAGCAGGTCTTGTGGAAAGGTACAATGCTACTTTGAAATTGAAGCTAGCAAAGATTGTGGCATCCACGTCTTTGAAATGGCCGGATGCTCTGCCTCAGGCATTGCTATCTATTAGATCAGTGCCCCATTCCCGAACTGGCCTCACACCTTATGAAGTGGTGTTTGGAAGGCCTATGAATATATGGGGAGTCCCTAAGCCTCGATTGTTACATGATGTGCCTTGTATAATGATGAATGATTATTTGGCACGATTAACAAATTATTTACTTTCTATTCATCAACAGGTTCGAGAAGCACTCCCCGACAATTCTATTGGAGAGGCTCACAGTCTTCATCCTGGCGACCATGTGATGGTCCGGTCCTTTGAGAGAGCAAGCAGCTTGGAGCCGAGGTGGCGTGGCCCGAGCAAGTGCTATTAGCGACACAAACAGGAAACGATGGGTGCATTCGACTCATTGTCATCGTGTCTCTCCGGATCTGGTGAGCCCAACTGTGCTGTCTGATTATCGAGACATCTTGGACGAGGAGAAGAGCCCAGCTGTTACGTCTACTGAATCGGAGGGAGCCTTCCCGGACCACACTGTCTCTGGTAGAGAGAGATACAATCTACGGCCAAGGAAAGCAGTTGTTTTGTGCGAGACTGGTTGAGTTACCGCTCCAGGTTTGTGAAACGGAAGCCGGGAATATCAAGGGGGGGGGGGATCAGTTCTGCCAAGTGTAGCGACACCCGTCTTGAATCTCGGAGAAGAAACCAACGGCTACCTCGGAGCTCAGCACTCATATTTTTATTTTTTAGTTGCTTTCTTTTGAGATATTTGTACTTTGAACTATGGCATCTTCTACGATGCGGAATAAGAGAATTCTTGGTGCAGTACTTTTTGTTATGACTATCGTGGTGATAGCAGTAATAGCTTGGGTGGTAGAACTGTTGGTGCCGGCAAGAAAACATTTATTGCCTACCACCCCAATTCCATCTGAACATTTTCATTTCACTTTGCCCTATCATGAAGAACGACATAGGCAGACTTATCTGAATAACAGTTTCATTCAAATTTTGCATCACACCCATAATATGACGAACACTTCGAACTGTTGGGTGTGTGGAATTTTGCCTGGACATCAAAAGAAAGGAGGCACTCCGCTTATTCCTCTACCATTTTCTCACAATGGTTCTTGTAATGCTTGGTACACTCTCCTGTTCACTTTGAGATGGCCGACAAAAAGTGGACTACTTTTCCGACTAAACAAGATTTGTTTTAATGATCGAGATGGTTATCCACAAGCTGAAGGAACTAAATTTGAATGGGAAGAATATCGACCAGATAATGTATCCTCGCCTCGCATTTACACTAATCAAAGAAATGTAAATATGTCTAACCTGCATATGATTACAGTTATTGATACCAAAGCTGATTTATGTGTTCGAAATAAAGGTACAATCCCAGTAGGAAGAAGTGAATGTAACACTACGCTCACCTTTGACACTCCAAATGGTATCACTTTTGTGGCTTCACGAAATACTTATTTTATTTGCGGAAATAAAGGTTATCACCGTCTCCCTATAGGATGGTTAGGAACATGTTATATATCCTTTGTATTACCTCCTGTGTTTATTGCCCCGCCTATGTACCATAATGATTTTGGGGCACATGCATCAAGCATTTTTGGAGTCGCAAACTGTGTGATTCCTTAAAATCGTCCGTTTGCGATTCCAAAAATGCTTTTTGGAATGCATCAAGCATTTTTAAAAATCGCAACATTTTTGCGATTTCTAAAAATGCGATTGCTTTTAAGAAATCGCAAATTTGCGATTTCTTAAAAGCAATGCATGATTACTTTTATAATTGCGAATTCGCAATTAGGGTGTCAAATTTACCGAGTGGTTGAACCATTCGGTAAATTTGCAAAAAGTGTTAAAAACGCTGCAAAAGCATTTTTTACACATTCATGTTACGGACACACATGTCCTTAGGACATGTGTGTGTGCAACATGATGCGAATACAACATTTCATGGGTGCAGGGGGGGGTCATTTGAACCCCCCTCTCCACCCTTGAAATGCAATCAGGATTTGCGATTAGCAAAGTGTGAATTCGCAATTCCCATTCATTCCTATGGGCATTTTAGCCCATAGGAATGAATGGGAATTGCGAATTCGCACTTTGCTAATCGCATAATATTTGAGTATCGGTAAAAATTGCGATTTTTACCGATTCTCAAATATTTTGCAAAAATGTACATGCATCCCATTTTGCATTTCCTAATTTGCGATTCCCTAAAAATCGCAAATTAGGAAGTGCAAAATGAAACAATGATGCATGTGGGCCTTTGTGCTCTATCATGATTTTATATTGAATAGAGTGAAGAGAGCGTTAGCCCTCGATGACATTGATCAGACTGATACTTCTCTGCAACAGTATGTCGATTTCAATTTAGATCTATTTTCATTTGTCGGTGCTGCGCTAAATAGCAGAAAAATTAGACGACTGACACGTGTTGTAGAAGCTGTTGCTAATGAGACAGTTTTTGCTTTAGGGAACCTAACTGAGGAACTTCAAATTACCAGAATTGTAATGCTTCAGAACCGAATGGTTCTAGATGTAGTGTTAGCTGATCGTGGGGGTGCATGCCGCATTATCGGAAGTAGTTGCTGCGTGTACGTGCCAGATAATTCACCCTCTGTATATGATGCTATTTCTAAATTACACAAGATAGCTGCTGAGATACATCCTGATAATGGCACTTGGACACTTTCGGGTTGGTTTTGGACATTACTTAGTACTTGGGGCTGGAAACTGTTAACAATCCTATGTATAATAATTGGGTTGTTATTCTTTCTATGTTTGTGTATTCAGTGCGGCCCTATGTTATGCTCCATGTGTCTTTCTGCTTGTATTCCATCCAAACGAGCGATTGTTAAGAATGAACAAATGATCCATAGAGAAGTGGCGAATATTATGTCAATAAATATCGATGATGAATACCCTGATTATGTCCACTATGAGGTAGCTTCAGCTAAACGCTAAAAGGGTCGTCTGTCGTAATTTGACGGTGATCGGGTTAGCGTTAAGCTTTGCTACACGCTATTCTCCTTATCTTGACTATAGTGTTCGGAGGCCATTTTGAGAACACTGGCGTCCATTTTAGATGAACGCGTTGCCTCGTGGTCAGCATGCCCTTTTGTCCTTTCTCTGTACCACTGACCACCTAACTTGCCCAGCAACAGGCTATTTTTAGTACTGGTCAAGCTTGCACATGCGTAGTCAAACCCTCTGTACTAGTGGAAAGTCATCACTTAGGAATGTTCTTTCAAACTGACCAGTGGTGTTATAGCTCCTCCCATGAGTTGGCTGTGTTCTAAAAATGACCTTATATGTACCTAAACTGAGCAAATGTGTTCCGCCTACTCTTTTTATTACTGTAAAACTGTATAAAAGATGTCTCGCACCGATGTTCGGTGTGATACTTCTTGCATTGCCGAAGGGTGCTGTAGGAATGTACCACCACCCCATGGGGGTCTTAATAAACTTGTCTTTTGCATCTTCAGTTTCCGTGCCAACGTCTGTTTTATGGTGTAGCAGGTTTTTGCGGAATATGTAGGCCTGGAGAACCCAATACCACATAAGGACCAGTGGACTGCCATCCATGCTGCTGTGAGTGAGTGAATGCAGGGGGTAGTGAGGGCGAGGGGACTGCCATCTGTGCTGCTGCACGTTAATGAAGGCAGGGGTTAGTGAGGACCAGGGGAATGCCATCTATGCTGCTGTGAGTGAGTGAATGCAGGGGGTAGTAAGGACCAGGGGACTGCCATCTATGCTGCTGTGAGTGAGTGAATGCAGGGGGTAGTGAGGACCAGGGGACTGCCATCCATGCTGGTGTGAGTGAGTGAGTGAATGCAGGGGGTAGTGAGGACCAGGAGACTGCATCTATGCTGCTGCACGTTAATGAAGGCAGGGGTTAGTGAGCACCAGGGGACTGCCATCTATGCTGCTGTGAGTGAGTGAATGCAGGGGGTAGTAAGGACCTGTGGACTGCCATCCATGCTGCTGTGAGTGAGTGAATGCAGGGGGTAGTGAGGACCAGGGGACTGCCATCCAGGCTGCTGTGAGTGAGTGAATGCTGGGGGAGGGGACGGCCACCCATGCTGCTGTGAGTGAGTGAATGCAGGGGGTAGTGAGGACCAGTGGACTGCCATCTATGCTACTGTGAGTGAGTGAATGCAGGGGGTAGTGAGGACCAGTGGACTGCCATCTATGCTGCTGTGAGTGAGTGAATGCAGGGGGTAGTGAGGACCAGTGGACTGTCATCCATGCTGCTGTGAGTGAGTGAATGCAGGGGGCAGTGAGGACCAGGGGACTGCCATCCATGATGCTGTGAGTGAGTGAATGCAGGGGGCAGTGAGGACCAGGGGACTGCCATCCATGCTGCTGTGAGTGAGTGAATGCAGGGGGTAGTGAGGACCAGGGGACTGCCATCCATGCTGCTGTGAGTGAGTGAATGCAGGGGGTAGTGAGGACCAGTGGACTGCCATCCATGATGCTGTGAGTGAGTGAATGCAGGGGGTAGTGAGGACCAGGGGACTGCCATCCATGCTGCTGTGAGTGAATGAATGCAGGGGGTAGTGAGGACCGGTGGACTGCCATACATGCTGCTGTGAGTGAGTGAATGCATGGAGTAGTGAGGACATGTGGACTGCCATCCATGCTGCTGTGAGTGAGTGAATGCAGGGGGTAGTGAGGACCAGTGGATGCCATCTATGCTGCTGTGCGGGAGAGAATGCAGGGGTTAGTAAGGACCAGTGGACTGCCATCTATGCTTCTGTGAGTGAGTGAATGCAGGGGGTAGTGAGGACCAGTTGATGCCATCTATGCTGCTGTGAGTGAGTGAATGCAGGGGGCAGTGAGGACCTGTGGATGCCATCTATGCTGCTGTGAGTGAGTGAATGCAGGGGGTAGTAAGGACCTGTGGACTGCCATTCATGCTGCTGTGAGTGAGTGAATGCAGGGGGGAGTGAGGACCTGTGGACTGCCATCCATGCTGCTGTGAGTGAGTGAATGCAGGGGGTAGTGAGGACCTGTGGACTGCCATCTATGCTGCTGTGAGTGAGAGAATGTAGGGGGTAGTGAGGACCTGTGGATGCCATCTATGCTGCTGTGAGTGAGTGAATGCAGGGGGTAGTGAGGACCAGTGGATGCCATGTATGCTGCTGTGAGTGAGTGAATGCAGGAGGTAGTGAGGACCTGTGGACTGCCATCCATGCTGCTGTGAGTGAGTGAATGCAGGGGGTAGTGAGGACCAGTGAACTGCCATCCATGCTGCTGTGAGTGAGTGAATGCAGGGGGTAGTGAGGACCAGTGGATGCCAGCTATGCTGCTGTGCGTGAGAGAATGCAGGGGTTAGTAAGGACCTGTGGATTGCCATTCATGCTGCTGTGAGTGAGTGAACGCAGGGGGTAGTAAGGACCTGTGGACTGCCATCCATGCTGCTGTGAGTGAGTGAATGCAGGGGGTAGTGAGGACCTGTGGATGCCATATATGCTGCTGTGAGTGAGTGAATGCAGGGGGTAGTGAGGACCTGTGGATGCCATCTATGCTGCTGTGAGTGAGTGAATGCAGGGGGTAGTGAGGACCAGTGGATGCCATCTATGCTGCTGTGAGTGAGTGAATGCAGGGGACAGTGAGGACCAGTGGATGCCATCTATGTTGCTGTGAGTGAGTGAATGCAGGGGGTAGTAAGGACCTGTGGATTGCCATTCATGCTGCTGTGAGTGAGTGAACGCAGGGGGTAGTAAGGACCTGTGGACTGCCATCCATGCTGCTGTGAGTGAGTGAATGCAGGGGGTAGTGAGGACCTGTGGACTGCCATCTATGCTGCTGTGAGTGTGAGAATGTAGGGGGTAGTGAGGACCTGTGGATGCCATCTATGCTGCTGTGAGTGAGTTAATGCAGGGGGTAGTGAGGACCAGTGGATGCCATCTATGGTGCTGTGAGTGAGTTAATGCAGGGGGTAGTGAGGACCTGTGGACTGCCATCTATGCTGCTGTGAGTGAGTGAATGCAGGGGGTAGTAAGGACCTGTGGACTGCCATCCATGTAGCTGTGAGTGAGTGAATGCAGGAGGTAGTGAGGACCTGTGCACTGCCATCTATGCTGCTGTGAGTGAGAGAATGCAGGGGGTAGTGAGGACCTGTGGATGCCATTTATGCTGCTGTGAGTGAGTGAGTGCAGTGGGTAGTCAGGACCAGTGGATGCCATCTATGCTGCTGCACGTTAATGAAGGCAGGGGGTAGTGAGGACCTGTGGACTGCCATCCATGCTGCTGTGAGTGAGTGAATGCAGGGGGTAGTGAGGACCTGTGGACTGCCATCCATGCTGCTGTGAGTGAGTGATTGCAGGGGGTAGTGAGGACCTGTGGATGCCATCTATGCTGCTGTGAGTGAGTGAATGCAGGGGGTAGTGAGGACCAGTGGATGCCATGTATGCTGCTGTGAGTGAGTGAATGCAGGAGGTAGTGAGGACCTGTGGACTGCCATCCATGCTGCTGTGAGTGAGTGAATGCAGGGGTAGTGAGGACCTGTGGACTGCTATCTATGCTGCTGTGAGTGAGAGAATGTAGGGGGTAGTGAGGACCTGTGGATGCCATCTATGCTGCTGTGAGTGAGTGAATGCAGGGGGTAGTGAGGACCAGTGGATGCCATGTATGCTGCTGTGAGTGAGTGAATGCAGGAGGTAGTGAGGACCTGTGGACTGCCATCCATGCTGCTGTGAGTGAGTGAATGCAGGGGGTAGTGAGGACCAGTGAACTGCCATCCATGCTGCTGTGAGTGAGTGAATGCAGGGGGTAGTGAGGACCAGTGGATGCCAGCTATGCTGCTGTGCGTGAGAGAATGCAGGGGTTAGTAAGGACCTGTGGATTGCCATTCATGCTGCTGTGAGTGAGTGAACGCAGGGGGTAGTAAGGACCTGTGGACTGCCATCCATGCTGCTGTGAGTGAGTGAATGCAGGGGGTAGTGAGGACCTGTGGATGCCATATATGCTGCTGTGAGTGAGTGAATGCAGGGGGTAGTGAGGACCTGTGGATGCCATCTATGCTGCTGTGAGTGAGTGAATGCAGGGGGTAGTGAGGACCAGTGGATGCCATCTATGCTGCTGTGAGTGAGTGAATGCAGGGGACAGTGAGGACCAGTGGATGCCATCTATGTTGCTGTGAGTGAGTGAATGCAGGGGGCAGTGAGGACCAGGGGACTGCCATCCATGCTGCTGTGAGTGAGTGAATGCAGGGGGTAGTGAGGACCAGGGGACTGCCATCCATGCTGCTGTGAGTGAGTGAATGCAGGGGGAGGGGACGGCCACCCATGCTGCTGTGAGTGAGTGAATGCAGGGGGTAGTGAGGACCAGTGGACTGCCATCTATGCTACTGTGAGTGAGTGAATGCAGGGGGTAGTGAGGACCAGTGGACTGCCATCTATGCGGCTGTGAGTGAGTGAATGCAGGGGGTAGTGAGGACCAGTGGACTGTCATCCATGCTGCTGTGAGTGAGTGAATGCAGGGGGCAGTGAGGACCAGGGGACTGCCATCCATGATGCTGTGAGTGAGTGAATGCAGGGGGCAGTGAAGACCAGGGGACTGCCATCCATGCTGCTGTGAGTGAGTGAATGCAGGGGGTAGTGAGGACCAGGGGACTGCCATCCATGCTGCTGTGAGTGAGTGAATGCAGGGGGTAGTGAGGACCAGTGGACTGCCATCCATGATGCTGTGAGTGAGTGAATGCAGGGGGTAGTGAGGACCAGGGGACTGCCATCCATGCTGCTGTGAGTGAATGAATGCAGGGGGTAGTGAGGACCGGTGGACTGCCATACATGCTGCTGTGAGTGAGTGAATGCATGGGGTAGTGAGGACATGTGGACTGCCATCCATGCTGCTGTGAGTGAGTGAATGCAGGGGGTAGTGAGGACCAGTGGATGCCATCTATGCTGCTGTGCGGGAGAGAATGCAGGGGTTAGTAAGGACCAGTGGACTGCCATCTATGCTTCTGTGAGTGAGTGAATGCAGGGGGTAGTGAGGACCAGTTGATGCCATCTATGCTGCTGTGAGTGAGTGAATGCAGGGGGCAGTGAGGACCTGTGGATGCCATCTATGCTGCTGTGAGTGAGTGAATGCAGGGGGTAGTAAGGACCTGTGGACTGCCATTCATGCTGCTGTGAGTGAGTGAATGCAGGGGGGAGTGAGGACCTGTGGACTGCCATCCATGCTGCTGTGAGTGAGTGAATGCAGGGGGTAGTGAGGACCTGTGGACTGCCATCTATGCTGCTGTGAGTGAGAGAATGTAGGGGGTAGTGAGGACCTGTGGATGCCATCTATGCTGCTGTGAGTGAGTGAATGCAGGGGGTAGTGAGGACCAGTGGATGCCATGTATGCTGCTGTGAGTGAGTGAATGCAGGAGGTAGTGAGGACCTGTGGACTGCCATCCATGCTGCTGTGAGTGAGTGAATGCAGGGGGTAGTGAGGACCAGTGAACTGCCATCCATGCTGCTGTGAGTGAGTGAATGCAGGGGGTAGTGAGGACCAGTGGATGCCAGCTATGCTGCTGTGCGTGAGAGAATGCAGGGGTTAGTAAGGACCTGTGGATTGCCATTCATGCTGCTGTGAGTGAGTGAACGCAGGGGGTAGTAAGGACCTGTGGACTGCCATCCATGCTGCTGTGAGTGAGTGAATGCAGGGGGTAGTGAGGACCTGTGGATGCCATATATGCTGCTGTGAGTGAGTGAATGCAGGGGGTAGTGAGGACCTGTGGATGCCATCTATGCTGCTGTGAGTGAGTGAATGCAGGGGGTAGTGAGGACCAGTGGATGCCATCTATGCTGCTGTGAGTGAGTGAATGCAGGGGACAGTGAGGACCAGTGGATGCCATCTATGTTGCTGTGAGTGAGTGAATGCAGGGGGTAGTAAGGACCTGTGGATTGCCATTCATGCTGCTGTGAGTGAGTGAACGCAGGGGGTAGTAAGGACCTGTGGACTGCCATCCATGCTGCTGTGAGTGAGTGAATGCAGGGGGTAGTGAGGACCTGTGGACTGCCATCTATGCTGCTGTGAGTGTGAGAATGTAGGGGGTAGTGAGGACCTGTGGATGCCATCTATGCTGCTGTGAGTGAGTTAATGCAGGGGGTAGTGAGGACCAGTGGATGCCATCTATGGTGCTGTGAGTGAGTTAATGCAGGGGGTAGTGAGGACCTGTGGACTGCCATCTATGCTGCTGTGAGTGAGTGAATGCAGGGGGTAGTAAGGACCTGTGAACTGCCATCCATGTAGCTGTGAGTGAGTGAATGCAGGAGGTAGTGAGGACCTGTGCACTGCCATCTATGCTGCTGTGAGTGAGAGAATGCAGGGGGTAGTGAGGACCTGTGGATGCCATCTATGCTGCTGTGAGTGAGTGAGTGCAGTGGGTAGTCAGGACCAGTGGATGCCATCTATGCTGCTGCACGTTAATGAAGGCAGGGGGTAGTGAGGACCTGTGGACTGCCATCCATGCTGCTGTGAGTGAGTGAATGCAGGGGGTAGTGAGGACCTGTGGACTGCCATCCATGCTGCTGTGAGTGAGTGAATGCAGGGGGTAGTGAGGACCTGTGGATGCCATCTATGCTGCTGTGAGTGAGTGAATGCAGGGGGTAGTGAGGACCAGTGGATGCCATGTATGCTGCTGTGAGTGAGTGAATGCAGGAGGTAGTGAAGACCTGTGGACTGCCATCCATGCTGCTGTGAGTGAGTGAATGCAGGGGGTAGTGAGGACCTGTGGACTGCCATCTATGCTGCTGTGAGTGAGAGAATGTAGGGGGTAGTGAGGACCTGTGGATGCCATCTATGCTGCTGTGAGTGAGTGAATGCAGGGGGTAGTGAGGACCAGTGGATGCCATGTATGCTGCTGTGAGTGAGTGAATGCAGGAGGTAGTGAGGACCTGTGGACTGCCATCCATGCTGCGGTGAGTGAGTGAATGCAGGGGGTAGTGAGGACCAGTGAACTGCCATCCATGCTGCTGTGAGTGAGTGAATGCAGGGGGTAGTGAGGACCAGTGGATGCCAGCTATGCTGCTGTGCGTGAGAGAATGCAGGGGTTAGTAAGGACCTGTGGATTGCCATTCATGCTGCTGTGAGTGAGTGAACGCAGGGGGTAGTAAGGACCTGTGGACTGCCATCCATGCTGCTGTGAGTGAGTGAATGCAGGGGGTAGTGAGGACCTGTGGATGCCATATATGCTGCTGTGAGTGAGTGAATGCAGGGGGTAGTGAGGACCTGTGGATGCCATCTATGCTGCTGTGAGTGAGTGAATGCAGGGGGTAGTGAGGACCAGTGGATGCCATCTATGCTGCTGTGAGTGAGTGAATGCAGGGGACAGTGAGGACCAGTGGATGCCATCTATGTTGCTGTGAGTGAGTGAATGCAGGGGGTAGTAAGGACCTGTGGATTGCCATTCATGCTGCTGTGAGTGAGTGAACGCAGGGGGTAGTAAGGACCTGTGGACTGCCATCCATGCTGCTGTGAGTGAGTGAATGCAGGGGGTAGTGAGGACCTGTGGACTGCCATCTATGCTGCTGTGAGTGTGAGAATGTAGGGGGTAGTGAGGACCTGTGGATGCCATCTATGCTGCTGTGAGTGAGTTAATGCAGGGGGTAGTGAGGACCAGTGGATGCCATCTATGGTGCTGTGAGTGAGTTAATGCAGGGGGTAGTGAGGACCTGTGGACTGCCATCTATGCTGCTGTGAGTGAGTGAATGCAGGGGGTAGTAAGGACCTGTGGACTGCCATCCATGTAGCTGTGAGTGAGTGAATGCAGGAGGTAGTGAGGACCTGTGCACTGCCATCTATGCTGCTGTGAGTGAGAGAATGCAGGGGGTAGTGAGGACCTGTGGATGCCATCTATGCTGCTGTGAGTGAGTGAGTGCAGTGGGTAGTCAGGACCAGTGGATGCCATCTATGCTGCTGCACGTTAATGAAGGCAGGGGGCAGTGAGGACCTGTGGACTGCCATCCATGCTGCTGTGAGTGAGTGAATGCAGGGGGTAGTGAGGACCTGTGGACTGCCATCCATGCTGCTGTGAGTGAGTGAATGCAGGGGGTAGTGAGGACCTGTGGACTGCCATCTATGCTGCTGTGAGTGAGAGAATGTAGGGGGTGGTGAGGACCTGTGGATGCCATCTATGCTGCTGTGAGTGAGTGAATGGAGGGGGTAGTGAGGACCAGTGGATGCCATTTATGCTGCTGTGAGTGAGTGAATGCAGGAGGTAGTGAGGACCAGGGGACTGCCATCCATGCTGCTGTGAGTGAGTGAATGCAGGGGGTAGTGAGGACCAGTGAACTGCCATCCATGCTGCTGTGAGTGAGTGAATGCAGGGGGTAGTGAGGACCAGTGGATGCCATCTATGCTGCTGTGCGTTAGAGAATGCAGGGGTTAGTAAGGACCTGTGGATTGCCATTCATGCTGCTGTGAGTGAGTGAACGCAGGGGGTAGTAAGGACCTGTGGACTGCCATCCATGCTGCTGTGAGTGAGTGAATGCAGGGGGTAGTGAGGACCTGTGGATGCCATATATGCTGCTGTGAGTGAGTGAATGCAGGGGGTAGTGAGGACCTGTGGATGCCATCTATGCTGCTGTGAGTGAGTGAATGCAGGGGGTAGTGAGGACCAGTGGATGCCATCTATGCTGCTGTGAGTGAGTGAATGCAGGGGGCAGTGAGGACCAGTGGATGCCATCTATGCTGCTGTGAGTGAGTGAATGCAGGGGGTAGTAAGGACCAGTGGACTGCCATCCATGCTTCTGCACGTTAATGTGCGTGGGTTAGTGAGCACCATATTTCTGAGCTTGTGTCCTAGTCGAGCTTCGCAGGTGTGGTCTTCACGTTTGCCTGCCTGCTGTCATGAGTGTACTATTCTTCACTGATTGGCCTGCACTAAAAGGGATTTTTGGAATAACACTTTAAAAAAAAAGGTACATAAGTATGATTTTTAAGAGGTGTAACGTGTTGTTTTACCTTGAGCTGTAGGTATATTTTCAGAGCATTTCCACCTGTGAAGCTGTGTGTCATCTAACTTGACATAACTGGGTTTTACTGCATGCAGATTTAGCATGTGTGCTTCACCATGGTGAGTTGCCACGTGTACTTAAAAAATGTTCGAAGCTCGCAGGAATGCAATTTGTATTGAGTGGTTTGAGGGCTAAAAATGGTTAAATTATATCCAGGTCCAGGTACGCACACAGAGCCATTTGTCTTTTGAATTGCAATTGTTCTAAGGATGATTAAAGGAACAGCCAGGCCAACTGGAGGCTCTTTCTGCACCTGCAGGTTGGTCTGTGCCAGGGAGACGTGGCTCCACGTGGACTTTCACCAGCCTCTGAGGCGGTCTGTGGGACAATGGATCCACCTCAGGGATAGATGTGCCAATGTCAGGGGTTCAACTCTTGCTGGGGAAACATGTTACTTAAGCTACATAGGTGAGCAACATTAGCACAATTCTGTTGATTGAAATAAATATCTCTTATAAAGAAATAGGAAATGATTCAGAGAATAGGGAGGGATTCCTCTGCAATCCAGCACTATTAGACTTTGCGGCCCAATGTCACTTTTTGTGACACAACGGCAGCACAAATCACTTGTTGCAGCGATTCTGCGCACACAGAACTATGCGCAGGATTCTGGGACCTCGGGTACAGGGGCTGAGCCTTCCCACCACCTCAGTGCCCACGAGCCCAGGACCGACTCGCTATAGTGTCTCACTCGCTCTCCTGCACTCACAGAGAAGCAAGTGGTTAGACACCCCTGAACACAACACTCCCAATCTCTCAGGAATCGTGGTAACGAGGCAAAACCCTTTCGCTCGCACTCTTGTCCACAATAAAGTCTGACAGACATGAAATAGTTTAGAATGTTTATTTGAACTATCGTGCTCTATAATGCAGTATACGTGCCACAACAGGCAGAGAAATGCATAATACAAATAGTGTCTGCATAGCAGCAAGGCCATGTGTCATGATGAAAAGACAACAGAGAGAAGACCGTTCAGCCTAACCTCCCTCCCCTCACTAGGAATAGGTGTTATTATATAACAGAAGATCTCTGGTTTTGTCATCAGACCCCACACCTTAGTGCCTAGATGGTATTTCTACATCACAGGAGCCGCATGGAAAGGTCCCTCTCCAAGTGTGTGTTCCCCATGCGTGCATCCCCGTAATATCAACGTGCTAGCCTCCCACCAGCGGCATTGGTATGTTGTGTCTAGGTGCTAGGGCCTGACCAGAACAGAACAACAAGGGGCATCGTTTATCGACCTTGCTCACAATGTTCAGACGCAACTCCAGGAACGGGCAGAGAACGAACGCAGTGACCAGCTCCCATCTGAAAGGTACGGACAGAGTCATTGCAAAATAAAAGCAGCTAGTAAAGTGTGCAAAGCTGAATCATGGCTGAAAGGCTCCTGCAAACTTAGTGATGTCGCAATGTCCCCACCAGGCACGCGACACACGGAATCATATTTATGAAGCCAGGCAAAGCCACTTAGAGTGGCAGAGAATGGCCTCATAGGGAAGGCAGCGCAAATCTCTGCTTTGCCTCACTTTACGATAGGGAGGCTTCCGTCAGCGTTGCGGGGGGTGCTCCCGACCAACACCCAAGGAGGTTTGAACCTGGGGATGCCCCAAAATCTTACTCCACCTTAGGTGAAGCGTGTTGAGGAGAAATAACTTTATTTCTCCACACTTGTTTTAGTTTTCTCGGTATGCTGTATCCTGCAGCACACATAGAAAGAGAAATATGCCTCGATGGTTTGTTTCAGTGCAGGAAGGTGCCCCGTCCTGCACTTAAACAATCCTGCTAACAGCATGGGCACCCTTGCACCATCAGGCAAGGGCGCCGGCATCAGCGCTAGGCTTCGAAATAGCACCAGGACAGGGAGAAAGGACCGGAATGCGCTGTACTGCACTGTACTGCACTGCACTGCACTGCGCTGCGCTGCACTGCGCTGTACTGCACTGTACTGCGCTGTACTGCGCTGTACTGCGCTGTACTGCACTGTACTGCGCTGTACTGCGCTGTACTGCACTGTACTGAATAAATGCGCTGTATTCTGGGCCTTTCATTTTGACTTTGTGCAGCGCAGCACGCTGACTCGCTGCGCTGCCCTGTGACTCGCTGCGCTGCCCTGCGCAGCACGGTGACTCGCTGCGCTGCCCTCCGCCTTGATATATTTCACATTCTAATGGGTTAAGAAAAGATAAAAGGGATTTTGAAATGGATTGGCCATGTATTAAGAGATATTCATCAGGGTAAGATCTATCCGTGAGTAAGTTACACGTCTAACTTTACTCTTACATGTTTGAGTAAATTTACTGCTTTCGGATAGTCACAAATGGTGAGTCTAAAGTTACTTAGAGATGCAGATTTACTTGTCTCCACCCCGTCAGTTTAGGGGGTGAAATAAGACTAATCACAATTTACAACAATATTATTGCTACAAGTAATTTACCACCACATTTTACATTTGGCAAGCTCTCCTCACTTCTGGTGAAACCTCCACACACGGGACTGAGACTTCCACATGGAACCAATAGTATTATTTGAGGGGGTTGTAAGAAAGTGGGGTATTGGTTGAGGAAAGTGAAACCCTTCTCAAGCAACAACCAAAATTCTAATTAGGATGAACCACAAAAGTCTCTAAATTAGTCAGCTGCTTGGTGTTAAAGCAGTCAAACATAACTTAGAGGAACTATGTTCAGTATTTATGCAGGACACAAACAGTAATAAAGTAATAAAGTGAAAACACAACACAAGATTTGACCCACACCACTTTAGGAAAATAGAATAAAATGTAACCAATAAAAGGAGAGAAAAATTATAAAAATCCAATCAGTAGAACTGGAAATATTCACTTAGATTTCAACAGTTTAGAAAGTAATAGCGCCTAAAAGCATAAAGACCACTCATGGTAATCTAGTAGTGCTAGACCATGTGAATGTCACAAGTTCAGGTCAATGGGGTCTGGTTGGATACAGGGCCAGCTTTGTCCAATTGTGAAAGGTCATTCTCAAAGTCCGGCACAAAGAAATTTGTCCATGTGTAGGAGGTTGGAAGGAGCCGGGAGAGAGCTGTGGATAGTGATTACTTTACCATGAAGTGCAGGGCTGCGTCACAGATGGTCGTGGCTGTAGCACAAAGATCTGCTCGGGCTTGGCAGACAGTCATTGCTGGAGCTTCGGATTGGCAAACACTGCAGGCTATCATTGTTGTGGCAATGCTAGCCAATCTTGCATTTTCAGTTGTCTCTGGAGGTTGCTGTAGTGTGAAGAGTCTGGATCACCGGAACTTCACATTGGTGGTCATCAAAGGGGTCAGAGAGTCAGTGCGAACTGGCACATTCATGGTTTCAAAGAGCCCAAAAGTTCAGGATTTCGCCTTTGCTTGTAGATGAGTGCACTTTGTTGAAAGCCCAGGATCCAGGGCCTGTGGTAGCACCTCTTGGGGAACAGGTATTCACTCTAACAGAGGCCAGCAGGACTCAGGCAGGACCTGTTGCAAGCCCAGACAGGTCCAGTTGCAGCAGGCCAGCTAGACAGCTGGAGAGAGCCCTTTGGAGCTTGTTGTGTCACTGTAGCACAGAACAGGAGTCAGCCTAATGACCTTTGAAGCCACTCAGGTTAGCCATGAATTGAGGGAGCAGGTCAAGGGTTCCTTCTTAGAGAATAGGGCAGGCTTTGAGAAGCAGGTTAGTCCTCTGGGGAACAAGGCAAACCTCAAGCAGCGAGCAGATGTAGCAAATGTGATTACTTGCTGAGGGGGTTGTAACCCTACTCAAGCAGCAACCACAACTTTTGTCAGGGTGAAGCCACAAGCAAATCCCAAATTAACCTGCCTTAATCCTTCAGTAGCTTGTCACAAGGCAGTCAGGCTTAACTGAGAGGCAATGTGTAAAGGTTTATGAGGCACTTCAAACAGAAATAAAGTGAAACACACACAAGAAAAATCCGACATCAAATTGAAAAACTAGATTAAAATGTAATAAATAAATGAAGACCAGAATGACAAAACTCCAATCAGTAGAAGCATAGATATGCAGTGTCATATATTTAAGTAAACATTGCACCAAAAAGCTCAAAGCTCCAACTGTGGTTGTCTGGTCACCCCATACTGGAGCAAAGCCACATGTTTGGGCTCACCACGAAGGAGTGCGGTCTGGCTACGGGGACCTAGTTAGCACCCGCTGAACAAAGTTCCATAAGTTCTGGTTGTGAAGTCCTGTGCTGAGGATGCGTCACACAGCCAATGGGATGCAAGTTACGCTGAGGAGATACATCGGGCAGCAGTGGTCCAGAAGCACTCTGGTTGGCAATGTAGGATTCTTGCATGGAGATTAAGCCTGGGCAGTGAACTCCGCTCCGCTGGTGAAGTTTGCAGAGTTTCCTGCATTCCGCGTTACACAGAGCTCACGGAGTTCTCAACAACTCCACTTCGCACAGCAGAGGGGATTTTTTTCCTTGCTCGTGTTCCCCAACATCAAGTTGACGAGCGTGAGTGAGGAAAATCTACCTCCCGGTGAGAATTTTCCTTGTTTGCGATCGCCTACATCAAGTTGGCGAGAGCGAGCGTGGAAAATAAACCTCTTGGCGAGATTTCTATATGCGGGGGGGGTCAGGTTTCTCATTGTGAATGGTTGCCTATGCTCGCGACTGCTCACGTTGAGAAACTGCCCATTCACGTTGAGAAAGCTGCAGCTTGAGTAAAAATCTACTAGAGCGTCAGAAAAGGTAAGCTTGCGCTGTGCATGGTGCTGTTTGCAATGATTGCACAGTGCGGACAAGCATCCGGCACTCTGCAATCACTGCAAACTGCATTTTTCTACCTTACTCCACCGCTGAGTGCGGCAGACTTTTTTTGCACTACGTGTAGCTTTGCGTAGTGATACTACATGAACTCCAGAGCCACTAAACCGGAAGATACCAGGATGGTATTAGTATCAAAATTTTCCACACAAAGTGGGGCCTACAAAAAGATTATTTTGAGACATTGGCGAATTTTGACATCTGAACCTGAGTTTAATGACATATTTGAAACACCACCTATACTCGCTTACTCAAGGAATAACAACCTCAAAGAGAACCTCTCTAAAGAACCCATCAGTCACACAGAATTCAAAGGAACCCGTCCATGCCTAAACTGCAACAGTTGTAACAATGTGATGAAAGGCAACACTATCAGTCATCCCATGAAGGGTCATAATATTAAGTTGAGCGTAAACGCCACCTGTGATTCATCAAACCTAATTTATCTCCGCAAATGCCCATGTGGTAAAATCTACATCGGGAAGACTGAAAGAAAAATAAAAGTACGATTGAACGAACATAAATCGAACATCCGCATTAGAAATGATAAATCCAACATTGTAATGCATTTCATGCAACAGAAACATAACATTGCTCAACTCAAGTTCCTGGTACTAGAGACCATTGAGAAAAGAGAGGGTAAAGACAATAACAAGACACTACTGCAACATGAAATAGCCTGGATATACTGCCTTCAGGCCATGAAGCCCTTCGGGCTCAAAGACAGGACTGAATTTTGCTGCTGTTTGTAAACCACCATATCGGTGGGGATCTAATGTATAATGCTTTTCTGCTGCCTGTAACGTAATTATTTACTGTATCATGATTGGTTCACTCATTTTTTGGATACTTTGCCAAAACATTCGTATTTTCGTTTACTTTCACACACTCCCGACACTCACTTGATATGGCCGCCCTTCTATTTTTTCGCTCATTTAGCCCGTTTTTTATTGTAACTACACACGTGAGCACCGCTGAGCCTACCGGAGCCCTTCACTTGTTTCTTCCGGGTTGGTGTTTATAAGCTCACGGCCCGGTTAGCTTTTCACCTCCAGGGAAGAAATCGACGCTACGCGTTTAGAACCCGTTCCCGCAACCCGTTCGTAGCAAACTTTCCAACAGTCTCCACATGAGTCGGCGTCCTGCCTGCAATTACCTTTTCTTTGAGCCTGAGCCCTGAGAGGCCAGCCCCCACTAACTACGGTTCATAACTTTTTGTTTTAGTTGGCGAACCTGCTCAAGTCGGTTCATGTAAGCATATTTATTGTTTACCGCAGTGAAGCTTCATGGCACATTGGTATCTGGCACATCATTCCCGTTGAACGGAGCACTTGACCACGTAATACTCACCATGCGCAAACGTGCGAATGCATCCACATATTTTGCATGAGACCCAAATGCATATACTGCTATCGTTATATCTTTGAATGTTGAAATGATGGGCAATATTATTTATTTTCGTTTTTAGAGCTCCTTGATAAAGGGCTAAAAAGCCCGAAATGCATCGGAGCGGTTAAATACTTTATGAATAAGTATTAAGTAACAAAAATATGGATTGTCTGATAGACACATTTAATATGAAGGAAAAATGTTGAATGCAATCATGTTTCAACTTTGAAAAATAAAAAAACGAAAGCAATTATCAACGTTATTTGCATGGAGTCTTCTATGAAGAACTAAAGGTGTGCCCAAGGCAGGGATGCATTCATAATTGATGTGTGCACAATTCTACAGTACTGCATGAACTCCGCCCAGGGTTAATGGAGATGCACTGTGCAGCGGTGGTTACAAGGGTTGCAGTGGGCCCTGCAAGGTCCTTGTGTGGAGATGTGTCATGCAGCTGCGGTTCCAATAAATCAATCAGGTGGCTTTTAAAGCATGACTACTCACCTGTAATGGTCTCAAGGCAATGAGGGGGGTAACTGCTGGTCTGTCAAATGTGCTGTGCTTCAGTCGAAGGGCCCGGTCTTGAGGTCCTTCCCGAATTGAGGCAGTGACAGTGATTGCCTGAGGGGGATAGGGAGGGTGTTCTAGGTCTTTGATGCAAGATAGTAGATGGATTTTCCTCAAGCTGTGGTCTTGCAGATACTTGGGATGGTAGCAAGTGCCAGTTAGGTGGAGCGGAGGTCTCTGGTGGGTGCGTGGAATGCGAGGCGGTGGTTAAGATACACAGTTCCCGCATCTTGTAGGGCTTTGTAGGTGTGTGTGAGGAACTTGAAGGTGATTCTCTTGTTGACTGGGATCCAGTGGAGGTCTCACAGGTGGCTGGTGATGTGACTGCGGAAGGGAATGTTGAGGACAAGTCTGGCAGAGGCGTTCTGAATGTTCTATAGTTTTTTTAGGAGTTTCTGGGTGATGTCAGCGTAGAATACATTGCTGTAGTCTATTCTGCTGCTGATGAGTGTGATGGTGAGCATCTTTCTGGACTCAGTGGGGATCCACCTGAAGATCGTTCGGAGCGGCTTCAAATGTGGAAACTGGATGATGAGACGGCATTGATCTGGTGGCTCATGGTGAGCAAGGAGTCCAGGATGACACAGAGGGCACCTTGCATCAGTCCAAACAACCCCTTAGAGGTGATAGGCTAAAGACAACCTTTATTGAAAGCTATCCTAGTGGTAGCTGTGGAGAGCAGCCTTCAGGCTAAGTCTTGAAGGAATGTAAAGCAGTTGTTTTACCAGTCTATAATCTCTTGAATGACCAAATGAAAGGAGAACCACATCAGGTATATATCTAAAATATATGTTTTTATTCTAAACACACCCTACTAGTCCCTTTATGAGGCTAGAGGTCAAAACACATAAGTTACACTTAACATCACACAGTAAATTAGCACAATATATGTTGAGCCCTAGGGACGTACCAAACCATATACTAAGAAAGTGGTATAAGAACGACGACTTGACTAGACACATTGACTAGAGCCTGTAGAATTGCTGGGCCCACAAGGTACCACACAGGGGACCCACAGGGACGCGTGCAGTGTAACAGCACAGCTGAAAGACGCCGTTGCCGTCTATGGGGAAAGTAGCAGTTGGAAATTTAAAGATAAAAGACACTTAGGAGAGGACATTGAGCAAACCCCTTTAGACTTAAAGGATTCTAGGGCCAATACCCCCGGAAGCACCGGAGTACTCGAGTTACCTCACCCAAGGAAGCCGGGTGCATAGGTGTCTTTTGGTGTCGGGAATCATCGTCGTTTTCAATGACGATCTGGTTCAAAGGATGTTGAGTGCTGCGGTATCTGTCCCTGGATTAGACCCAACAAGCCTTGGCAACAGCAGCCCATGCAGGAATCAAAGAAATGCTTTGTTGCAGACCAGCAAGGTCTGAGGGAATCACCGCATGGTGGGGAGTCAGGGCACATCTGGAGCAACCAGGGAAGCCCAAGGAAAATTAGAGTTGCTTTCACAGGGACCCACCAGTTGACAGACCATGGATTGCGACTGAGCCTTGAGCGGAAATGCAAGAAGCGGGCTCACGGAACACTCGTGGAGTTTAGGCCCACAATCTTCGGTGCAGATGATGCTCGGGCTGGGGCTAAAAGTAGCCTAAAGCACAACTTCAAGAGGTGTCGAGAAGTCAATGCACTAGCAAATGTGCACGTGTCCAGGAGTTTCAGTTCCACGTCACTCACTAGGGCTATGGGTCTCAGCTTTGCTGGGGACTCGGGTCGTCCTCTGAGAAGTCTGGAAATCCTCTTCCTGTGTTGCAAATACTTCGGAGTCCGGCGGGAGCTTCAGAAATGCAGATCGACAGGATGTTTTGTTGGTACCTACCAAGCAGGGGAGTCACTCCTTGACCCCAAGTGAGATTCTTCCATCCTCTAGTCTTTAGTAGAGCGTTGAAGTTCCAGGATTCAGTTTCAGAATTTCGTCCAGGTGTAATCTAAAGTCCCGTTTACAGAGGTTCCTTCTTTATACCCAAGGAAAGGGTTGTAGTAACTCAGGGGACCAACCTATGGGAGGGTTTGTAAAGAGGGGTGGCTACACCCATTTCCTTTGTCCAGTTTTGTGCCAGAACAGGGGCTGGTAACTGGGCTAAGCACAGGGACAACAAATGTGCCCCCAGTGCAGGACTTCAAAGCACTCTTGGAGTGCTCCCACCCAGCCCCAATACACATCAGAGTGTCTGGGAGGTGGTGACACCTCCCTACGACTGGAAACCTATTGTCCAGGCCTCCCCTGCCGGAGTTTTGGTCAGCAGCAGGAGGCCAGACTTGTGTCTGTAGCATCCATTTTGTGATGCCAGGGCTCTTTCAAGCCGGTACCGGGTATACCGGTGCTGTAATGTCTTTCCCTCTAGAAGGGTGGGGTCATACTTACTGGTGTGGGGGTATGATTCCAAGGTGTTTGGCACCAAACACAACATGTTTCCTTGCAGCCAGTCCAAAGTTAGCATTTACCGCGAGGTTATAATGCACTTAAGAGTATATGGTCAGGCTGCACCACTGACAACCCCGGGGGATAGATTCCGAAGGCTGCAGGGGTGCTCAGCTCATGACTGGGCACCCTCTCAATATAACCCAGCACCCTGCCTTCAGGATTGATAAGGCCTGCCATAGGGGTGACGGATAGGTTTGTATGTGCAGTGATAGGGTGAGATATAGTGAACTTATATCTCAGTAAGGAGTGCATGCACCACCTCACTCAGGCTGCAGTTGCAGTCCTGTGGTGTCATTTTAGAAGGATTCACAGGGGTGGCATAATGCATACTTCAGCCCCTGGTAGGCCTCGGCGGTACCTATGCCCTGGGTACATAGTATACCATATACTAGGGACTTATAAGGGCACCCCAGAATCCAATCCGAAGTGTACCTAAGGTACATGGAATCCATTTTAAAGAGAAAGCAGAGAGACTGGGGCCCTGAATGGCAGGATCCCAGTGTAACTGAGCCAAAAACCAGCAAAACATCAGGGGAAAAGTGGTGGCAACCATGCAGTCAGATTTCACCTTCCTACAGACGCCCCGTCGCTGGGGCAGCAATGCGCTGTACAAATCCTACATAACACCGAGTCTAAGGTAATGCAGCACAAGTCGCTGCATTGCCTCACCCTGCGATAGAGAGGTCTGTCATGGGCGTTACAGTGGGTGTTCCAACATAACACCCCTGGCACTGGACACATTCCCAGATTCACAAGATTTTATAAACCTGGTGATGCGTCAAATGCCCACACCTCGCCAGGGGCGGCATAAGGAAGGCGAGCGACGAGGAGAAATATTCCTTTTTCTCCTCCCTTTCTCCTCTTTTGTATGTGTGCTGCATTCTGCAACACATGTAGAAAGAGGATGAAACACCTCTTGTGATTGCTTTTATGCAGGAAGGTGTCCCTTGTTCGGTGTTTTGATTTTATTTCTATTTTGGTTCTGCTTGAATACTTTACACCTCGCCCAGGTAGGTCTGTCTGCTCGGTGCCACAGCCACCAGGGTGTTCAGCTGAGGTTTAGTGGCTTTTGAGGTTTACTCTAAAGGGCGTGTGTTATTTGTCTTTGAGATGGACACATCCCACCCCAAATATTAATCCACTTTCTAGTGCCTAAAGTGGTCGCCTCTTCTGGAGTTTTGTATGATATTATGAAAGGGGCAGACTGGTTTCGTGAATACGAATTTAGAACAGACTGCTTTAGACTAATATCCCACGCTTTTGATATGAATTGAAATTGTAATTATTAAAAGCCTCAGATTTTTAAATAGAATGTGGAATTTCCCACACTATTTTGACAGAAGGTTTAGATTCTACTAAAAACAAGGCGTAAAAGATGATCCCTCTTGACTGCCTAAAGATGCTGGTGCAATATATATGAGAGGCATGGTCCATCTGACCCTAGGTAAGCGTTCCACTGACGCATGCCTACAAATGGTTAAAATATGCCCGGGTTGAACACAGTTCAAAGGGCCATTCATTTCTTTCAAATTCAATTGTTCAAAGGAAAAAATCAAAAGAACAGCCAGGTCCAATCGGCGATTGCTCCAAGGGCAGTCATGTGTTTGCACATTGTAATTTCCAGGAAGAAACGTGGATTCACTTGGACTTTCAAAAGCCTCTGAGGTGCCTCCGCGGCATCATGAATCTACTGCAGGGTCTGTTTGCCAATCTCACTGCTTCATATAATGTTGGGTACAGTCTTTCTTTTGCATTATATAGGTTAAAACTATTACCAGCATTCAGTTGATTAAAATAAAGAGATACAAAATGCTTCAACTGTGAATTATTCCTTAATGAATAGACTAGGAAGTAATCTTTAAGTCCCACCTCTTACACTTTTGATAAATAACAGTATACAAAGTTAAGACAGGATACATCAGATTTTGAATAAGATTGACCAAATATGTATCAGCATTGACTATCTTTCTGTATGTAATCTTGGCAAAAAGACAACAGACTAGCAACAAGTATACAACAGCCTAGTCCTGAAATCATAAAAAGGACTGAGCCAATCACTGCAAGGCTCTTTGTAAGGCTGCACCAATCACTGCAAGGCTCTTTGTGAGGATGCACCAATATCAGCAAGGCTCTTTGTGAGGCTGCACCAATCACTGCAAGGCTCTTTGTGAGGCTGCAATCACTGCAAGGCTCTTTGTGAGGCTGCACCAATCACTGCAAGGCTCTTTGTGAGGCTGCACCAATCACTGCAAAGCTCTTTGTGAGGCTGCAGTGTGAACCTATCAGTTGTGATTCTGCCACAAACCACTTGATGGTTCCAATGACTGCCTTCATTCTGGTATCCTTTTTATAAACATCTATGGGGCATTTTAACAAGGGCGGCCATGATATTATCGCCGCTTAACATCCCGTTTTCGGGTGAAAATCTGCGATAATATTATCGCATTATCAACAAGGACATGCTAGCGCGAGTATCCTTACATTAGCGCCCCTTGTCAGCACGCCTCCCATCGCATCGCTAATAAGATGCAAAGGAGGCGTGCCTGACAAGACTCTCTTGGGTAAATATTGCTAACCCAGCTTCGCAATATTATCAACGAGGGGTAGCGATATTTAAAATCACGTTAAGTATGCCTTAACACAGGAATTTAACGTCTGTTAAATTTCCGACTAAGGCATACCTAACATGGGGAGCGGATTGTGTGGTTAAGACCACAGGCCCTATCATCAAGGATATTGCTGTTTTCCATGGAACATCGCTGGAAAACCAGTGATTCTCCAATGAAAACATCGCTATCGCTGGGATAATTTTCGCCATTGTGCTATGCATTGTTAATACAGCTCTAGCATGGCGATAATTATCCGCGATAGCTGGCTGTAAAAAATCCTCGTGCTAAGAGCGGCCAGCGATAATTATCAATGCAGCTTGTTGAGATGCCCCTATGCTCCGGCTACTTTGCCAGCCTTCATGGGTGAAGGAACCACTGTCATGAGACAGGTTTATTTCTCTCCTCATGCGTGTTCACCTGCTAAAGGGTCTCTAACCAATAAAAGATCACAGACCCAGGTCTACAGTACAAGCTCTGAGTGGAGTCAAATGCTTCTGAGAGCTGCACTCTTCGCTGTTCAGAAATCCTCCTCAGAGAAATTTGGATGTGCCACAGTACTGGTTGGAGAGCAAATTAGTTCTTGCCTAAACCAGTATTACTGAAGACGTATTATTATCCAGTGTGCCTTATTGTTGATGGTGAAATACTCATGCAAGTTGGAAAGTGGGTTATTGGTAGGGGTAAGTAGGCACCTACTACTAGTAATAAGTCCACTAACACGGTATAGGGTCCAGTAAAGCCTCTTGCTCAACCATCGGTAGCTGACAATGGCCAGTCAGGGTTAACTTAGGAGACAGGGCTGTAATGCATTTATAAAAAACAATACCTCAAATAAGTAAGACAAAACGCCCAATATAATCCCACATAAATTTATAAAAAATACTAAATGTTGTTATGATCAAATAGACACCAAAATTACAAAGTTCTAGTGTAGGTCAACCACTTTATAGCGATTAAAGCCTATAGCACCACTCTGGGACAACTGGTCACACTTGACAGTGACAAAGTCTAGGGGGCAGATTTACAAGCCCCTTGCACCATGTTTACGCCGCCTTGCGTGACGCAACAGCGGCATAAATGTGGCGCATCCCTGCGAGGCATTTAAACCGTGACGCATCTAGGGAGATGCGTCACGTTATAAAGCCCAGCGCCACAATGGGGGCGTTCCCACACAGGGTGGGCGTTCCGGCGCCTGTGCGCCTCGCAAAAGTGCCTGCGTGAAATCTACAAGATTTCACGCAGGCACTTCCGCGACGATGCTACGTCAATTACTTATGCCTGCTTGAAGCAGGCGTAAGGACTGACGCAGCATGTTAAGTATTGGGCGGCCCTGAGCATTGCTGGAGTTGCGTCGCGTTTGCGTCGCGACTCCAGCCATGCGCCGCCCTTACGTCACGAGATGCGTCACGCATCTGCCTACCCTTGCGCCACGGCGTGCCGCATTGTAAATGCGGTTCAGAAAAGGGGGTGGTGATGGACAGAGTATCTGAATTAAACAGAACACTCAAACCCAGTCAACAGATCAGGGCTTGATCCATCACCGTTTTTTAGCTCACTGCACCATCCCAGCTCAGAACCTGGCTACATGCAAATTAGTCTGTCCCTGGCCCAGTGCATCATGGGAACAGGGCAGACCAAACTACCAAGCCAATTCTTATACTGGGAAGGAAACAAGTTTCCGGGGACCGGTTTCTGGCATTACAGCCGTCTTCGGCCCGGCTTGCTTGAATCCTGATGGTGCAATGAGCAAGGGACTCACATCTGAGTATACCCTTCCACGCTTATGGTGGACAAAACGATTCAGAAAAGGGGGTGGCGATGGACAGAGTATCTGAATTAAACAGAACACTCATACCCAGTCAACAGATCAGGGCTTGATCCATCACCGTTTTTTAGCTCACTGCACCATCCCAGCTCAGAACCTGGCTACATGCAAATTAGTCTGTCCCTGGCCCAGTGCATCATGGGAACAGGGCAGACCAAACTACCAAGCCAATTCTTATACTGGGAAGGAAACAAGCTTCCGGGGACCGGTTTCTGGCATTACAGCCGTCTTCGGCCCGGCTTGCTTGAATCCTGATGGTGCAATGAGCAAGGGACTCACATCTGAGTATACCCTTCCACGCTTATGGTGGACAAAACGATTCAGAAAAGGGGGTGGTGATGGACAGAGTATCTGAATTAAACAGAACACTCCTACCCAGTCAACAGATCAGGGCTTGATCCATCACCGTTTTTTAGCTCACTGCACCATCCCAGCTCAGAACCTGGCTACATGCAAATTAGTCTGTCCCTGGCCCAGTGCATCATGGGAACAGGGCAGACCAAACTACCAAGCCAATTCTTATACTGGGAAGGAAACAAGCTTCCGGGGACCGGTTTCTGGCATTACAGCCGTCTTCGGCCCGGCTTGCTTGAATCCTGATGGTGCAATGAGCAAGGGACTCACATCTGAGTATACCCTTCCACGCTTATGGTGGACAAAACGATTCAGAAAAGGGGGTGGTGATGGACAGAGTAAATGCGGCGCATTTGCCGTGACGCAAGGGTAGTTTTGCGTGACGCATTTGTTCTGGCGCATCTCTGCTGATATGCAGGGATGCGCCAGAACTCGTTGATATGCCCCAAAGTTTCAGGCCAACTGCAATGAAGCCCTGGTCAGATACACTGAGTGGGAGGGCCCGGTCAAAATGTTACCTTCACACTCAGAAACTTTTTTGGAGCTTTTTCCTCCGATGGCCCTTGGCCCCCTACAGCCGGCTGGATTAGGTGTCAGTTTGTCGGCTTGACTTTCCCTGAGGCCCTGGTCAAATCCTAGAAGTCCTGCCCTCCAGAGCCTTCTTTCATGTATTTTCTATATTTTACTATACAGAATCTGTGCGTTTGGATGGCGTAGACTGCGGGTTTGGTGGCAAACTGGCTCTTAGCACCCCCACCAAGAATGTTAGCCAGTTTGCATTAGCTAGCTCACAGTGCCTTTATAATCTCCTGTTGTCGAGAAGAGAAAATAGTTTCTGGCAACCTTAGAACAGGACAACCCTGATCCCTCAGGATCGTGGAAACAATGTTCTACCTTTCGCTCAGTCCCTCGTGCTCACTTATTCTGTCTCAGAGATTTACACAGAAGGAAAAGTCGGGTGTGGTCCAATAAGGATTTATTGCAGAGTTGTTCTTGTTCTTCTAGTGTAAAATAAATGCGCTGCAACAACGGTTAGACAGTAACAGATATATATGATCAGCAGTACAGTGAATTTAAAAGGATAGTACAGTTCTATCATCTTGCAATAATCATGAATACATATATGAATATAAAATGCATGATGAAAGAAAGGGCGCATCCTCCTACGATGCCTGTCTAGATGTACCTAAGTGTACCTATCATGTAGGTAGGTGTGAAGCCAAGAATTCCTCTAGGTTTAGTCTAACTCCATTACCTGAAGCAAGAGAGTGTGGGACCCCGTCCTGGTCTCTCATTGGACACCCCACAAGGGGTGTTTAGGCCGCTGTCAGCGGGAGCGTTTGCATGCAGGAACCTCAGCATCTCTGGTCAGTGTGTCGGCCTGGAAGTCTCGGTTCCCTCTTGCTAACACTAGCAAGAGGTGATGTATTTATACAGAAAGTAACTAGGGTTCCTTTGTCCCTTGTTTCTTGTATTAGCCATTGTTGGATATGAGAATGGTGTATGGGATTAACCTTGTAAGTGGATATTATGCAGGTGGATGTAGCCCCAGCCTGGTTTCTAAGAACCCTTATGGATATTCAATCATTCTGTGTGAGTCTATTGATGAAGTTATAGGACACTATTGTTCAGGGAAAACCCTCCTTCTGTGCCCATGATTAGAACTAGGTAAAGGACGGTTCAATCGTAAAAGGCTTGTTACTGTGTAGTGTAGGGGAGGTAATGTAGGTGAAGGTGCATAATATTACCTGGGCCTATATTAGGGTACCTATATGGAACATAGCACCCACTCCTCTTCCCAATAGTAAACAATAATAAAAATGCTAGAAAACTACATTCTTTACTAGGTAGCAGAGCATAAAATAATCAATGAGCCTCGTAAAAACATTTGTCTTTAAAATCATTTGAAAAAAATAGTTTGAGAGGGGATAAAAATATTTTGAAAGTCAGTTTTGGAATTGTCACTTAAGCGAAAGTCCTAGTTGAGTTTGTTTATATACGGCAAACCACTACAAGCGTCAGAAGGCCATGCGTTTCTAGCAATAGTGTCAATTTTAGGAAATGTTTCAAATTTAGTTAAGTTTTGAAACAAAAAGAAAAATCCGAATTTGTTCCAAGCACACGATGAGCCAATTAAAGATTTAGGGGGTCCTTATGATGGCGTGCGGATTGCCACAGCCAGACTGGCGGTGGCAATCCGCACACCATAACTCCCTCCCCGACTGCCATTTACCCCCTGCCATATTACCATTGTGGGGGTACCGCGGCGGACGGAAAGACAGTCTGCCGCTTTTCCACCGGCAGGCAATCGTCATGATTACCTGCTGGGTGGAAAAGGCCCACAATATTGTGGCAGTAGAGAATGACTTTTGATAACCGTTGGGGGAGTGGGATGGGTGGCTGCACCTATGGTACCCCCCTTCATTTCCAAACACAAGGTGGTAGGCACCACACAGTGCCTGTCATGCTGAGCATTGCAATGCACAACATGCACCTTTAACATTTCAGCGGGTGCTGTTTACAGCGCCGCCCGCCGCAATGTTAAAGGCAAGAATGCGCCTGCCACAATGGCGGGGGCATCCTAATTTGCCTCGTGCCATCCCATTTTCCGTTATGGTGGCGTGCGGACACAGTCCGCCCGCAATTGTAATGGGGCCCTAAATGTCCTGGCTGGGAGATGAAACATCGTTGTTGCTCGCTGCCTCAGAGGCTGGTCCCTGTAACACCTTGCAGAGTACGTCGATGGAGCACAGATGATACTCAGAACTGCCAATAGCTGGTGCAGAGGCCGCTGGTGCTGTAGTCGATACCTGGGTGCTAGTGGTGCTAGTGGAAGCGCTGATGCTCAACCCAGTTGTAGCAAAAGGCACCTGCTGTTCCCCCAGGAATGCAGCCATCAGGAGAGGAATATGCTGGGGAGATTGTCGAGCATGGGACCTCAAGGGTTCCAGCCTGGTGTTTAAGTCCACTGGTGTGTCCAATGCAAGTGTCAGACAGAGATCCAACATGCATTCTTCTCCGCAAAACAGGCATTGAAGAACAGGTAAGATGCAGTCCATCCAGACTGGTCTAAATGGAAGGAACCAAGAGGCGCTCAGTTCCCATAGTCGAGGTGTGCCCAGATGTTGTATCATGCGCTCAAGGTATTTCCGCTCCAGGAGCGCTTTTGCCATCTTGCTGGTGATTTAGCCATCCACTGCGTAGCAGATAAATGAAAATCAGGATTGAGAGCAGGATCAGAGGTAGACTTCCAAATATGCTCCCAAATACAGATTGTATGAAATTTGGAATAACTCCGAGGACTGTCTGAAAGGTGCTTAGAAATCCTGACCCTAAGGTGTTAAATAGGTGTACAATACCCCTCGTATCAGACATGTTAAAAACACAACCCACCATTTCTGCTAAATGAAAGGGGCAGTTTGTACTTATAAGTGCCTGTATCTCAGTCGAGGTCCTTGCGATCTGAAGATCAAAGGTCTCTCAGGCGTAGGTTATGGGAACTGTTTGCTGTAAAAGCATGGCTTTCAGTCTGCTCACAATATTAAACTGTATAAAGGAAACATTCAACAAAGGCTATAACGGCGCCTCCCTGACTGTATTCATTGAGGAGAAACAATACTTGCATACAGCAAGTAACCCTGGAGTCCACAGTGACCAGATAGGCTTTACCTAGAAGCATCCCACACAACCTTGACTGTTCAGCATCAAGTAACTCCCATTCGAGAGCAGCTTGAATACCAGAGTAATCACGGCTGCTGGAGTCCCTTTCATGTGGCAAGAAAAACTCGCTAATGAACCATTACATGTTCCGTGCAGTGAAATGTTCTGGCACGTGAGCGAACCGCTTAAAGCGCTCTTCCAGTTTTACCACTTAGAAACACTTCTCGATCCCCACTCCGGCATCGAAATCTGTATGGTAATTCCCAGGATTCCTTAATGTATTCCTAACCCATTTTGTCATATTTGCCTGCTTGTCTTTGCTTTAGGTAATATTGAAACTAAAATGTTGTGACCAGTAGAGTTATGTGGCCATGGATAAGCCACTGTAAATGGTAATACATCCAGTTTTTCAATACGCAGCATTGGATCACTGACATAATATCGAATACACAAATATAGAATTACCAAAATATCAAAGAAAAAATATAGAAAGCAAAAATATCGAATTCATATCTACAAACAGGTAAGTACAAAAATATTGAATCAAAAATATAATATATATAGTTTTAAAAAATGTAGTTAGTCAAAATATCGAATTTTTTTAAATGTCTTAAAAGTAAATTAAAATTAATGAAATAATAAATATAACATTTACTATTACCAATCCAGTGAGTGCAACAGTAGGGAAAGCTTTGGATAGCGTATGGGTAAAAATTACTATTCCCACTCCAGAGAGTGCAACAGTAGGGAAAGCGTTGGATAGCGTAGGGGTAAAAATTACTATTCGATATTAAATTACTTACCTTCAATTATATATTATTCACCACTATATTCTCTCCATTCGATATTTTGTCCATTCTATATTCTGACTTCGATATTTTGGTAATTCGATATTTTGTCTTGTTACCCACAGCATTGTATATTTAGCTTCCCTTTGTGCCATTTCTAACCTGATTATCTGTTAAATTATATTCAGAAAACAGATAAGTACTGTTGATAAAACGCCAAGGCACATAGCCTGCATCCAAAGATTGCAGCGCCAGCTTAATAACATAAACGAATGTAGCTGAGATTGCCTGAGTTGTAATATGGTCAAATCTTGTTCTAGTATGTCTATCGCAGAAGATACAATGTTGCCTAAAGAATATATCCTGGAGGTCAAAGTTGTTGATCCATTATCCACTACAGCTGGAGATTGCTCGAAGTTAATACGGTCTATTTCCTGTATTCTCTCTGCAGCCTCTTGTTGGGATATTTCCCAGATTTCATTGTAGGCAGCATAAATACCAGCATATATGAAACGTTTCTGACGTTTCTTTCTGGGAACTAATACAAAATCCCTAAGATCCATGTCTTGTGTGAGTAAGGATAAGTGTTTCACTTCTGTGAGTGTTGAGGTTTCTAGCCAATCAAGGCACAGCTTCCGAACACTGTAGGATGTTACTACCCCTGGGTGTTCTCTTTGTACATAGCTTGGGTCTGTCTTATAGATACAGAAACCTTCGGTGATACCCAAGATTCTTTTATGACATCTGTTGGTATCTAAGGCCCAAACCACCCATTCTTTCAAATTAGTGTTTGATCTATTGTACTGTAAAATGTCATCTACTGTTGCCCCTTCCTGTGAAGTTGAATTTTGCCTCCCCTCCATCTGTGATGGTGTTGGAAACCGAGGTGTGTCAAGGTCCTTGTTCTTGGCTAGTTCAAGACAGGATGTCTGTCGCACAGTGCCATTTAGAAATATCATCTGCTGTGGAAAGAGGCATGCTCTAAATAGCGATTCTGTTCCCTGGACTTGCCAGTCCCTGGAACCCCAGACTGATTTTAAGTCTATTCTGTCCTTCCATAGATAAAAACCCTGTTCAGATAATTGGGCTATAAAGGAAGCAGCGTAAATCTGTTTGGTGTTTGTCAACATCATTTTCAGAAACATAAACCATCAAAACACCGGGAAAAAAATGGGGGCAACCAAGCAGTCAGATTCCACCTTCCTACAATGGGGCTCTTATTTACAGACCTCCTGGCCCCAGAAATCTCTTTTTAGACAGGAATAACACACAATGGGACATCAAAGCCAATTCTTCTGACTTCACCATTTTGGGTGATTTCAATTTTCACTTGTAGAATAGTAAGAATAAAGATACTATCCCACTCACTCAGGGGGACATACATTAGATGGAATTTTCTCAGATGGACCACTTACATGGTCAGACCACAAGGCTGCGGTGTTCCAATTAACCTCGTAAATCATCTCTCTGAAGAGATCCTGGTTCTGTATGTCTCTAATTACATTTACAGCATAAAAGCTCTGCAGACCAGTTCACTGACTCTAAATTCAATTTGTTTATTTTGGTTTGGAACTCCTATTGAGGTCCAAAAAAAAATCAATACATTTAAAAAAGAAACAAACTTTACATATAGTACAAAATTCTTTCTTATACATTGCTACATCCAAAGGGTAATTCTTATATCGGGCGTACTGTGTAATGTGCAAATAGTACAATAAATAGATAAGACAATCAAGAATCCGACCAGCTCACATAATATAACATTGGAATAAAACTACTATAAAAAACATTTTTTCCTAATAAATAGAGAACATTTAAAAAAAAAATCATATATCTTATGGCAAACCATTTCATTTGGGGGAGACAGAACCAGAGATCGCGCTTCCTGGGCAGAGAGAATATTACATTTGACAAAAAATGGCTTTAATAACAGGCGCCTAGCTCTTTGCAATTTTGTACATACAAATAGATTTAGATCTTGAATTTGTGAATGGCACATTTCACAGATTCTTTTCTCTCTTGGTATTTTTTCCCAGATACCGGTAACTTCTCTTAGATGCATCAAATTAAGCCTCAGTAGGAGTATCAGCCTTCTAGTCCCATGAGGCATATTCCAAGACACATAGGGTTGTGGTTTATTCCCCAAGGCACTCCCACTGACCACGTCATTACTGGGCCTGGACAGACTTGAAGCGGCATCTCTAGCCAAACTGATAAAGTGAATAGACTTCTTTAAAAACTGTTTCAAAACAGACTTGGGCATAGGAGAAGCGGGGTTCAAACCAAGACCGAATGTTTCATTTGCAACAACAAAAGATCTAAAAAATGTTGATTGATCTTTTAACGTGTCAAAAATCTCTGTTCTCAGGGCAGCCCTAAGTGTACCCCCCCCGCACCCTCCCAGAAGAGGGAATTTCCCAGCCGCAGAGCCCCTTCCAAGGATAAAGCAAAAGACGAAACTAAACCAAATTCGAGACGTAGTACATGTGAAGCAGCCAAAGAATTTAAATTACAAATTTGACGCAAGATTCATCCTTCTGCCTTATCTAAGGATAGCCAGTAATTCATATCTAATACCTCAGCAGCATATATTAGTCACTGAGGAATTTTTACCTTAAAAACTGATAAAACATGGCCGAAATGGCGTCTCCTGCAAGTTTCGTAAAATCTATTTAATGCACTCGCCTGGGGGACAGCCTTACTAACACAGTGTTCAATGTGCTCCAAGTCTCGGTCTGTTTTTGAAAAAACTTTCCCCAAATATAAGTACGAGTCGACTAATTCCAATTTTTTAAAGCCAAGCATCCATTTAGACATCTCTTTATTCTAAGCCCCTTCTTACGAAAGACCAGAATCTTGCTCTTTGTAATATTAATTTAACAGGAAATGGGCCTCTGCATATTTACTTAGGGCATCCAGACAACGTTGCAAGCCAATAGGCGTTAAATCAAATATTGCCACATCAGCTGCGTATAATAGAGAGCCAACGGACACTGCGCCGATTCTAGGGGCATCTTCCCTCACCGAGTTCAGGGCACCGTGGAGATCAGCAATATACAGGGAGAACAAGAGAGATGCTAATAAGCAACCCTGCTTATGCCGATGGTGTGTTCTAATTTTGCATGATAACCCCTGAGAACCTCACATCAGAACCTGGCACCAGGTGCCTGTGTGTAATTACATATTAAGGCCCAGAAGATGATATGGTATGCCAAGAAGAAGCAGCTTTCTCCACAGCGTTTGGCGGTCCACTTTGTCAAACGCTGTGGAGAAATCAATAAAAGCTGTATACACTGACATACCTCGTGTAAAAACATATTTCTCCACAATAGTCTGTATGACTGCTATATTGTCCAGGGTGCCATGATTCTTTCTAAAACCAGCTAGTTCCGGAGGTAGAATATTCTGATCATACGCCAATTGTTGAAGATGACATAATATACTTTTTGCGAATAGTTTACCGAGGCGTCCAACAGGGCAATCTGTCTAAAACTGTCCGGCAGGGTTTTCGGTCCCTGTAGTTAAACAATTGCTCTGAAAAAAAATCACCCCATGCATCTGGCTCCTTTTTGATTAATATAATTGGAATTCCATCTGGCCCTTGAGCACCGGAGATTCTAGCATTCCTTATGTATCATACCACTGCCTCTGCTGATGCTGATGGGGGGCCAAATTCACCAAATTCAATAAAAGTTGATTTGACCCCGTCAATCATCACGGGAGAACCTGGGCTGTTATTTTTATATAATAGGGAAATATAGTCCACCCATTCCGTCTCTGGGATTGGTATGAGTCGAGCCCTTTGCCTAGTATCACAATATTCTGCGATCAGGTGGCAGTATTTTCTTGAATTTTTTGCCCTTGCAGCTTCCCTCAGCCCAATCCACTTAACGTCATACTCCCTCCTTTTTCCACCAAGTATACAGCGTCTTCTTGTTTGCTTTAGGCGATTGATTTCCTGCTGCCGATCTAGTAGGAAATGTATGTACTGTTTCCAGACAAGACGGTTAATGGTTTGGCTTAAAGGCATTAAAAGGGACATACCCCGTTTGGGCAAACGAGGTCCGGATAATATGGAGCTTAAATTACATATCTCCTCCATCTGGGCTTCAAAGAGGTGAATAATATTGGCATGAGCAAGACCCTGTTTTTCTACGTAAGCCTTCTTCACAATCGAACCTACTTTAAGGGTGTTTTTTTGCGTCCAAAAGGACTGACCATTTGCTTTATTAAAAGTAGCCAGGCTCTGACAAAAATTCCCCGAATTCAGTTTGGCTAAATCAAAAGCCATTTTAATACCCAATATACTATGATCTCTCCATATCGACGGGGTAACAAAAAAAGATCACAAGCCCCAAGTATTTGATAGGAGACACTCACATAATCTAAAAGGCTCTGGGTGTGTTGGGAGTGACAAGTAAAATGTGCTTTTTTGTCAGCAGGTATTCTCCCATTTAGAATAATCAAATCCAAACTTCTGATGCTATCCAGCAGTAGGAACCCCCGTTCGTCTGTTTTTAGTTTATTTGGTAGTAAAATCGGGAATGTGCCAGATTTCCTCTTTATCAGAATTGGCATAAATTCCCGAAGCAGAATTCTAAATTTTTGCATTTAGGTCCCCCACTATTGTCACTAGGGGGCATCCCCGCTATTGTCTCTAGGGGGCATCCCCGCTATTGTCTCTAGGGGGCACTGACTCTCTAATTAGATCCAAGCCAAAAGCAATGTCTGATCTAGACGCAGAAACAGAATCGTATCACCAATGGATCAATTCAAGTATTAATATACTTACTCCTTTAAACCGTGACAACAATGACAGATCCTTGCCATCTGAACTCTGGTTTGACAGGAACTTAGAGGCATATTAACAAGGGCATTCTCTCCGCGTTTTTGGCTTTAAAAGCCAAAAAGGCGGAGATAATCTTTTCACCCTATTTACAAGTGGGCGCTAACATGCATTAGCGCATGTTAGCACCCTGTTCCCCGACGCCTGCCTTTGCATCTCTAATGAGAAGCAAAGTTGGTGTCACTGGACAGTACAACCTTGCAAACATCGCTGATGTGCACATCGTGATATTTACAAGGATGCCCCAGCATTTAAGCAGACGTTAGTTTTGGGAGAAAACCGCTGTTTTTTCCAAAATATAACATCAGCTAAAATTCAGACTTACCTATCTCTAACATTGGGGGTGGATTATGCTGATATGACCACAGGGTCGTATAAGCAAGGTTATCGCCATTTTGCAGGGAACATCGCTGGAAAACCAGCGATGTTCCCTGCAAAACGGCGATTTCTCCGCTATCGCTGGAATTTTTATCGCCCTGGAGAAACACGTTGTTAATAACTCGCTACCAGGGCGATAAATTCCATAGACGGCAATAAATAAAAAAGCGCTAAGCACGCTTTGCGTTATTTATCGCCGTCCCTTGTTAATATGCCCCTTGGAACCCACAAACAACACTGTAGAAGATTAGAAAGAAAATGGCTGGCCAACTAAATGATAGAAGACAAAACATCACACAAAGCGATGATTCAGACTTAGAGAGAATTGTTGACTACAGACAAAACTAGATCTTTTATTAATAAACTCAAAGCTGTGACCAAACTAAGTAAACTCCCGAAAGCTAAAAACTCCAATGCGGACAAAGTCGCCTTTATTTTAAAGATAAAGTGGAAGATATTTTCAAAGCCTTTGCCATGAGTAAGATCTGACGATGCTTCTAGGTCTGACACCATGCAAGAGGATTCAACGAGTGATACCGGAATAACACCAACAATAGGCTGGGAGCTAATTTGGCTTCCACATACCAAGGACATTGGCCACATAGGGACAATATTCTTTAATCATTTACCCCTCTTACAGAAGAACATGTTGCTGTACTTTTTGGTGATATCAGGGTCCCCCCTTGATCCCTGCCCCCCAAGAGTTCATCACATAGCTTCAGATGTTGTTCCTGATTATCCTTTAACCATCTTTAATCAAATGTTTTCTTCAGGATACTTGCCAAAAAAATAGGAAAATTGCTTCAATTCTTAGCGCACTTAGCGCGAGGATAATTATTGCCGGTTATCACTGAATTTTATCACAGAGATAGCGTGCTATTAACAACCCTTATCTCCCATGCGATAAAAATTCAAGCAATGGTGGCGAAAAGTTTGATTATCGCTGGAAATCCAGCGATAATCGCACAACTATAGGCAAAACCTTGTTGATAGGGCAGGGTGGTCTCATGGTTATAATCCACCACCCATAGGCTAATATGGCTTAGTCAGATGAAAAGCAGGTGTAAGGAAACCTGCGATAAGTGCGGTTAGCGCTAGTGTTATAGTCGCTGCACAGGTTAGCGTGCAGTTTGATAATAGAAGTAATGTCGCTAAGCAACATTTTTCTCATAATTTCTGTGTGTTACGCCCACTTTGCATCTCATTAGCGATGCAAAGCTGGGGGTAAACATCGTTTACCACGAAGTTTTTACAACGCGGTACCTTTAGCACGCATCCCTTACAACGCAAGTCGTTACCACGACTTGCGTTGGAGGGCGCTAAAGGATTAAAAATAGTAAATTTACTATCTCAACACCTTCCCTAGGGTCCACGGGGACTGGTGTTAGAATAGTAAATTACACTATTCGAAATACGCACCCACAACGCAAGTCGTGGTAACGACTTGCAATGTAAGGGATGCGTGGCAAAGGGATGCGTTGTGACGGTACACGTTGTACGGTCATACATCCAAAGCTGGGCATTGAAGAAACGGGCACAGAAGCATAAAAACACACAATAGAGTGTCTTTTGCTGATAGGGCGATAAAATTATCACTGCTTTTCGCCCGAAAACGGACGCTAAAGCCGCCATAATTCTATTGCGGGGCCTTGATGATTTGCCCCTGAACTCTCACAGTTTATCCAGAATCATGAGCTATTGGGTCCGTCACAATATGGCTTCAGAAGCCAGTATAGTACCTAGCAGGCACTGATTACTGCCACAGAACATATCAGAAAAACACTAGATAGTGAAGGTAATGCTGCCTTGATCCTGTTAGACCTTTCGGCAGCGTTTGACATAGTGAGCTATAGTCTTTTAATCAAACACCTCTTTTCCTCATAAAAGACAAGGCTCTCAAGCTCCTTCAATCTTTTCTTTCAGACAGAGAGCAATTTGCAGAACTAAATGGCATTATATCCTCTCCTTTTAAGCTACCTTGTGAGCTACCTCAAGGGTCAGCAGTGAGTCCAACCCTCTTTAACTTGTGTGTAACACCTTTAGCGCAACTGATTAAAAGCTGCGGTTTCATGGTAGTCTCCTATGCTGATGACACCCAAATTGTGGTGTCTGTCATGGAAGATAGAGAGGACCACCATTTGCTTCCATGACTGCATGCCGCAGATTGGAGATGGATGTCAAATAACTGTCTGAAATTGAACTCGGATAAAAAACGAAGTTCTGCTTTTTGGTAATCGTTCTGGTCCCCAAACTGGTGCCCTGGGACCTGGGTGCTCTCAATAATTTGGGAGTTCACTTTGATGACTGTTGGACAGGCCACGTGACGGGCCGCTCTCCCCCGGCTCGACCAAGCCCGAGCCAGTCATACAAGCACCACACCCCACCATTGCACGTCCTACGTCCCCTCAGGGACACCTGCCCCCGAGCATGATAACCTCGTGGGTCCGATCCACGGCCGACCCACGCGCCCAGCCCGGGCCGCCATCTTGGACACTTCGCCACGAGGCCGCCTGGCCCCCGATCGACCTCAACCCTGGGCCTAGCCCGGCCTCAGACATTCCGGCACCACCCTCCACCCAGGAGGTGAGCGAGCTACTTGGCCAGTCAATGGGAGAAAGAGGTGTCGATGGTTCTCCCCCGGCCAGTGCCGCTCGCCCATCGCCTCCCCGGGCGCTGGCTCCACCCCCCTGCTGGGTGTCTGGACTCCCTCATCCCGGACCTCCCGACCTCCAAGTGCGAGGGTCCGGACATCAAAGCACGCCAGCCCTATAACTGGGGCAGCTCCAGAACAGGAAGGCAGTTGTATCTTGGAGTCGAGAGACGAAAGAAGAACTCATCCTGGACGGACTACTGGCGCTGCCGTAGCTCTGTCCTGTGCACCATCATCCTGCCTGGTGGCGCTGCCACAGCCGTCGTAACCTTCATCCTTCACCGTCGTCCGGATCTGCTGGCGAGGCCGCGGACCGTTGTAACTGTCATCTGCATCGGGACCTGCTTGGCTTCTCCACGGCCCGTCGACCATCCTTCATCCATCTCGGGACCTGCTTGGCTTCTCCACGGCCCGTCGACCACCCTTCATCCATCTCGGGACCTGCTTGGCTCCTCCACGGCCCGATCAGCAACCACGCCGAGCTCGAGGATTGAGAGCTATTGAACTCATTGGTAACTAAGACTGTCCCGCTACCCTTTTCCTCAACCAGAGATCAGAACCGAGGGGACCCCTGAGTCCAGACCTCCTTGTATTATATCAACGTAACCTAAGAAGTGCATATAAAGTCTCGTTAACCTTCAATCTGGTGTGGTGTCCGTCTGTGGGGGGGAAGTTACTTATCTGTACAGTCGTTGGAGACGGCTCTCCCTGGAGACCTCTCCCCGTAATCTCGGCCGACCCTCCCGGTCCGTCTAACATTGGTGGCCAGCGGCGCGATCCGAATCACCGCATAACGTACAGAGAGTAGCTCACCCCACAGCGAACAACAATGTCGACTAAAGAGAGCGGATCAACTGAGAAGTTCCAAATGGAAAAGCTAGAGGAATACAGCCATCGTGAACTAAAACAGTTCTGCATCGAACTAGGTATCGCTACCACCGGACTAAGTACCAAGGACGATTTTAAGCATGCCCTAGAATCTTGGGCAGAGACCGGGGATGTCGAAGCCCCGGAGCAAAGCACCGCGAAAAAGACCAACACGGCCCCTGAAGAGCAAAGAACGGGTCTCTCGCAAGACGAGATCCAAGAAAGAGAAAAAGCCCGACTACACGAACTTGAAATGGCCCGACTCAAGATGGACATAGAACTCAAATTGGCCGAGCAAAAAATAAACTTAGAGCACCTTCGCCTCCGAGAAGAAAGAGAGGAGAAACAGAGGCAAAGGGAGCTCGAGGAAAAAAGACTAACGTACGAGCACGAGCGGAACCTAGCCGAGATCAACCTGCGCAAACAGAATAAAGAATTAGGGGTGCCCGACAGACCGTCCACCCCCGGGACCACGGACAAAAAAGTGCACATCCCCAAGGATGTGGTCCGAGAATATTTTCGAGAAGACGACATCCAGCAATGGTTTAAAGCATATGAAATCGCGATGACTGCGCACCGGATCGATAGAGCCGACTGGGGAGCCGGCCTATGGGGCAAATTCCTCAATGAGGGCCGCGATACTCTGTTACAGCTCCCAGACCACCAGATGACCTCCTACGACCATATGAAAGCGGCCCTCCTCACTCGCTATGGCCTCACGCCCGAGATGTACCGTCAGAGGTTCCGAGACTGCACACGCATTCCAGGTACAACTTGGGTGGACTATGTAACGTACTTTAGCCGAGCCTTCGAAGGCTGGATCAGAGGGAACAACGTCACGACCTACGAGCAGTTGTTCAATCTGATGGTATGGGAGCATCTGTCCAACAACTGCTTCATTGAACTACGCCAACACCTCCTCGACAGCAAGTTAACCGATCCCCGGCAGCTCGCAGCCGAAGCTGACCGGTGGGAGATCACCCGAGTGGGCCGGAATGGGTCCTACGAGCAGAACAGGAACAACAATGGTCACCACCGATCCAGAGGAGGAGGAGGGGGCCAAGGACGAGGAAGAGACAACACTCCGGCCGCCCCCACTACCAGCACCACCCCCCCGGCCAACCGGGGCAGCACCCCGGCGCGACCGGGATACAGAGCCAATGTTACATGTCACCGATGCCAACGAGTCGGCCACTATGCAAATGACCCAAGCTGCCCGCAGTATCAGAGCCCAAGACCCCGCCAGGTGACCGCCGCGGCACTAGGGGAAGAACAGATCTCCGAGGAACAAGAAACAGACGAGCAAGAGTATCAAGGGTGGGAGCCAGCCGCCATGACTCTCGCGTGCTTAGGGGGAAGAGACATGGTCCCGCGGGTCCCCCTACCCGCTAACACCCAGAAGTACGGCCAATGGGTGAGCATCAATGGACAACGGGCCGAAGCCCTTCGAGACACCGGGGCCAGTGTGACAGCCGTCCGCTGTCATCTGGTGACCCCAGAGCAATATCTACCGAACATTCTCTGCCCTGTACGATCAGCCGACAACTCGGAGAGTCTGTGTCGGATGGCCTGCGTCCCCTTTGAGTGGGGAGGGGTCTCCGGCATGTTGAAAGTAACGGTCCGAGACGACGCCCCCGTGGACTGCCTCCTCGGAAATGACCTGGAAAGCTCCCCGTGGGCAGCCGTGGAGCGAAAAGAACACTTGGGGATGTTGGGCGTCCCAGACTGGGCGTGCGTCACCACCCGGTCTATGGCCGCCCGTGCCAACCATCACCCGGAAGAACCAGAATGGCCGGCGCCTCCGCCTCCGGTCGCCCCCGCCGAGACCCCCGACCAGTGCATCCCCCTCGAACCTGCTCAACCTTCCGACCTTGCTAATCTCGACCAGTGGGCTCAAGAAGGGGGGCCCACACAAGAACAATTTCGTCAGGAGCAGAAGACCTGTCCCTCCCTTGAGGGACTCCGACAACAAGCGCTCGCCCAAAGCGCAGGGGATACCTCCGGAGCTCATTGGGTCTACTGGGACAATGACCTACTGTACAGCGAGCAACGAATCGCCGAGCTGGGGGCCAACCGAGTACTAGTGGTGCCACTCCGCTTTAGAGACTTCCTGCTAAATCTGGCCCACGATGTCCCCCTGGCAGGGCACCTGGGACAAGATAAAACCTACAGCCGCCTAGTGACCCACTTCTTCTGGCCAAAAATGAGAAACGATGTGCACCAGCATTGCCGATCTTGCCCCACGTGCCAAGCCAGTGGGAAGAGCGGCCGCAAATTAAAGGCCCCCCTGCAACCCTTTCCCGTAGTCACAACCCCATTTGAGAGGGTCGGAATAGACATTGTGGGACCCCTAGACCCACGTACAAGACAAGGCCATCGTTTCATCCTAGTACTAGTGGACCACGCCACCCGCTACCCTGAGGCTATTCCTCTCCGGACCGTCACAGCCCCCGTGGTCGGCAGGGCCCTGATGGGGATCTTCTCCCGTGTGGGGTTCCCCCGAGAAGTCGTCAGTGACAGAGGCACGAACTTTATTTCCAAATACATGAAGTCCCTCTGGCAACAGTGTGGGGTCACCTACCGCTTCACGACCCCCTATCACCCCCAAGGAAACGGACTTGTTGAGCGGTTCAATCGCACACTAAAAGGGATGATCGGGGGATTGGAAGAACCCCTCCGTCGCCAGTGGGACGTGCTGCTGCCGTGCCTCCTCTTCGCCTACCGGGAGGTCCCACAGAAGTCCCTAGGCTTCAGCCCATTCGAGCTGCTCTATGGGCACCCAGTACGGGGGCCACTCAGCCTGATCAAAGAAGGCTGGGAGTTGCCTCCGGCCAAGAGTCCTCCAGATGTCTTCCGGTACCTCCTCACCCTCCGCAACCAGTCCCAGCGGTTCAGAGACCTAGCGAAAGCCAACCTAGAGGCCAGTCAAGAGGACATGAAGAGATGGTATGACCAGAACGCCTCATCTATTGAATTCGAGCCGGGGCAACAGGTCTGGGTAATGTCCCCCACAGAACCGTGCGCTCTCCAAGACAAATGGACGGGACCCTTCAAGGTAATCGAGCGCAAGGGACCCGCCACCTATCTGATCGATATGGAGTCCGCCCGGAATCCGCTCCGAGTCCTCCACACCAACAGACTGAAACCCCACTTTGCACGAACAGAACTCAGCCTCTTGATGGCCACAGACAACGGGGTTGAGGACGACTCCGAGCCTCTCCCTGACCTCTTGCGGACCCAGGAGCAAGACGGCTCCGTGGATGGGGTCCGACTCTCGGAGACCCTCACCCAGGAACAACGCCAAGAGTGCCAAGCCCTCCTATCACGATTTGCCAGCCTGTTCTCCCTCACCCCAGGTGTCACTTCCTGGTGTGTGCACGATGTGGACACCGGAGACAGCCCTCCTATCCGCCACCGGGCCTACCGCGTACCTGATCGGGTACGGGCCTGCATCCAGGCGGAAGTAACTAAGATGCTCACGCTCGGGGTCATCGAGCCCTCCGACAGTCCATGGGCCAGCCCGGTCGTACTGGTCCCCAAAGCAGCCGCCCCCGGAACCACACCCGAACTCCGGTTCTGTGTCGACTACCGGGGCCTGAATGAAGTCACCAGAACGGACGCACACCCCATCCCCCGGGCAGATGAACTGGTCGACCGAATGGGCGCTGCCCGCTACCTCAGCATCTTCGATCTAACGGCAGGCTATTGGCAGATCGGCCTCACACCCCGAGCACAAGAACGTTCTGCCTTCTCCACCCCCGATGGCCACTATCACTTCACGGTCATGCCCTTCGGCATGAAAAATGCCCCAGCGACTTTCCAACGGCTCGTCAATCAGGTCCTGGCGGGGCTCGAAGAGTTCAGCGCCGCCTACCTGGACGACATCGCTGTGTACAGCCACCACTGGACCGAGCACCTCCACCACCTCCAAGCAGTGTTGCAAGCCCTTCAGCGAGCTGGCCTCACGATCAAGGCCAGCAAATGTCAAATTGGACAAGGGTCAGTGACCTACCTCGGACACCAAGTGGGAAGCGGTCTAGTGGCCCCTCTTCAACTGAAAATTGCCGCCATCCAGAACTGGCAACCCCCTAACACTCAAACTGAGGTGCGAGCCTTCCTGGGCCTCACGGGCTACTACCGAAGGTTCGTGAAAGACTATGGTACCATCGTGGGGCCTCTCACCGAACTCACGTCGAAAAATCAGCCCAAGAAGGTGAACTGGACCCCAGAGTGTCAAGCGGCCTTCGAACAGCTAAAGGCCGCCATGTGTTCCGCTCCTGTACTCCAGGCCCCAGACTACAGCCGGGAGTTCGTCGTCCAGACGGACGCCTCCGACCAGGGCATTGGGGCGGTCCTGTCCCAGGTGAACACCGAAGGCCTTGATCAACCGGTGGCCTTCATCAGCCGGAGACTCCTACCCCGGGAACAACGCTGGAGCACCATAGAGAGGGAAGCCTTCGCTGTGGTATGGGCCCTCAAGAAGCTCCGACCCTACCTTTTTGGCACCCACTTCCGGGTGCAGACTGACCACCGACCCCTGCAGTGGTTGATGCATATGCGGGGGGAAAACCCAAAACTGCTACGCTGGTCCATCTCCTTGCAAGGTATGGACTTTACCGTTGAACACCGGCCTGGGTCTGACCACGCCAACGCGGATGGCCTGTCCCGGTTTTTCCGCCTCGACGAAGAGAGTCCCCAAGAGGATGGGTAACTCTCCCCGCCTTCAGCTGGGGGGGACGCATGTTGGACAGGCCACGTGACGGGCCGCTCTCCCCCGGCTCGACCAAGCCCGAGCCAGTCATACAAGCACCACACCCCACCATTGCACGTCCTACGTCCCCTCAGGGACACCTGCCCCCGAGCATGATAACCTCGTGGGTCCGATCCACGGCCGACCCACGCGCCCAGCCCGGGCCGCCATCTTGGACACTTCGCCACGAGGCCGCCTGGCCCCCGATCGACCTCAACCCTGGGCCTAGCCCGGCCTCAGACATTCCGGCACCACCCTCCACCCAGGAGGTGAGCGAGCTACTTGGCCAGTCAATGGGAGAAAGAGGTGTCGATGGTTCTCCCCCGGCCAGTGCCGCTCGCCCATCGCCTCCCCGGGCGCTGGCTCCACCCCCCTGCTGGGTGTCTGGACTCCCTCATCCCGGACCTCCCGACCTCCAAGTGCGAGGGTCCGGACATCAAAGCACGCCAGCCCTATAACTGGGGCAGCTCCAGAACAGGAAGGCAGTTGTATCTTGGAGTCGAGAGACGAAAGAAGAACTCATCCTGGACGGACTACTGGCGCTGCCGTAGCTCTGTCCTGTGCACCATCATCCTGCCTGGTGGCGCTGCCACAGCCGTCGTAACCTTCATCCTTCACCGTCGTCCGGATCTGCTGGCGAGGCCGCGGACCGTTGTAACTGTCATCTGCATCGGGACCTGCTTGGCTTCTCCACGGCCCGTCGACCATCCTTCATCCATCTCGGGACCTGCTTGGCTTCTCCACGGCCCGTCGACCACCCTTCATCCATCTCGGGACCTGCTTGGCTCCTCCACGGCCCGATCAGCAACCACGCCGAGCTCGAGGATTGAGAGCTATTGAACTCATTGGTAACTAAGACTGTCCCGCTACCCTTTTCCTCAACCAGAGATCAGAACCGAGGGGACCCCTGAGTCCAGACCTCCTTGTATTATATCAACGTAACCTAAGAAGTGCATATAAAGTCTCGTTAACCTTCAATCTGGTGTGGTGTCCGTCTGTGGGGGGGAAGTTACTTATCTGTACAGTCGTTGGAGACGGCTCTCCCTGGAGACCTCTCCCCGTAATCTCGGCCGACCCTCCCGGTCCGTCTAACAATGACAAACTCGCTTTTGAAGGACATGCAAATGCCATCATTTCATCCTGTTTTCTAATATTTAAAACTATTTTTTCCATTCATTCCAATGGACTTGGGTGTGGCAGCGATCTCTGCACTCGTCGTTTCAAAAGTGGATTACTGCAATGGAATACTCCTTAGTGCGCATAAAAATCTTTACACAAGTTACAGATGATTCAAAATGCACAGCAAGACTACTTTCTCGGGACACCTAAATATCAATCTGTCTCCTATACTCTTCCTTTACTCCACTGTCTTTCAGTGAAGAAGCAGGTGGAGTTCAAATCCCTCTGTTTAGCTTTCAAGGCCCTGAGCCTTGAGAGCCTGGAATCCATAGGGCAGTTTTTCCAGTGGTCTATAACTTCAAGCAGTCGCGGCTGCTGCAGGTTAGAGCGGTGGGGGGGGGGGGGGATTGTGATCGAGTGGGGGGATTTCGAGTGACGACCACGAGGGTAAGTTAAATAAATAAAGATTTTCCTTTGTGGTTTTCTCTCGAAATCCCCTCCCCCACTCATCGCCACCGCCCCACCGCTCTTGCTTGCAGCAGCCGCGGCTGCCTACAAGATCACTAAGATCTTCATCCTTGGCTAGTTTGGTTATTCCTAAAGTTAAGAAAGCCACGTGGGTGGTAGAAGCTTCGTCGTGGCAGTGGCCAAACTATGGAATTCAATGCTATGGAACTTAAAAGAAATAACTAACTTAGGGGCATATTACCAACAACTAGCGATAATTTTTGTCTCTAACTTGTTTAGAGACAAAAATTATCGCCGCACATCGGCGATTTTTATCGCAGATAAACCTTGCTATTAGCAAGGTTTATCGCAAATGCGATAAAAAACGGCCGAAATGCATGAATATCGCTGAAAAGTCAGCGATATTCATGCATTATCGAGCAAATGCTCTTAGCCATGTTATCCACCTCCCATTGGATAACATGGCTAAGAACTGCTCAGGGCAGGTGTTAGCTTTTGGAGATATTCCCGCTTAGCGCGAATATCTCCAAAAGTTGGTAATAGGAGATAGCGATGTTAGCGACTGTTTTCAGTCTCTAACATCTTGGCACGCCCACTTTGCATCTCATTAGTGATAAATATCACTGACATGCAAAGTGGGGCCCAAGATGGTCGCTATCTCCTACTAGCTGTCGCTAACTGGTGTTAGCGACAGCTTGGTAATAGGGAGATAATTTTATCTCCGCTTTCTTGGCTTTTAAAGCCAAAAAAGTGGAGATAAACCCCCTTGATAATATGCCCCTTACTTACCTTCCGAAAGACCCTTAAGACATGGCTGTTTAATAAATAGATATGGCCATACTGATACATCACATCATCCGTCTATTGCCCTTCCTGGTTAGGATCTTTTTTTCCGCTCCTCTGCCAGACATTTTTCTGCAACTATACACCTACGGGTAGTAGAGCACTTTATATATTGCAATTTAATTTAATTTAATTTTTTTACAATCTCTTGGTATAGGGCAGCGTCGCAAGCCTTCCTGCTGCACTGTCCTACATCAACAGAAAAGGGCAGGAATGCTCTGTATTTTTAGATAATGTGCCATCCTGTCCTTTCCATCACAGACTTCATTGCGTCCCCGCAGCCTTAGAATCCAAGGACTGCATCTTCCTCAGTGAACAAAATGTCCACATCGACAAACCCAACGACATAAGCACAGCACACCTCCTCAACAGTATAAGTAGCTTCGGATTGACCCAAATCATCCATGACCACACACACAGGAACCCATTTTCACCTTCAGCAACTGCATCAAATGCAGCCGCATCATAGAACTCACATGAACCAATCACTCCATCTTCCACTTCAGCATCTCCGGCCCCTGCATAGCCATACCCAAGATGACCAACTCCCCCCACCAGAGATGGAACAAAATCTCAGAAACCAGCTGGGCCAACGCCCTCAAAAACTCCAACCCTGCTATCACCATCAATCTTGAATAAAAAGTGAAAAACTTCAATGCCTAGATCACCAATTTCCCATACAGCACCGTCCACATTAACAGCAACATCCAGAGAAAATCCTCCAAAAATGCCACCTGGTACACCCAAGAACTCAGAACAGCGAAACAAGGCAGCAAACAGTTGGAGAGGAGATGGCGGACCAGCAAGGACACCTTCTACGTGGCAGCTTTCAAGACCTACCTGAACATCTACCATCATCTGTTAAGTTCAACAAAAAAGACAGCCCTTGCTGCACGCATCAAAAGGAGTGCCAAAAACACCAAGGAACTTTTCAACATCGTTAAGAAACTCTTCAACCCGGCTGCCCACAAAAACAACATCACACCCTCACAGGAACTCTTCGACACCCTCACCCACTTCATCCATGAACAGATAGCAACCCTATACGGAACCTTCGAACCCTAACCTACCCCTATGGACTTCCTCGACAGATATGTCACCTTCATAACCAATACGAACCTGACACTGATCACCTCTCCACCCAGGACACCACCTCCACCATGAAATCAATCCAGTCAGGATCTCCCACAGACCCATGCCCGCACCACATCTTCAACATCAGAAACCAAAGAATTGGTCAGGAACACACCACCCTACTTAACACCTCTATCACCACAGCAACATTTGCAGATGCCTGGAACACCGCAGAAGTCAGATCACTACTCAAAAACCCCTCTGCTGATCCCAGCAAACTTAAACACTAGCAGCCAATCTCCCTGCTCCCATTCCCAGTGAAGGTACTGGAGAAGATCATCAACAATCAAATCATGACCCACCTGGAACAGAACCAGCAATTTGGCATCTCCCAATCCAGCTTCCGCGGCAATCACAGCACCAAAACTGCCTGATGCAGCCACCAATGACATCTGAACCCTCCTTGATGAGGGGAAACAGCAGCTTTGATCCTCCTTGACCTCTCAGCAGCCTCTGATGCTTGATCCCACCACACTGATTGAAAGACTCCACCACATCGGCATCAAGGGGACACACTCAGATGGATCACCTCTTTCCTCAACGGAAGAACCCAGAGCATCATCTTCCCACCTTTCACCTCTGAACCCAAGGATATCACCTGCGGTGTCCCCCAGAGCTCATCATTCAGCCCCATGCTCTTCAACGCATGTATGACCCTGCTGGCCAACATCATCAGATCTCACGGTCTCAACATCATTTCCTACTCAGACTACACCCAACTCATCCTTTCGCTCGACGACAAACTCATCTCTACCAGAACCAACTTTCACAGATGCATGATATACATCACCAACTGGATGAAGAAAGAACAACTGCCTGCAGGTGAACATAGACAAGACGGAAGCACTGATCTTTGGCAACAGCAGCAACACAGAAAGAAACCTCAGGGTCATCAGACTTACGACCCACACCACCTCCACAATCCTCTGAATCATCATTGGCAAAAAGTTTGCCATGTAATCACAGATCAACGCTGTCTCCTCCACCTCCTGCTTCCTCACTCTACGCATGCTACGTAAGTTCTTCAAGTGGCTACCTCTACACCTGCAATGCACCGTGATGCAAGCCCTCGTCACCAGCTGACTGGACGAAGGCAATTCCCTTTACGTAGGAATTGCCACAGGTGGCAGGGCCCTAACCTGGTTCAGATCATTTCTGGAGGGCAGGACCCTTCAAGTTCCAACACCCCCTTACTGTTCTCGTGAATATGCCGTGCATTACAGAGTCCCACAGGGATCAATGCTGAGTCCTACGCTTTTTAATATTTACTTACAACCTTTGGTGACAGTGGCAAAAACAGAGGGTTGTCATTGGTGTCATATGCGGATGACACCCAATTGAAATGAAATTAAATTGCTATGCTTGATTAATTAAAACCATTGCATACATTAAACATACCTTGAAAAGTATCTTGTTCATATACAGTAAAAAAAACACTATTAAAAGATCACATTTTTGGCATCAGTTACAATTTTAAAAGGAGAGGAGAAAGTCGCTGGACTCAATTGCTAAACCTTGCACCATTATTCTCTATAAAATTGTTCCAGATAGTAGCTGTTTTGTTTTGAGTAGTTCCGTGGCCAACATGGAGAGATTCTTCAACGTCTTTGCCATTAAAACATATTGTACGTAAACAACATTGGTTATTTTGTTTTCCAAAAACTGAAAACATAACCTCATCAAATTTAAAGAAGATATGAATGCAATAGCAGACTGTAGGACAACTAACCGTCTACAGCTGAATGCCAGCAAGTCGGAGATCCTGCTGCTAGGGATGAAAGCCGGCTGTGGAGAGAACAATGGTGGCCTGGTGCTCTTGTAGTGTTAGTTCCTATATTCCCAATAGGCTCTGCGCATTGGAATAATATATCCTATAGATTTGACGTAGGACTTAGGTCGACGAGGTCTCTATCGAATATATTAAACTTAATTGTGAGTGCCAGCTAGCTCAGAGGTCACTAGAAGCTTCCTCGAATAAACAAGAAGGGATTCGTTTTTGACAACCGCATAAACATGACAACTTTGTTTCCCCAAGAATAAACGTATCTTCAGAGTCGTGGAAATAATAGATAGATATTTTACTCAGTCAATCGTGCATGCTTCGCTTCATCAGAGGTGCAGAGAAATAAAGAGACGGGCATTTTCAATAAAAGGATTTATTGAACAGTCTTCTTTCTCATGCAAGTAAAGTGAACTGCTACAATCGTAATACTGGTTGCAAAGTATAATGCTTACAGCAAGAAGAGTATTATGAAATAATACTGTAAAAGCATTGTAAACCATAGATAAATACATACATAAATAACAAAGGCTAAAAGTACTCAACTGGTGCTTCTAAAATACGCCTACCCCAATGTACCTAACCTAAGTCTGGTACGAAGTAAGTGAGGTATAACATAGGTTTAGTTTTTCTTTGCCAAGAATCTATCCAAGATTTCTCCTAGGGTCTAATCAGCTCCATACCTTGGTTTTAGAATGAAGGAGGTCTGATATCTCTGTCTCGGGACTCGATTTCCCAACACCCCGCGAGAGGAGCTTGGAAACACTGGAGCTGGATTCTCGCCGTGAGAAATGCAGCCTCTCGATCAGTGCGTCAGCTGGAGGGTCGGCTTCCTTCGGCACTTGCTGTAGCGATCTGCGTCGGGCAAGTAGATAGTTGAGCTGCTCCAAACCACCATGTGTTTGCTAGGGCAAGTGTAGGCATATTTATACCTTGAAGGTGGCTAGTTTGACGTAAAGTCGGGCATAATAACATCATCAAAGAACCCCAAGGGAATGGTAGTTCTTTGAAAACTCTATGAATTGTTGGACAAATCAATATTCAAGAAAGGGGATGTCTCTGACTGCTTAAGCCGAGTTTTCCAAGAAATCGTTGTGGCTTTTTGGAACGAGTTGAAGTAGCCATGCCTGTATTTGGACTGCATGGGCTATGTCTAAATATGGTTATGATTTCTATGCCTATATAAGGGCAATGAATCAGTAAATTTCGCTCAGATCCTAAAACACCATACAACACCCACTCCACTTTATTATGTTCGATAACTGTTTAAGGAAGTTGTAAAACATCTGGGTGTTTGGGTAGACAGCTCCTGTCCTTCGAAACCCAAACCAAAGCTGATGCAGGTACCTGTTTTGGGCTTCTACGTGGAATCAAACCCTTGTTGGGGTTTTTTGATTCACAAACCCCCCAGATCATTATCCAAGCGATGATCTTATCTAGACTGGATTACTGCAATTCTCTTTATCAAGGCGCAAATAAAGCCAGAATTCAGCACTTACAGAGGGTACAAAACGCAGCAGCATGAGCCCTCCTTAGTCTCCCTAAATTTTGCTCCATGTCAAAACACCTACATAAATTAGATTGGCTCCCAATTGATAAGAGAATGTCTTTTAAGACCTTATGCTTTACCCATAAAATTCTCACTAAGCAAGCCTCGCCTAATCTCCCCAGCCTGCTCGCACCTTACTCACTGCAACACACTTTGCGTTCAGCGGATCTGCACTTAGCATGCATTCCCTGAGTCAACAGAGTACGAGCTGGGGGTCGCTCCTTCAAAGAGTTGGCAGCTACACTCTGGAACTCCCTACCTGCATCCATCAGAAACATCAACAACCATCTGGACTTTAGAAAGGCCATAACAACCTGCTACTTCCCGAACTAATTTCACAGCTCCAATGATCACTAGCCCGCAATATTCGTCTCCTGTGAGTAACTTTTAGCGCTGGGACGCCCTGTCGCTGGGGCAGCAATGCGCTGCACAAATCCTATATAACATATAGACTGTGGTAATGCAGCACAAGTCGCTGCGTTGCCTCACCCTGAGATAGGGAGGTATGTCATGGGCGTTACGGTGGGTGTCTCCACATAAAACTCATGGCATTTGACACATTCCCAGATGTGCAAAATTTAATAAACCTGGTAATGCGTCAAAAGCCTCCACCTCGCTTGGGGTGGCATAAGGAAGGCGCGCGACGAGGAGAAATAACATTCTTTCTCCTCATTTCTTCCTCTTTCTATGTGTGCTGCATGCAGCTCCATTGATCGGTTTGGTGCACACCTTTGCACCATAGCCCGAGGGGGCCTGCATTGGCGCATGGCAGCCATTTGTGCATAAGCGCAGGGGGAAATGACTGGAATGAGCCTTATCCTATAAGTATGGGTGTTCCTGCCCTTTTCGTCTGACATAGGGCAGAGCAGCAGGCAGGGGTGCGGTGCTGCCCCATGCTGTAAATGAGGCCCTAAGCCTGAAGGAGAAACCCCTGACTGGCTGCCCTGCTTGCTATCTCCGACCTCAGGATGCATCAAGTCTGCCCTCCAAGGGCCTCATTTACAAGGCCTCTAGCTACACTTAAGAACTGCCGGAGCGTCACTTTTTTGACTCTCTGGTCTTGCAATGTGCCACTGCATATTTACAAGGCTTGTAAATATGGGCCCCTTTCACACAGTACATTGCATGAAAAGGGCTTTCCATGGGTGTTGCTCTGGGTGTTCTCAGGCAACACACATGGAATCTGAAGCATTTCCAGGTTTACGCGGAATCGTAAAGCTGGGAATGCATCAGATTCTAGCCTCACCTCAGGGGTGGTGTTAGGGAGGCACAACGAGGAGAAATATCCTTATTTCTCCTCCCTTTCTCCTCTTTTGTATGTGTGCTGCACCTCTTGTGATTGCTTTTGTGCAGGAAGTCAATGACTAAAAAGTGCCCGGTTTACCCTGAACTATATTAGAAAAGTGAAACCACTCATCTCTACGGCAGACCTCAAACTGGCAGTTCAGTCATTAGTTATTTCAAGGATCGAATATGGATTTACAACTCTATCAGGTCTATCAGAAATGTCCACAGCTCCACTAAAAGCATGTCTGAATGCGGCAGCAAGACTCATTACTGGAACCAGAAAAACGACCATATCTCCCCTCACCTGAAAGCATTAAACTGGCTACCATACGCAGCTAGAATTCAATTCAAACTGGCATGTACTACACACAAAGCGCTCCACTACAAAACTCCAAGGTACCTAGCTCAGAAAATAGAGCTCTCAGGGGGAAGCAGACCAGCTAGGAGTGCCAGAGATCTGCTGTGGTAACCACCCATCTACCGGAAGAAGAAAACATATGACAGAGCTTTCTCCGGAGCAGCCCCCAGAATCTGGAACTCACTGCCTCCAAACATTAGAAAAATTCCAAACACAGCAACATTCAACAAGGAAGCAAAGAACTTCCTAATGAGCAAGTTCCTTCCATAGACGAGACTGCACACTTTATCATCATGTCTATGACAGAAATGCTCGATCATGAACCGGTTCTGCGAGAGAAATAACGGAAAGCACATCAGAACCGTGCGGATAGAAATACTGTTAAACAGTGTAATAATTTATGTTTGCTGAAAATGACAAGAAAGACATGTACAGGAATACTATTTATAATAATGTTGCTTTTCGCTATGTGTCTCAATTGTTTCAAAATTATGTTAAAAAAATATAAATGTGAAGTGCTCTGATACCCAAGGGTCAAGTCCACGCTATATAAAACTCTATAAATAAAATAAAATAAACAAATAAGGTGTCCATTGTTTGGTGTTTTTGTCTCTCTGTCTCTCTCTGTCTCTGTCTCTCTGTCTCTATTTTATTTCTATTTTGGTTCAGCTTGAATACTTTACACCTCGCCCAGGTAGGTCTGTTGCTCGGTGCCACAGCCACCAGGGTGTTCAGCTGAGGTTTAGTGGCTTTTGAGGTTTACTCTAAAGGGCGTGTGTTATTTGTCTTTGAGATGGACACATCCCACCCCAAATATTAATCCACTTTCTGGTGCCTAAAGTGGTCGCCTCTTCTGGAGTTTTGCATGATATTATGAAAGGGGCAGACTGGTTTCGTGAATACGAATTTAGAACAGACTGCTTTAGACTAATATCCCACGCTTTTCAAAGTGCTAATGATATGAATTGAAATTGTAATTATTAAAAGCCTCAGATTTTTCAAATAGAATGTGGAATTTCCCACACTATTTTGACAGAATGTTTAGATTCTATTAAAAACAAGGCGTAAAAGATGATCCCTCTTGACTGCCTAAAGATGCTGCTGCAATATATAATGAGAGGCATTGTCCATCTGACCCTGGGTAATCGTTCCACTGAAAAATGCCTACAAATGGTTAAAATATGCCCGGGTTGAACACAGTTCAAAGGGCCCTTTATTTTTTCAAATTCAATTGTTCAAAGGAAAAAATCAAAAGTACAGCCAGGTCCAACCGGTGATTGCTCCAAGATCAGTCATGCATTAGAAAGTTTCCTCTAAATTAATACAATACATTTCTTGTATTCGTTCTGCAGTCTCTGCGGCCCGGCAAGCCTTCCTTGGCGGCCCGCGGACCTTGCAGACATCGTACCTGTGGTTTTCTTTTTTTAAGAGTGTCAAACACCACCGGTTGCAGCAGCGCTCTATGGGGCGGGCGATTCTTTTAAAGACCATTGACATGTTAATGAGGCTTTGTTGTATTTCACCTCTTCTTAGTGCCCCTGCATCTCCACTCTGACTGAGTAGAGATGCAGGGGCGCTAAGAAGAGGTGAAATACAACAACGCCTCATTAACATGTCAATAGTCTTTTAAAGACCTGTGAAGTGCTCGGGTGCGGCGGTGTGTGCCTGGAAAGCTGTCTCAGCCCGGCTGACACACACCTAGGGTGAGGTGACAGAGGGTGACGGAGGGCAGCAGAGAGTGAGAGCTGGGACAGACAGATGAGGCAGAGGCAGGGAGACAGAGACAGATGAGGCAGAGGCAGGGAGACAGCGACAAGGAGACAGAGACAGGGATACATAGACAGGGAGACAGAGAGACAGAGAAATAGAAAGACAGAGACAGGGAGACAGAAACAGGGAGACAGGGAGACAGAAACAGGGAGACAGAGACAGAGACAGGGAGACAGAGAGAGAGAGAGGCAGAGAGAGGGAGACAGATAGACAGAGACAGGGAGATAGAGACAGGGAAACAGAGAGTCAGAGACAGATAGAATGAGATAGACAGACAGAAGCAGGGAGACAGAGAGACAGAGACAGACAGACAGAGGCAGAGAGTCAGAGACAGATAGAATGAGACAGGGAGACAGAGACAGGGAGACAGAGACAGGGAGACAGAGAGACAGAGACAGAGACAGATTGACAGAGACAGAGACAGGGAGATAGAGAGACAGTGACAGAGAGCCAGAGACAGGGAGACAGAGAGACAGGGAGACATAGAGACAGAAACACAGGGAGACAGAGACAGGGAGACAGAGACAGGGAGACAGGGAGAGGGAGACAGAGAGACAGAGGCAGGGAGACAGAGACAGAGACAGGGAGACAGAGAGACAAAGGCAGAGAAACAGAGAGACAGGGAGAGGGAGAGGCAGTGACAGAGAGACAGGGACAGGGAGACAGGGACAGGGAGACAGGGGCAGGGAGAAAGAGACAGAGAGATGGAGAGACAGAGACAGGGAGACAGAGGCAGAGAAACAGGGAGACAGAGACAGGGAGACAGAGACAGGGAAACAGAGAGTCAGAGACAGATAGAATGAGATAGACAGACAGAGGCAGGGAGACAGAGAGACAGAGACATGGAGACAGAGACAGAGAGTCAGAGACAGGGAGACAGAGACTGGGAGACAGAGACAGGGAGACAGAGAGACAGAGACAGAGCCAGATTGACAGAGACATAGACAGGGAGATAGAGAAACAGTGACAGAGAGACAGGGATACAGAGAGACACAGACACAGGGAGACAGAGACAGGGAGACAGAGACAGGGAGACAGGGAGAGGGAGACAGGGAGACAGAGAGACAGAGACAGGGAGACAGAGACATAGGCAGAGAAACAGAGAGACAGGGAGATAGAGAGGCAGTGACAGAGAGACAGGGACAGGGGGACAGGGAGACAGAGAGAAGAGGCAGGGAGACAGAGACAGAGAGATGGAGAGACAGAGATAGGGAGACAGAGAGACAGAGAAACAGAGAGACAGAGACAGGGAGACAGAGGCAGAGAAACAGAGAGTCAGAGACAGAGAGTCAGAGACAGAGACAGGGAGACAGAGAGACAGAGACAGAGAGAGACAGAGAGACCGAGACAGGGAGAAAGAGAGACAGAGACAGTGAGACAGAGAAAGGGAGACAGAGACAGGGTGACAGAGACAGGGAGACAGAGACAGGGAGACAGACAGACAGGGGGACATGGTGACAGAGACAGGGTGACAGGGAGACAGAGAGACAGGGAGATAGAGAGACAGAGACAGGGAGACAGAGACAGAGAGACAGAGACAGACAGACAGACAGACAGGGAGACAGAGACGCAGAGACACAGGGAGACAAAGACAAAGAGACAGAGACAGAGAGACAGAGACAGGGGGACAGAGACAATGACAGAGACAGGGGGACAGAGACAGGGGGACAGAGACAGGGGGACAGAGACAGTGAGACAGAGACAGGGAGACAGAGACAGGGAGACAGAGACAGAGAGACAGAGACTGGGAGGCAGAAACAGGGAGACAGAGACAGGGAGATAGAGACAGGGAAACAGAGACAGGGAGACAGAGAGACAAAGACAGGGAGACGGACAGACAGTGACAGGGGGACAGAGACAAGGAGACAGTGACAGGAAGACAGAGACAGGGAGACACAGACAGGCAGACACAGAGTCAGAAAGGCAGAGACAGGGAAACAGAGTCAGGGAGACAAAGAAACAGAGACAGGGAGTCAGAGACAGGGAGACTGAGTCAGGTTGACAGAGACGGGGAGACAGAGAGACAGACAGTGAGACAGAGACAGAGAGACAGCGACAGAGAGATACAGAGACAAGGAGACAGAGAGACAGAGACATTGAGACAGAGACAGACAGACAGAGGCAGAGAGTTAGAGACAGATAGAATGAGACAGGGAGACAGAGACAGGGAGACAGAGAGATAGAGACAGAGACAGATTGACAGAGACAGAGACAGGGAGATAGAGAGACAGTGACAGAGAGACAGAGACAGGGAGACAGAGAGACAGAGAGACAGAGACAGGGAGAAAGAGAGACAGAGACAGGGAGACAGAGACAGGGTGACAGAGACAGGGTGACAGAGACAAGGAGACAGAGACAGGGAGACAGAGACATGGAGACAGGGAGAAGCAGACAGAGAGACAGAGGCCGGGAGACAGAGACAGAGAGACAGAGACAGGGAGACAGAGAGACAGAGACAGAGGCAGAGAAACAGAGAGACAGAGACAGAGAGATAGAGAGGCAGTGACAGAGAGACAGGGACAGGGAGACAGAGGCAGGGAGACAGAGACAGAGAGATGGAGAGACAGAGAGATGGAGAGACAGAGACAGGGAGACAGAGAGACAGAGGCAGAGAAACAGTGAGACAGGGACAGGGAGACAGAGAGACAGAGACAGGGAAACAGAGAGTCAGAGAGAGAGATAGAATGAGATAGACAGACAGAAGCAGGGAGACAGAGAGACAGAGACATGGAGACAGAGACAGACAGACAGCGGCAGAGAGTCACAGACAGATAGAATGAGACAGGGAGACAGAGACAGGGAGACAAAGACAGGGAGACAGAGAGACAGAGACAGGGCCAGATTGACAGAGGCAGAGACAGGGAGATAGAGAGACAGTGACAGAGAGACAGAGACAGGGAGACAGAGAGACAGGGAGACAGAGAGACAGAGACACAGGGAGACAAAGACAGGGAGACAGAGGCAGGGAGACAGAGACAGGGAGAGGGGGACAGGGAGAGGGAGACAGAGAGACAGAGACAGAGAGACAGAGACAGGGAGACAGAGAGACATAGGCAGAGAAACAGAGAGACAGAGATAGGGAGATAGAGAGGCAGTGACAGAGAGACAGAAACAGGGAGACAGAGAGACAGAGGCAGGGAGACAGAGACAGAGAGAAAGAGAGACAGAGACAGGGAGACAGAGAGACAGAGACAGAGAAACAGAGAGACAGGGAGACAGGGACAGGGAGACAGAGAGACAGAGGAAGAGATACAGAGAGACAGAGACAGGGAGACAGAGAGACAGAGACAGAGAGAGAGGGACAGAGAAACAGAGACAGAGACAGGGAGAAAGAGAGACAGAGACAGGGTGAAAGAGACGGGGTGACAGAGACAGGGAGACAAAGACAGGGAGACAGAGAGACAGGGTGACATTGTGACAGAGACAGGGTGACAGAGACAGGGAGGCAGAGAGACAGAGACAGTGAGACAGAGACAGAGACAGAAAGACAGACAGGGAGACAGAGACAGAGACGCAGAGACACAGGGAGACAGGGAGACCGAGACAGGGAGACAAAGACAAAGAGACAGAGACAGAGAGACAGAGACAGGGGGACAGAGACAGGGAGACAGAGACAGGGAGACAGAGACAGAGACTGGGAGGCAGAGACAGGGAGACAAGACAGGGAGACAGAGACATAAAAACAGAGACAGGGAGACAGAGACAGGGAGACAGAGAGACAAAGACAGGGAGACAGACAGACAGAGACAGGAGGACAGAGAGACAGGGAGACAAAAACAGTGAGACAGAGACAGGGTGACAGAGGGACAGAGACAGGGAGACAGAGAGACAGAGACAGGGAGACAGAGAGACAGTGACAGAGAGATAGAGAGACAGAGACAGAGAGACAGAGAGACAGGTAGACAAAAACAGGGAGACAGAGACAGGGAGGCAGAAGGACAGAGACATGGAGACAGAGAGACAGAGACAGAAAGACAGAGAGACAAGGGGAGGGAGACAGGGGAAGGGAGACAGGGTGAGGGAGTCAGGGGAGACCGAGGGAGACCGAGGGAGGGAGTCCGGGGGACACAGAGGGAGGGAGTGGGAGACAGACAGAGGGAGACAGACAGAGTAAGATAGCAGGAAGGAGATAAAGGAAGGAAGAAAGAGGGAGGGAGACAGAGGAAGACCGACAGAGGGAGGGAGACAGAGAGAGAGGGAGACAGAGGGAGGAGGGTGACAGACAGAGGGAGACTGAGGGAGGGAGACAGCTAGAGGGAGACAGAGAGAGACTGACAGAGAGAGGGAGAGGGAGACAGAGACAGGGGGCCAGAAAGGGAGAGAGAGGGAGACACACAGAGAGGGAGAGAGAGAGGGAGACAGACAGAATGAGTGAGACAGAGGCAGAGAGAGACAGAGGCAGAGGGAGGGATATATATTATATATATATACCTATATACATACTTACACATATACATACATACATACATAGATACACATACACATACATATATATACACACATATATTTACACACCCAGATACACACACACACACACACACACACACACACACACACACACGCACACACATACATACATGCCAGGTCTTATTGCTCAGTGGAGGAAGGCGTTCGCTGCATGGGCCTGGGTTCAACCTCATGGTCAGAGTTTTCTTTTTTGCTATAGCCCGCCCCTCCCCCACTGACCCCGCCCTCACCAGAGCAGCCCTCGGCCACAAACCATACTGTAAATTTGGCCCCAGAGAGAAAGTTTGTGAGTACCCATGTACTAGATGAAACAAAGTCATTCAAGGAAATCTTGAACTGATGTGGAATCTTCAACAGCTTTGCCGGGCCAAAAATGTCATAATCAGTTCTGTCCCAAGCTATACCACCAGGTATAGGAATGGCTGTGATGTTCACTGATGACAAGTCTCTTTGTTCACAATGAGATGATTTGTGTGGCTTGAGTAGTAAGTTGATGTTCTTGCTGTATCCTTTTTAACATATCTTCAATTTATCAGCATTCCCAAAATTATTACCAGAGGTAACCAAAGTAGAAGAAAAAGTACACCCAACACAATCCAAAGGTCAATACATGGTGAAACCAGATAAGTCTTTTCTAGGTGTTGAAAAAGGTCTGTTGCTTGTTCTTTATAAGTTCTTTTTACTGCCGTCATTTCAGGCTCACTGGGATCCTCAGAAAACATATCAAAGTTAATGAAATAGCCAGAGGCAGTTCTGTCAATTGTAGGGATTGCATCAGGATTCGTTGAAATCGCTGGAATCACTTGATCAATTGTTACTTCGTTGTAGACAGTTGTTTCTTGACGAACTGTTATTTGGGTCTCAAGAGGTACATGTTCCATAGCTTTGTTGCATGTATGTATGTATGTATGTATAGGCATTTATATAGCGCACTACTTACCCGGAGGGTCCCAAGGTGCTTCGACCGCTGCGAAAACCTTCCTGGCTTCCCTGAGAGATGGTCCCTTAATGGGTATCTCCAGGGTGAGACCAGGCATCCCCGGCGGTCTGGTGGGGCCGTTAGTGAAGATGAGGCAAGCTAATGCCCAGAGTTGCCGAGTGTGATCGCTGATCAGAGTGGGCACCGAGGCGAGAGAATTATCGAGTCCACTGACCCTGGTCCAGAAACCTGCCGCGCCGGGAATCGAACCCTGGTCCCGGGCCGTCCTCTGCTCTCGGGTCTGCCGCCTCTAACCAGTGAGCCACACTACTTCACTAGTCATTACTAGTCACTTCACTAGTTGCATAGTCATTCTTTTCACACTGCAGATTCTTCAAAGGTGATGAGTCTCTCAGTTTGAAACTCTTGGATAGTAGCCAGATTAGGGCGTCTGCTACATTGACGAGTCCTCTTGGCCTACTGGTTATGATTGGCCACATGATGTGGTTTGACCAGGTCGATGGACACAAACCTATTCTCCTTTTTACCAGCAAGGGTCGGCAGTAATACTGTTCTTGATCCGTGGATTGCTAGGACAGGTACTTGTTGACTGTAAGAAGGCCCAAATTCCTTTTTGTCCTCGATTTTCTCTCTGACTAGATCCCAAAGCTTAGGAATCCAGACAGGTCTTGCTGGGACGGTCAGTTTTTCTTTAGTGGTGGTTGGCTTCAGGAACACGTTATTCTGTTTCGTTCTTATTTCATTTAAGTCCTTGAAAACAGCCAAACGGTCTTTGATATCAAAGGGTTTCTGGTCTACCACTGAAGTCTGACAATCGAGATCCGATATTAACATTCTGGTCCCAAAAAGGACTTCATATGGAGTGATACCCCCTGTAGAACTTCTTGGCAGATTGTTAAGACTACGTTGGACACTTATTAGATATTTGACCCGCCCGTCACCCGAGCCTAATACCCTAGCAGTTATAGATTGTTTTATGTCCCGTTTTTTTCTCTCCACTACCGAATTTCCCTCAGAATGGAATGGACTAGAGTACCGCAATGCAATGCCCAATTTGGCAATGGCCTCCTTGTAAGCTCGAGAGCTAAACGCAGGACCCTGGTCAGAATGTAGCATGCTGACTGCGTATGTGCCGATAAAGACTCGCAAATCTTTTATAACAGTTCGAGTGTCAGCCGAGCACTGAGACCACATCCAAATTAATCTTGTACACAAATACACTGCGACCATTATATATTTATAGTTACCATCCCTCTAATGGTTTATCTGAAATTAACAGGGGTGTCTGTGCAGGACGTTTCACTGTAGAGACTTTCATCTTTTGGCATATTTCACATTCCAAAACATAGTTTCTGGTTTGTTTCCTCATGTGCTGCCACCAGTATCGCAGTTTTAATAATGACACTGTGGCGGAAACACCTGCGTGTGGAGAGGCAAGCCCTTCATGTGCATTTAAGATTAGTCCTAATCTATGTTCCATGTTTGGTATTACTCTATCACCCACTCCAGGGATTCGAGCAAACAGAACATTGTTCGCATCAGTTATATACGATTATTTGAGTGGAAACCCTTTAGGTAATGTTTTACCACTGTCTTTGCTTGAAGCATTGACAGCTAGCATTATTTCGCAGTCTATTTTCGTTTTTGAATGAGTGATTGCAGCTAAAGAAGCCGTTTACACAGCTGCCTTTGCGGCTTCATCAGCCAATGAATTCCCTGCAAAGTGAACGCCATCACGTTGATGACTTAGTGTATGTATCATGTGAGCGTTTTGTAGTCCTTGTCGAAACTGAAGAACTTGTTCCTAAAGCAATTTATGCGTGATTGTGCTACCTTTTGCATCTTTGCAACCGTTTTGAATCCAGTTCTGCAAGCATTCATTGTAAGATTGAACACAATATAACAAATCGCACACTATGAGTGTGGGGAATTCGCGGTCCGTATTCTCAAGCGCCATCTAGAATGCTTATAGTTCAGCTCGCTGAGCTGTATAATCTCCTAGAGATTAAGTTTTAGTGACCATTGGTCTGAATTTGCCATCACGGCAACGACCTTTAATGATCGCACACACTGCACTATAGGCTTGTTTACCCCTCGTAGCGGGTTGAGCTGATCCGTCAGTATAAATTAAACATTCATACTGCTCTAGAGGCAGAATTTCAGTAGGCAGAGGACATTCTTGTTCGTATTAAAGAAATGCTTGTGTTTTCAAATAAGGGCCAAAAACATATTCAACGCCTGTTGCAGCAAGAGAATTAACCCATTGTATCCATCTTGGATGTAAAGCTTTAGCATTTGGAATGCTCGCTTTTGTCACTGCCACTAAGGCAGGTACCGAAGTTACGACATAATGCATTTCCCCTGTGCAAGGGCTCTCTCTTTTGCTACTGCAGTTTGAACCGCTGTCAGAATTTTTTCTGTTGAAGTAAACTTAATTTCTGCTTGTGTGTACAAATGTGATTTGTAAGCTATTGGTACTTTTTCACCTTCGTGAAAAGTTAAGTACGTGTATCTGCATTGTCCTGGAATGATTCGGATCACTAAGTCGCGTACATTTACGCGTGTTTGCAAATGTTTTGTTGCTAACATGTCTGTTTGCAATAAACGCAAAATTTCTGTGTGTTTTTCTGTCCAATTAACTGTTTTAAAATCAGGTTTGATTAATTCGTAGAGAGGTTTAACCCTTTCTGCGTAATTTAGAATGTAAGTTCTTCCGAAATTTAGGAAACTTAGAATCAACTGTAAGTTTTTCAGTGTTTTTGGAGGTTGGAGCAGCGCACATTTCTCTAGAAATTTTGCTTCCAGGCTTTTGCCTTCACTTGAAAGTTCATATCCCAAAAAAAGGATGCTGAGGTAGGGAATTCTCGATTTCTTAAAATGTAATTCATACCCTTCAGAGGCGAAGCCTAATATTATGGCGTTCACCCAGTTCAAGTGCCTATCCAAGTCATCGTCTGTTATATAGATGTAGTAACTCTATCACCCTTGCTTAAAATAACCCAGGACCTTTCTTGAATCCCTGTGGGAGATGACAGCATTGACCCTGTGTCCCCATAATTGAGAAAGCGGTCAAATACCTACTTTCTGGTGCAATTTTTTGACAGAAGAAACCGTTAGAAATATCTAATATGGTTTTATATTTTTTACGCAAAATGTTATTCGTTAGTGCTGCACTGTGTGCATTTTGTACTGCAAAAGTTTTGAAACAAGAGTTTAGATGTCTGTAATCCCTGAATAGACAATATGTATTGTCTGGTTGAAACTAAGGATTGTTCATTGAGGAAGTGCATGTTGCAATCACCCCTTGGTATTCAAGTTGATCTAAGATCTCCCTGACCAGTTTTTTTAGCTTCTTGCTTAACTGGGTACTGCCTTTGTGCAGTTGGTTGATTTTTTAACTGCCATTTATGGTGAGGCGAATCCTCATCCTATCCAACATGATTTTTGTATAATGTAGGAGCCTGGGCAACTGCCCATTTCCTGGCATAAGTATATTTTAAATGAATTGGAATGTGGTTGGAGAAGGCTGGCATAATGATGTCTTTGCCATGTGGACACTCCCTCACAAATTCTGGTGGGCAGTCTTTTTCAGCTAGAAGAATGTCATAATCCTTTGAAAGTCGCTCCCAAAAGAGTTCTCTAACTTTTCTTGGTATGTCCCCCTCCATCCGGAGTGTTATTTCATATAACTTCTATGTGGACAACTAACCCTGGTATCTGCAGTTTCAACTTGAATGAACTCATTCAAGTTCACTGCCTCCAGATGATCCTTCAAGTTCTTGCGAGCTATGGTGACTTCTGCTGCGCTGTCCAAAATCGTTCGAGTCCCTTTCCTGTTCTTGAGTTGTGTCCTCAAGATCCTCTGCATGTCTAATTTTTAGACCTGCTACCTTCTTTTTGGTGAATTGAGTTTTCTTGTTTTTCTGAAAGTGTTGGTCGTTTTTGGACTTCTCGCGTTCTTCCTTGTGTTCTGATGGTCCTCTTCTTCCGGATTTATGTGACGAAGTCTGAAAGGTACGAGAGGAATGTGCATCAGTATCTTGATATCTATCAGGTTTTCTCAAATTATCCCTATTCCTGAGGTTATACCTCCTTTCAGAAGGCTCCTTTTGAGGAGACCTACCGCTGGATTGAGAACGCTTCTCTTTAGAAGTTTGCTTGCTATTTTGCCACTTCTTTTTAATAGGAGTAGGAGTGTTTTTAGTAAAGACCTTTTCAGGACTTTCTGACAGTTGGGGTTTAACTGGTTTCCCATACAAGCTGTCTCTCCCTAATTCTTCATAGGAGTTTTTAATTATTCTGGCTAGTTCTTGTGGTTGCTCAGTTACATCAAATTTCCTTAACTTTTGGCGGATCGCCACGGATGCTGCTTCACCTTTAATATTAGCTAATAATATTGTTGAGACCTGTTTGAAATCTTTCAGTAATTTCATACCTAGATTTCAAGCAGGCTCTACCCGGTATTCATTTTGAATCTGTTTCAGGACATCTGGTATTACCGCCATAGACGGAACACCATGTGTTTTGGTGTACATTGCAGCAAAGACTGTACCCCAAGTGTCGCAGTCCTCCAGGTGTGGTGCGATCCCCATTGGTAAACAAATTGTTAAAATTATGTGTTTCTCATGAGGGATAGTATTAGGAAATACTGCCTTGATTTGAATAGTTTTTTGAGCTATCCAGAATGGAATTTGTTCCCGTATTGCGGGTAATTTACCAACGACTGAATGTAAAGTCTGTGGTGTATTTTTATTTTGTTCCCCTGGTGAGGAGGATGCTGTGGAATCAATACTGCTGATTGGACTGTGAAAGTCTGCATGACATATTGAACCAACTGTCTATAGATTTTGATTAGCTCTTTGATTTGAGCTCGTAGTTTCACATCTGTCATTATAATAAGTTCAGGATGTGGAGTATAGCTGGCTAAAACCGGCCATGTTGCTCCTGGTCTACCTAGTGGACCGAACCTGGTAATGTGATTTATATGTTTTAGGGTGCCTTTAAACCAGAGCGCATGCTCCTGGTAAATTAGTGGAATTTCAATATCCTCGAAAGGAATGTATTCTGCTGGTGGTTCATCTTCTTTGTAGAAGTGAAAGATATTTGTAACTGGATTTGCTTCAGGGAAGACTATCCATGAATTTAATACCTCTGTCTGATGATATTTATGTGCCTCTATCACAAAAACTACCCTAGCACCTCTCGATGTTAGGCCATTTTTTTATACGTTTTATAGTGATGGTCCTCCTTAACTTTTGAGGAATGCTCATAGCATCTTCGTCGGTTTCTTGGAAAACTGAAATGTTAAGAGCTGCATCTGCTGCAGTTCCACTGGCCCGGGAAGTTCTTTGTCAGCCATTTTGTTGACTGAAAGTTTGCAAAGTAAGTTTCAAGGAAACAAAGATAAGGTGCACAATATTTTGGAACACTGTATCCTTCAGCGTTGAATAAACCAAAAAGCTAATACATAGGATTTTTCGTCGTCCTCAGCAATAGCGGATATTATCCCTTTACCCACTCCAGACGTCTATTGGAGTATTACCGAAAAAGGGGTCTCTGTGAAAAGCACGACTGAGTTACTTTAGTATCTAGCGTTAAATTAGTGCCTTACCAAACGTTGGGCGCCATGTAGTGTAGTTCCTATATTCCCAATAGTTTCTGCGCATTGGAATAATATATCCAATAGATTTGACGTAGGACTTAAGTCAATAGGTCTCTATCGAATATACTAAACTTAATTGTGAGTGCCAGCTAGTTCAGAGGTCACTAGAAACTTTCTCGAATACACAAGAAGGGATTAGTGTCTGACAACCGCATAAACATGACAACTTTGTTTCCCAAGAATAAGAATATATCTCTCAGAGTCGTGGAAGCAATAGATAACTATTTTACTCAGTCAATTGTGCATGCTTCGTTTCTAAGGAGTTGCAGAGAAATAGTGAGATGGGCGTTTTCAATAAAAAGGTTTGTTGAACAGTCTTCTTTCTCATGCAAGAGAGGTGAACTGCTACAATCGTTAGGCAGAATGCAAAGTATAACGCGTACAGCGTAAACACTAATATGAAATAATAGTGTAAGAGCATTGTATGGTTTCTAAGCCATATAAAAATACATACATAAATAACATAGACTAAAATACTCAACTGGTCCTTTTAAAATATGTCTACCCCAATGTACCTAACCTAAGTCTAGTACGTGGGAAGAAGTATGTATGGTCTTTGCATAGGTTTAGTTTTTGTCAAGAATCTACCAAAGGTTTCTCTAGGTTCTAATCAGCTCCATACCTTTTTAGAATGAAGGAGGTCTGGTATCTCTGTCTCCGGACTCGATTTCCCAACACCCCGCAAGGGGAGTCCGAAACACTGGAGCTGGATTCTCAGCAGAGAAGGGCAGATTCCTGATCAGTGCATCAGCTGGAGAGTTGGCTTCCTTGGGCACTTGCTGTAGCGAGCTGCATCGGGCAAGTAGGTCATCGAGCTGCTCCGAACCACCGTGCCTTGCCATAGCAAGTGATGGTATATTTATACTTGAAGATGTTTAGGAATGCCATGTTTGACGTAAAGTCAGGCAAATGAATATCATGAATGAACCCCTAGGGACTAGTTATTCATTGAAAAGTAACTGAGTTCTTGGAGAAATCAATATTCAATCAAGGGGAAGTTCCCTAACGGCTTAAGCTTTTTCCAAGAAATCGTTGTGACGTTTGGTGAACGGATGGAAGTAGTCATGCCTGTATTTGGGTAGCATGGGCTATGCCTAAATAAGGGCTTGATTTCTTATGCCTATGTAAGGGCAACGAGAATTGTACCTATGTAAGGGCATGTATCGGGAAAATCCATTTGGAATCTAAAACGCCATACAACAGTACAACATAGTGTGGGTTTTTAAAATGAGGTGCGTGAAGTCAAGCTTGTTCAGAGTAAGGCTGATGTGAGATGACACTTACGAGACTCCTTACTGTTATGCTTATTCTGCAGCGTTACCTGTGCCGTGTGTCCAATCTACAAATGAGCAAGGTGCTGCTTTAAAAACAGAAAGAACAGATACCGGTCCTTTCGGGGGGTGTTGCTCCCAACTTCCGGTGGAGCCCCAGAGCGCGCGAGGAGGCCGCGCCCCCGGAGTCCTACTCTCTCTGTCGCCTGCCGAGGGCCGATCTAAAGAGTTAATGCCCGCGCCCGTCAGGACACCGATGACAAAAAATCAAAACCGTTTCTACCTCAAAACGTCTGGTGAAGGAATTGGGGTCTATTACGGTGCACATAGGGGAGTCTTTTTTGCCAAACCAAAGACACAGAGACGCTGTATTGCCACACAAAGTGAAGGAACATACTGCCTGGGAGTAAAACAAACGCTGGGTCATCCTGCCTGCCTCCCGCCGCCCAATCGATATTCCCAGCTGACGAGTGGCGCCGCCGATTGGAGAGCGGGAACTACATTTCCCAGCAGCCCATACGGGCAGCGACACCAAGACACGCGCCAGGAGGCGCATATAACCTGCGCCAGCCCCTGCAGAGCGGGGAGTCTTTTTTGCCAAACCAAAGACACAGAGACGCTGTATTGCCACACAAAGTGAAGGAACTTACTGTTTGGGAGTAAAACAAACGCTGGGTCATCCTGCCTGCCTCCCGCCGCCCACTCGATATTCCAAGCTGACGAGTGGCACCGCCGAGTGGAGAGCGGGAACTACATTTCCCAGCAGCCCATGTGGGCAGCGACACCGAGACACGCATCAGGAGGCGCATATAACCTGCGCCAGCCCCGCCTCGCAGGATGCCGGGCGCAGCCCGGGCCAAGGGCGGGCCCGTTTAAGCCTGTTAAAGCCCGGGTAAGACTGGACTGGGCCACCCCATTTACGTTTGCCCCGCGATACCTATCTCCTTATCCTCATTGGACAAATATCTATTTGCATCCTCTTTCACATTGTCCAAACCTTGATAATTCTCAAAGTACATCATGACCACCAGAGGTAGTAGAAGCAAAACAGCACAGGGTGCTGCGCAGATAACTGGCCCAATCGACCAGTTTATTACTAGGGCTAACAAGGCTATTGACCAAGGCATAATCCTGCTAGAACGAAGGGTATCGCAGGATTTGGCCGTGGCCAAACAGTCTTCGCTGGGCTCCCTTGCCGTAGCTAAGACACCCACACGCCTACTGGAAACTGATTCACTGCTGGAAGTACACGCAGAAACACACACTGTGCCAAGTACAGTCGACCCTTCAGCATCCCTAGAGTTCTCGGACTCGCAGTCATCCATGTTGTTAGAAAAAAACCCTGTTCTTTTTGCGAGCCCGAACCGGGAGGGCCCCATCAAAGCATCAAATAGGGGACTAAGGGAGGGAGCTATACCTAAACAAAAGAAATTAAAGAAATCGCATAAAGCGAATCACCCCAAGAAACAAACTCATCATAAAGAGTTATCCCCTATTCAGGCAGCAGGACAAGTTAGTCCAATACAGAGAGAGTTAACCACTTCACCAACAGAAATCATTAATCTCTACACGAACGTAGCTAAACTTAGCGTAAACAGCAACACTGGTGGAGGGTGCAAAATTTGCGGGATAAATAACCAAATTTCTAATACGATTAGGGGAATTATTTAAAACCTATATGCAACCCATTGAACTGTCCCTCCTAAAGATTGAAAAACAGATAGCTGCTCTGACTGCAACTCCTAATATCCAAAAGGGGGTAGGTCCGGTACACACAGGGGTGCAAAAAGTGAATAACAAAACCCCTAAGGCAGGGGCGCAAGTCACAAAAGCCGCTACCGAAGCCACATCTGCAAAACCAAAGCCCCCCCATAGGGGTGAAGAAGGGCCCTGAGATAACAAAAAACCCAGCCCCCCTAAAACCCTGAAGTCTGACCAAGTTAAGCCTCTAGGGGCACAAAATACTAACACCAGGTCCACCCAAAACATCAACCACCAGAAGCAAGTCCCTATGTGGTGATTATGACTGGGGTTCCTGAGCTGAGCACAAATATGGAGGAACCAGGCTGGTCTTTAAAAAACAAGGTACTGCACTGGTTGTCTATCAATAGACCTCTACCACCGTACTCTGCTATCAGAGTTTTAATGGTTCGCAGGGTTCCATGGATAGGCAAGGAGCCGAAAAGAATCCTGGGAGACTGCGTTATTGTCAACTTTGATGACCCACTCACAGTTGAGCACATTTGCTCCTGGGTTATGCCAGCAACAAACGATGGGATAGATACAAAAAGACTCTCCTTTTCTACCCGCCAACACCTCGCTATAACGAAGGTCCAGAATGGAACTGGACCCAAGTAGGAAACTGGGACAGGAGAAGGGACTGGGTTGACTGGCCCGGATAATGAGGTAGAGACGTTGCTCCCTCCGTAGGCTGGAGAGGCATACCAGTCGCAAATAGATTTGACTGCTTAGAAATGGTAGATTGACCACCATCGTGTACCGGTCAGGGAAACTCAGGTCCTTTGTCCTCGCGGTTCAAACCCTTACAATCATCCTCAATCTCCCCGAGATCATTCTCCACAAACGTTATCCCTGATATGATGACAAAATTAAAATGACTAACCTCCATTTCCCCCGCAGAAATAACCTCTGATTTACCCAGGCCTCTAGTTGTTTTAAATGAAATTAACGAGACAGCTGGTAATATGGGGAAGGTAGTTCTCCCAATATCATCACAACTAGATTTATTGCAAGAGAACTCTAATATCCCCGACGTTTTGTTTGAATTACATCTATAGCCCACTGCCCCGGTACCAGATCTGTATCCACTGTCAGGTACACTAGCTTCCGACGTTCTCCCTAACATCAGGGCAAGTAGGTCCTAACTGAAATCACATCCTTTCTAATTGAACAACGGAACAAATACACCTCCTTTACCGCCTATGTGATTTGGGGGGGGGGGACTTTAACGTTTCACTGTGTAATAAACACAAGAATGGCACCTGTGGTCTCCAGGATGAAAACAGATGCTCCCTGACTCACTTCACACATACTAAGCTAGGTAACTGCCTAAATGAGTGTCTTTTTTCACTAGAATTGGAATATGCGAATGACCTTGTGGATCCACCAGTTGATTTCCTCCCAACATTTCATGGAAGGGGTCTGTCAAGTGTCATCAACTACATTCTATGCTCTCAGATAATAAAGGATCACCTGAAAACTTTTAAAACAGGTTCAGATATTAGTAGTGACCACTTTCCTAATAGTGTTATCCTGTCAATTAAAAACGCTTTACCCCAATCAACTAGGGTCAGTTTACTAAATCAACAAACATTGTCTATGGACAAAGTAAATGGCTTTTCTGTAAAATGGTCCAAAATCGACCCAGAAGCAATTACTGGTGAAGTGATTTCTAGAGCCCTTCCATGGATGAATAACAGATTCCTCACCCCAGTTGATTATATCCAGCTTCCTGGAAATTATTAGAATTATACGGGAAGAACTGTTTCGTAACCAAAAATCCAGAAAACCTGAAACCAAAGGCTCGTTTAATTCAACCTGCCGTAAAGCCTTAACTGACTTAAAAAGAGCCCTACATAACCAAGTCAAGAGATCCTGCCGAGATTATTAAACTTAGAAAGGCTTATAAATTGGCACAGCACAACCGCAGAAATGAAATCAAGAAGAATCTATGGGCCCAACTACATGAGAGCTGCCTACGCAGAGACAGTTCTCTGTTCTGGCATACGGTTAAATCACCCTTTTTGGCAGATGTCACATCTTCTCGACATCTTGATGTGGCAGTGCCGGCTGACGAGTGGGTGGCCCACTTCTCAAAGATATTTGGTGCCCCCCCCCCCCGTGGATACTATAAACGAGGTTCACATGGCAGGTGATCGTACCAGGGACCAAATATTTCCCATTGACCTTCTTTTTGATCACAATGAGGTTATTAATGCGCTATCATCTTCCAAAACAATCCAGCATGTTACAGGCCTATCTCCCTCCTGGACTCCTTGGGAAAAGTCGCTGGCCGGCTGATCTTGGAACGTCTCCAGGATTGGGCGTCTATGAATAACATCCTGACAGATCTCCAGTACGGCTTCCAAGAGGGTCTTGGTACTGTCGAGCAGGCATTGAACCCAGCCCTTCTGATCAGTAAATATGTAGGGGCTAAAAGTGGTAACCTGTACCTAGTCTATGTTGATCTTAGCGCAGCATTTGACTGCGTCATTCACTCAAGGCTGTGGTCCATTCTCTGTGAATTGGGGGTAGACCCCCCTCTTATCCAATTTCTCCGCGAACTCTACTCAGATGCCACTGCATGTGTCAGATATGGGATTGGCGGTGAATTATCTCCATCTTTCCCCGTCAACAAAGGTGTTAGACAGGGCTGTGTCCTGGCTCCCTTCTTATTTAATCTTTACACCAACGGGCTGGAAGCGGCCATGCTTGAAGGGAGTCAGGACCTCCCTTCTATTAATCACCGCCCTATTCCCGCTCTGTTATACGCGGACGATTCCGTAATTTTAGCCAGAACATTAATCCAGTTACAAAAACAATTAGATAAATACTGTCAATTTATGCTCTCTTTAGGACTGAAAGTGAATAAAAATAAAACCTTTGTTATGCACATCGGCCCTAGGGCGAAGAACACTAAACTAGTTTTTATTGATCAAGTTAGGCTGGAATGCACCAGGGAATATCCCTACTTAGGAATCTTAATGGACGACAGACTATCCTGGAAACAAGCCATGAAAGTAAAAAGCTACTTTTTCAGAGAGCAACCTCAGCTCTTGTTTCCTTTTCGAGGAAACTGGGTAAACCCGCCCCAGCAGAGTTACTTAAAATCTACCACGCTAAATGTCACAGCGTAGCAACCTATGGTGCAGGAGTTTGGGGTTACGCTCCCGCAGATACCCTACAGACGGTTCAAAATGGGTTCCTAAAATATTTACAGGCACTTCCCCAAAGTGTCCCAATATATGGCTGCCATATCGAGCTGGGTATTGACTATTTGATAGATAACATCAGATGCCAGCCGATCTTGTTGTGGCACCGTATTTGGACTAAAATACAATGCCATCTAACCCGTTCATTGGTAACCGACTGTTTAGCCTTGGCTAATTGGAGCAAAATCCCTTGGCTTCTATATGTCTCCAATTTCCTTAAGGATGTGAACTGTACAACTTACTTCCTAGAACCCATGACAATGACAGATATCACCAGGAAAGACCTGAAAAAACTCTGTCTAACCCATCTCAGAGATCTGCGTCTTTCCCAAGAAGTAATTAAACCTTCAAATGTACAGATCCTATCGGTCAAGACCGTTTTTGGTATCCAACCATACCTAACATTCAACCTAACTAATCATGAAAAATACGTTTTGACTAGGTTCCGATTTAACTATTTTTTTCGCTTAGTTACCTTTCCCAAAGAGCAGGACGGTCGCATCACCTAATGAAATGCCCATGTGATAGTACATCATCCCAGGCTACAATGCATGTAACTCTGTTCTGTAGATATTACGTGCTTCCCTGCAAGCGCTGGATCACTCCCTTACTTCGAAAAATGGGTCTGAGAACATGTCGGCCCGCTTACCTGGCCTTGCAGTCACTGGATTCCCAATACGCTGCTAAGTGCATAGTTTGTTTTTTAAAATTATGTCTAAAAACTCGCTTTAAAGCTTGAGCTTTTGTTTACTTGATTTCTCTTTCTCATGTCCAGCATCTTAATGAATTCTTTTTAGTAATGATTTTAAATGTTAAGTTTTTAATTGTGTCAAGACATTGAGATTTTTTATATGTATTGTAATATTTTATTTCTGTACTTTTTATGGTTTTGCTATGATATAACCGAATAAAAGTTTTATGAACATGAACAGATACCATTTACAGCAAGCAAAGTTAAGATGAAAATGGTAACACTTACGCAGTTATGTTCATTGCGTTCTGCGGTGTGTATAACGCTAGTCCATGTCAGTTAGTGAAGCGGGGCAAAGCGCTGTGTAATGTAGCGTGTTGATATGGGCTGTCCGGAATGTTTTTGGTGGACATTAACAAGGCACTAAGAATGATAAAGAGTGCGGTGGCCATCTTGAAAGGATTATTGTGTTCGTACAAAAGTGAGTTTAAAGTATTCATGCAGTGTAAGTTAAATTGCTAAGATGGAAAGGAAAATAAATACACCAGTGTTGTATGTTTCAGAACAAGTAGGTCAACATGTCTAAAGCAAGAAAATATGTCAAAAGCATGTCTCAGAAAAAATATATCTCAGAAAAATAATAATAAACTGATCAACATGTCTAAAACATTACAGGTTGTCAATGATGTTATAAATAACATTGATACTCCATTTGATCATTCATTCCATGAGGCTTAAGGGAGTCCATTTGTTTTATCCAATAATTTCCTCGTTGGAGAAGATGTTTGTTATTGGCTCCGCCTTCCATCTTGTGGACTGTTTCCAATATTAAAAATTAAAGCTGACTGATGTTGTGGTGATTTTCTTGAAAGTGGGTGGCCACTACTGATTTAGTGTTCTTGGTTCGTATGTTTGATTTCTGTTCATTGATTCTGGTTTTTATCTTGCATTCAGTTTTTCCAATATTAACATGTCCACAGGGGCATTGTAATAGGTATATCACATTGATGGTATCACATGTGGCTGTCACTTGTAATTTGATTTAATTTGATGTCCTGTTCGCTGGTTTGTGGTAGTCGGTCCTTGGATTATATTGTGGCAGTTGTTGCAGTTGTGACATGCCAAGGTTCCTTTGTATGTGCTGTCATAGGTTTTCCCTGGATTTTTCAGTAATTCGCCTAAGTTTTTGCTCCTGATGTATGCGAAAATCGGGAATTCTTTGAACAGATTATTGAAATCCTGTTCTTGTGTTAGAATGGGCCAGTGCTTTTTGATGATTTTTTTGTATGCGCTGCTCACCGTTGAAAATTTGGACACCAATATATTGCGGT